>NC_134470.1:29809012-30425099 GCF_964194025.1 Convolutriloba macropyga
CAAAGAAGCCACTAGAGAACCAGAGAAAAATAAATCAGACAAACAGAAAAAAACAAAAAAAACTGCAAAAAAAACTTGAGAAGAGAGTCCACAAGAGAGAGAGAGAGAGAGAGAGAGAGAGAGAGAGAGAGAGAGAGACAGAGAGAGAGAGAGGCAAAAAAGAAAAACGAAAGCAGTAAATCAGACATTTGTAATCATATATAATGATTTCTGTGTTATTTCATCACTCTCAGCGCTCAGAAAACTGGATGTTCCCATCATAGCGCATCTATGGAACCATAAATAAAAAGAAACAAGCAGAACCTGCAAAACAAGGACAACCAGACAGCATAGGGACAAAGAAGCCACTAGAGAACCAGAGAAAAAATAAATCAGACAAACACAAAACGAAAAAAACAGCAAAGAAAAACATGAGAAGAGAGACCACAGAGAAGAGAGAGAGAGAGAGAGAGAGAGAGAGAGAGGCCAAAAAAGAAAAACGAAAGCAGTAAATCAGAAATTTGTAATCATTGTAATGATTTCTGGGTTATTTCATCACTGTCAGCGCTCAGAAAACTGGATGTTCCCATCATAGCGAATCTATGGAACCATAAAGAAAAAAAACAAGCAGAACCTGCAAAAAAAGGAAGACCAGAAAGCATAGTGACAAAGAAGCCACTAGAGAACCAGAGAAAAAATAAACCAGACAAACTCAAAACGAAAAAAACAGCAAAGAAAAACATGAGAAGAGAGACCAACAAGAGAAAAAGAGAGAGAGAGAGAGAGAGAGGCCAAAAAGAAAAACGAAAGCAGTAAATCAGAAATTTGTAATCATTGATAATGATTTCTGGGTTATTTCATCACTGTCAGCGCTCAGAAAACTGGGATGTTCCCATCATAGCGCATCTATGGAACCATAAAGAAAAAAACAAGCAGAACCTGCAAAACAAGGAAGACCAGAAAACATAGTGACAAAGAAGCCACTAGAGAACCAGAGAAAAAAATAAATCAGACAAACACAATAGAACGAAAGAAAAACAGCAGAGAAGAAAAACATGAGAAGAGAGACCACGAGAAAGAGAGAGACAGAGAGAGGCAAAAAAGAAAAGCGAAAGAAGTAAATCAGAAAACTTATAATCATTGATAATGATTTGTGTGGTAGTTCATCACTGTCAGCGCTCAGAAAACTGGATGTTCCCATCATAGCGCATCTATGGAACCACAAAGAAGAAAACAAGCTGAACCTGCAAAACAAGGAAGACTAGAAAGCACAGTGACAAAGAAGCCACTAGAGAACCAGAGAAAAAATAAATCAGACAAACAGAAAAAAACAAAAAAAAACTGCAAAAAAACTTGAGAAGAGAGTCCACAAGAGAGAGAGAAGAGAGAGAGAGAGAGAGAGAGAGACAGAGAGAGAGAGAGGCAAAAAGAAAAACGAAAGCAGTAAATCAGACATTTGTAATCATATATAATGATTTCTGTGTTATTTCATCACTCTCAGCGCTCAGAAAACTGGATGTTCCCATCATAGCGCATCTATGGAACCATAAATAAAAAGAAACAATCAGAACCTGCAAAACAAGGACAACCAGACAGCATAGGGACAAAGAAGCCACTAGAGAACCACAGAGAAAAAAATAAATCAGACAAACACAAGAGAACGAAAAAAAACCAGAAAAGAAAAACATGAGAGAAGAGAAGAGAGAGAGAGAAAGAGAGAGAGAGACAAAGAGAGGCAAAAAAGAAAAGCGAAAGGAGTAAATCAGAAATTTGTAATCTTTGATAATGATTTGTGTGGAAGTTCATCACTGTCAGCGCTCAGAAAACTGGATGTTCCCATCATAGCGCATCTATGGAACCACAAAGAAGAAAACAAGCAGAACCTGCAAAACAAGGAAGACCAGAAAGCATAGTGACAAAGAAGCCACTAGAGAACCAGAGGAAAAATAAATCAGACAAACAAAACAGAACGAAAAAAAAACAGCAGAGGAGAAAAACATGAGAAGAGAGACCACAAGAGAGAGAGAGAGAGAGAGAGAGAGAGAGAGAGAGAGAGAGACAGAGAGAGAGAGAGAGAGAGAGAGAGAGAGAGAGAGAGAGAGGCAAAAAAGAAAAGCGATAGCAGTAAATCAGAAATTTGTAATCCTTGATAATGATTTCTAAGGGATTTCATCATTGTCAGCGCTCAGAAAACTGAATGTTCCCATCATAGCGCATCTATGGAACCATAAAGAAAAAAAACAAGCAGAAACTGCAAAACAAGGAAGACCAGAAAGCATAGGGACAAGCAAGCGACTAAAGAGCCACAGAGAAAAAATAAATCAGAAAAACACAATAGAACAAAAAAAACAGCAGAGAAGAAAAACATGAGAGAAGAGAGAGAGAGAGAGAGAGAGAGAGAGACAGAGAGAGGCAAAAAAGAAAAGAGATAGCAGTGAATCAGAAATTTGTAATCATTGATAATGATTTCTGTGGTATTTCATCACTGTCAGCGCTCAGAAAATTGGATGTTCCCATCATAGCGCATCTATGGAACCAAAGAAAAAAACAAGCAGAACCTGCAAAACCAGGAAGACCAGAAAGCATAGGGACAAGCAAGCGACTAAAGAGCCACAGAGAAAAAAAATCAGACAAAAAGAGAAAACAGCAGAGAAAAAACATGAGAGAAAAGAGATTTTTGCCATCTATCTTGAATCAAGGAGGCAGAGAAAAAGAGCCGAATTTTTCTACTATAGTGACAACGCTTTTCGCATTATAAAAACAACAAACAAGGGGAAGCAAACATAACGTGCAAAAAAAACAAAGAACCCGGATCTCCATCCGGTTTCAAACGTAATGAAAAAAGCATCGCAACCAAAAAATTTTCTGAACCACAGAGAAAAAATAAATCAGACAAACACAAGAGAACGAAAAAAACCAGAAAAGAAAAATATGAGAGAAGAGAGAGAGAGAGAGAGAGAGAGAGAGAGAGAGAGAGAGAGAGAGAGAAAGAGAGGCAAAAAAGAAAAGCGAAAGGAGTAAATCAGAAATTTGTAATCATTGATAATGATTTGTGTGGTAGTTCTTCACTGTCAGCGCTCAGAAAACTGGATGTTCCCATCATAGCGCATCTATGGAACCACAAAGAAGAAAACAAACAGAACCTGCAAAACAAGGAAGACCAGAAAGCATAGTGACAAAGAAGCCACTAGAGAAACAGAGGAAAAATAAATCAGACAAACACAACAGAACGAAAATAAAACAGCAGAGAAGAAAAACATGAGAAGAGAGACCACAAGAGAGAGAGAGAGAGAGAGAGAGAGAGAGAGAGAGAGAGAGAAAGAGAGAGAGAGACAGAGAGAGAGAGAGAGAGAGAGATAGAGAGAGGCAAAAAAGAAAAGCGATAGCAGTAAATCAGAAATTTGTAATCATTGATAATGATTTCTAAGGGATTTCATCATTGTCAGCGCTCAGAAAACTGAATGTTCCCATCATAGCGCATCTATGGAACCATAAAGAAAAAAAAACAAGCAGAACCTGCAAAACAAGGAAGACCAGAAAGCATAGGGACAAGCAAGCGACTAAAGAGCCACAGAGAAAAAATAAATCAGACAAACACAATAGAACAAAAAAAAACAGCAGAGAAGAAAAACATGAGAAGAGAGAGAGAGAGAGAGAGAGAGAGAGAGAGAGAGAGAGAGGCAAAAAAAAAGAGATAGCAGTAAATCAGAAATTTGTAATCATTGATAATGATTTCTGTGGTATTTCATCACTGTCCGCGCTCAGAAAATTGGATGTTCCCATCATAGCGCATCTATGGAACCAAAGAAAAAAACAAGCAGAACCTGCAAAACCAGGAAGACCAGAAAGCATAGGGACAAGCAAGCGACTAAAGAGCCACAGAGAAAAAAAAATCAGACAAAAAGAGAAAACAGCAGAGAAAAAACATGAGAGAAAAGAGATTTCTGCCATCTATCTTGAATCAAGGAGAAAGAGAAAAAGAGCCGAATTTTTCTACTATAGTGACAACGCTTTTCGCATTATAAAAACAACAAACAAGGAGAAGCAAACATAACGTGCAATAAAAACAAAGAACCCGGATCTCCATCCGGTTTCAAACGTAATGAAAAAAAGCATCACAACCAAAAAAATTTCTGCCATGTATCAACTCGGCAGATCAACTTAACAGGCGTCAAGAAAAAAATGGCTATCAGTTTTGTTCGCCAACAAGCCAAGAAAACTAATATACACACATTATACGACTATTAGTTTTCTCACAGCACTTCTATATTTCACAAATGAAAACCAGAAGACAACAAAAGAACTCATATTAAAAAAAACAATTTCTGTCAGTATTTCATAAGTCAAAATAGAATATTGAAACTATCAGGATGCTCATACACTAATTGAATCACAGATCTCCACAACATAAAAAAACAGAACTCAAACTTTGCCATTCGGATAACAGAGCTTTCGAAAGCATATAAAAAACAACAATGAACATTATAGGCAAGTTTAGCAAACATCAATTCAAAGAAAAAAACTCTGAGAGACTGGATCTCTAACCAGCCTCAAAAACGTACTTCAACAAAAATGAAGGGAGTCAACAATCAATTAACTCAACCAAAAGAACAATAACAAATCGAATAATTTAAAAGCGATTAGAAATGATTCTATTAAGCAAAGCAAGAACTTCTAGACGGCCATTTCGGTTCAAATGACAAGTATCAATTGAGTTAAAGTGCTTGTTTTTCAGTTTTGGAGGAACAAATTTCTGCTGCAACTGATCGAACAAAAGTTTATTTGTCTCTTCAACCAAATTACTTTCAACGTCTCTTCGTTTCCAGACACCAACAACAAACACTTCGGTTCCGTACCGAGCAACACAGCGCGCAAAACTTACGAGGTCAAAATTAATTTCGAAAGGGGACTTGCCTTTATATCTCTATATTCAGTGAGATCATTACTACCCACTACAACGACAACTTAGTTATATTGTCTTGCTGTCAAGCTTACGTTTGGTCCAAGCTCGTTGCTTCTCATACCTCCAAACGCAAGTACATCGATTTGATGCTGTCGAAGAAGTGGATCAACTTGAATATCGTTTCTCAGATTTCGAATATTTGAATCGCCAATAAAAAGGATAGAACTAAACACAAAAAAAACATAAAAACAAGAAACAAATTGGGCATACATTAAACAAATTTAGAAATTAAAGAGCTAAGACAAAGACTGAGACAGTCAAAACCGCTAATCATTTGAAGAACTTAAAAAATCTTATGCTGAATCGACTCGTTATAAGAGAAAACTGAATTATAGAAAACAAAGAGCAATGAGTGAAATTTATTCAAAGGCCACTTACAGAAGGAAGATGAAGCAATCTGGATTTTGTTGAACCATGTGTCAAATTGGTCCTCAAACAATGCTAGCGCAGTATCGATGAATCCAGAAATCGTTTGACTGAGTGAAATATTAAGTGCATTCAATAAAATGGCCGGAGAAAAAAACTACTTGATAAAAAATATTGCTTCTCCGAGCAATATTTCAAAAAAAAAACTGGCATCTGATTCTCCAATCAAATGCAAAGCACCTAATTGTGCTCAAACCCCTCTTTAAGCACACTAACTCGTAGGCAACTGTCCAAAGGCAGTACAACTGTTTTGAGGTTTATTTTACTAACATCAAGTAAATTAAGAGAACTCAACTCACTTAACTCAAAGCAGTAATTAAAGGAGGCATTAGTTATGTCGGGTAAAATATTTAGTTCTTTCACAGTCAGAAATTTCTAGCAATAGCAAAAACAGAGTCTGAAAACTTAGCAAAACAATCAACTTTAACAAGGTCTCATCTTTCAATTGAAACACACATTCACTTAAATTGCCGTTTAATCTAGTATACGAAACAGAACAAAACTTTTTCTCGAGATAATTAACATGCCGAGAAAACACTATTTCAATATTTTTTTCACGGCAAAAATTCTTTGCTTCTTCTGTAAGTTTTGTAAAATTATCGAGGCAAGTGATCTTAGCTGCCTTTTCCTCTTGTAAATATTCTCCGTAAGCAATTTGGTGTCGCAAAAACTTGTCGACCATCTTTTCAGGATTTTTTATTGTCCCCGATAAAGCTGAAAGTAGTTGATGGTTAGCCGATTCGAAACAAAAAGCTGAAAACAACCAAAGAGGACCATTTCGGCGCACCTGTTCGACTAAATGACGCATTGTATGGAAATTATAGGACTGCGCGTCAGCTCCATATAACTCCAATAATTTTTGAAAAATTTTTTGAATAAAGAATCGGCTTTTTCTAAATTTTGTGTTTCAAAGTTAGCATCAGATAGCAGACGTACAGAAAAACTTAATTTACAGAAGCTTAGATAATGCGATGCAGACACTCCTAAATCGAAAAATACAAGAGGTGCAACATGAAAAAAAAATAATTTAAAATCAAATGCCTTCCAAAAATGAAGTTCCCTAATTTTTCGCGTGCGATGCTGGATGTCAAAAGGAACCATGCATGAAAAAACCCGTTTTTCCAAATCTGCAAGCAAACGGCCTTTTGTTAAAGATATCAAAAATTTTGAGAGAACTTTTCCTGTTCCAAGAAAAACTTGATGCATCGGGTCTATGGTACAATCCCATGGCAAGCAAAAAAATTTATTGAGAGGAGTTTTGGACTTTATCCCGTGCGTGATTACTTTTTGCTCTTCAGCCAGCTCTCCGCATCTAACAAAATGTTCATTTTCGCGAACAAAGAAAGCTTTCGTTACCTTGAAAAGCATCCGTCTGTTTTCATGCTACCCTTTGATGAAACAATGACAGCAACTTTCATATCCCATATGCTGCTTCATGCACAAAACATAAGCCCTGGCG
This sequence comes from Convolutriloba macropyga, assembly GCF_964194025.1. NCBI lineage: Eukaryota > Metazoa > Xenacoelomorpha > Acoela > Convolutidae > Convolutriloba > Convolutriloba macropyga. The sequence goes on from NC_134470.1 coordinate 29,815,840, forward strand.
GGGGCATCGCAAACTATACTTCGAAATCGAAAACGAAGAGGACCTAAATGATTGTTTGACGTTCCTTTTGACAAATTTTCTAATTCGGAAGAAACGCTTCTTAAGACGTAATTAAAATCGGGCTTTGACTCTCCGTGCCACAAACCAAGAAGACAAATATTAGCATAACTAGCTCTCAAAAGCGGAGGCAAATTATATAATTGAACCCAAAGGGGCCACACTGACAATTTATTTGATTTGAAAACGGGGGCACCGTCGGTATTCAAAACGAGTTGGAGTTCGCCGTGACAGAACAAATCAGTTTGCATTTCCCAGCTACAATCATTTGACCACGATTCTCTAGAAATGCGGTTTCTCTGAGCAATTAGGTCTACAAATATCATTTTGGATGTGCCTACAGAAGTAATTGTTACGAGGGGTAGATCAGATATAGGAATTTTTGCGAAAACTTGATTCGGTTGAGGAAGAATAGAAGCGATCAATTTTAAAATGTCCTTCTTAGCTATGTCCGAGAGGCGATGCTTGTCATCAATTCGATCAAATCGTTTGTTAAACTCATCTTTTGAAACCTTACAGCCCTCATATAAACCAAAATCTAAGTTGTCAAATAGGGGTGGTTCAATGTATTTTGGATTTTGTGAATCTGATTCTTCAAAATTAACTAAGTTAACTGGTGAGGAAGCTCGAAAGCTGTTATTGTGCTCAACAATTGGAGAGGAAGTTGAAACTATTGGCTGTGAAAGATCAAAAATTTCGGGAGCAACAGTACTTTCATCTATAAAAGAATTATCTGTAATTAGCGGGGGCTCATCAGAAAACATAGCTCTTCTAGGCGACGCTGGAACTGAACTAAAAAAACTTCCATAGCTGACATAATCCAAAACATCAGAATTTTGTTCCTCAGGAAAAAACATTCTAAATCGAGTGGGGAAACTTTGCCTAGACAAACTTTTGCTCGAGCGAACTGTTGTCTCCTCTGACTTTTGAAGAAAAGCATTTTTGTTATCATTTTTGTCAACTTTTCTGGATGGAACTTCGGGGAAAGGATTACCATGCATACTTTTATAGGGACACAAGCAAAAATGGTTATTGGGACCAAAAAAATGATTTTGATAGGAAATGGTTAACTCTTCGCCTTCCTTTATTTGCCGCAGAGGAACGCAAACCATAATATTTTTAACGTTTACATAGGCAACATTAGGTTTACAAGAGGCATTGATAACAGAAATGGGACCCAGCATTAGCCACTGCACTCCAATGCGAGAACTTTGTACAATCGAAAAATCATTATAACCTTCTAAAATATCGTCTTCAGGAATACTGACCAAGTAACCAATGACGCCAGGAATTTCTGTGTTGATGTTAATATCTTTTTTCGCAAAAAGGCCAATCTGTGAAAAATTTTCTGTGTGCAAGTATCTTACCGGACTGTAAGTCACCCACCGAAGACTTTTGCCGTATTCACAACCCAGAGAGTTTTCAACATCTTGCACAAATGCAGGACAATCAACTTCAATAGAAATTCTATGAGACACCATTTCATTCGAATCGACCCACTTCTATGTAAGTTTTCCGTCAACGTAAGCCAGTTGCTGCCAAGTCAGTGGTAACTTGCTGATTTACTGAGCGAGATTGAGGTACTGTTTGTATTTCTTGTGATCAAGAATTGACATTTTAATCTTAAAACGAAGAAAAGTTTAACAATTTGAAGTTAGAACAACCTTTTGTGAAAAAACAAGATGAAACTTTTGAGAAAAAAACAAGAAGAAAGGGAGTTGAACTGAATTAATCAGAAGCAATTCGCAGACAAAATAAGATCTCAAGCAAGAGAGTTTCGATTATGAAATTTTTCATGTCTCCCAAGTGAATTGGCGGCGTCCTTGGCGCGTCTTAGAGCATACAGGCTGTTTCCACACAGAAGTTTTACGGCTTCTTAAAAAAATGATGAATTAAAAAAAATAATAAATAAATTGACAGCTAAAAAATAAGACCTTTGAAATAAGCCTCGTCCTCAGCTGATGCTAACGTTCTATCAGCAAAGTTATGATTACTTCGCTGACCCAACCAACAAGTGGTCAACCTCTCTTCCTTCGTCAAAATAGACCGAGCTAAAAATCTACCCACTGCAGCGTAGTCATCGCAAGGTCCTTCATAAGACAACAAGTTAACGCCTATATACATAAGGGTTCTTGTAGGAACCGAGTTCTGTGCTTTCACCTGTCTATCATTCTAAAACACCGCAACAACTTGCAATCATGCTGAAGAAAAGTATTATAACACAACCGCAATGTAACAAAAAAAATTACAAGATTTTTCAGACCACGAGATACCTCCATCATTCTGTTCCGCGCATCAACTTCAACGACATTACTTCGTCGAAGCGTTGTTTCTAGAGATTCCATACAAGTATTCAACGAATCAACTGCATCAGGAAATGAGAACATTTCAATCTCTGAAGCATTCAAAAACAAATTCATATACTTTTCAAGCAAACCAATGTCTTTAAAAAAACGAGAGCAAAACAATAAGTGCGAAAACAAATGAGTGGTCAACAAATGAATTTCTGCAAGAATATCAAAAGAAAACTAACAAAATGAAACAATTGGACCATTATTAAAGCGAAGCTCAAAATTGAGCACCATGACTAGAACGCTTCTCACCAAGGCGCTGGTTAACGAGCTTGAGAATGCTTTGGTATGTTTTAACACTGTATACCTCTCCAAAGAAATACTTTACAGCCGTTTGATACAAATGGGTACGCTCTGCATCCCCGGCTTTTCTTCCACCTTTATCCGACAGAGCTTTCTTAGGATCGATGCACAATTCTCGCCTCTCATCTTCATCCCACAACGCCTTGACAACATTGTACGCCATTTCAACTAACGAGACACCACCTTGATCGTACAAATTCTTGTCTTTATACATCAGAACCTCTTTCTCAGTTTCAATATTTTCCTTCTCCGAAGTAGCCAACTCTGCAAGACGCGATATATACACCGGTGCTTCCGACATGCGATAAATTTCGTCTAGGGCTCTCCTGGAAAATTTCGACAACTCGTCAAGCAAACGATCACTTCGGTTCATTCGCGCCTCAAGTCTACAAATCAGTCTTTTGAATCGTCGTGTCAGCTCAATCTAAGAAAAAAATTATGGTTGCTACCAACCACAACGGACATCAGCAAAAAATTCCCTATTTCTTTTTTATTATTTCTATCAAAAATCTTTCCTAAGATTAAGTTATCAATACAGTGCAATGACTGAAAAATAAAAAATACAGTTCCAGAATGTTAATAAATTTTTATAAAAAACGGACTGAGCAGTGAGAGGGGAAACAGCTGCTACCAACTGCAAAAATGTTTGACAGTAATCAGGTCTTACTACTTGTTTTAAATATATACCATTTGATTGTACTCTATGGGTACACTGGCTTCGGTTCTGGGAACAACTGGCCTTTGGAGAACTTCAGAAGCCGGCATGTCAGCTTCTTCCTCATCATTTTCATCAGCCCAAATTTCCTCATCAGATTCCTCAAGGACCGCAGAAACTTCACGACTTTTATTGCAAGACTGTTGAGTTGAACCACCGCTAATCTCCTTTTCAACCTCCTGACAAGCAGTTTCAAAGTTTTGCGTCAGATCCATGTCCACAATTTTAATACCTTTGAGCATTTGCATATTCATGTAATCACCCAATCGTTTGAGAATCGGTTTAGGCCCATTCGTTATAACAAGGCTGTTGATAAAATGTTTAGGTTTTTGTCTGACTTGAACGGAACGTCTTCGTACTTCATAGAGAGCTTAATTTTATTCGATAGGTGATTAGGCCAGCCACCATGGTCTGCCTTTACAATGTCAAAACTATTGTCACATTCGAAGTAAACCAGAAACTTGTATCCTGGAGGAAGTTCGACATCCTCCTCTTTTTGAAGATTTCGCAGAGACTTTTTTCCCGCTGTTATAGGAGTACACTTCTGAGCAGCTACTCCTTTAGATTTTGATTTTGTCTGTGTAGAAGTCATCTAAAAACAAGAAAAAGGTTTCAAAAACAAGTTTCGATCAGAAAAAAAGTCGAAGTAGATCAAATATTAAAATTCTTGAGATAAACATGCAAAACAAGATTTTTGCGAAAAGATGCAAAACAAGATTTTTGCGAAAAGTAGACAAAAACCCAGATAGATGTAAAATAAAAATTTTGTCTTTTCCGTGAGGAATCGAAAACGAGTTCATGTTAGGTTAATGCTAACACAAATGAGAAAAGATAATGGTTCAAAAAGGAAAAACAGAAATAGAAACAAATTTTTTATAACAATTTTCATAAACATTTGAAATCAGAAATCGCAAAATCCAGAATCCTTTAAAGCCTAGCATCAAAGACTTAAAAGGAAACAATAGGACATTCAGAGAACCAAAAGAAAGAATTGGAAAAGAAAAATTGGAAAAAAAAGACAAAGAAATTGAAAGACAAAAAAAAGACAAGAACAAAAAAAGACATTCTGATTTTGAATTAATTTGACATTTGCTCTGTGTTTCAAGTCACCTACAGGAAATGACTCAAGATATCTAATCGATTTGTAGGGAAAAGAAACACTTTGCGCAGCTAATAGCAAGCAGAAGAGAACTACAACGAAACAAAAACCAAATACATTTTTTGATATTTTTTATGCCAAACTTTTGACAAAATTGCGGTTTTGACTGTCTCAGCTACCTCAGGCAGTCACTATAAACATAAAGGAGTTGATCTTACCTCATTCTGGAGTCGCTAGAACACAAGAGGAAACTTGAGTTTGAAAATAGTATATCAATAAAATTAAAACAACAATCGGTCCAATGCTACCATTGAACCACACGCAAAAATATCGTAAGAGCAGAATTAGAATACCAGTCCATGAAAGGAACTTACTGGTGCTGTCTTTGAGAAGCTGCGTGGTTGTAACGATGTCAATATTTCAAATTCCCAAATTTGCCAAAGAACAAGATTGTTCAAATTGATTATCAAATCTGAAAGCAGTTACACTATTACGATACTATCAAATAAAGGTTTGTTGACACCAAAAGAACTCTAAAACTCAACTCTGTCAGCCATGTGCACTCACAGAGTTGGAATCGAGTTTGATGGTCATTCCAGAGGAGATTTGACAAAACAATTACAACTTTAAATGCCATTTTCTGACACAGAATGGGCAGAAACGGGAAAAAAAATTAAGACGTAGTTTTCGCTGAAAAACTTAAACTTACTGAAAAATCAATCCTCCCTGGTTCAATTAGAAGAGATCACTCAAAACGCAATGAGTTTGTATCAACAAACAGGATTAAATTGATCAGATATACACAGAACAATTAAACTTTTTATGAACGGTACACCATGGCCAAATGTCACTTTGCCTATCATGTCAAAAGTAATACAAAAAACTCGGATTGACTACCAGCATGCCAAAATCCAGCTAATAGCAGTACAGACACTTGTATACAGCTACAATGAACTCACTCTTGAACCAACTGTATCATAAATACGACATATAACAAGTAATTTCTATAGAAGAAATGGCTGAAAATTGGTAATATGACCATACATTAAAAGTCTAATCACTCATAACCCAAAAAACGAAAACCAACGGCTTTCATATGAGCGAAACTAAATTCCATGCTGCGTTACTTTTGATTACCAGACCAACAGTTCGCCAATTCTAGTACGAGATATTCAACATCTAGCGTTTGGTACCAAAAGTACCAAATAGCCAACTCTCCTCGCAGAATGACCATCAAAATCATTTATAGAAATTAGTTATAACATCCAAACTTTGATAAAAACGTTCAGGGGAACTTCACAGTACTGTAGCTACATACAGAACAGCTTAAAACATTCTAAAACAGCTATTTTATTACCGATACACGTCATAACAGGTGTCAAATGGGTAAAAATGGGCCTTATACGTATGGGCTAAGATTTCGACAGTGCATGCACTAAAAAAACGTACTATATACCAAATGAAACTAGAATCCAAGCTGAGTTCAATGAGCTATCAATGAGCAAAATCGGTCCACGCAATAAAAAGTTATTAAGGATTTAGCGTTTTGTACCTGGTCCCACTAGTGACATGGTACACAACGTGTATCGGCTAAAATAACCATCTAAAAGTTATAAGCAGGCAACATACTATACACCATTGGACTCCTGGTGTAATCGCAGATGTAAAGAGCTATAAATATTTATAACAACACTGTTTACAACTGTTTACAAGGTCAATTTCCTGGGACAACAGGTCAAATGGGTCAAAAACGGGCATGACGAGTACTGGCTAAGTTTTCGGCTGTACATGCATTAAAAAATACGTACTATATACTAAATTAAACTAGAATCCAAGCTGAGTTCAACGGGCTATCAACGAACAAAATCGGTCTACTCAGTAAAAAGTTATTAAGGATTTAGCGTTTCGTACCGGGATAGCCAATATGACTTGGTACCCAACGAGTTTGGGCTAAAATAGACATCTAAAACCTTCAGAAACACAACAAACTATACACCATTACACTCAGGAGATAATACCCGATGTTTTGAGCTATAAATATACATTTGAATACTGAAATGGAAAGGTTTTCCACGTCAATTTCCTAAACGCTTCCGCTTCCATGGCAAAAACGGACTTGGAGGTATACCGGTCAATTTCTCGAAACTGGTTGGGAAAACACTATAAAGGACTCTACTAGAATTAAAGCAAGGCTCAAGCTGAGTTCAACGGGCTATCAATTTTGAAAATCGGTTCACTCTACGCAGAGTTATTCAACATTAAAGAGAATGTACCAAATCAGGAAAAGAAGCGCGAAGCATCACCAAAATTGACCAAGTTCACTTTGAAGATCACTGAAAACCATGCAGAAAAATGGCCAAGAATTACTCGGGGTACATCTATAAGTAAAACCCATACATTGTAAACAGCTAAAATGGCTTTTTTCAGGTACCGAAATTTTAGGGTATGCACCAATTTCAGATATGCACCAAAACGAGCTAAATATCAAATTCCGACATTAATAACGGTACCACAAGAGCAAACGAGCGCAATAACCAACAACGCACAGCACCCCCAGTTCATGGGGAGTCTAACGGAATATGTCCCGACAATTTTCGCTGAAAAACCGCTGAGAAATTGTATCACAAAGCAAGTGAACTCGAATTTTTCTGCTCATGCAAACTACTTATCTACAAAAAAGCAGGAAAGCCCACTCAAACGAGTGATTGGGCTACACAATTGAGAGACAGGTACTAAGCATCCATTTGTGTAGTATAAACGTGCAATATCACGTGCACGTAAAGCAACTGAGCACTTGATAAAACATGCATATGTTCGATATTTTTGTCAATCAAAAATACTATCAATTAACACTAATTTTGTTAGCAAAAACTGAAGGCGAAGAATAACCTTATCAAATCACGATACAAACAATAGAAACTCCCTACTGAGAGATTAATAGGGTCAATTGATAGCTAAACCATCACTTGAAAACATGATTAATGCATCAGTTTCACTAAAAACGAAAGACAAAAGTTTCTTCAGTTCAAGTTAGGCAATATAAGTCAAAAAAACAACTATTGAATAATTTTTTTGAAACCTGTCTTTCAAATACGTTATCGCCGGTAAAGTACATATAAAACTTTCTGTTTAGGCCCGAGACAAAAATTGGTTTAAGGCAAAAAAAATTTTCGACTCAAATTTTCGAAGTTTAACTGTGTGTTACCCTCAGTAGGAGTGTTGTTCTGCTATAGCTATATTTTAAATGGATCGGAAGGCTTACAAAATTGACAATTTACGATTTTCGACATGTACACATTTAATCAACCAAAAACCTTATTTTATCGCTATGAAACGTATTATCAAATTTGCTGCCTCCCTTACGTGTATGGTCTAACTCAACGCACTGTTTTCGATTATTTTTCATGGTATTTGAACGCTATTTATGATTAAATGTGACTGGAATCAGTGAAAAGACTTTTTTGCCATGTACATATTCAATCAGTAAAAACGTTGTTTTATCGCTACACAAAACGTTAAATCAACGTTTCTGATTGTTTTCAAGTTTAAAACTACTAAATTTTTGTGACGGTTATCTTGCAAGATTCTTGCAAGATAAACGTCCGGATCTTGCATCTTACAAGATAAACGTTGTTTGCAAGAGTCTTGCAAGATCTTGCAAGATAAACGTTATTTGCAAGAATCTTGCAAGATCTTACAAGATAACCGTTGGAGTTCGTCTGGGGATACTAGAAACTTTCGAATCTGAATTTGAAATTCAAATTATTAAATTTGAAAATTCAAATTAAATTTGAAATTCAAATTATCCTTTATTGTTTTCGATTTAATTTAACAAGCCGAAGATTTCACTGAATGTAAAATTGCAGAAAAATGTGAAAATTTTTCTGAAGAGCAAAACAAAACTTTCTATTTAAATGTGTCTAAATCTTTTCGGTAGTTTGTAAGATAGCTAGTTCCACGTTGTTAAGATCTTCAAACTTTGTCAGTTTCAAGACCAAGCATGTAAATGAAAATGGATTGACAGCATCAAAGAAAAATGGAAAAGGTATAAGAGGAAGAATAAAAAATCTGTAATAATCTTTAAAATCATATTTTAGATCACATATTTGAAGTTTTTGGATTGTCTAATCGATCTTTTAATTGACCTCTTCGTGCGTTCGTGCGTTCTTCTCAGTTACCGAATTAAAGAGTTCAATGATCACGATTCGAAATATCTTAAGAAGGTGCTCAAATCTTTTGGATAAAAGCCAAAATATTTGCAATCTCTTCTCCAAAATCTTGACTCCTGAGTTTAAATGCTTGCACTAGTTTTTTCCAGCACTCTGTAATTCTGATCCTGATGACGCACTAGCAAAAAAGATCAGGACACTTTTTTCAAACATATAAGCTCTATTCGCATTTTGTTCGAAATGAACAGAATACAAGTTTTGTTTCATAAAGCCTGTCAAAGACTACAGCACTCATTTTTTGAGCTTTTAAACTGATTGATAGCTTGAAATGAAGTTTCTGTTTTGTGGATAGACGTGAGATATACCATTAAAGTCTAAGTAAAATTTTATTCTTTTTCTCCTCTTTTTGTTCCGACCCTCTTGAGGGGGGAGGAACTATATACTCAACTGGGTTTTTTTTTTGTTCCGTGAATTTTCGCCGCTCGATATATTCATCGTAGAGAGTTGAGACTGGTATCATTAGAAAGCTCGTCCACGGTAGAATATGGAATTAAAAAGATTTTTTTAATTTTCGTTTTCTACAGGGAGTTATCGAGGTTTAAACTTCTGAGAAAAGAAGAGTGAATTCACGTTGTTTTTTTTCACATTTTCCGGAATTTTTGCCTAAATTTTCGTCAATTTTGGTAAAATTTGTTATAATTTTTAAGAATAGTGTCGTTGATTTCATTTTTGAAGACGAACAAGCATTGTTGATTGTTTTGATTTAATTTTTTTGGTCAAAAAATCTGGATAAACATTTCAAAATTTAGCCTTTTTCATCAAAAACAGCACGAAATAAGCTACTTTAGTCCACTTTGATTAAATTTGCCGACAGTACACCCCCAAACAACACTCATACAATCTTTGTAGACTCAGAGGGGGGCTATTTCTACTTTAGAGTCCGCTGAGAGTGCACTGTAGTTAAAACTTTGCCGTTTTTTGCTAACTTTACTCGCTGATTATCAAAAATGCATAATTTATTTTGAGTTTTCAACTAACAAATTATCTATATCTACAACATTCGAAAAATCAATTGTTCCTAACGGACAATAAATATTAGCAGGGCTAGTTTTGGGCCATTCTTGGACTGTTACAATCTAAAAAAAATCGGGTTGTAATCAGTCGGTCTTTTTTTTTAAAAAAAAAAGACTTTTTTTTTAATAATAAAGAACAGAACATATCAAATCAAAGCTCAGGAGTGATAGGTCCAACCAATTCGCTTGCTAAACACCTCCAAGCTAATGCATTTAGTTTTTTAATTGAAAGTTTATGGTCGTTTCTTTTTTTAAAAATAATTGACTTTTCAATAAGTAATGGCTTAATTAACTTTTCCTCTTTTTTTCTTAATTTGCTCAACTTCCAGCTTAGTGTCAGCAAAGAAAGACTGCTTCTTCTTTCTACTGAGTTAACATTTATTCTCGGTTGCAGTTTTAAGCCTGAAGTTATTGTTTTCTGGCTTTGATACTACAAGATTTCAGATTTTTGTTTGTTTTGATATTTGCCAGTTTTTCACGTTTTCTAATTTTGTCACAATATCACATTATTGACAGTTCCATGTCGCCTTATTAGCATTGAGAATAAGACACAATTGAAGATATTAAAATCTTGAAAGATATAATTCATCGTTTTAACGGCCTCGACGCCTCTTTCTTGAAGAAATCAATTGAATTTTTTAATTTTGTCTCTAACTGTCATATATACTTTGTCGTTTCGGTCGTATGAAATTTCCTGTAGAGTGATAGCTTTCATTGGGTTTTCATGGAAGAATAGAAGAACCGATATTCTGATATTAGTTGATAGCTGATGGCTTTCATGACTTTGAAAACAATCGTTTTCCAAAATTAAAAAAAAAAACTTTTTAACTTCGCAATTTTGTTCTTTTTATGTTTCTTTTTGTTACCTAATCTCGTTAGTTAATTACTGGTCAAAATGACATTATGGGTGTCAAGGGAACAAAACGCATTGGTGTCCCAAAATCTTTTTTTAAAGAATTTGTTATGACCTTACTGGCTTCGACAACGGTTTTTCACAAAAAAAAGTAAATTAATTTGATTTTGTCATAAGTTTTTTTGTAGATGCAAGAAATATTCTGGATAATTACAGGTCTTGAGGGCTTCCTTTTCGTGAATAAACGACCCTAGTTAAATAGCTGTTTTTGTAATTAATGCCTTTCATGACATTGAATGTAATTTTGTTTCGAAAAAGAAATTAAAAGTATTACATACTTTAGCACTTCGCTTTTTTGTCTACTTGTTACCTAGTCTTACAATTGAATGGCCACGTACTACATTATAGCTGTTTGAAGAAGGCGCAATCAAATATATCTTGAGTGCCAAAATCTGGCTTCACGGTTTTGACAGCGTTTTCTGCAAGTTTCAATTGAAATTTTGTTTTTCTTTGTTGTTCTTTTTAGCCGCTTTAAAAAATGAACAAGGACAGGTCCTAATGCCCTTCTATAGGAGCAGTGTTAATCGTAAATTTGTGGTAATTCTAATTGATTCCTGATGGTATTTATTAATTTGAAGTTAACTGTTTCAAAAAAATAAGTTAATTTTTTTACTTTACTGTTTTTGTTCTTTTTTGTATAATTGTTACCAAACCTTTTTATGGACTGGTCGCATATGTGTTCTGGTGATTTAAATGTAATTTTTGTTTAGTTTTAATATTATCTGACGGTATGTTGACTTTCTATTAAATTTAGTTTTTAAGAGGGACATAAATTTTTTGATGTAACTAATGTTTGTTGTTGTTTGATTTTGCTGTTCGTCTTGACTCGCTTTCTTAATATTGACATATAACAGCAATCTAATGCATCAATTTTTACTCCACTGAGTTATTTGCTTTGGAGTCTATCTTATCGTTCATACAGAATTTTTTGAAAAAGACTTGGGCTTTTTTGGGATTCGCAAAAAATAATTTTTGGGTTTTTCTATCTGTTCCTCATTTGGTAGACAATTATGCCAAAATTGTGGATGGGCGGCGTCGGAACCTTATGTGCCATCGCACATTACCGAGCCGCCTTGTTTGAATTTATAATTACAATAGTTCGTTCGCTCCTCCATTTATTCTGTTTTCTTTTGGCCCAGATGGACTTTGCTGTCAGGCATTTGTCCCGGTCTCAAGTCAAAGTCAACAATTCTTCCAAGCTGAATTTCAAATGCAGCTGCCTGAGATTTTTGGTGCTGTCTAACAGACTTTCCTCTTTTTGATTTCTTGCTGTGTTCCAGCACAAGCTTGATTTCCTTAATTTGTTTTGATTGATTGATGACTTCTGATTTCTTTTGATGGAAAATTTTACTGAACAAGTGGTTTCTTTTTTGAATAAAACAATTCTCAGAGAGAAATTACTTTTTTAAAATTTTCCAATAATTTATTATAAACTTTATTTATTATTACCTCGAGCCGCCTTGTTTTTTAACATAGACAGTCACATTTGTGTTTGAAAACAATGCCAGTAATATGGTAAAAAAGGATTAATTCTTGCTTGCCTTGCTCATACTGTAAAAGCCAAGATCCGGAACGGACCGCTGACTAGATAAGGCAGACACATTAACAATGCTGCCTTCTTTCGACTCTCGCAGATAAGGGAGGCACAACTTTGTCAGTTTGACCACAGATCGCAGATTCACTCTGAAGGTCAAGTCGAACAAGTCCAGTGACTGGTCATTTATAGAACCATATTTGGCCATTCCTGCGTTGTTGACCAGAATGTCTATTCGTTTAAATTTTTCTACTGTCACTGCCACTATTTTATCTACTGTCTCTTCTTCTGCAAGGTCTCCTGAATAAAAATACTACTTGGTCAACATATTGAGTTTAATCGGGCAAAAAAATTGTTATAATCAGATTTTCAAATCTTCTGTCAGAAATGACATAAGCTTTACATTTTTCTGTCAATACTGGAGTTTTAATCGTTATTTATTCAACATATGAAATAGTTGCTATCGTGGTTTTTAAAGTAAGACAGAGTCTGTATTGTCATTTTCAAAAAACCTTTTACACCGGAGCTTCCTTGTTTCAAAAAAACGATAAAAACCATATTTCGACAAAAGACCAACGATTTCGTTATTTTGTCTAGAATCATCAAGAAGCCGACAGACAATACCCAAAATTTATATCAAACCTTTCTTCGGTTATCCATTCTTCTAGACTAGGGTTCTATTTTTCAGCTTCAAGCTAAATTAACAGGTGTAGAATGGATATCACATCAGCCTGAACTAGATTCGATTTTTCAATACACTATTTGTTCAAATTCCCATGTAGATCAAGCAGCAAACCCTTGTTTTGAAATATTTCTCAAAATGTAATAATGGTTAAGAAGTCTTTAGATAGACTTCAGTGTTGAAAAAGTCATCAGACTTTGGTGGGATTCTGAGTTTAATAAGAAATCAGTAACAACTCTCCCGGGTTGCAGGTCATACAATTATTTCGGTAATCATACAAGGACATATATATTTGTAGTATTGCTTGGCAATCAATTTTAAAGGATGCTTATACAAACACAACTGTGAGGCTCTTTTCGGCAAATTGAGCTAGACAATGATAGCGGTTCACAAATATGTCCCAATTACCCAGAATTCGATCATGATTTTTCCTGGTTATTGTTCAAGGTCATAAATGAAATTATTATTTCCTGGTAATCATACAACGGATCATACACTGAAAAAGAAAAGCATGATTACATAACCGAATGACATATATGATATATCGGTAACAAACAAAGAATGAAACATGTTTCCCCTGTAATCATACATCAGTCGTATATGGTTTTCTAATACTCTCATCAGTGTCATAATTGTCTCAATTTTTTATGTCATTGCTAACGTACAAGGATCATATGTGATTTCTCGGTAATCATACAGAATTGTCGATGATTCCTTATCAATCTTACAGGGAACGTACAAACAAACACCGTATGATGTTTATGACATCATATATGATACTTGTAATATTACTGTCAATTTTATCTGAGATTATGATCACTGGTTTGCTCGAACATCAACTCAGTTAGCTGGTCAAACAAAAACCAGGGTAATAATATACGTACATATAAGATTCCAGGTATTAATTCAAGGTCATATATGATTTTTAAGTTATCTTTCGAATACACAAGGGTCATCAAAATTTTTAAATGATGATTAAATCTTCACAACTGCGAAGCTCATTTCGAATGAAGTAGTTTGGATAATGACATTAGTTCCAATTTTTTTCCGCAGATGATAACAAAATTTACCCGGTTATAGTACCAGGTCATTAATGAGATTGAGTTTACCTGGTAATTATACAATGATAATAAATAGAATATGATTCATTTTCGGAAATCGAAAAAAATAAAAGACAATCAAGCTCCAACATTTATCACTGGCTTCCCTCTGTAATTTTATGATTTGGTTTTGCTTTTTGTCCTGCTAATCATACGAGGTTGTATATGAATGAATGATTACCCTGTAATCAAGCAAATTTCAGAAAAAAAAACTAAAAATCCCTATCATCAGAAAATTACCTTAGTACTCTCCTAAAACCATCTCAAACAAAACTAAGTATCAATCACTCTTCTCTCTATGACTTATCAACTTTTTGTTGAAATAAAAATAATTACGGGGAAAAACTTGGACGTTAAAAAAATCACACACACTCTTTTTACTAAAACCTTTTCTGCAAGCCTTCTTGGTTGATCCAAGTTTTCCCATGCGTATTTTATGGTATTTATTTATTTACTATTTAATTTATTGTTCCGACCCCTACTTTAGTGGGGAGGGAGGAATAATATACTCAACTGGGTTTTTTTGTTCAGTCAACTTTGGCCGATCGATATATTCATCGTAGAGAATTGTGAGTGGTATCATTGAAAAGCCCGTCCAGCGTAGAATACAGAATTAAAAAGATTTTTTCGATTTTCGTTTTCTACAGTGAGTTATCGAGGTTTAAAGTTTTGTGAACATTCGACTGTTTTTGTTCAGATTTTCAGAAATTTTTGCTTAAAATTGGTACAATTTCGCTAATATAGTTCAAAATAAGTTAAAATTTTTAACGGCAGAGTGTTGTTGTTACCGTTAGAGATAAAAAAGCGTTGTTGAAATGTTTGATTGAAATTTTTTTGGCTGAAACTTTTGATAAAATTTTTAAATACAGTTTGTTTTCAGAGAACCAAAGGTATTTATGGCTTTGAGAAAGAGTTTTAGTAAACTTTAAATGAATTCTTGTCTTTTGTCTTCAATTTTTATTATTTTGACAGTCTGATTTTTAAGTTTAACCACTCAAAGATCTAAATTTTGTCCACAAGAGATGCAAGTGAACCTTTTCTATTCATTCGGTTGTTACTAATGTCTCTTATGTTATTGAATGTATTTCTTTTAAGGAAATTTCAGTGAACTTTTGATATTGTCAGTTTTTTATTATTTTTTATATTTTAGTCAACATTTTGCTTATTCTCAGTAAGTACAGGTCAACCATTCCCCTTTGCAGAGTAAAAACTAATTTTGTAGCCGATTGTTTTAACACAAGATTTTCTTGCTTTTTGTACTACGCGTTTTCATACAAAATTTTCTGGTTTTTGTGCATAATTGCTCCTTTTTGCTGTTGTTTTTGTTGCTTTTGCACATTGTCACATTACTTAACAATCTAACCAAAAAGTTTTACAACATTTGAAACTTAACATAATTTTTGTTTTCATAACATATGGTTTGAAGGGCCGCGACACCGTTCTCTTAGAGAAAATGGTAGAGTTTTTAGTTTTACCATTTATTTGTTGCTGATTTTTGTTGTCATTTGCTAAATATTGTGAAAATAAAGGTTTCAGTGGCCAACTATAGATAAACAATTGAACTTAAATAACTGATATTGGAAAAAAACTAATGGCTGTTTTAACTTTTGAACTAAATTTGTTTTAAAAAAAGTAATTGTATTCTTCAACCTATCCCTTTTTGTTCCGGTTTGCGTTTTTTTCGTATTTTACAATGATGTATCGTTTTCGTAACTCAGCATCATTATTTAGAGCTCTTTCTATTGTTTTGTTGAATCAAACAATAATTTTTTTGTGTTGTTCAAACTTTTGAATGATGTCTTGAGGGCTTAGACAATTTGTTTCAGAAGAATTTTGTAAAGTTTAGATACTTTTCAGTTTTTGTAGTTCTTCTTGTTGTCATTTTGGGATAATGGTTTTACAATAAGATGTTATAGAGACCAATAGAGACGCAAATGAAGATTTTATATTCTCGCGGTTAATATCTTATAAACTTAATGGGTTCAAAACGGCGGTTTTGTGAACTTGTTTGTGAAACTTTTTAGTTCAGCTTGTATTTAAAGTTGCTTTATACTCTTATAATTTAGTCTCATTAATAACAGTCGCAATTAGTATTCCAAGTAGTTGCAAGACAAGCTGACTACTCTTTTAGTCGAAAGCTTTTGTTGGCCATGAATTTGTAGCTAAGCATCTCTATAAACAATTCACATCATTTATCTTTTAAAATAAAACTTGCTCTTCAAAATGGTTTTTTTCCTCAAATGGTCTTTCTTCTTGGAACAACCAGTTTTCATAAAACAAATTTTAGCGACTTTTGAGAATTTGTCCCCTTTTTTGTAGGTTTTTAGTTTCTTTTCACAGTATCACAATAATGGGCGTCATTTGACTTACAAATGTTATCACCTGCAAAAAATGCAAAATAAGACTTTTATTGTTTTTAGTTATCAACTCAATATTTAATTTATTTGGGGGACATTGTTTTCGTGCATAATATTTTGTGCAAATTTTTCGTTTATGTTTGTATTGGTCGTTCTTTTTGTTGTCAAATGACATATCCTGGAAAATGAAAGGCCTCAGTCACTCTCTATTGAGGTAATGAAGGCTCTCTCAATGATTTTATTCGATGCGTAATGCTTCTAATCAATTCAAATTTAATTCTTTTTTTTAAAAAAAAGCAATGTTTTGATAAACTTTTGCCGCTTTTGCTCATTTCCAGTCGACTTGTTGCCAAGTCGCATTGAGGAAAAGTCCCATTTTTTGTTCCAAAAAGTAGCGGTTAATCTTCTTGGTATAAATTTTATCTGATGCCATTTCGATTTGGTAATTAGTGGTTTTCAAAAAATGGACAAGGAGTTTTGGTCGTAATTATTATTTGTAACTAATTGATTTTTTTTGCCGTCTCTTCTGGTAGTCATATTATGGTAGTCACAGGTCTCATAGGCCCTCTAGAGTAGATTGTTATGTTTTTTAGTAGTTTGTTCAACGATATGTTGATATGTTACTTTTTTATCTCTTCCTCAATTGGTAGACAATTATGTGAAAAATGTAGATGATCAGGGTCGGAACTTAATGTGCGAACGCACATTACCGAGCCTCCTTGTTCGTATTATTTGATTACTATTCGTATGAATGAATGTAGCTTTCAGCCGAAAATTGTCATACTGTTGTCCGGTTTGTTATAATTTGTATTTCAGTAGATTATTTGATGTTTCCCACAATGGTATTTATCGTTTTATCAGCAAAATTTCCCTGATTGGTCTGCCCGTAACACTTCAAGGAGCATGTATCACACAGAAGCATATATGATTTCGTGGTGATCACACTTTGATCCTAAATGTTTTCCCTTTAATCATACATCGGCCATAAATGGTTTCCCTGTAATCATAACAGAGTCATAATTGTCCTAGTTTTATTATTCTGGTTGTCATATATGAGCCTCGTATGACAACGAGAATAATAAAACTAGGACTTTTATTACTCTATTATGAATACAGGGAAATCATTCATGGCCGATGTATGATTAAAGGAGGATCAATTAGGATCAAAGAGAGAATCATTGATGATATCCTAGCAATAATACAAGGAATATACAAAGAAATAGCGTATGATGTGTCTGACATCATGTATGATCCTTTTATGACTGCTAAGAAGTGGCAACCCTGGACAGTAACCTCTGAATTCGTACAGTGCCTGACTCACTCAATGATATCACCAATTTTTGCTACTTATTTTCACTGACGGCTGTGTTGCACGCATTCAAACTTGAAATGAAGATCGCGTTTTTGATAGCTCTTCTAAAAGAATTATTCGTCCAGTTTTGTGTTTTTCCCTGATTTCTTACGTTTGGATGGCAAAAAAGGCCAAGTGTTGTCATTATTAACTGTGAGAGAAGATCAGTTTCAATTTTTTATCATTATTTGTTAGTTTTTGCAATTCTTGATTATAAACAAATTTCAGATAACTACTGCAATATTTGAATGTTTTCAGATACCTGGTTGCAAAAATATTCCAGTGCGTATTTTGATGAAGGTGGAGAATCCTCAGCGGAATAACGGTCACTGAAATTAGTTTTTAGAACTGACGTTTCAAAATATCAGCCCCGTACAAGATGGGCAAAGCATGTCGAAGAATGGGCTGTTTCAGGAGTGAAGTCTTTACTTTGCTTTTTGAACTCAAAAAACTCAAGGAGCGAGACATACAAGGAAACTTTATTATTTTCAGATAGTGCATGAATGTTAAAACCGCGAAAAAAATGGCAATCATTATTTATGGATTTTATTTCAAGCAGTGTTTTTTGTTTCAAAATTTTGCAGAAATTCTGTAAAACACAGAGACCGATATCTTTATAATACAAACAGTTAGTTTTCTCTTACCGCCAGAAACTGTTGCAAAATTATTCCATTACCACTAGATAGATGGCTTTGCGTTGCTGAAATTTTAGAGCTCGCTTACATTGCTGTGCCCCCGGCTTTCTGATTTTTATTCTTGGTGCGCACCTGTTAAGTATAGCACTCTTTTGTATATTGATAGACCTATCTCTGTTCACGTTGTTTTTCGTGTTCACAGGATTCCAATGTAGTTAACATTGAGTCTTCTTGACTTAAACCTTCCCAAATTTGTTGATGTAAAAAAATTATGCTCCTTTATTGAACACTTATGAATACTTATTTACGTGACAATCTGAGGGGGTTTCTCGTTCGTTTAAAATGATTGACTCATTTCGATCTTGAGAATTCATGTCGCAATTGCCAGACGCATTCCTTTTGATCGTCATAAATAAATTTAACTATAATTGTTTTGCAAAAAATGCCACTATTGACAGCTTAGGTCGGTGGGTTGAATTGGTAGGTTCGTTTTTCATCGTATTAGTGGCACAATAACTTGAATTGGGGTGTTTTCCAGCCTTGACGTTGAAAAAAAAAGAAATCAAATCTTGCATGAATAACGCTCCATTTGTAGCATTAGACAATGCAGTTCAACATTTTTGGTTAAATGGCAATTTACCCAATTCACTTTTTGCCCCATTCCCATTTACCCAATCCCATGTTACCCAATGCCATTGTACCCAATGCCAACTTACCGAATGCCCTTGATCTTTTTGTTCAATTATCCGATGTTCGGTTGTGATTGTTTCATATCAAGTACCATGGGCCATTTATTTAAATGGTCGTTCTGGTAATTTTAACAACAGGCTAAACTAAAGTTGGCATTTTGTAAAATGGCATGTTGTGTATAATTAATATTATACAAAAATTGGGTAATAAAAAATGGGTAACTAATGTTGTGTATAATATTGGGTGAAGTGATAATAGGTAAAAAATGGAATTGCCTAAAATATCCTGACATTTTAAAAAAAAAGATTATTCATTCATTATGCGCACAGTGAGATAAAGCAAGCAAATAGGTAGCAGCGTGTATTTTGTTAAATTAAAATTAAATTCAGGAAAAAAAGATTTTGCGAAAAAGGTGGATCTCAAAAGCAGCCATGATAGAACATCAAGAAAGTTGCTTTGTGACCACAATTGGGCTTTGACATTTTTCCATGCGTTACTATGTATTCTTCTTTAATGGCTTAAAGTTTTCGAATATCACTACACCTTTTTATCCCAGAGCACAATTGTCAACTTGGTAACCTTGGATTGTTGCAGCCTTTAATTTCGAAAAAAAGCAAAAAGCAGAAACTAAAAATTGGTCTCTTCAAAGGACAACAAAACACTTTTTCAAAAATTTTTATCGCACCTGTAGTTTGTTGCATCCATGTCGCCCACTTATTTTTCATGAAAGCTCAGAGCTTGTTCTCAAGTCTCCACATCAAAAAAAGAAGTTGGTGTTTCACAAAATTTTAGTACTGCTGGTTTACTAAAATTCTGGTACTCTACTACTGTTCTAGTGTTACTGGAAAATTTTATTTGTTGGTTTTAATAAACAATGATCAGAGGGTACCTACCAATAATCATTTTGCCTGTAAACAACACCGATAAGGTGATTGCTGCTGCTGCCGCTGCTGCTGCTGCTGCTGCCCTCTCTCTCTCTCTCACTTTCTCTCTCTCTTTCTCTATTTATCTCTCTCTCTCTCTCTCTCTCTCTCTCTCTATCTCTCTCTCTCTCTCTCTCTCTCTCTCTCTCTCTCTCTCTCTCTATCTCGCTTCGATAAGTTTCTCTCTCTCTCTATCTCTTCTTTTTCTCTTTGTGCCTTTTTTGCGCTCTCTCTCTCTCTCTCTCTCTCTCTCTCTCTCACACACACACACACACACACACACACCCACACACACACACACAAACACACACACACACACACACACACACATACACACACACACACACACATGTATACTTTCTCTATGTCTCTCAATTAAATCTCAAATTTTCTGACAAAAATTTCCATGTTTATCTTTTTTGCACACATTTCCACAGAATACACCCAGAATAATCCCCCCATTAAAAAGGAGCTTAGAAGAGAGTTCCTATCTATCAGTTAGCAAGTTTTTTTTCATCTGCTTGTCAAAAAAATTCGTCTGTGGTTATCTCATATTTTGACTGACCTAAAACAACCACACACTCTGCCTTTGGGTTGACAGAGTTTAGTTTTTGCTGTGTGTCTAGAATGCCCTGTTGGTTTCTGCCAGTGAGACAGAATCTGTTCACTCCCTTCTGTCCAAACTTGACCACTGTTGCTGCCCCTATCCCACTACTACTCCCTGTCACTATCACTACTGTCTCGGGGTCAAACAGAGAATCCATTGTAATTTAAACAGAATTTCAACTCTTCGAATGACACCGATTTCATAAATTTAATTTCGCCTGTTTCTTAAATATGACTATACGCATATTAACGTACAAACGTGCAAACTACTCAATGAATTAGAAAATCTGTACTATATAATTGCAAACCCGATAAGTTGACGTTAGACTTGCGATACTGCGCTCTTTGATTAAAGTACTTGTGTGAAAGAAAAGGATTGACAGCAAGCAATCGTGTTTTGATTGTTAGAAAAGAATATATTTTGACTGGTTGAAATCCGACTAAAGCAGCTAAATCTTTTCTGATGGGTCAAAACAGCATCTATATACGTAGAACAAAACTGATTTTTTGTATATGAATTGTGCTGATATCATTATTCTGGGTGAAATATTTAAATTCACAGAACATTTTCTTGTTGAGATATTTGATAATCCCGAGATCTGGCAAAGAATAATATTCTATCTATAAAATTGAGTCAGTAGTCGATTCACAACGCTTACAAGCATTTTAATCAATTAAATAAACAGCCCAAATCAATAAACCTTCTGAAAAATTAACATTCTGTTTCACTCGAGTTAAAACAATTAAAGCTGAATTTGAAGTTTCGCAGTATATCTATTTTTTTTTAATTTTTCTATTTTTTAAATTTTTTTTAATCAACTCAAATTTTTCCATTTTTTTCTTAAACCGAAGGAAATTTACGCTTTACACCGAAAGTACAAATGTTTCCTGTCTCTATTATGTAGTATGAACCGGGTAATTTCTATTCACAGGGTATGGTCGAATGCTTCAAAAACACACACTCAAGTTTTGAGATCCGCACTTAGCAAGTTTTTATTCAGAAGCCATTAAAAATTCACTGTGAATATATTAGCAAATTAATTCTCATTAGACATTTATATTGAAATCAGATATTTTGCAAAGTTTTGGTTTGTTTGGAACCAAGATAAAATTGTTCAAAAACAGGTTTGCTGTTGTCGGAGACTGGAACAACTTTGGGTTGCAGTTACTGTTTCAACAACTCTATTCATCAACTTTGTTTTGAATTTCTTCCTTCTTATGTTCAAATTATTTTGAAAAAGGTGGTTTTGACAAGTGCGTAAAAAAGAACACAATAAAAGAAGACAATGTTTTCGCCAATTGCTTTTTAGTGGCATTAAATCATCCTGTTAGAGTACTGAAAATTCGAACGCATTCGAAACGAAGCCTTACAGTCAGCAGGTCTATAGTTGCAATAACAACTAGCAATAACAACAGTTTTCAAGCTCCTAGAAAAACTGTTAGAAAAAGTCAGATTTTAATTTTTTTCAAGTCCAAGTTTAAGTTTTGCAAGGTTTATTAAGATTTGATGACTGCACTGCGTAATATCATTTGCTTTAAAAAGACTTACTCGACCGCATGAGACAAAGTTTTGACAGATATCCGAGCATGTGTGCAAATTTCAACTCTTCAAATTTCTTAATGGAATCATATCAGCAAATGTTTTCTCTATAGCCAATCAAATTTAAATCAGATGGCTCTGCGAAAATTGTGTTATGCTTGGAGCAGAAATCTGAAATATTATTTTATAGAGAACCCAGACAAAACAATTCAAAAACATTCTGCATTCTTTCCTTCTTATGTTCAAAGTTTTTTGGAAAAAAATTGTTGTGACAGGTGTGAGCAATAGTCAATAATACAATCAAAATAGGCAATAACACTGGAAATTGCTTTTCTATAGCATTGAATGTTCTCGTTGAGATAAAACTTGTCAAAAGATCTTCTAGAAATTTTACGTGATCATTGTTTGGGCCCAGGCAGAAATTATTGTAACTAAAAATGAAATTTCTCCCATTCTTAATTGCATTGGTTTCCAGATATTTCAGGTTTTCTGGAAATTTTTGCACTCTCTGGCTTCTTTTTGCCAATTATCTTATTAAAATATAATTATGTTTTGGCTGGTTGTCAATCTTTACTTCAAGCAAACTATTACTTTAAGAATTATCAGTCCCTTTTGTTTGAGTTGCCAGAATGAAATAATTTCTTGATTCCATACTAATTTTCACCTTATTTTTTTCTTTTTTTCTATGAATATATCCTCGAAAAATGTTATCAATTTTTCTTTGCGAGATTAAATTGCGATGCCCACTTAGAAATATTTCTAATCGAATACTATCTTCCTACTTCTACATTATTACAACTTACAATGTAATGAAATTCTGTTTGCCAACTAAAATTTGACAATTTATATCAACAAAACTTTAAAGAATTTTGGGGCGTCAAATTGTGCAAAAGGTGAAAGAATCTATCCACCAATTATGACCATAATCTAATGAATTTAGTAGAGATACAGAGATGGTATCTCTGAAAAGCCGTTGATCAAAAAAATTGATTTGTGTTTAAAAAAATTTCAAATTTTTCTTGTCAAAAAAATCGGGCCAAAAAATTTTGTTTTATTCTACATTTTCTACCTGAACACACTTCATTAGTACATTTATGAGCTACAAATGGCTTTTTACTGTTTTCTGTAGAACATTTTTTATTGAATAAGGTGTGATGAGAATTTTCTAATTGCGAACTGAAGTTTTGTTTTTTTCGCCAATAAAATGTCTGTCTTTGGCTTCATCATAATTTTATAAGCCTAATAAGTTTTATCTGGTTATTTTTGAGACGTTTTTTTGAATTCGAAATTTTTACTCCCCATAGGGATTTTTTTTTATGAAATTAACGTTTTTGTGAAGTGTTTAATTTTTAGTTTGGTTGGTATTATTATAAAATTGTTTCGTTAAAAAATCAGTGAAGTTTGGCCTAAAACAAGTCATAGCTTTTCTGTCAAACTCTGACAATTTTTCGATGTATTTTTAAGCCGTTTTTTTCGCATTCAGTTTTTTTTCTCCATTGCGATTTATATTTATGGAATTAATGTTTTTTGTGAAGTAATTAATATTTAGTTTGATTGGTATTAGCATGAAGTTGTTTCTTTAAAAAATCCAATCTATTAAATCTTGTTTTGAATTTTTTGTCTCACCTTGCTGCTTTCGCACTATTTCCTTTGTTTTATGTGCGGTTTCGAAATCTTTTCTTATTCAATTGCGTATGGGAAAATTTTTCAGGCCTTGCTATCAAGTGAAAACGACGGAACGATTGCTAGGCCGTCAAAAATTATTCAAAAATATTACTTCTGTGTTCTCTATAATAATTCTCATGCGTTCTGTATTGTCTGTTGGTATCAACCAAATTTCAGGAAAAACTGGAATGTTTCAAAAAAGATATAGCGAGATTTAAAAACAAATATGAAGAAGATTATTTCTTTTCTTTTCCGCTAATACTCGTTCTTTGTTTTTAACGTTCTGATCGTTTACTCTTTCTCTATCATCATGGCAAATATTTGTTTCAAGAGAAAGCCGTCCCCATAAAAAGGAACAAACAAATTTCCAATTGGCAACAGAGATTTCTTTTATATTTCCTTACTGTTTACTCTTACTGAATAGTATACTGAAATAAATTGCATGAGGAAACAGTTGTCTGCTTCGCCGTGTTTTTTTTCAAATCAATTGCGGAGTATTAGAGCTGTGTTTTTACTGAAAAGAAATGTGCTGGCACTGTTTTTGAAGCCAAAGTGGAATCATGATTTTGGTCACGCCAAAACAGGAAGTGAAGCAAAATGGCGTGTGGTTTAAAACAAAACTCACACTCTCGACTGTGATTTTTGGTCCGC
Organism: Convolutriloba macropyga; assembly: GCF_964194025.1. Lineage (NCBI taxonomy): Eukaryota > Metazoa > Xenacoelomorpha > Acoela > Convolutidae > Convolutriloba > Convolutriloba macropyga. The sequence goes on from NC_134470.1 coordinate 29,840,254, forward strand.
GTGCGGCAATTTTTCGTCATGTCTTCTCTTTTAGTGTTTATCAGTTTTCTGGTTCTTTGGGGCTTGTACAAATTAGGTCTTAGTCATTTTTTGGGTCAGGACTTTTTCGCTTAAAGAAAAAAATAAAGAAAAAAACAAAGCAGGAATCTTAATTTGGTTTCTTAATTGCTCCCAATCTTTAATCTGCTCAGAGAGTTTCCACTACAGATTTTAAGTTGACCAAAACAGATTCTACAAGTGTTATATCTACTTTCAATGCATAAACAGAGGAGATTATTAAAGAAAAATGCATCAGAAAAACATCAGAAATTTTTCGTGCACATTTTAAAAACATTACAATCATTCTCAAAAATCAACATCATTAGTGTACATCACCTGTTCAACAGTCATTTGAAGTAGGATTTGATTTGAACTTGACTGAGATTAACATTGACGTCAAAGAAAATTTTTAATTCATTAATTTTTATACATCGGGTATCACTAGAAAGGCTGCAACTTTTTTTTTTGAATGCACATTACCTGTTGTCCTGCTCTTTTATATAATAAAATCTCTTTGGGTATGTTTAAAAAGCCACCTAAACTCAATTTTTAAAATCAACGATTGTACGGAACTTGTTCTTCCAAAACTAGCCAGCAAAACCAACAAATTTTCAGTGCAGCTTATTTCATGTGTGCATATTTACAAACAAGAAAAATTTTAGACCGGTTATTTGGATATTGAAAGCTTTTGATCTGTTTTATTTTTTTGAATTGTTGAGTGATGGATAAATTCAGCAAATTGGATCCATTCAGCAAAGTTTTTTTTCATCTTAGACACTGATGGTAGACTTTGTGAATCATCACAAAGTAGAACTTGTCAATGTATCGAACTTTTTTTATTTGCCAACCATTTTTGTTTCCTTTGATACCTCAGCTTTTTTTGACAACTTAAACACCGGAAACTTGACTTCGTTTTTGGAAAATTACCGTCTCCGACCAATCTCCACTGTTGTCTCATCTATAAAATTTGAATTAAGAGAAATAAAAATCTCGCAGTTTTATCGTAGTTAAAGTTAAGATGGCTTAGGCCAACTATTTTCATGATAATTTTAGTAATACCATCTAGCCAGCGTATCGGATTGTTTTACAGGACAAAAATTTATCCTGTCAACGGGCTTGACTTTGTTTGTTATGAACTGTATCAATGGCACATTTAAATTCCATGCACTTCAAAGGGGCCTAATATTGAAAAGGGTGCTAATCTTGAAAAGAATTTAATTGACCCATTTATTAACCAATCAGACACAACTAATAACTCTCCACGTATACGAATAATATGTTAAGCTGAATAGAATATAATGCACCATGCTATATTATTTAGCCGAAATGGAATAGAAAGCAAAAACAATTTCTGACTGGCGGGTCGCTGAGCGCGCTTCGCACGCAATGCGTCGCGGCTTCGCAGCGATAACCGAACCGCGATTTCTGGATTAGATCCCACAGCGCATGAGAAGCAGGGCCGCCGAACGGCGGTTCGCAATTGCGCTTAAACTGATATTCGGCTTTCTAAGCTGTATGCCAAGTAATATTGTCGTAAAGCATAGCACAGAAGGGGGCGATTCTCTACTAGGTACCAAAGGGGGGCAAATTTTGATGGCAGTATTGTTAAGAACTGTCCAATGAATTCCAATTGAGGTAAACATAATGTCTTCTGTGTAGAAAAACAAAATCCACAAGTTCAATTTTTGAAGAATTTTTGTCTCTATATTACTTTGAAAGCAACAGCAATTTGAAGGATTGCAATAACAACTAATTTAGCATCTGAAATTAAAATATTGTAATCGTCATATTTAAGCGCAATTAAGTTCTATAAAGTGGTCTAAAACAATTCTTGTTACACTTTGAAGAATCTTTTAACACCCCCCCCCCTTGGTACCTAGTAGCGAATCCAACGTTCTGTGCTTTGCCTTACTGTCATATTACTTGGCCTACAGTATATATGGTAGAGAATCAGTTTAGGCGCAAATGTGCACTGCTGTTCCCGGCAACGCCTCTAATGCGCTGTGGGATGTAATTCCGAAATCGCGGGTCGTTATCGCGGAGAAGCGCACCCACCGACCCGCCAGTCAAAATTTGCTTTCGCTTTTTATAACAATTAGGCTAATTAACATAGCTTGGCGTATTCTATTCTATTCAATCTAACATAGTATGTGCATACGTGGAAAGTTATTATTAGTCGTCTCAGATTGGTTAATAAATCGCTCGCTTGAATTCTATTCAAGAATAGCCCCACTTTTGAAAAGGTGAGGGGCAATTATTGAAAAGATGCACTTTTAACACTGATTTGTCCAACTATCTTTACTACTTGATAATACAATTTTAGAAGCAGTTCCACGGGGTACTGATGTGATACATAGTCAATTTTTTAAAAACAGCTTTAGCGAAATGTAATAAACTCTCAATAAAAATAAACCGAAACATTTCTTCAATTTAAATCTGAATATAGACTTATACAACAGTTCATCCGTGTATATATAGAAAGTTAAAACTAATAAACTGCATTTCAAATTGATAATCAATCGGCTGTATAGTCTGAACAACTGAGGAAATTAGAGGTGATAGTTAAATAGGTAACGCAGGATATTGTACGATTTGATGAGGATGTAGAGTAAACCTAGACCTCGGGTTTTATGCATTATAAGCGTCTGCCGGTACCTATTTGAGCTCCCTTGCAAAGGAAGTGGCGGCGACTTACAGAGCAACGACAAGGATTAAGTATAAGTAAATGCAGATCTTAACTGTTCCTTGATAGCCATGTAAAGTTTCGACATACCTTGACGTAACTTGGCAAGATCTTGGCAATATTAACCATCTTTTAGTATGTTTTTTAACAAGGTGTATCAAGTTTCGGTTCTCTGTGAACACTTTTACAATGTATTAAAAGTTCTTTTAAAAAAGAGAGGAATCAGCTTCAAAAATGAGTGAATTTACTCAACACCCTAGCCGAAACCGAATGGTTATCATGCATAAATCTTGCAAGATAAACATTTATCTTGTAAGAGTCTTGCAAGATAACTATTCGTCTTGAGAAATTTTGCAAGATTGCCATTCGACTTGCAAGAATCTTGCAAGATAACCATTTTTTGTAAGAATCTTGCAAGACCTTGCAGGATAATCATTTGGTCAAATCGGTACCAGTAGAAGCTTGTCATTTGCACTGGATCAAGGTGTTAAAGAAGTACGTCCTCCATCGACCAGGACGCAGCTCCCAGTCATGAACGAAGACTTCTTACCGGCAAGAAATGTGATCACATTCGCAATTTCAGAGGGTTCTGCAGCCCTTCCCACGGGGAGTTTCTTTGCATTATCAAACAACCGTGCAGCATTCTGGTCTCCCATTGTCTTTTGTGTGAATCCACTGTCAGTTAGTCCAGGGTTCACATTGTTTATTCTCACTCCATTGTGACCCTCTTCTGCAGCCACACAACGTGTGAACACATCTAAGGCTGCTTTGCTCATGCAGTATGGAGCAGAGTAAGCTGAAGGTTGAAGAGCAAGAACGGAACTCGTAATAACAATCGACCCCTTACTATCACGTAAGAAAGGCAAACAGAGCTTGGTCAATTTCACCGCTGGCTTCATGTTGATATCAAATATTTTGTCATAAACTTCAATTGGTTGCGTGAGTACCGGCCCGGGTTTAAACCAACCGGCGTTGCTGATTAAAACATCGATTCGACGAAATTTATCGACAGTTTCTTGAACAAGTTGTTCACAAAAGCCTTCAGTTGTCAAATCACCCTCAAGAACATGCACTTCAACAGTGGGATTGGCAGACAACATAGACTCTTTTGTTTTTTCCAGGCCATCGGATGTTAGTCCAGTTATTGTGATATGACCTAGACCCTTTTCAGCGAGTTGTTTAGCAACTGCAGCTCCAATTCCGGAGCAAGCCCCAGTGATAAGGGCTGCCTGTTCCAGCAAGAATTCAGCCTCTGTCATTGTTGATTGGTTAGGTTGCAACGGTTTGGCGAGTTGAGTGAATTATGTCGACCTTGGTGACAGTGCTAAAATTCAGTGATCAGCTTACAAAATGTTTCAGACAAAACCCGGATGATTACACTGCAAGATCAACAGAAAAGAGAATATCATGTAACTTTTAAAAAATGGATGCTGTTAGAGGTCCCTGCCCTAGTGATGAGCGGATTCAAATCTTGCAAGAATCTTGCAAGATGATTAAAAACTTGCAAGATTCTTGCAAGAATCTTGCAAGATATCAATCAAGGCAAAAAAATAAATCGGGGTACAAATGTTTTAGGAAACATCTTTGAAGCAAACTTTTGTTTATTAAACAAATTACAAAACCGAATTCAATGAAAAAAAATTAGCTCGGATTCAAAAACTTGCAAGAATCTTGCAAGAATCTTGAAAGTTTTTGAATTCTGGAAAATTTATTTGTGTATAATTGGTGGCTGAAACTAACTGAAACCCAAATGAAATGACTGATATCAGTATTTTTTGATCAGCAAAACTGAACTTAATTGACTTTTTTTGAACACGCCTTTTGAATGTGAAGTCTTGCAAGAATCTTGCAAGTTTCTTGCAAGATTTTGAATTCAAAATTAAATTTCCGACAAATAACTAGAGACAACTCGAGGCAATCAAATCCGTCTTTTTAAAGTTCAATTTACCTAATTTAAGACAAAAACACTTTCAATCTCTTTCTCATTTTTTTTAAAAATAACTACTTTTAGAGAAACAAACATTTTTTGGAATTTTTTTGTTACTGATCCTATCGGTAATTTAGCATGTTTTTGTTGTCGTACAAAATTCCGATTATTTATGGTGCGGTCTAAATATCTTCCTATTGAGATTTTAATAAACGTATATGATGCCTTCAGTTGATAGCTATTGGTGTTAATGTCCTTGAAGTTTTTTCATTAAAAAAATTTTGGTGTGTTTTTGAAGTTCCATTTTTTTGTTCTTCTTTCATTCGATTTATAGTTTAGTCATCATCGAAAAAAAATTGACCTCAACTTTCTAGTAAATCAAACATCAGCTCCGTTTTTTATCTTATGCAAAAAATGTTTCTTTTTAAGTACAAAGAGAAAACAACAATCGGAGTTTTTTTATAACTGATATTTCGCAATGTACCACAGCAAACTAATTGTACAAAACGATATAGGTAGAGTGTAGGAGATGAACAATTTTTGCTATAGCTTGTGCAGGAAAAAATTAGTTTTTCGTACGTAAATTTCCGATTAATTCGAATAATTAATTTTAAATAATTTTCAAAAATAGGTCTTTTTCATCGGGTCAAGGAGTTGTCCAAATCAAACCAAACTCGGTATGGAATATTCCCTGTGTAGGTAGAGTGTTGGACGAAAGAAATTTTTGCTATAGCTTGCCTAGAAAAAAGTTCGCTTTTCATACGGAAATTCTTATATTTTAATGTTAAAATGTATATTTATTTGATTGGGTGCTTTATTTCGTTTTATTTTGGAGAGAGCTTTTTGAGCCAGGTAATTTTACCTAGTGCTATGCTCAATTCTATGCCTATAATTGTTTTGTGTAACTCCGCCACTGCCGGTCCCAAGCCCGGAATGAAAAAGGAGGAGGGTCTGAAAAAAACTATACTGGAAAAAAATCAAAAGTCGGTTTTTTTTAAATTGACTTGAGATTGTTTTCCGACATATAATTACTTTCTTGTTCCTAGCATTCATTTTCAGCTCCATCAGTCGCCCCTTCAGCCAGGTAATTAAAAAAAATATGGATTCATACTCTTGCAAGAGTCTTGCAAGCAGGATTCAAAAACTTGCAAGAATCTTGCAAGTCGGATTCCAAATCTTGCAAGAATCTTGCAAGTTGGATTCAAAACCTGCACGAATCTTGCAAGAATCTTGCAAGAAGTATGTATTCTCTTGCAAGATAGCTTGCAAGATTCATGCAAGTTTTTAAATTTTTTAATCACTAGGGTGTACTCCTTTTAATGTTTTAAGAGAATTATCGTAAAACGCCGAAGCAAAAATTTTGTGTTCGAGCAACATTTCGAATGTTTTGCTGCAATCAATGGAATAGTGGAATATAAACAGCTCGTTCAGTACATTTTTCAAATACCATACTTGTTCGATCAATTTCATGAGCAAATTGTTTTTTCTTTGCGTACTTTTTTTGCTTTTTTGCCTAATAATTTAGGATTTCTCAACACATTAATTTTAGGAATTTATGTTTTAAGATTTTATGAAGTAATTTTAGATAGAGTGGCCAATAAAAATTTTTCATATCGTTGGTGATTTTCCTCACAAAAGTAAAATTTGAATTTCGCTCATCAAACAGCAAAATTTTGAATTTAATTTTTTTTATTTGCTGGAAAACTTTTCCTAATGTATCTTATAGTTTCTTAGTTTCTAGCATACAGAAAAGAAGTTTTTCATGCCAGAAACTAATTTCCATTTCTACCTAAGAGACTTTCCCAAGAATTCTTATTGACTACTCAATTACAGATAAATTTGAAAAAGAATATATCGTCTAATTTGATGTCTTAGTTTTACTAGCTGTATTCTCGATGTAATCAAAAAATATATTTAAATTAGTATAAGCCAAATCTTGCAGAGTTGTCTCATCAAAACTTAGAGAAGGTCAATATTGTAAAAAAATGTTTCTCTAAATAAAAAATTATTCTCAAAGAAGCTGCCTATAAAACCATGCGAAGTAATAAAGGTGAAAACACTCTTTCGTTGATAACATCTATTCGTTTCTATCTGACAACACATACGACAGCGTATAGGCATTGGTCATAGCAACAAGTTAGAGTTTAGAGGGCAAGGTTTTTTCGATGCTCTTTTTACTGGTTTTTGTCTGATGTTATTGACGTCAGAATCGGTTCATATTCGATCAACAATCGTCTAAAGAACCTCAAAATATTGAGCCGAAAACCGACTTATTTGATACATATCATGGTAATATTTACTTTAAATTAGGTTATACAAACTTTTTCGGATTTTTCTATGTATATTAGACGCATTTAAAATGCTTAAATCTGATTGGTTAAGAAAAATGACGCATTTAGATATATTTCTCGCTGACATCTATTTTGTTACTAACATCCTCCTGCGCAGAAGATGTTGGGAGAATGGGAACTAATTTTACAAGCGAGCGGACGAGCGATCCGTTGGGCAAGCGCAAGACGGCGGAGCGTGCGACGCTGTCGGAACCTTAACGAAGATCGGTCATCCGAGCAGTAGGTTATTAACCCCTTGGGTTGGTCTCTTCAACTACCCAGACCAAGTCACCGGTCTCTAAGTGTTGACCGGCAGGCGCTTGCCACTTGGAACGTCGGTTCAGCTCCGGTACGCACTTTTGGTCCAACGTCACCAAATAGCGTTATCGTAAGACTGTGCGCGGGCATATCATTTACGATGATCGAACTTGTCGACGCCAACGGTTGACGGAATTGCTATTGCTTGGTTATCGAGTAGGAAATGATTATGTGTTATTGCGCCTAGGTAGGACGCGTTGGCGCTTACGGGCGTTATTGGGCGTTAACGGGCGTGAGTTAAGTGCGTATTCGTCGAGACAAAAAGTAGTGTTCAAAACTTCGTCAGTGAGGCGACGTGTACCGAGGATGGTGTAAAGTGTTCTCATAAAACTACGTACCAGCCTCTCCCAGATGCCACCTTGGTGTGGCGCACTGGGCGGTCTGAACCTCCACTTAATGCCTTTATGGTCTTGTTCCGCTGCAATATTGATAGTATTAAACTTTTCGATGTTCTTGCGTAGTTCTTTTTCCGAGCCAACAAAGTTAGTGCCATTATCTGATCAAACAATGGCAGGTGTACCCCGACGGGAGACCATCCACTCCACTCCCATTACACACGAACTGGCGTCCATGGACGGAACGATTTCAACATGAACGGCACGAGTATTTAAGCAAGTGAAGAGGAAACCCCACCTCTTCTGAGTTATCCTACGTACAGAAACGTAAAACGGGCCGAAGTAGTCGACCTCGGTATTTGTAAAAGGAGGATACTGGTTTGATTCTTTCTACTGGAAGGTCAGCCATGATTGGTGTGATAGTGGCAGTTCGGAACTTTCTGCACGTGACGTAGTTGGATTTAGTTGAGCGCAGCGAGGATCGTAATTTGAGGATGGTATAACGTTCTTGTACTATAACCCGCAGGTAATCAATACCTTGATGATGATGTTTAACGTGGTTGTGCCTAAAGAACAACTTTATAAATGCATGGCGTGCGTCGAGAACGATAGGATGCTTTACGTTATAGTCAACTTCGACCAGCCGTTTGATGCGGTAGGCCGATCGGATTAGACGATTTTGCCCAATAAAGGGAAAAAACGGGGCAATACGGCTACTCCGTTTAACGGGTTTGTTTTTGAGGATATCTTTTTTTTCTGCTTTGAATGACTCTTCTTAGCCAAGATACTGGAGATGACGCTCGGCTTCGTCAAGCTCTGTGGGGTCTATGATGCTACCTTCGGTATTACGGTAACATTCGTGAGAAGCTAACAGAGACAAGGCGTACGCTGTTATCCGCAGCAACTCCTGATAAGAACTGTACTTATCGAAGGAAATTAGTTGCGGTGGCGGCTCCTTAGTTGACTTGGTTACGGATGCGGCCAATCATGTATTGATTTCAACCGTTTCCTTAGTTACTATACCAAATTTGATGTTTTTTAACTATTTCGGTGCTTGGTTCGAACGGGAACTCCTTGGTTCTTAAGAAATCTGGACCCGGATTATCGCTCGAGGCAACGGGGTTCGATTCGTCAACGCTAGTGTGTTCTTAAAATCTCGCATAAACGGTTTGCAACAAATATTGGCTGCTTGCTTGTGGAGTTAAGCCACTGCAGACAGTAGTGCTATTAGTCCACATGAAAACTTTGTTAACATGCACAGTAAGGGCTCGACAGATGTCTTGTTACAACCGAGTGGCCAGTAAAGCAGCTTGCAGCTCTAGCTTTGGAATTGTAATCACCTTCATAGGTGCTACGCGAGGTTTGTTTTTGGCCCACTAGAAGTGTTTACTTGAGCTCGGAGAAAAGCAACAGCGCTGAAGACCTCTTGAGAATGCGTTGGAGAATCCCCAAAAGTATCTCCTCGGTATAGAAATTTTGGCTAGCTTGGGTAGTTCTACACTCCATTCGAGGAACTTTTCAAGAGTTACTTTTGATAATTTTTCGTCCCAGTGCTGCCCGCTGACACGCCAGATGTCCTTTAGTAACAATCGGGCAGCAACACTAAATGGTGCCACTAAGCCAATGGGATCGAATACCTTAGATATTATGCTCAATACCAAGCGTTGTGTTAAAGACTTAGTTACTGTACTGGAGGTACCCCGATTCACAACTAGAACATCATTGTTGTGATCCCATTTCAACTCAAGCACGTGCGAAGATTCCTCCTTAGATGAGCCAATTACTTTTGGATCGGTGGACTGAGGTGATTCATCAATTTAGTCAGCCAGATTTGGTGCATTGCCTACAAACTTAGTAAGCTTGAACCCACCTAAATGGAGAAGATGCACCATTTTCTTCGATCTATTGAGAGCCCTTTCAGGCGATTCCACTGAATCCAAGTAATCGTCCATATAGAAAGTTTCTAGGACGGCTATGATTGCTTCCGGGTACTGACTAACATTGTCTCGGTCAGTGCGTTGCAATGCATAGTTAGCGCATGTGCGCAAGTCTTTAGCCCCGAATATTTGGCGCGTGAATGATACACTACAACATTTGTTGTAGGGTCCTCCGGCAACAAAAAACGTAGTGATGGCTGGTCACAGTCAGGGACAACCCCTTGGTGGAACATACCCTCGATATCTGCGAACACGGCGAATTGATGTTGACAGAACCGACGTAGCAAATGAAAATTTGAAAAAGATTATATCGTCTAGATTGGTGTCGTTGTTTTATTAGCTGTATTCGCGTTGTAATCAAAAAAGTTATTCAAATTAGTATAAGCAAAATCTTGCTGAGTTGTCTCATAAAAATTTAGAGAAGGTTAATATTGTACAAAAATGTTTTTCTGAATAAATATTTTTTTTCAAAGATGCTGCCTATAAAAGCATGCGAAGTAATAAAGGTGAAAACACTCTTTCGTTGATAACTTCTATTCGTTTCTATCTGACAACACATAGGACAACGGATAGGCATTGGTCATAGCAACAAATTAGAGTTTCGACGTCAAGTTTTTTTCGATGCTCATTTTACTGATTTTTGTCTGATGTTATTGACGTCAGAATCGGTTCATATTCGATCAACAATCGTCTAAAGAACCTCAAAATATTGAGCCAAAAACCGCCTTATTTGATACATATCATGGTAACAATTACTTAAATTTAGTTTATACAAACATTTTCGGATTTTTCTATGTATATTAGACGCATTTAAAATGCTTAAATCTGATTGGTTGAGAAAAATGGCGCACTTAGATATATTTCTCGCTGACATCTATTTAGTTACTAACATCTTTCGGCCCAAAAGATGTTGGGAGAATAGGTACTAATTCTACAAGCGGGCGGATGAGCGATCCGGTGGACGTGCGCAAGACGGCGGAGCGTGCGACGCTGTCGGAAGCGTAACGAAGTTCGGTGATCCGAACAGTAGGGTAGTAACCCCTTTGGTTGCTCTATTCAACTGCCCAGACAAAGTAACCGGTCTTTAAGCGTCTGCCACTTAGAACGTCGGTTCAGCGCCGGTACCTACTCTTTGATCCAACGCGACCAAATAGCGTTAGCTTACGACTGTGCGCGGGCGTATCGTTTACGATGACCGAACTCGTTGACGCCAACGATTGACAAAATTGCTGTTGCTTGGCTACAGAGAAATGATTAGGTGTTATTGCGCCTAGGTAGAGCGGGTTGGCTCTTACGGGCGTTAACAGGCGTTAAGGGGCGTGAGTGAAGTGCGTATTCGACGTGACAAAAAGTAGTGTTCAAAACTTCGTCAGTGAGGCCACGTGTACCGAGGATGGTGTAAAGTGTTCTCTTAAAACTACGTACCAGCTTCTCCCGGATGCCACCTTGTCGTTGAGCACTAGGCGGGTTGAGCCTCCACTTAATGCCTTTATGGGCAGGTTCCGCTGCAATATTGCTAGTATTCCACTTTTCCATGTTCTCGGGAAGTTCTGTTTCCGAGCCAACAGTGGCAGCTGTACCCCGACAGGAGAAGAACCGCTCTACTCCTATTACACACGAACTGGCGTCCATGGACGGAACGATTTCAACATGAACGGCACGAGTTTTTAAGCATGTGAAGAGGAAACCCCACTTCTTCTAGGTAATCCTACGTACAGAAACGTAAAACGGGCCGAAGTAGTCGACCCCGGTGTTTGCTAAGGGAAGTCACTGGTGTGATTATTTCTACTGGAAGGTCAGCCATGATTGGTTTGATAGGGGCAACCTTTCAACAGCTTCTTTTGGTAATTCTTCGTCCCAGTGCTGCCATCTGACACGCCAGATATCCTTTGGTAACAATCGGGCACCAACAGTAAATGGTGCCACAAGGCCGATGGGCTCGAATACCTTAGACATTAGGCTCAATACCAAGGGTTTTCTAAAAGACTTAGTTACTGTACTGGAGGTACCGCGACTCACAACTAGAACATCATTGTTGTGATCCCATTTCAACCCAAGCACGTGCGAAGATTCCTCCTTAGATGAGCTAATTATTTTTGGATCGGTGAACTGAGGTGATCCATCAATTTGGTCATCCAGATTTGGTGCATTGCTTACAAACTTAGTAAGCTTGAACCCACCTAAATGGAGAAGATGCACCATTTTCTTCGATCTATTGAGAGCCCTTTCAGGCGATTCCACTGAATCCAAGTAATCGTCCATATAGAAAGTTTCTAGGACGGCTTTGGTTGCTTCCGGGTACTGACTAACATTGTCTCGGTCAGTACGTTGCAATGCATAGTTAGCGCATCAGGGCGTGTCTTTAGCCCCGAGTATATGGCGCGTGTATTGATACACTACAACATTTTTTGTGGGGTCCTCCCGCCACAAAAAACGTAGTGATGTCTGGTCACAGTCAGTGACACCCACTTGGAGGAACATACACTCGATATCTGCGGACACGGCGAATTGATGTTGACGGAGCCGAAGTAGCACATGGATTAGGTTTTGGAGCAGGTCGGGACCAGTGAGCAAAGATGTATGCAAAGAAGTACCTTGGAACTTTGCTGCCCCATTTAGTGCCCTACGCATTTTCCCCGGTTTGTTCGGGTTGATTACGGGATGATGTGTTAGGTACCACTCTTCATCCGACCGCTGTTGGACCTTGTGAGCATCATGGCCTGGAGTTAAGTAACCTTTTTCCAAGTCTTCGCGGATGGTAAAAGCATAATTTTCTTTCAATGATGTATGTCTCGAGAGCCGCTTTTTGAGAGACTTGAGCTGTACCAGTGACGAAAAGAAGTTATTCGAGAGCTGGATGTTGTCATCAGCTCATGACATACCGACATCATAACTTTGGCCGTTATAGAAGCTGTTGTTTCAAGTATTTTCTGCGCGCGAGCATCCGCTGGGGATCGTGGGTCAATCTGCTCATACGCGCCGTACAATTCCATATCATACCAAGACCTAACCTGACAAGCTAATTCACAATCTTGTTCGACATTGGCTTTGAATTACGTTGGGACTAAACTTGAACTTGACGGAAGTCGGCCGCTTAAAACCCAACCTATGTGCAAGCAAAAAGCGAACGGTGAGCACTTTTCGTCGGCTGCAAAGTACTCTAACGGGCGGATGGCATGGTAGACATGCTGTCCAAGTATCTTCTCAATGTTTCAACAGATATATGTTTTAGGATCTAGGAGGGCCAGATGTGGTAAGTTTATTGCGTAGACTTAACGTCAACGATGTCGGAACCCACATTTAAAGTTTCCCTCACATAGGGACGTACAGCGAATGCTTCGAAGTCTTGATCTTTATATGTGACAGTCAATTGAACCTTTTCTGTGTCGATGAACTCTTCCGTGTTTATACCCTTGACGGTCAGTTTTAATGCGGTACCCTGCAAACCGAGTATAGCTGCGAGACTATCGCACACCCAAGAGTTACTGCAAGCGGTATTGCATAAAACCACCGCCGTGGTATTGTTACCAGAAGATTTAGTCAAATTCAGTTCCGTGACCTGAAGAAGGCCTTTGACATCCGTCACGGATGACAAAGTTGTTGTTCTGCTTGGTTGCTGTTGACCGTTATTTGGCCTACTATTACTTGCGTTCGACTTCGAAGTATTGATGTGGTTATTTGCTGAGGGTTTAGCTGGAAAAACTCTTTCAGCTTCGCGAAGTAAGGTGTTATGGGAGCGGTTGCAACCATCTTTTCTACATTTACGTGGACTTTGGACTGCCGGAACATATGTTTATAACGCAAACAAGAGAAACAGAGTATTCCTCAGCCACGACCTTGGCTCTCTGCGTGGGGGTCTTTTCCTTAAAGGCACGGCACTCCCACAGGCGTTGGCTGCCTTTGCATACAACGCAACTAGAGGTTGATGTTGGCGGAAAACTCTGTCGCGGCTTATAGTTACTCTTCTGTTAACTTGGTTACTGGATTGATGGTATCCTCAGTCTTTGTTCTAATTGCGGTATTCTTCATTAAATCGTCCGCTTCGGCATTCTCTTTTATCCAGTCGTTGAAATCGAGAAGAGTAGGTTTGATCAAATGCTTTTTAACCGTGAAGAGTGGCCATGACTCCTTCATATTGGGTAGTAGCTTCTGTACGGCAGTATTCAGAAGTGCAGTACTATTTAAATCCGAATCGTTTGACAGCGATTTAAATGCCCCGACAAGACTTGAAATGCACCCAGTAGTTAATGATGTTATCGCTATTGTGCATCTTCAATGTTGGAAAACCGTTGAATTTGTCCAAATGGGAACTTAGGACCGCCTGTGGTTGGCCAAAATTACGTTCTAAGGTCCTCAGTGCGTCTTTGTACATTGCGTTGCATTAAGCGAATTCAGCTATAACTGTTGTAGCTCAACCAGTTACGAGGGTCTTAAGGTATGTCAATTTCACATCCTCAGTTAGGGACTGAGAGTCAATGGAGCTTTTAAAGTCACCATACCATTCGTGCCACAGTAGGGGATCACCATTGCATTGGGACAACTTCCATTCAGGTAGCGGATCATTCGTCTTGCTCGTTATGGCGTCAGCCAACACATTAAGAAAAATTGCGTTTTAGGCTGCTGGCGCCGGAGGCGTGGGGTGCAGTTGGTCACCCCAACACAACGGTGCAGGTGCCGTATGACCGTACATGGGAGGATTAATTGGCGTGACAAAAGGTGGATCGATGTTAGTTGCCGTACTGAATGGGTTTACTTGGTTGCTACAGTTTGGTGCGTCATTGCTATTTATCTTTTGTGGTGCAGTCGTTTGTGAGATGGCATGGTTGATGGCGTAGTTAGCAGTGCTTGGGGGTAGTTTCGGTTGAAAGTTGTTGAAATCGGTTGCATTATTTGACAGCGGGTTTATTCTGAGGGAAATGCCACAAATTTAGATCAGGGTTACGGTTAAGGGGAAGTTTTGGTGCGTTGGGACGCGGTAATGGATGGGCTTGAGGGGAACAGACGGGGTTTTGCGTTGGTTTATTTAGGCTGGGTACTGGCGGTGCTATACTGGGTGGGATTACGGGAACTTGTGAGTGCACTAGATGATGCGACGGGATTACGATCGGCTGTACCACGTGTGGGTTCAGCTATGGATAGAAGTTATGCGGGAGGTGGGTATAAGGGAGTTGTGTTTGGCGTGGAATGTTTTTTTGAGCCGGATTCTGTTGTTGTGGAACCTGGGGGATGGATATATGTAATTGACCAGGCATACTGGAGATTTTCGGACCCAAGAATGCAGCGAATTTGTCCGTGAACTGATTTACCTGTGGCTTTGTAGAAAATTTAGGTACAAAAATGGAGTTCGCTGGCGCCTTAACGAGTGTCGGTGGCTGGGGAGGTTGCATAGGTGGCTGAAGTGGTGGGAGTAAGACATTTTGTGTGTCGACTGATACTTGGTTCACTGGGTTCACCTTACCACCGATTGAGGGACTATTTGCTCGCTCGACCCTTTGATTACTGAGTGATTGCTTCAGATGAGCCTGGAGGTACTACCGATAAAACGCTTCTTGCCGAGCAAAAGAAATTGCAACTCCTGGCCGTGTGTACTGAGAAAGCATTTCAAGGTGATTTAAGGTACCGGCAACATTACTTGGAAGGTTACTAGGGGCAGTATCTTGATCAGGAGAGTCAGCAGAAAAATTTAACTCACTTGCAGCAGTCAATGAATTACCTGGTGGAAACGAGTTTACCCAATCTTTTACTAGTCGTACTAGTCTCTGACTTCCATCTGATCCCTCATCTTTAAGCAAATTCAGTTCACTTGAGTAGTGACTAAACAATGAACGATTATCCACTAATTCGGCCTCATCTAATTCAGCTACGGCATCAAGCTGGTGGTCGTCTTCCTCCAATTCTTGAAGTGCCATCTGCTCCAATTGTATTTCAAGCTCCTTCATTCTCATGGCAATTTCGTGTTTTTATTTAGCAAGGCGCATGGCAGCTTGTTCTTGTTTCTCAACATCCGCGCCTTTTAGTTTGGCCATGAGAAACTCATGTTTACGCTGGGTAGACATTGACGATGCTGTTCGGCGTGAACTTATTTTAGAGTGCCCTTGAGGATTAACACCATCGCATGCGGTGTCTTGGTCAGCAACTGAGTCAAAATAGCTTCTAGCCCCAAGCATGAATTTATCATTGTTCTTAGTTACATTATCCAACCATTGCTCAAGGACAGGATTAATTTAATCTGGGTTCTCGGCTTTACTGGCCAAATCAAATAGTTCTTCATTATTCTGCACCATATTACTTAAACATCCTTTAGCTTAGATACCAAGCGTTCAAATTTAACCCTTCTGTGTTGACGGTCTATGGCATCTGTGATGTCCCTATGGATGATACGTAACTCAGATTCTAGATTAGATCTTGCATTAAAGAGTTTTTTTCAATTTCTCTTTCTGTTCGGTGATGATATTGAAACGGTTTATTTCTCAATGCAACGAAAGTAACTTCCAAATGAACATGTGGAGTGTGGGTTATACTGAACCCAAATGACAACAACTTGGTAATCAAGACGCCGAAGAGCAGGAAAGTAACCAGGTAATGGTTTACTCAACGAAAGTAAGTAACAATGGGGAGAAGGCGTCTAACGTGCTTCTAAGCAACGTGAGATTAAACATGAATACAGGCAACCGGCGAAAGAGAACCGGACAGACGAAGCACGACGAAACGGGAAAAAAAGATGGAAGGGGCGGGAAGGATGGGCGATAGGAGCGCAACGAAACAGGAAACGGAACACAGCTGGCAAAAACGCGGGTAGGAAACAGGCAATGCAACGGACGGGATGGAAACGCAGAACAAGCGACGCACGAAGAAACGGGAAACGAAATGGACGGAACGGAAAAGTCGGGCGACGGGCTGACGACGCGATGAGAAAATGGACGGTCAGAACGGAAGCGTTGAGCGAGTAGCGCGGAAGGAAACGGAAAAACGGGAAAGAACGGGCGGGATACGATTAAACAGCGAGCGGGGAAGTCGGGATGTACTCTAATAGCAGACTTCAGCAACAAACTCAACCAAACAAACTAGCCGTAACTCCAGAAAAAACTTAAGTCACACCCTAGGAAGGAGGAGAGATGCTACTGCAAAAGACAAACTAGCACAAATCATTATGGGGCTTAATGTATACAAAGAACAAACTAATTTACGGCAAAACAGTAGTATACTAAAAATATGAAAAGAGCAAGAAATATACTAGCCGTAACTCGAGAATAATTTAAGTCACACCCTAGCATTGTTCAAAACTGAACAACCGATCAGCATACCAACAATATTAAACAAACTACAGCAAAATATAAATAATATGCAGCGTTTTTTAGTCTATGAAAACTGGAAAAGTGCAAAAATAATCTAGCCGTAACTCCAGAATAAACTTAAGTCACACCCTAGAAGGCAAAAACCCAAACCAACTAACAATCATACAGTTACACGCAAATATACAGCAGCAAAAATCAATATACTACAACAGGGGTGCTAGTAAATTAGTGAGTTGGAAAAGTCCAGGAACCAACTAGCCGTAACTCTAGAACAAACTTAAATCACACCCTAGAAAACAACAAGACCAAAGCAACCAACCAGCATACTAGCTTAATCAACAAACTGCAACAAAAACACAACATAATTCATCATATATGACAACATACTACATCGAAATCCGGAAAAGTAGACGGAGAAAACGAAAAGCAAAGTTTTGGGAGAGCGACGCTATTGAGAAAAAAACGGAACACGGACAATTGATGAGTGAAAGGACAAAAAGAACGCGTACGAAAAGTTACATAAACGAGCGACGAGAAAACATTCTGTGAATTTGATCATTTTTTCTTTCGACCGGAGGTTGTGAGTTTCTTTTTACAAATTTTCTGTGTTTCACTCAATTGACGAACCTTTTAGTCAAAAAATCCTAATTTTTAAAAACTTGTCAAAATTTTATGCTTCGTCCAATTTTTTCCAAGTTTTGGTCATTTTTTCTGCAAATTCTTGATTACGGAACGGTAATCCAGTAAACTGGACGGATTTAAGCTCGAAAATAAGTTTTATAAATATTCGGCTTTGTTTTTCTAAAATTTTCAGAATTGCATCAAAATTGACCAAAATTTTTCAAAATTGAACAATTTAGCATGATGTTTTCTCTATTTTCTCTATATCAGAGGTAATTTTTTGATATACGAACCGACTTCATCCTTTTTTTCAAACTTTCAACAATTTGACCAAATATTTTTTAAATCGATGTTCTTTCGTCTCGAGAATTATGATTGCATTGGCCCCTTAACAATAGTTTCTACAAAAAATAGTTCAGCGATTTCCAAATGCAAAATGAAAATCGAGATTGGGATTCTTGCCGTCTAGCGAATTTGTCCCTGAACTGATTTACCTGTGGCTTTGTAGAAAATTTAGGTACAAAAATGGAGTTCGCTGGCGCCTTAACGAGTGTCGGTGGCTGGGGAGGTTGCATAGGTGGCTGAAGTGGTGGGAGTAAGACATTTTGTGCGTCGACTGATACTTGGTTCACTGGGTTCACCTTACCACCGATTAAGGGACTATTTGCTCGCTCGACCCTTTGATTACTGAGTGATTGCTTCAGTTGAGCCTGGAGGTACTACCGATAAAACTCTTCTTGCCGAGCAACAGAAATTGCAACTCCTGGCCGTGTGTACTGAGAAAGCATTTCAAGGTGATTTCAGGTACCGGCAACATTACTTGAGTTTTCTGGAAGGTTACTAGGGGCAGTATCTTGAACAGGAGAGTCAGCAGAAAAATTTAAATCACTTGCATCAGTCAATGAATTACCTGGTGGAAACGAGTTTACCCAATCTTTTACTAGTCGTACTAGTCTCTGACTTCCATCTGATCCCTCATCTTTAAACAAATTCAGTTCACTTGAGTAGTGACTAAACAATGAACGATTATCCACTAATTCGGCCTCATCTAATTCAGCTACGGCATCAAGCTGGTGGTCGTCTTCCTCCAATTCTTGAAATGCCATCTGCTCCAATTGTATTTCAAGCTCCTTCATTCTCATGGCAATTTTGTGTTTTTATTTAGCGAGGCGCATGGCAGCTTTTTCTTGTTTCTCAACATCCTCGCCTTTTAGTTTGGCCATGAGAAACTCATGTTTACGCTGGGTAGACATTGATGATGCTGTTTGGCGTGAACTTATCTTAGAGTGCCCTTGAGGATTAACACCATCGCATGCGGTGTCTTGGTCAGCAAATGAGTCAAAATAGCTTCTAGCCCCAAGCATGAATTTATCATTGTTCTTAGTTACATTCTCCAACCATTGCTCAAGGACAGGATAAATTTAATCTGGGTTCTCGACTTTACTGGCCAAATCAAATAGTTCTTCATTATTTTGCACCATATTACTTGAACATCCTTTAGCTTAGATACCAAGCGTTCAAATTTAACCCTTCTGTGTTGACCGTCTATGGCATCTGTGATGTCCTTATGGATGATACGTAACTCAGATTCTAGATTAGATCTTGCATTAAAGAGTTTTTTTCAATTTCTCTTGCTGTTCGGTGATGATATTGAAATGGTTTATTTCTCAATGCAAAGAAAGTAACTTCCAAATAAACACGTGGAGTGTGGGTTATACTGAACCCAAATGACAACAACTTGGTAATCAAGACGCCGAAGAGCAGGAAAGTAACCAAGTAATGGTTTACTCAACGAAGTAAGTAACAAAGGGGAGAAGGCGTCTAACGTGCTTCTAAGCAACGTGAGATTAAACATGAATACAGGCAACCGGCGAAAGAGAACCGGACAGACGAAGCACGACGAAACGGGAAAAAAAGATGGAAGGGGCGGGAAGGATGGGCGATAGGAGCGCAACGAAACAGGAAATGGAACATAACTGGCGAAAATGCGGGTAGGAAACAGGCAATGCAACGGACGGGATGGAAACGCTGAACAAGCGACGCACGAAGAAACGGGAAACGAAATGGACGGAACGGAAAAGTCGGGCGACGGGCTGACGACGCGATGAGAAAACGGACGGTCAGAACGGAAGCGTTGAGCGAGTAGCGCGGAAGGAAACGGAAAAACGGGAAAGAACGGGCGGGATACGATTAAGCAGCGAGCGGGGAAGTCGGGATGTACTCTAATAGCAGACTTCAGCAACAAACTCAAACAAACAAACTAGCCGTAACTCCAGAAAAAACTGAAGTCACACCCTAGGAAGGAGGAGAGATGCTACTGCAAAAGACAAACTAGCACAAATCATTATGGGGCTTAATGTATACAAAGAACAAACTAATTTACGGCAAAACAGTAGTATACTAAAAATATGAAAAGAGGAAGAAATATACTAGCCGTAACTAGAGAATAATTTAAGTCACACCCTAGCATTGTTCAAAACTGAACAACCGATCAGCATACCAACAATATTAAACAAACTACAGCAAAATTTAAATAATATGCAGCGTTTTTTAGTCTATGAAAACTGGAAAAAGGCAAAAATAATCTAGCCGTAACTCCAGAATAAACTTAAGTCACACCCTAGAAGGCAAAAACCCAAACCAACTAACAATCATACAGTTACACGCAAATATACAGCAGCAAAAATCAATATACTACAACAGGGGTGCTAGTAAATTAGTGAGTTGGAAAAGTCCAGGAACCAACTAGCCGTAACTCTTGAACAAACTTAAATCACACCCTAGAAAGCAACAAGACCAAAGCAACCAACCAGCATACTAGCTTAATCAACAAACTGCAACAAAAACACAACATAATTCATCATATATGACAACATACTACATCGAAATCCGGAAAAGTAGACGGAGAAAACGAAGAGCAAAGTTTTGGGAGAGCGACGCTATTGAGAAAAAAAACGGAACACGGACAATTGACGAGTGAAAGGACAAAAAGGACGCGTACGAAACGTTACATAAACGAGCGACGAGAAAACATTCTGTGAATTTGATCATTTTTTCTTTCGACCGGAGGTTGTGAGTTCCTTTTCACAAATTTTCTGTGTTTCACTCAATTGACGAACCTTTTAGTCAAAAAATCATAATTTTTAAAAATTTGTCAAAATTTTATGCTTCGTCCAATTTTTTCCAAGTTTTGGTCATTTTTTCTGCAAATTCTTGATTACGGAACGGTAATCCAGTAAACTGGACGGATTTAAGCTCGAAAATAAATTTTATAAATATTCGGTTTTGTTTTTCTAAAGTTTTTAGAATTGCATCAAAATTGACCAAAATTTTTCAAAATTGAACAATTTAGCATGATGTTTTCTCTATTTTCTCTATATCAGAGATAATTTTTTGATATACGAACCGACTTCATCCTTTTTTTTCAAACTTTCAACAATTTGACCAAAAATTTTTTAAATCGATGTTTTTTTCGTCTCGAGAATTATGATTGCATTGGCCCCTTAACAATAGTTTCTACAAAAAATAGTTCAGCAACATTCCAAATACAATGGATTTCCAAATGCAAAATGTAAATCGAGATAGGGATTCTTGCCGTCTAAACTAATCATAAAACACGACTTCAAAACAATATTCAACAGTTTGGTTTTGTCTTACAGTTCTGGGCTTGCAAGCGAACTCTTTTTTGTTATCTCCTTGTTGTTTCTTCTTTCTCGGGTACATTCTCTGATAACCTCTATGATTAGCTTAGCCCTCGCAAACCGAATTGACAAAGTCTGCACACGCAGTTGGGAACATGTCCTCTATAACTCACTCGATGCTTTTTTTCCTTCTATATTTTGCAGCAACGCCCTCCAACTGCACTTGCTCAAGTCTTCGAAGTCTCAATAATTTGTTCTCAAAGAATAAATAAATTTTGCCGTGCTCCCGGGTTGCGGCACCATAAAAAAGGTGAAAACACACTTTCGTTGATAACTTCTATTCGTTTCTGTCTGACAACACATAAGACATTGGTATAGGCATCGGTCATAGAATCAAGTTAGAGTTCAGACGGCGAGGTCTTTTCGATGCTTTTTTACTGGTACTTGTCTGATGTTTTTGACGTCAGAATCGGTTCATATTCGATCAACAATCGTCTAAAGAACCTACAATTCTTAAGCCGAAAACCGCCTTATTCGATACATATCATGGTGTCATACTCTATTTATATAGAGTAGCTATTTGCGGTGCGGGTACGCTTAAAATTACTTAATGCGTGATTCGCGGAGTGGAATCCTGACTTGAGTTTCTACTGCTGACTCACATAGGGGGATTTACAAGAAGAATTGTTAAACAGAATTCGAATTGCAAAGATAGGAGAATGAAAGTAAATGTTGCACAACAAAACGTGAAGGCGTGATCAGACATGTCTGATCACGAAGCGGGAAACCAAGAAGGAAATGACAACAGATCACGAGATTCTGAATGAACAAATGATTAACACTTTATGAAGGGCAAAATAAGAGAACTAAATTAAAACATCGTATTAAACATGAACTGCACTAAACAAATTACTAAGGATGATATCCTTGGGTATTACATACCCCTGACCTTGACAAAGAAAATTGTGACCATAACAATTTTCGAATGTATAAATTAATAACAATATTTACAAATTAGTACTTGGTCCCCGATTAAATAAATAATAACAATATATTTACTGGTTATCATAGCTAAAAATAAATACTATTAAATTATAAAATGTTTAATTGTCACAGTTTTAAAGAAGCTCAGTTTTAATTGTCCCATTCGTTTTCGTCCGTATTACGTCCTTCTGTCTCAAACGCCGTCATTGACCGAACTAGCGTTGGTGTATCCATTTCTAGTAGAGAAGTGTTTCGCGAGGCGGGTGGTGAAACGTTTCCAATTTGTGGCGAAATGTTGGTCTCGTCAGGCTGACTTTCCGCGATGTGTTGAACCGACTCTACAATAGACTCGGGTGGAGGCTGGAAATTCTCCACGTCACTCGCTCCTCGAGGTCGGTTTGGTGATGTTAAGATTGTGGAGTCTGGAGATGGGCTTTCAAATCCGTAATAAGAGGGAATTCGCCGATTGCGATCCGACAATCTCTTTGTTTGAGTCAGTGCGGCAGGCGTATTCGTGGAAGTTGTTGGTATCTCGCTATGCGAAACTGTGCCGGCGGCTGGTTGTTGATTTCGGATAGCGAGAAGTTTTGGAATTTTGGGGGTTCGTCCTCGCATCGCGCGTGAGATATTGGATTTTGATGAAGATACCCCGCTTCCCGGATCACGTTTTCGGTGCTTCATCTTCTTGTCCCGTTTTTGTTTTTGTGTGAACTCTTTCACGTGGCTTTGAATGAGTTCTTCTACTAATTTTTCGCCCAATCGTGGTCCCCTGGGGTCAGCATACGCTTTTAATGGAGTTTACCGCTCCAGTTGTGTTACAAATTTCGCAATTTCACTATTGCGTACCGTGACTACGGGTTTGCCAGGTTCCTTAATCGTTGAAGTCGTCGGGCTAACCTTCAAAATATGTGAGCCCGGCGCGAGTACTTCATAAAGCCCCCCCCCCCCCCAATTCGTTTTTGATCTTCACTTCCCATGAATTTTCCGGGCTAGGTTAAGCTCTACTGCACGTTCCTTGAGGGGAATTGGACGAAATGCCTTGGTTCGTAAGAAGCGTGACTCGCCTCCGTGCTAGCCCTTTCTCGTTCCTTGGCCTCGTGCGTTGCCCGTGACATCCCAACTTCAACCTCAACGTCACTGCGGTACCCATTCTCACACTTGTCGTCTGAAAGAGTTTCTTCCGGCATCACTGTGTCTCCATCTAAATAGTGGTTTACAATGTTTTCATATGTGAAATTTGACAATTTAGGCTTCGCGATATCACGCTCAGCTGGATATTGCGTTTTCTTCCAAAGTGTGCTTTGAAAGGCGAGATCTTTGTTGTTCGTTTATATATTCGAAATTGGTGTATTATTATCTTTTATGCGTGCTTTACATGAAAAGCGTTAATAGACTATTTTTCCTCTTTAATACATGCGAGTCTATTCTTAAATGTTTGGATAAGTCTTTCTACTAGTCCATTAGCACGATGATTGTTCACTGCAGCTTCAATTATATCGACATTGTTTGTTTTACAAAATGTCTTTGCTTGATTGCCAACTAGACACTTTGCTTGATCTAGACGAATAAAGCGTGGAATCCCGTGGTTTTCAATATACATGTCCCACAACTTTAGAACGTTCGGTCATACTTGTCTTTTGCTGGGCGAGAGAAGTGTTAAGTGGATTTTGCGACGCGGAGCCTACATATTTTAAATTGTTTAAATTACGAGTAGAATTTGAGGCTAGTTTTTGCTGAGCAGGGGAATTATAATAAACATGTTTGCATACTCGTGCCGCATGTGTGCTAATTAGGTTTATTGCCTTATTATGAGCCTCAATTTTAGGTGTGATCTGCACTGCGGAATTGTGTGTCTCAATTTTAGGTGTGATTTGTAATGCGGGATTATGTGCAATTAACAACTGGTGTAAATGGGATGCAGATTTTGTGTTGTTTAATTCTATTGCATTGATAGATGTAGAAATTAACTTTAACTTTGCTAAAATGAATTCCTCATCATATGCTGAGACGTTTTCAGCTTTTTGAGACGGGTGTCTAGAAATGTAGTCGACCAAACCCATTTTCGCCCCGGGAAGATGTTCAATTTCGAATTGAAATGGGAGTAAACGATCAACCCAGCGGGTCAATCTGCTGTTATTAGATTTGTTCGATCTATTTTTTTTCACGATTGTTAGAAGAACACGATGATCCGTAATCACTGTAAAAGTTTTCTCGTACAAATATTTTTTAAAATATTCGATTGACCAGACAAAGCCCAGAAATTCAAGTTCATTTACGCTATAACGTTCTTCACAAGAATATGAAAAAAGAGACGTAAATGCAATTGGTTTCCACCTATCCACTGTTAATTGTTCAAGAGCTGCTCCGAGACCGGAGCGTGACGCATCACATTTCACGCGTGTTTCGAGTTGCGGGTTATAGTGGATGTTTGAGGTTGCGTTCGTTATGCGATTTTTTATTTCATTGAAACAGTTCCCATGTTCCGCTGTCCAGATAAATTTTGATGACTTTCTCAATAGGGGACGGAGAGGATGACTAATTTGAGCGAGATTAAGAATGAATTTCCCAATGTAATGAACCGACCCCAAAAGGAGCGGAGTTTTTTTAATTTTTTTGGGGCTTCGAGTGATAATATTGCAGCTGTTTTGCTTTCTAGTGGCGAGATACCCGTTTGCGAGATATGGTATCCTAGCCAATCATTTTCTAGCTTTCCAAAATGACACTTAGGAAGATTTTTCCTAAGTTTTTCATCATCTAAACATTTAAGACAATTCATTACACAACTTTTATGTTCTTCCAGAGATCTGTTACTAACAATCAAAAAATCGTCTAAAAAACAATATGTATTTTTTAGACCAATTAGGGTGAAGTCCATAGCTTTTTGGAATTCTGCTGGCATATCTGTGAGCCCGTAAAATCCTGTTTGAAATCTGTAAGTGCCGGTCATGTCACCGCTAATGATGTTAAAGTTACAGTGATTAGCCGTGTTGGTGTCTAAAATTAATTGACTGTATGCGTATTTCAAATCAATCGTAGAGAAGTACGTTGAGTTTTGCGACGCGGGAGCACTTATTTGTTGAGATATGGATTCGATTACCGTATCAATACTTGGCATCTGATCTTTGTTCTTGTGAATGGCTTTATTTAATACTTTTGAATCCAGCGCAAGCTTGATCGTTTGATCTTTCTTTACAGTGACCACTATTGGTGATATGAAATATTCATCAGGACAGCTTGAAAGTTTTATAATATGTTTTTCGTCTTGCAATTTTTTAAGTTCAATATTAACTTTTTCTTGTAAATTAATTGGAATACGTCTACCTTTTTGATGTCTAGGTTGGAAATCTTTGTGAAACTTAGATCTTGCCACATGATTTTTTGATCTTCCAATACTCGAAATCAATTCAGGAAAAATTTTTGCGATTTGTTCTTTGAATTCTGGAGATGAAATGTTATTGACCCGATTATTTTTTTGAGATGTAGATTGAGTCACTGCTAATCCAAGTTTGTCAAACAAGTCACGGCCAATTAAGGACTTTAGTCCGTCAGCTACAACTGTGAATATCGCTGCATCACAAATCCAACCCTTTCTCGTTATTGGTGATTGTATCTTTCCCTCGACCTGAATTGGTTCATTTGAGAATGTCTGAAGTTGTGGAGACACCGTTTCGTTGATCCAGTAAGCGCGAAGACTGCTTTGTACCACTTGCGAGGCGAGTGAACGGTTGAGAATGCTGCATGCGCTCCCGGAGTCCACGAGTAGTGTAGTGTTAATATTGCCAATCTTGACGGGAATGTTGAGGGGTTCTACTTTTTCTACCGCGTTTTGGATCACCGCGACCGTATTATCGTCTCCACTACTGTAATCCGATTCGTAGAGCTTGGCTGGTTGTAGGAAGTTCACTGAGTCCTCAGGATGCGGTTCTTCTTCCACGACTCTCACCATCTTTTTCATTGAATTTTGTGGCTTTGTATTCACATTCTTTTGTTTTCTGCAAACTTTTGCAAAATGATTTAAAAATCCACATTTGTTACAAGTATTGCCTTTTGCTATGCATTTTTCACGGTCATTTGGGAGCAAAATTTCTCGGCAATTTGAGCAGTAGAGTGTCGAACGGTTGTTTTGTCTCAAGGCATTATTTGTATACGGGGTTCGAGAATGATCGGCGAATTGGACCGCGTTGATGTTTGTTGGAACAACAATCTTGTTGTGTTGCTGAATTTGATGTTGGTTTCGCATCCCGAGTTCTATGTTGATTGCTAGCTCTAATGCCTGACGCGGTTCGACAGTTTGTTTAAGGAGCTCCTTTTGAATTTCGGGATCCGTCAGATTAGTAATGAAGACGTCGCGTATCAGTGTTTCTTCCCTGTTCTCCGCTAATTCCTTTAATTTCCCATAGAAACGTTCTACCGTTTCTCCCCTAAACTGTTTCGTAATCAAGAAGACATGACGATTGAACTTTGTGTTGCGAGGGCGGATGAATGCCTCTTCCACGATCTTGCAGAAGTCTACCGTAGTGAGAGTATCAATCAGCATGTGTGGGTTCTTGCAATTGAGAATGCGGCAATCTTCTACCACGATGCTTAGGTAGAGTAGAGATACAGTTTTGCGGTCCGCCAGTGACCACGGTTTGTCACCACACATGATACCCACTTTGATTAGCCGTTGTCATTTGTTTTGCCAGTTCATTTTTTGTTGCGCGTTGCGAGCGTTCCTCTCTCTCTCTCTCTCCGATTGTGCGGAAGCACCAACTATTGTTTCTTCATATATCGGCTCAAGGGGAAGTTCCACCATCTCGGGTTTGGGTCCAAGCAGCGTATCGAGAATAATATTCTCTTTTGCCAACAGTGTCATTTTATATTGCACTCTCCATTTCTCCCAGCGAAGCGGAGGATCGGGTGTAGGTTTGTCCGAGAAAGGGTTGATTCCGAGGGGTGTTCGTTTAGTTGCTGACTGCGCCATGTCGTACTCTATTTATTTAGAGTAGCTATTTGCGGTGCGGGTACGCTTAAAATTACTTAATTCGTGATTCGCGGAGCGGAATCCTGACTTGAGTTTCTACTGCTGACTCGCATAGCGGGATTTACAAGAAGAATTGTTAAACTGAATTCGAACTGCAAATTTAGGAGAATGAAAGTAAATGTTGCACAACAAAACGTGAAGGCGTGATCAGACATGTCTGATCACGAAGCCGGAAACCAAGAAGGAAATGACAACAGATCACGAGGTATCACAAATGGTAATATTTACTTAGGTTATACGAACTTTTTCGGATTTTTCTATGTATATTAGACGCATTTAAAATGCTTAAACCTGATTGGTTAAGAATAATGACGCATTTAAATATATTTATCGCTGACATTTATTCATTTACTAACACGAAGCAATAAATAGACAAATTTACTCAATTCAAAAATGAAATGGAACACAATTTTGGGGCTTCCTTTATAATTTATTTATTGATACAAAAAATTATTATTAATTGTGGTTCGCTTGTTCTTTTATTAGAGGCTGAAAAAGCTTTAGCTGATGTTATATCGGCGTTTAATTTGAGAAATGTTTTGCCTGAGCGTGAAGAAAAAAAATATCCTCCCTTCTGTAATTTGTGCCAAAAATCTCAATATCCTTTCCGTAAGTCTCAGAGAAAGCGTCTACCATTTTCGCAAATGATTACTCTGGCTGATTTTTAATTCAAAAGTACTATGGAAAAACTTTGAGGAATAATCGATAACTCATTCAGGAAAATTAAACTTTTCCTGTTTATCTTAACGTTTCTTTCGAACTTATTAGCTTCTAACTTATTAGCTTCTAACTTTATATTTTTCGCGTCTGCCCTAATGCAACCGGCAACTACGGATCCCTAGCGTCAGATGACAACGCTACGTGTGCTGTTGCACGATGACATGAGGAATTTCTGTTCCACTGTTGTTATTTTTTTTCTGTATACAGTGTTTGGCGGAAAAATGAACCAGGATTGATAAGTGGTTCTTGAATTTGAAATTCTTAATTTTCAGAGGAAAATGAGTTCTCTGTATACCGTAGAGAAGACGCACATAAGGCATATAGAAACGTAAAAGGTACGTGAATTGTCTTCAGTTTTGAGCATCCATGAAATCAAATTAGTTTTACTAGATATGCAAAGAAAATTCTAGGGAAATTCCGTGTCTGGTTATTTGACATTCGATTTTGATTGAAGCAAAGCTATTTTCTGTGTTTTTAGTTCATTTCTATTTTTTCAGTTTTTTTAGAAAGCAAATGGCAAAAAAGAATTGACAAAGAAAACTTTAGCTCCCTTAATTGGTTAAATAATCACACTAGTATAATAGTTATAAATGACTGATATTCCTTTTTTTGCTTGTTTATTGACATTTTTCTCATATTTTTATTAGTGTGAGAACGCAACCATCAAGTTTTGACTGATTAGTATTATGTAACATCTAACTATACCTGTTTTCACTGTAATTTTGGTAAACTTTACGTAATCCAGTAAAGCACTACTAAATCTCAGTTTTTCCATCTGGATTCCAAAAAGTTCCTTCATAAATTATTTTAGATGTGAACGTTTTGAATAATTATTTTTGATGAATAGCAAAAGACAAGTATAGATTCTTCCATAATTAGCAGCTCTTATTTAGTTTTGTTAGCGTAGGCCTTATAGAGGTACTAAATCTTTCCTGAAGAAAGGTAGCTCAATTTGATTGAACAACATTTGCAGACTCTTTAAATATATCACAAGAATTGAGTCGATGCTCGAGTTTCAGGAACTTATCTGGAACCTCCAATACGTATTTCTTATCTGATCAGTCGGAGTTGTCTTATCACACTGGATAGTCCATTTAGTCATTACATGCTGCCGGAAAATCATTTTTTGTGGATATGATTTTACCATGAACAAAGCACTTTGTTGTATGGAGAGAATCAAAGAAATGTTAAACATAAAATTATATCACCCTGAAATTTTTGCAACCTTACCTTTCTTTATGTCCACATAAAGTACCAACCAGTGAACCAGTTAGATGTTAGATGAGCTTTTGGAAACTTTTTACTGGTTGGACGAAAATGAAAATGTCACTGTTCTGTCAAAATATACACTATAAACAACCGGAAGGCAAACAGAGTCATTGAAAATTGTAGTATTGTTTGTGTTTATGTCTGGGCATTGATGTTTACTTCATGGGCTTACCATCATTCATGAAGTTTAAAAGCTGATCAAATTTGAACACGCCATGGACTTTTGACATTTCCATAATTCGAGGCCGGGAAACGAAACTGAATAAAACAATTTTGATTTTCATAGCTTGCACTCGGCGAAAGTGAACTAATTAAATACAATTTAATTTCTTATTTCAGCTGTCTTTAAAAAACTCATTGTGATAATTCTCTATGTTTTACGTGAATACGTGTTTTCAACTATTGAAGAAAAACAACTATGATTATTAATTGTGATACCCGCAGAAATGATTCATCTTCAGTGCTAAAAAATTATTTCTTTCCCTACTTTGATTTCCCTTTTTTACAACTATTTTGGTTGCCAAATTTTACCCAAAATTGTAAAAATTTTGCAAAATTCATATAAGTTAAGCTGAATAACCGTGATAGCAAGGAAACCTAGTTCAATTTCCCTTAAAAGTGGAAATATCCGTCACTTTTATCCACAAAACCTAATTTTGAACAATTTTCAAAACGCTCACAATAAAACTTTTATTCACACTCGCAGTCACTGCTTGATGTCCACAATACCTAATTTTGAAAAACCTAATACAATACGATCTGTTAACATTGTGTCAATTATACATAAAAGAAAAAAATTATCATAATTCATTTATGCATTATGGTTAACTGGACATTGATTAAGCGTATACAATTTGCAGATTTGCGGCTATCAAGATCGTGGCTCTGAAGAAAATAGTTTGAACAGATCTTAAAAAATTATTGAAGGAAATCCAATGTTTCACATGTCTCAAATAATTATTTCTCCATTGTGTAAATAAATAATGGTTTTTGTAGAATTTGGGAAATCCTACTTTTCTCACAAAAGCGTCGCAATTGGAAGTTGTTGACATTTAATTTCGAAAATCGGTTTTCTACAATTTGTTAGTAGGACTGTTGGCTTGCATTTGAAAGTCGTTTGGCAAACCAGACATCTGTAGAACAAAAAGTAGCAATTTTGGAAGTTGAATGTGTGCAAAAATGATTTTCTGACGCGGACCAAGTTTATGAAAGTTAGTTATCAACCGGTATTTAACTCAGTGTGGTCAAACTTGAGAGCAAGTTAGTACACACTTGGGGCAATTTCAATTGCTGTCACTTTTGGGGAAATTCTTTTATAGATTCCTTGGGTTAGCTTTAAACCTCCAAATAAGGCTTAAATTCTTGAGTTCATAGCATGACCGATTGGATAATTGGTAGCGTCATAAGTCTGATACTGCTTTTGTTTTAGTTTGAATAGCTTGAATAGAAATGAGCAATGTTTAAAGAAGGTGTTCAGGTCATTCAATTGTACACTTGAGGTCATAACAAACTTTACGTAAGGGGGACACATTTGCTGTAGTCCTTGGCAGCGGTTGAACAAAGTTGTTGTTCACTCGTTCTAATACGCGGTGATTCGAATAGTTGGTAAGGAAGAGTAAAACACCATGGTTGTTTGCTGTGGCAGTGGAGTTGTAGAAGGCTCAAAATAACTCTGACATATTAGATGAGTTCAACTTGAGTAACAAATCAGAGAGAGAAAAGTTGTTGTCGAGTAAAGTTGACCTTTCTTAACACAAGAAAGACTTTCATAAAGAATATAGAGAGCCAGGAACGAGAGATTCGTGAGGCTGATATTAGAATAGACAACTTTGATTGTTTAGTTTGATTTAGAGAGATTGGGAGCCTTTGATAAATTCCAACTTAGTACCCTGAATTAATTTCTGTTGCTTAAAACCCAATTGATTTGTTTCTTAATTTGTTGAATTTTTCTATCGAATTAAATCACTTTAGTTTTGAGCAACTGAGATAATTCCAAGCCCGAGGCAGAGCAAACCAGGGACATTGTGAGTAGACGTTGAAGAAAAACTTTCTACCAGAAAGAAATCTTTCGTGTTAGGATTTCGGGTGGTAGTGTCTCCCCGATTGTTAACTTAATCTAAATACAAAATTCTACAGCTTTATTAAATTTAAATACGTAAAAAAAATAACTAGAACTAAATAAAAGAAAACAGTTCGTGTTCCGTGAATTTCAGTGTCTCTCATGCGGTGAAAACATCAGCCATTGCTGTCAAACTGCACCAGAAAAAGAAACACATCAGAGAGCTTGTCGATTTTCTTTTGTCGAAAGAGCTTGATTTAACTTGTTTCCTACAAACTACTATTCCTGAAAATCTTGTATTTTTTCATTTATTTTGAGCTTCGGCTCACTTCATTTTAATATCAACGTTATGTAAACTTTAATTTCAACCGTTTTGTCAAGCAGCAATTTGAAAAGTCGTTTTATTGAAGATTTAACAGATATCAATATTGTGTTGAAATGTATTTTTTAGAATTTAAAAATTCATAATCCAAGACAATTAAAAAAACATCTCGTTGAGGTAACGTGGACAACCTCTACTCGTTAAAATCACTCAAAGTTTAACAGAAGGGGATTTTTTGCGAGAATGATTGCTCTTCTCGTGCAATGAGCAGATCAAACTACAAACTCGCAAACACAAAGTTTGAAAAGATACGCATAACAATAACAAATCTTACAAAAAATACCAATTAAGAGCAGCAAATATCCATAAATAAAGCTTTTCTACAGAAGTTGACAAAATCATGAACCGCAGCCGAGATATAACCACTAAATTAGTTCCGTAAAAATATTCCCTAAAAAAACAAATTTTCCTTATATCAAATAAAATTAAAAAATTATGGCCTAAAATTGCAAAAAAAAGAAGTCTTTAAGTTTTAAGTTCAGATTGTTGTGCACAAAATTCGACGGCGTCTTCAAGACACACAAGAATTTTTAACCAAAAATCTAGAACAGTTTGTGTTTAGCGCAAAACTTTAGTATTCATGAAGAGCCATGATTTTTTGTTTTTCTTGATTTCTTGATGGCATTTAAATATACGTTCTTTTTGCGAACACCGTCTCAGTAATCCAACTGATATACCCAAAATTGAGGGTTTTGATTATCTAATGGAGTAATTGCGAAAAATCTTACTCTTTAAATTGCTTGCTTCAAAAATAAAATGTTAACATTGAATATTTTTCGGGAAGAATAATAAAATGACAGAAATGTGCAGGCTTTTTAAAACCATTAGCTCCTTTCTTGTCCTTTATGCCAAATTGACAAAATCAGATTGTAGTGATAGGAAAGAATGATACGCTATAATGTTGCAAATGAGGGCTTCGCTGAACTTCAAAAGTAGACATTTCTTGCTCAAAACTATATTCATTGTCCATCTTTGACTATAATGTCCTAAAAATGTTCAACTTGGTAGGTAAGGGACACTTATTAAGTTTCCTGTGATTTTAATTGTTTGCCGCTTGGAGAAACTTTTCAGAGCATTTATTATTGCGCTCGATTATCGGAACGTTTTTGTTAGCTTGAGACTTTGCATTTGTTTTGAGACAATCAGTTAGGGAGAGAAAAATAAAATGAAATACACAACACATGTTACTCAGCATCGAAAACGCACAAAAATGCAAATTATTGCTGATGTTCTCCAATATGATAAATTTAGTAAAAAAAATGCCCAAAGTCCATTTACGGATCTTTTCAAAAGATTGTCGTCCCAGCTGAGACAACTCACTATTGCTCATAAATTTCAGCTGATATTTTTTTTTCAGAGCATTGAATTGGATGAACATGATAATATGAACGGTGTTGGAAAGTTGAAGACGAAGTACTATTATGAATTGCGAAAAACGAAAGCTTTACACTAACTTATATGTGAACACTACTTTATCAACGTATATTTGGCTATGAGAGAGATGCTTTGATGATAAAATAAGCAAATGAGAAGAGCTTAATTGGAGGGTGAAGGGACAAAAGATCGGAAGGACAGCAGATCAATTTGAAATAGAGAAGTTGAGACAATAGATCAAAATTTAATCTCTATTTTCATTGGCCGAAAATAAGTTATTCGATTGAAATTATCGCTTCTGGCAATGCCTCGTTAGCCTCGGTCAAGGCGCTAGTGAAAATGGCAACGTACCAAAATAAAGAAATTTTCTGCTGGGCCAATCACAATCGAGAAAATGGCAATAGTGTTCTCTGATCGGCTGATTGCTCAACAAATTCTCCATGTTTTAAAATGTTTAAATGTGAGTAGACGTTGAAGAAAAACTTTCTACCAGAAAGAAATCTTTCGTGTTAGGATTTTGGGTGGTAGTGTCTCCCCGACTGTTAACTGAATCTAAATACAAAAATCTACAGCTTTAATAAACTTAAATACGTAAAAAAAAACTAGAACTAAATAAATTTAAAAATTCATAATCCAAGACAATTAAAAAAACATCTCGTTGAGGTAACGTGGACAACCTCTACTCGTTAAAATCACTCAAAGTTTAACAGAAGGGGATTTTTTGCGAGAATGATTGCTCTTCTCGTGCAATGAGCAGATCAAACTACAAACTCGCAAACACAAAGTTTGAAAAGATACGCATAACAATAACAAATCTTACAAAAAATACCAATTAAGAGCAGCAAATATCCGTAAATAAAGCTTTTCAACAGAAGTTGACAAAATCATGAACCGCAGCCGAGATATAACCACTAAATTAGTTCCGTAAAAATATTCCCTAAAAAAACAAATTTTCCTTATATCAAATAAAATTAAAAAATTATGGCCTAAAATTGCAAAAAAAAGAAGTTTTTAAGTTTTAAGTTCAGATTGTTGTGCACAAAATTCGACGGCGTCTTCAAGACACACAAGAATTTTTAACCAAAAATCTAGAACAGTTTGTGTTTAGCGCAAAACTTTAGTATTCATGAAGAGCCATGATTTTTTGTTTTTCTTGATTTCTTGATGGCATTTAAATATACGTTCTTTTTGCGAACACCGTCTCAGTAATCCAACTGATATACCCAAAATTGAGGGTTTTGATTATCTAATGGAGTAATTGCGAAAAATCTTACTCTTTAAATTGCTTGCTTCAAAAATAAAATGTTAACATTGAATATTTTTCGGGAAGAATAATAAAATGACAGAAATGTGCAGGCTTTTTAAAACCATTAGCTCCTTTCTTGTCCTTTATGCCAAATTGACAAAATCAGATTGTAGTGATAGGAAAGAATGATACGCTATAATGTTGCAAATGAGGGCTTCGCTGAACTTCAAAAGTAGACATTTCTTGCTCAAAACTATATTCATTGTCCATCTTTGACTATAATGTCCTAAAAATGTTCAACTTGGTAGGTAAGGGACACTTATTAAGTTTCCTGTGATTTTAATTGTTTGCCGCTTGGAGAAACTTTTCAGAGCATTTATTATTGCGCTCGATTATCGGAACGTTTTTGTTAGCTTGAGACTTTGCATTTGTTTTGAGACAATCAGTTGGGGAGAGAAAAATAAAATGAAATACACAGCACATGTTACTCAGCATCGAAAACGCACAAAAATGCAAATTATTGCTGATGTTCTCCAATATGATAAATTTAGTAAAAAAAATGCCCAAAGTCCATTTACGGATCTTTTCAAAAGATTGTCGTCCCAGCTGAGACAACTCACTATTGCTCATAAATTTCAGCTGATATTTCTTTTTCAGAGCAGTGAATTGGATGAACATGATAATATGAACGGTGTTGGAAAGTTGAAGACGAAGTACTATTATGAATTGCAAAAAAGGAAAGCTTTACACTAACTTATATGTGAACACTACTTTATCAACGTATATTTGGCTATGAGAGAGATGCTTTGATGATAAAATAAGCAAATGAGAAGAGCTTAATTGGAGGGTGAAGGGACAAAAGATCGGAAGGACAGCAGATCAATTTGAAATAGAGAAGTTGAGACAATAGATCAAAATTTAATCTCTATTTTCATTGGCCGAAAATAAGTTATTCGATTGAAATTATCGCTTCTGGCAATGCCTCGTTAGCCTCGGTCAAGGCGCTAGTGAAAATGGCAACCGTACCAAAATAAAGAAATTTTCTGCTGGGCCAATCACAATCGAGAAAATGGCAATAGTGTTCTCTGATCGGCTGATTGCTCAACAAATTCTCCATGTTTTAAAATGTTTAAATGTGAGTAGACGTTGAAGAAAAACTTTCTACCAGAAAGAAATCTTTCGTGTTAGGATTTTGGGTGGTAGTGTCTCCCCGACTGTTAACCGAATCTAAATACAAAAATCTACAGCTTTAATAAACTTAAATACGTAAAAAAAACTAGAACTAAATAAAAGAAAACAGTTCGTGTTCCGTGAATTTCAGTGTCTCTCATGCGGTGAAAACATCAGCCATTGCTGTCAAACTGCACCAGAAAAAGAAACACATCAGAGAGCTTGTCGATTTTGTTTTGTTGAAAGAGCTTGATTTAACTTGTTTCCTACAAATTACTATTCCTGAAAATCTTGTATTTCTTCATTTTTTTTGAGCTGCGGCTTACTTCATTTTAATATCAACGTTATATAAACTTTAATTTCAACCGTTTTGTCAAGCAGCAATTTGAAAAGTGGTTTTATTGAAGATTTAACAGATATCGATACTCTGTTGAAATGTATTTTTTAGAATTTAAAAATTCATATTCCAAGACAATTAAAAAAACATCTCGTTGAGGTAACGTGGACAACCTCTACTCGTTAAAATCACACAAAGTGTAACAGAAGGGGATTTTTTGCGAGAATGATTGCTCTTCTCGTGCAATGAGCAGATCAAACTACAAACTCGCAAACACAAAGTTTGAAAAGATACGCATAACAATAACAAATCTTAAAAAAAAACCAATTAAGAGCAGCAAATATCCATAAATAAAGCTTTTCTAAAGAAGTTGACAAAATCTTGAACAGCAGCCGAGACATAACCACTAAATTAGCTCCGTAAAAATATTCCCTAAAAAAACAAATTTTCCTTATATCAAATAAAATTAAAAAATTATGGCCTAAAATTGCAAAAAAGAAGTTTATAAGTTTTAAGTTCAGATTGTTGTGCACAAAATTCGACGGCGTCTTCAAGACACACAAGAATTTTTAACCAAAAATCTAGAACAGTTTGTGTTTAGCGCAAAACTTTAGTATTCATGAAGAGCCATGATTTTTTGTTTTTCTTGATTTCTTGATGGCATTTAAATATACGTTTTTTTTGCGAACACCGTCTCAGTAATCCAACTGATATACCCAAAATTGAGGGTTTTGATTATCTAATGGAGTAATTGCGAAAAATCTTACTCTTTAAATTGCTTGCTTCAAAAATAAAATGTTAACATTGAATATTTTTCTGGAAGAATAATAAAATGACAGAAATGTGCAGGCTTTTTAAAACCATTAGCTCCTTTCTTGTCCTTTATGCCAAATTGACAAAATCAGATTGTAGTGATAGGAAAGAATGATACGCTATAATGTTGCAAATGAGGGCTTCGCTGAACTTCAAAAGTAGACATTTCTTGCTCAAAACTATATTCATTGTCCATCTTTGACTATAATGTCCTAAAAATGTTCAACTCGGTAGGTAAGGGACACTTACTAAGTTTCCTGTGATTTTAATTGTTTGCCGCTTGGAGAAACTTTTCATAGCATTTATTATTGCGCTCGATTATCAGAACGTTTTTGTTAGCTTGAGACTTTGCATTTTTTTTGAGACAATCAGTTAGGGAGAGAAAAATAAAATGAAATACACAGCACATGTTACTCAGCATCGAAAATGCACAAAATTGCAAATTATTGCTGATGTGCTCCAATATGATAAATTTAGTAAAAAAAAACGCCCAAAGTCCATTTACGGATCTTTTCAAAAGATTGTCGTCCCAGCTGAGACAACTCATTATTGCTCATAAATTTCAGCTGATATTTCTTTTTCAGAACAGTGAATTGGATGAACATGATAATATGAACGGTGTTGGAAAGTTGAAGACGAAGTACTATTATGAATTGCGAAAAAGGAAAGCTTTACACTAACTTATATGTGAACACTACTTTATCAACGTATATTTGGCTATGAGAGAGATGCTTTGATGATAAAATAAGCAAATGAGAAGAGCTTAATTGGAGGGTGAAGGGACAAAAGATCGGAAGGACAGCAGATCAATTTGAAATAGAGAAGTTGAGACAATAGATCAAAATTTAATCTCTATTTTCATTGGCCGAAAATAAGTTATTCGATTGAAATTATCGCTTCTGGCAATGCCTCGTTAGCCTCGGTCAAGGCGCTAGTGAAAATGGCAGACGTACCAAAATATAGAAATTTTCTGCTGGGCCAATCACAATCGAGAAAATGGCAATAGTGTTCTCTGATCGGCTGATTGCTCAACAAATTCCCCATGTTTTAAAATAGGATATGCGTGTTAACGTAAAATTGCTCAGAAATCGCGATAAGCCGAAACAGAAAAATTATAATTTTTTGGGAGAAACTGGTCTCACGTTCGGTTGTGATAGATTCATATCAAGTCCCACGGGCCGCTGAGGCATGGCCATGGCCCGCGAGGCATAGCCAGATGCGGTAAAAAAATATAATCTAGAATTAGACTGTCCAATGTAGGCAAATTGAGCGCATAAAGTGTTTTAAATTTCTCAACCAATCACATTCGTTGAAATCTCTACATTTTGGTACGTCAATTTGTTAAGACGTCACCCTCGGTCATGCCTAAGCAGCCCATGGGACATGACAAGAATCTATTAAAACCAAGCATGCTATACGCCATCTCAATCTTCTACGTGTATGCTCAAATCTGATTGGTCAATACGCCAACTGAAAAATTCCATTTTCGATATATTGTTCCAATTCGGATCTGTTGTCTTTCGTTCTGGCATCAAACGGGAGGCAGCAATGAACGTGTGATTAAGACAATAAGTGAGTGTAACTTATTAAGAGTTCAAATAAAAGATGCTGGTCTGGCAGTGACGTCTCAACAAATAGACGTACAAAAGTATAAATTTTTCGACGAACCTGGTTGGTTGATAAATGTGTAAAAAACTGTAACCCCGAGACTTCAATTAACTTAAGTTCCAAATAGCCAAATTCTAGATGCTATACCTCGCCCAATGTGGCCATTCTTCACGGGGCATAGTCACGCTTCAGCTGCCCGTGAGATTTATTATAGATCTATCACAACAGAGCGTACGATCCGTTCCCTACTGACTATACTTTTTTGCAACCTAATATTCTAGAATATTTATATTAGCGTTGTGCATGTGCTAATTCAAAATGTGAAGAATTTGTTGACAGCAATATGGAGCAATCCGCCAATCCAAAAACAGTTACTGTTCTCGCAGTTTTGATAAGCCAGCAATAAATTTTGGATGTATTCTGTCTGCTTGGGCATATATCTGTTTGGGTGCCTTTGTTGACTCAAATCTGTTAAGACCCCCAACGAACCTATCGCTCATCTATTACTTTTCTGACCCCCAATGACGACAGTGGGGGTTTTCTATGACGCAATCACATTTCAGCACACTTTAACACTCCTTTAGCAATCTTTGCCACTCTTTTGAAAAATTACAAAATGTTTTAATCAAAATTTAATTCGGGTAAACTTTTCGAGATTTGGAAGTGTAATTGGAAATGATAGGCATATAAAAAAGAGGCAAAACTTATGCCGCAGCGTAAATCTTGATGTAACTTGCTTTTTGTTTGGGAGGGGGTGGGAATTCACACGGACCAGAAGATACCGACTTGGCGGTCATATAAATCACTGGAATCCCAAAAAGAATAGGTCCTGATTTTCTAGATTTTTATTGGATCTTTTTTGTTTGTGCCCCCCAGTACGTTATTTGCCCCAGTTCCAGAGTACATAGTAAACCACTATTTAAAAGTATGTGCGTCTGGGGTTTCGAATAATATGCACCCACTAAGCTGGGGGGCACAAATGGAAAAGATCAATTTTGTAAATCTGCCTTTTTTGCTCATCGGGTTACCTGTGCGTTGTTTCTCATCAAACTTTGCTGAATTTACAGCAAAATTTATAGGGAAAATTGTCAGAATTCCCATTTGAAGTTGGTGACTCTTGATAACGCAGTGGAATGACAAACATGACAAACATGTTTTGATTTTTTAGCCAATTTTCTGTTTTTCCCTGTAACTCCCACCAAGATGTGGCAGTTTTAGCGTAAACAACCGTAAGTTTTCGACCAATATTTACCGGCAATCAATGCACTGCGTCAATTCTGTTAATGGTGTCTTTCTACAGTGTTTCTTATGTGCGCTTGGAATACCTGGCCCTGAGGTTGTCTCAATAAAAAATAATTGATGAAACAGTCATTCTCAGATTCGAACCAAAAACTTTTTTGGTAATTGGTTGCGCATTGCGAGGCAAGTTTCTAAAAATATTTGGCGTGCTGCATGTTAAAAACCGATAGCACACTGCAATTTTTCAACATAAGGTTGGAAATATCTTTTCTGTTTGGATTTCAGAGGGTTTCAATTAAATTTGAGAGAACCGAGAAACGGAACCCTTTACGGACCCTACCGGAACTCTACGAAACCCTGCAGAAGATGCTAACAAAATGAGGACTGTAAAAAACGGTTCTATTTAATTTCTTAATTGAATTTACTGCGGCTGAAGAAAACTTTCTAAAAAACTTACTATCTTATAAAAAAACCTTTATTTCAGTAAACGTAGTAAACCAAAACTAGCAAAACACAAACAAGGGGTCTATATAGCAACTTCCCACACTTTTTTTCTAGTAACGCTCGACTTACCACTGCTCAATCAGTTTGAGTATGCCACATCAAATTCCCATATGAAAAAGCACCTACGATCTTTAACATTACGTTCTGTATCTCGTCCAGATTGAAACACATTGATTAAATCAGAGAAACGAAATTAGAGCTCGGGTTTCATATCAGTGGAAAAACGAGCAATGAACTCATTTACAGTGGAGTGAAAGCTTCAGCATCGATGTGTTTGAGAACAAAGAAGTACGTCTTTAAAAAAAGTGGCCTTACCCTAATAGTGTGAAGAAAGCCTACTTATGGCCGACAACTTATTGAGTTGCATCTACTGCTTATTTCAATGCGGTTTCAATCAAACGTAACTGAATCTGATGCAATCAAACCCGTTAGCTCTAACGTTTTCACGCCAAGCAATAAGAAGTACGAACAACTTGGTAGGAAACAAGTATGAACAATGTAAGAACTATTCACCTTGTTAGTATCATGGAAAAACATGTAGAAACGCTATTAAAAACCATGTAAAAACGATGCATGTAATATGTACAAACCATGTAAGAACGATGTACCGTAGAAGAATCTTGAAAAAACTTTGTTTATGAAAGGAACCATGGTTTATAGAATCATTTATAGCGTGTCCTGAAATAAGCGAAAGTTGAAATAAGCGAACGTTTCAAAAGCCACAGTTCAAAGTTCAAAGTTCAATTTTAAAACTTATAGAAAAAATTGATGAATTAGAGCGTAGGGGAAAAAACGTTGACATTCAAATGACCATATTGATGCTCAATTGCACGTTTTCGGCGTTTTTCGAACGTTCGCTTATCTCAACTTTATGGGACAGACTATATTCACCATATAAGAACCATGTATGGACCAGATAAAACTATATATGGTAGCTTTAAACCGTAAGTCGTCTAAAGCTTTTAAAACTAAGCCTGCTGCATAAGCGGTGTAATTCATCTCGTCTATTGAGAGGAGGAGCAATTTCTGAACCCCCATGCTGTTTTTTGCCGTTTCCATCAATTTTTACTGCTAAAATTTTAAATTTTAGCAATTAAAAATTCGGGTTGATGAAAAGAATTACAGAATTAAATTAAACAACTCAAGGTGAAACAAATATTCAAGAGCACGATGCATGCAGTAAGCACGTAATACGTTTACCGTTTTGATATTCGGATATCTATGACAGTTTAGTGCCAGAGTCAAAAACAAAAATCAACTTTTCAATATTCTTGTGAGATTATATTTTTCTAGTATGATATTGAATTGTTAAATTTTTAACTTAAACATTTGAAATAAAGATGAAATTTTCAACTAAAGGGTAGTTAGAGCTGAAGAGGAAATAGTCGACTCTGTGTGTTCCCCCAAGAGATTCAGATATGATATTTTTAGTAATAACCCACAGAGAACTGTCACCCCCACCGCCTTGGCACCCCCCCCCCCCCCCTCCCCGAACTAATAATTAACAATTTTACGAATTTTATTGTAATGGCTAGTCGCACCTAGCATAAAATTATATGTATAACCTAGCTATATGTTTATCGGAGAAAACAGATCATTAGTTTTGTTCACACGTTCACACAGCAAACAAAAATTGGGTTTATGGGGAGGATGAGGGATCGGTTCTCTGAAGATATGCGACTCTCTTTAAAGGAAATTATGTAGGAGGAGTGAGGCAAGTAAATCCACCATCGACGACCACACAGCTTCCTGTCATAAAGGATGACCTCTTCCCGGCAAGAAACGTGATCACATTCGCAATTTCATAGGGTTCTGCGGCCCTGCCCACTGGAAGAGTCTTTGCACCTTCTATTAGCTTTGCAGCTCTCACAGCTCCTAAACTTTTTTCAGTGAACCCACTATCAGTTAGTCCAGGGTTCACATTGTTTATTCTCACTCCATTTTGGCCCTCTTCTGCAGCCATACAACGCGTGAACATGTCCAGAGCCGCTTTACTCATACAGTAAAAAGTCGTGTTAGCACAGGGCTGTATACCAAGAATAGAACTGGTAATAACAATTGACCCTTTTCTCTCGCGCAAGTAGTTCAAGCACAGTTTTGTCAATTTGACCGCTGGCTTCACGTTAACGTCAAAGATTTTTTCAAAATTTCCCATTGTTTGCATGAATAAAGGTCCCGGTTTAGACCAACCCGCGTTACTGATTAAAACATCGAGTCGCCCAAACTTATCGACAGTTTCTTTAACAAGTTGTTCACAAAAGCCTTCAGTTGTCAAATCACCCTCAAGAACATGCACTTCAACAGTGGGATTGGCAGACAACATAGACTCTTTTGTTTTTTCCAGGCCATCGGATGTTAGTCCAGTTATTGTGATATGACCTAGACCCTTTTCAGCGAGTTGTTTAGCAACTGCAGCTCCAATTCCGGAGCAAGCTCCTGTGATAATTGCCACCTGTTCCGGCGAGAATTCGGTCTCCGTCATTTTGGCTGTATTGGTTGAAATAGACTGCAGATTGAGATTATTGGAGTGATATTTTCTAAAATTGCAGAATATTTCAGTTCCAGAATTAAAGTTACAGAATTATTGGCCTAAAACTTATTCTCTAAAAATTGCGATGAGAGGTTTCTGATGAAACATATGAGATTGCTCTTTTTCTAGACAATGTACAAAAATTTCCAAGTGAACTAAAAAGTTCATCTTGCTTAGCCATCCAACAATCAATTTGCGTCCGCTATCTGGTTTCTCTTGAGCAAACAACAACATCAATAATTTCCTGTCTGAACTGCAATTTTGAATTTTTTCATAAGTCTGTTTCCGTTTCAACTGAAAACAAAATTCCATCAAAGGCAGAAGGGCTTTTGAGACTGATAATACATTTTAATCAA
Source organism: Convolutriloba macropyga (assembly GCF_964194025.1). Taxonomy (NCBI): domain Eukaryota; kingdom Metazoa; phylum Xenacoelomorpha; order Acoela; family Convolutidae; genus Convolutriloba; species Convolutriloba macropyga. The sequence goes on from NC_134470.1 coordinate 29,882,994, forward strand.
AAACTTTTGATTCCTTCCCAAAAAACCTTTCTCATATTTCTACAAATAAAAAATCTCATATTTCTACAAATTTTTCTGACCATGCTTCTGGAATCTGCATGGTAGAGGAGGAAGAGAAAGTTGCGTTGCTTTGGTATCTTGTTCATACAAATCTGACTTTTCTTAGCGTATGAATATTTTGGTAGAGAAATGTTCTAAGAAAACTTGTAGGTTCAAACATTTTTTCCGATTAAGCATAGAAGACGAGAAATTGTTTTTAAAACTTTAAAATGTGCGCTTTTTTTAAGCCTTAGCAAAAATCATGCCTACTGGGTAAAAAGTAATACTTAGCTTTTTGGAATTCATAAAAAGCATCCTAAAAGATCTTCAGACAATGGTAAAAAAAGCACAAAACTTCAAGATCATGAAATTGCAAGCCCAAGGCTGTTGGTATGAAACTACCTTATGTTGATGGGGACGGAAAAAAGTCTATTATTGCGAATTGTTATAACGTCATATCAATAAGATCTGAATGACACATGATTTATTATTTTTCAGATAAGATTATTTATTGCACGAAAAACTTAACTAAGATAGTTTTGCACCGGAAATTTTTATCAGAAGCGTTTTTTACTGTTTTGGGAGATCACGTAGCGCTTCATAAACTTTCAATACCTTGATGTACAAATTATTAGCCGCAGAGTTTTTCAAATTGTAAGGATTTTTGGGTTTTTACTGTAATATTATGTTTCAAGAAACTGGAAGCACTTTGTTCCATTGTTGACAATTAAAATTTCTCTTAACAACACTATTTACTACATTTTTTATGATCTGAAACACAATGAGTGGTAGAAACAGGAATAATTTTGTGCCCCTTTTTGCTTGCGATTTATTGAGTTTGCGTTATTTTTCTGCAGGGTACAATAATTCTAAAGTTTCAAACTTTATCTATAAGATAAAAAGTCACACGAACCAATAATTTTCATCACAACGTTTTCATAAGGACATAAGTGCAAATTTGGTCAGAAGATGAATACTATTTGAAGTGTTCTGATTTTATTAGGATATTTTGTCCATTCTTCAGACAATCAATTAATTTTAGTTGAAAAAAAAACCAAAATTTAATGAATTGGAAGTACCGGCAATTTATTCCATATTATCACCTGCGATGAAATTTATTGTATGATAAAAATTTCCGGTGCAAAATTATGTTAGTTAAGTTTTTCGTGCAATAAATAATCTTATGTGAAAAATAATAAATTTACACTTCAGCAAAGGTAGAGTAATTGAATCGGACGAACACAAAACGCTCTTATGTTGTAGAAACTTATCCTCAGGTGAATTTCTATTGTGTGCAGTCTTGTAAATTTTATCACTTCTTATTAAAAAAATATGTGTATAAAATATTTGTGTATAATTCTCAAAGACAATTTTATCATGCAATTGTTGTTCTTTAAATAATAAAAGCAATTGTACGGTCACAAAAAGATTGAGAACCTGCTTCTTATAACGTCAATTTGCCAGCATTTTAGCGCCTCGTGGACACTAATCCCAGTTTTTCGATAACTTAGCAAAAATAGAAGCTTTAAAATGAACATTTTCTCGGAAATTCTTATGTAAGATTACATACTTTTTACGAAAACAAGAATGCATTCAGAAAACTCTTATTGCAGACAGCTTGCGCTAGTGCATTTCATTTCCTACAATCTATTGGACGCATACAGTGATGTTATATAAGAGTCATTTTACAATGGAAAGTTGATTTTCGATTAATGTCTTTGTCATACTTGTAAGTGTACAATTAGTACCGTATGTAAGCTGCTGCCTTAGAACTTTGAAAAAACAACCTCTCACTCGTAACTTTTAGCTCTTTGCGCCGAATCAGCTTTCTTTCGCCGAGCAAAATCTTACCAGATCTGATAATTTCATACAATTTTATCAGATCTCACATATAAAATTTTGTTTGCAAAATTTTGATGGGCCAATCAATTTTTATCGTGTAAGATCTGATAAGTCTGAGTTGCTATCGTTTAAGACCTAAGAAACATCTCTATCGAGTAAGAACAGATATCTGTTTTAGTCAGACATAGATAATCTGATAAGACAATTTTTAATTGCTTTTGATATTACACCATAAAAACTCCCGAGCTTTTGGGGATGAAAAATAGGCTAGCATACCAGCTATATAAGTGGATGATGTGAGATTCCGGGGATTGTTTACTGGTTATTTGATAGACCTGTAATGATCACCGCTTGATCAAATCTAACACTACAGCAAACAACTCCAAATCAAACAATGTAATTTCCATGGTGAACTTATGTTTGCGTTTACCCAGGACACTTCTGTTTACTTGTCCATTTTGCTATCACTCTATTGTAGTGAACCAATAGTGCTCTAAAGAGGTCCCACTCAATTCCAAATTATTTCAGCCTCACTTTCATGGCCTTTGAAACAAAACTAAAACGAACATTATGAACTTTTGAGGCAAACAAGGTCACTTTTAAGCCTAGAGAACTCTGATTTAGTAATGGTATTTTGCTGATGCAACTTATTTATTGGTTTTACTGATTTTGGTGACGCTAATAACGCTATAGGATAGCTGCCTTGTTATTGTAAGAATAGGTAGCTAACTGTAGGATTGATTCGCATGGCTGTTCACTCAAAAAGATCTCCGTGGCCGAGCTACAAGTCATCGGTTTTCACTCTAGAAACCAAATACTCGAAAAAAAAATAATTGAATTATTTAAAAAAAACAAACAGACGTGGAAATATTAAAAACTTTTTTGAGATTTGATGTTTCCAATGTACAATTACAGTGTTTGTCGCGCAAAAACGTTTGAAAAGAGCCGTTCTTTCGTTTTCTATGCGCTCCAAATTTCAAATTATGTATGACACTCGAAGGTTATGATACAAAAAAGGCCGTAACAAAAAAACTCCAAAAGAAAATTATGCCGTTATAGAAATAGTTCTAGTCCAGTACTAACTATCGGATAAATATGAAATTTACTGTAATGGAAATCTGAATAGAGTGAAAATTTCATAATAAAAACAAGCGAATTCATAACTTAAAAATTGTGGAAAAGTTATTAAATTGTTATATTCAAGCCTCTTTTAACATCATATTCCGAACATGAGATTTTTTCAAGTTGCCAATGACCTTCTGTTCCCGGTCGGGGGTCGGCGTTGTAGTCTTCGGTTCTTGAGTTCCTTGAGTTTTTCTTGGTCCAAAAAAGGATCCTTGTTTCAAAATGTTTATTTCAGTATTTTTTTTAGACACGTGCACCTTTGTTTAGCTTGTTTTTGGTGTTTATGATTGAAACTTGTCTAAGAAATCAAATTACAGCATCTAAGCGGGTAAAATATACTTGAGAATTATCACATCGATTACACAAGTGACTCAAGGATATAATCATTGTACACTAATGATCAAACCTAAGAATATACGTTTACCGAAAACAAATGAAAAACTAAATTCGAAATAGGGTCAACAAGATTGAAGAACAGCCAGTTTATTATTTTGAAATTCGATCACACAATGTATCGCAGCCAATTTGGTTACTTTTTTTAAATTGCACAAAGGTTATCCTTTGCATTTTTTGGCTTTCAGTGAAAAACCATGTCTGCGAAGATTTTTGTTTCTGTTTGTTTTAAACCCTATCTTTGCAATGTTATTGGTCATTAACAAATGCTTTAGGCTCCGTGTAAATTTGCTACTACAATTTATTCAAAGTGGCTGCGACAATTTTCCTTTAGGACAAATTTATTTGGAATTGATTCAATCTATTGATGCTGTATAGAACATCTGTTATTGTTAGCGAGTCATTGAGTTTCAGTGTTTTTGCTGTATTATTGTATTTGTATTTTAATTTTTGCTGTAATTATTGTGTTTTTGCTGCTGTAATTATTGTGTAATTATTGTGTTTTTGCTGTAATTATTGTATTTTAAGGCGACGCTTCTAATTAACCGCAAAAAATCTTTTCAATCTAAAGATGGACAGATCAATTGGATTTTTGCTTTGTGAATATCTTTTTGCCAATGTTTACTGTTTCCAGATCTATGATCTGATCTGAAATCTATCAAAAGATTTAAAAAAAAGGATTGAAAAAATTTGAATTGTTTGCTCATTCCGGAAAAAAACTTCCAGAGTCCAGAATTTTTTGCTCGTTGGATTTTTCTGAGGATAACAACGAGACTAAAAAATCAGAAAGAGGAAGAGATCAATAGAAAGACAAAAGGAGAGGGAGAGAGAAAGAGAGAAGATGATTATCTTACTTGGATTCAGGTTTTTACCAGGCCTTGGGTTTGATTATTCAGCTTAGTTAAGCTAACCTACACAAACTGTATAACTTTTCAATTGCCTGGTTGTCTAGTGAAGATTCTATATTAATCGTTCCCAGAACTCAATCTCCTTTCAGAGCACGATATTTTTTTGAGGCTTGTTTTTTGCTGCCTAAAGTTTTGAACTAGTTTTGCTTTACATTCCATTTTGTTGGTCAAAAAAGTCTTGGTTTTTGGTCCGCCAAGGAAAAGGTCTGCAACATAAAATTCTATAAAACAGAATAACGAAGTGGAAAAAATCAAGACCAAGAAATATTTTGAGGCCTAATTCCAATTAGTGACTATTTATCCCCTTCAATCTTAAGTATTTAAATCGTAGCTAAATTCTCTCTATTACGTCCAAATTCTTTTTGCTAGAATAACATCAAAAATTAGAGCAAACTAAGAAAATGCGTTTAACCTCCTAATAATGAGCAAAAAAACAGCTGGAATTTTGAATCAGTTTTTGTTTAATTGATAATATTATATAGAATTATTTGGCATCATTAGAAAAAAAAGACATTTTTTTAATATTGGCGAATAACAGTCTATCAACTGCGGTCAATTTTTCTTCAATATAATACTATTGATGTCAGAAATTTTTTGCACTAAATTTTGATACTTCTGAAAACTTTTCTTTTTTTCCTTTTTTTCTAGAAATTTTTAAATAATTTGGTTCCAAGTTTAGTTCTGTTAATTTTAAAAAGAAACTGATCGATTGCAAACCAAATCACCTCTTTTAGCAAAAAAAATCATTAACTGCACTTTGTTCTTTGCCTTCAATTTAGTAATCAACACTATCTTGGATGCTCTTCGAAACAAATTTCACTCCCAGTTTTTCGTTTTTCGCTCACTAATATTCACTTGAGTTTGAAAATTATGTTTCCAAAATTCAACTGAGAAACTTTTTTTGTTCAAATGACCTTAGGACACGAGTTTTTTTATGAATACAAGAAACAATTGTGATGAAAACTGATAAGCTAAATTAATCAGAAAGTTGTTGAATATTTTTGTTCGTTTAGTGGTTTAGCTGCAACTATTTTCTCCCATTTCGAAATGATAAATGATGCATTTTTCTTTGGCTGATCTTTAATTACCAAAAATAACCAAAATTTCTTAAGGAAAAGTAGGTGCAGAAAAAATTTTGAAATTTGACAATTTTCATTTAGTTTTGAATACGCGTATATTTCGTCCATAAACGCATATTTCATTACCCTTGAACAGAGTGTATAAAAAGTGCCCTGTTGATAGTATTGGGAATTTTCCAAAGTTTTCAATTTCTACATGATTTTTGGATATTTTCATAAAATTGTGTGAACGTCGAAAATTTTCGATTTCTCCAAAATTACCAATGTTAAATTAAATTTTTAACTCCAATTAAATTTAAAGTTGCTTCGCACCTAAAGCATTATCTTTGGTCTCTACAAAAAATCAATTTTTTCATCTAATTAAACTTAATTCTGCTTCAGAACTCAAAAATTGTCTTTGTTTTCTATAAGAGTTTTTTTTGGGCACTCACTCTAATTATATACTAAATTGTTTCACAACTGAAAAATTATTTTTGGTTTCTAAACAAATCAAAATTTTTTCTATATACCCGGTACTAACGCACATGGACTTTTTTAATACACTACAAGATAATTTTCTATATCTGTGTAAAAAACACATAATCATACTAAAAAAAAACAAAAAAAAGTTGTAGAAAGATAATTTTATCACGATAGTTTACCATTGATAAACATAGTTTATTTTCAGGCTGAAATCAAGATAATTTACGCGAAAGATAGTTCACCAACGTAGCTGCCACATTTAATTATCTATTCTAAATTTTTTTAGCTAATAACAATTTATTCATATTAATATCAAATAATTTCTATAAAATTTTATAACATTGTTCATAATAATAACTAGCTCCATGGATTGTTTTAACACGTGTTGTAATGTTGCCTCTAGAAAATTGTGAAAAAGAAGTAGTTGCATTTAACTCAGTCAGTTTTTATTACAAAGACCACTGAGTAGTTTCTAACCACTTTAACCGTTATTTTTTTATCTCCATATCTTAAAGTATAATGACTAAAGAGATTTAAATATCCGTCTCATGTAAAATCACGTTCTGGGCGTTTATAACCCAGTACTTGCTTATATTGAGCCAAAAGTTTATTTAATTCTGGCGCGTGAATTTTTGAGTTTACACAATGATTAAAATATTTCTTACCTGTCGTATTAAAAACTTTTCCAGCATATCTTCTATCTGATATTTGTTCTCCTTCTCAAGCTATACTGTCAGCAAAATATCTAAAAAGATAATAACAAAATGTTTCCTTATTTTTTTGTTTTTCATTCATAGAATCCACACCAATTTTAAATAAAACTTTATATAACTTTTTATTGAATAATTTATCGTTTAGTCTCCTTAGTAATTCTTTCTTTGAATATTCGCCTGGATATTCACTAGGTCTTTTACCAGCAAAATTTGCCACAACTCGGGTCAGTGGAACAGCTTCGCACATTATCTGTTAGGATCCCTGGTCTTGTTTGTTACACGCGCCATTGGCTTTGCTCCTTCACTGATTGTTATCATTATCATCTGCGAAGTAAGTTCCCTGATTGTCATTATCATTACCTACCTTGGCACAATAACGGTTAAGACTATTTCAAAATATCACGCACAATGATCTCTATCAAATAAAGTTAATGGTAGATGGTACCAGTCCCTGCCTGTTGTGACTCAACACAGTTCAATAAGTTGACCGTTAAATAAGATCACTAGATTAATGCAACACAAGAAATTAACGTAATATTGCAAGTTAATGAGTAACATAAGAGGAGTTTTAGCTAATGATTATCAAAATAATTGGGGAATTGTGCAATTTCCACCACACACCCCCGCCAACAAAAGTTTTGAGGTTTTCTCAAACTTCGTCGAATTCGTCGTTATAGAAATCCCTGGCATGCAGACCTGCAATAGAGCTTTTTGCCGAGGATGTTGGAGCCTAGTCGTGTCTTCCTCGATGTTATCGTTGAGCGCGAAGGCCTGTTCGATGTTTCTTTGTTATCCTGATCGCCGGTGCTATCCAGGTATGCGACCCCGATATTTTTGGATGCGGATTGTACCGAGGACTCGTCAGTTGAGGTGTCCTCCAACGTTGTTGTGGCGTGTACTGATTGATGATCTGGCTTTTGTTACCAACTCCTGTTCACCAGCTTCACCATTTTGAGTTGATTTAATGGTGCCCTTGGGCGTTGGCGACATTGATGAGCTCGGTACTTGGTACGAGCACGAGTGGCCTTCATATGATTGAATATCTTGATAAGTGTTGGGCACATCGTCCGTCATAATATCGTTGGGGTTCGATGAAGTGATCACTTCGATTGGAGGGATCCCTTGGGAATCCGGTTCGATGCTTATACTTTTTAACGTGGGGGAAAATCCAAACTTATTTTTGTCAACCAATGTTGGCTGACGAGCTGGAGCATAGGAGTCTTCTTGTTCGGTTTGCTTGATCATTAAGTTCCCGAGAATGATTTAGGGCTGCCTCTTTGAAAATCTTTGCAAATTCTTCCGATGTGCTGGGCTTGGTTTTACATGTTCTTGCGCCTTTAAACCACATCGGTCTGTTGCCATTCCCTGGGGAATTGTTGGTTTTTGCTTTACCCATTTGTTTTGGATTAGTAGCTTGTTTTGTTGTTTGTTTTTGTTGCTCCTTAGTGCGTGGTCTCTTCTAAGGTTTTTGGTTTCGCCTAGCCATGGCGATAACTTCCTTATCTCCCATGGGTTCTATGGTGACCGGGCTTAGATTGGAAGATGTCGAGGCTTTTTGCAACGGTTGGAGCCTTGTTTGGTTGGCTTTTTCCTCTTGCGACCTGGCTTCCTGGCTTTTCCTTCTAAACGGAAGTTTTTGATTTTTTCTTGGTATATTTTATATTCACCGACCGTTTTACAAGCCACCATATGTATAAGGCGGGGCTTTGTTTCGGTTAGTATGGCTCAGTCAATTTTTCTTATGGCCGATTTTTTCTATTTTCTGTATCTAACGTTTTCGTATCGGGGAGTAGTTCCATATTGTGGCATCCGGAATTATATTCCAATTCGGTTTGAGCGTTCCCGGGGGTTCTGGGACTTTTCGTGCCAGTGTTTTACGTGCAACTGTTTTCTTATCAAAAATCACCGGAGACGTATTATCTCCGAATGTTACTTCCAAACGATCGGGAATCATCTTTAGTATTTTTATTAGAAAGTTCAGTATTCGGAGCATTACCAAAGTGTGCTTCAAAAATTTTGATTTTAGTCGTTGTGTTAGGATTTAACCTAATTAATTCTATGTTTTTGCTACAATTGCATTCAGATCGGACGGGGACCAAAAAGGATCATGATCCACTACAGCTATTATATGCTTTATTATATTAGACGTTCTACCATGCCGGTGGCTCTGTGGTTGCCGGATGGTGCAAGGATTATTTGATTAATTTGATGTTCTTTTTTGCAAAAAATTTTGAATACGCGTGCTCTAAAAACTTTTCCTTTATCCCAACGAAAAATTCTGGGTACGCCATGAAATCGGCAGTATGGTTTGAAGTAATTTATAGTTGTTAAAGTGTCGCAGCCTTTAAAAACTTTGACTCGGAAATGGTCTGCCGTTTGAGTGTCAGAGTATATATATATATATATATATATATATATATATATATATATATATATATATGTATATATTTATATATATATATATATATATATAAGTGTCGGTAATGGTGAAGTGAGGCTAGTATATAGTAATTTTAATTGTGTTCTCTAATTGGAAACGGTCCTGCGAAGTCCATTTGGACTTGTTCATTTGCTTCGTTTAGTTTTTTTAACATCCCTAGGGATTGTTTTGGTTAAAATGATTTAAGGTCTATAATTTTTTTGATACAATCGTCGCACGATTAGGCTTTCGCCGTTACTTCTCGGTGAATTATGGGGAACCACTTTAAATTGGTCAGGTGGAGCATGCCGGTTTGAGCGGGGTGTGTTTCATGAAGAGAGTCTATTACTAACTAGTTAGCGAAATTCGGTACCATGAGTCGGTTGTCATAAAGTACGCAGCCTGATGGAGTAACTGATATATCTCTTTATAGGAAGTAGAAGTGCAGATTGGCTCGCTTATGGGTTCCCAATCTCGATCTTTCATGAGCTTCATTTTCGGGGCCATCTGTTTATCTTTAGCTGTGGCCTCTGTCATGAATTTTTCCGTAAACATTTGAAACCAATTTTTCTTGTATTGGGGCATGTCCTCACCGTTGCTAGGTGGGTAAATTTGATTGAATTGGTCAGTTCTTAATGGGAGTTTGCCTTGGCTTTTGTTGGATACATCTTTTGTTTGTGTGTTGTTTGTTTGGTGGATTCCATTTTGCTGATTCGTTGATTTGGGGCTCTACTTTGTTTTGTTATTCTTTGGGCGAGAGTTTTGTGTTTAGGCTTGTTTTTGGTTGTAAATTTTGTTTGTAAATTTTTACCCCGTTGATTTTTTGATTGTTGGCATTGAGTTGTAAATGAATGGATTTAGAACAGTTTGGGAGTATTGAAATAATTGGCAATTTATGAAGAATTCAACGGTAATCGTTAAAATTTTGAAATGAATCTACAACATTTTCTAATTTAATTTTAATTGAGTTGACAGCGGTAAAATTGAAAGAGTGGAGAGCGGATGTGTTGTGTAAACACAACGGCAAAAGACGCTGTCGCTATTACGACCGTGCGTACAGTTATATGCTGCGTTATTAATTGGCTGATAACTTTCTGGATGAGTGCAATTAGGCGAATTGATTTCAATCGGATTCTTCTTCAGTACAAATTTGAAATCATTTGTTAAGTTTCTAATGTGTTTTTGATCTTCATCGGATGGGGATTTCTTCAATTTTTGGATTGTGGCTAAGATAATTGGAGACCCCATATTTTCCCCCGGGATATAATCTAAATTGAAAATTAAGGTTAGCAATCTATCAACTCATCTATTTAGGCGGCCTTGATATTTTTTGCCACCACGATTATTGTTTAGTGTTGTTAACAGTGCCCCATGGTCCGTTTGAAGCATAAATACTGTTCCGTTTAAAAAATGTTTGAAATGCTCTTTTGACCATACCACAGCTAGAAGTTCAAGTTCGTTTGTGCTGTAGCGGGACTCAAAGTTGCTGCGAAACTATTAGCGAACGTTATTGTATGCCAGTTGTTATTGTGTTTTTGCTCGATGGTCGCGCCAAGTACCTTGAAACTTGCATTGCATTTCACTTGTGTTCGTTTTGCCGTGTCGAAATGTTTATTTTCTATTATTTGATAGAATTTGTTTTTTACATTTTTCAATACTTTACAGGGTTCTTCTTTCAAGTTTAGTTTGTTATTTTCCGCTTCCGGATTTTTCTTAAGTAAGGGTTGGAGTGGTTCTGAAATTCTGGCTAGGTTTTGCTTGTGTTTAGTGAGATGGTCTACACACCCCAAGAACAATCGTAGTTGTTTCAGTGTTTTTGGGCTTTCCAATTTCATGATTGTCTCAGTTATTGTGAACAGTGGGGTTATTCCACTGGGATTTTTTTAAAATGCAACCATTCGATTTTGTTTTTTTGCAAATTTGCATTTTCCTAAGCTTATTGCTAGAGCTTCATTGTCTAGTTTTTGCATGATTTTGTCAAGTTCATGTTCATCTTCGTGAATGCTTCCTTTTGTAATGACCAGACTTTCGTCTAGTAAAGATAATTTTAAGGTAGTTTCTAAAAACGATTTGTCTACAGTTTTTTGGAAAGCTGCTGGCATTTCAGTTGGGCCGTAGAATCCGTTGAGGAATCTATAAAATCCTGTGGCTCTGCCCCCTAATATAGTGAAATTGCAATGTTTTGCTATTGGTGGTTCCAGAGGGATTTGGCTATATGCATATTTTAAATCTGATTTTGAGAACCAAAACGTCCCAGGGGATTCTTTTCTTTGCAAAATTTACTATGCTACTGCGTCAATTAAGTAATCAATGCATTTGCATTTGGTGTTTGTTTTTATGTATCAGTTTGTTTAATTTCTTTTTTGAGCACTGATTTGTATTTCTTTACTGTTATCACAACTGGACAAACAAACAAGTCATCAGGGCATTTTTAAACTTTGAAAATTTGATTATCTCGGATTAGTTTATCTAGTTTGTATTCAACTTTTTTAAGAAGATGAAGTGGGACTCCTCGCGAACTTTTTGTTGTTTCGGAGCATGATTTTGTTTGAATATCGATTTAGCGATGTATTTTTTTTGTTTAATAAGGCGTGTACATAGATAAGGGTATTTTTAAATAGCCATTTTAAATTTTTTTTTCTCTGTTTCGGTATATTAAACTGAATTAGTGTGGTTACCTGGGGTCGGATTTGAGATTTGTTTGAGCGATATTCCCAATTTCTGGAGTATGTCCCTCCCCATCAACTTGTTTGATTTGTGTATTACAACCAGTATTTGGCAGTTTTTTGTTGTCCAAGATCTAGATTTTAGGATTATGTTCAGAAGTCCTTCAATCTTTATGTTGTTGTTGAATTGTTGATGCACCTGTATTAGGTTTGGGTAGTATATGGCTGTAACTTTATCTTAGGAATAATATTCATTTTTGATTTTTTCTTTCTCCATGGTTATTAAACTCCTTGGGGATCCAGAATTTGCATAGTATCTGCTAGCCAGTGGATTTTTTGTTGATTTTGGATTGTCGTGTCTATCCAGAGTCCTATTGATTGGAATCTATTGAGATAGCTGTTTCTATTGGGATTGAATTGTTTTGGAGCGATTAGATTCACGCTCGCCCAGTCAACGGTCAGCTCTTTGATATACAAGGTCGATTCTGGGTCTAAAAACTCTGTTTCATTTTGTTCTTTCGATTCTTCTTCTTTTGAATTTTCCTGGATCTGGCGGACGCGTAGCTGGCTTGCAATTGGTCCTTGTGGTCATTGATTGGGCTCTCTTGCGTGGTTTCTTCTTGGGGGTATGGGTGGTATTCTTTATAGACACATTTTTGCAAGATGTTCCATCTTTTTGCATGCGCTACATTGGGCTTGCTTCACTGTGCATTGAACTATGTGTCCTCGGGAAAATTTTCGCCCGCATCTCCAGTAGTTCTCTATTTGTGTTTGCTTGTGGAGGGGATTGTTGTTGTTACTACTCCTACTAGGTTACTCTAACTAGGGGCCGATTAACAGAGAATTTTTTGGTTCTGCTGTCCTCGCTCTCGGGAAAGGGCGAAATTCAAGATTTGTGCAGGAGTGCGTACTTCTGATAACAGTTCCATTTGTATTGCGCTGTTGTTTATCTTCACAATTAAGGTTCTATTCATTTTATAAGGTCTTCTTGGATATTCCCTAGGCTGCCTCTGAGCCTAGTTCTCTTAACCGACTGAAGAACGTCTCGACTTTAGCGTTGGGTTTGAAACTTGTCAAACGCTAGATTGCGGAGTCTTGTGATTTTGAGGCCTTATTCGTATACTAGTTCTTGGGTTGAGCAATAGTCGATGACCATGTGGAAATTTCACTGGTGGAAGATATGGGTTGCCTCTTTCCCGAGGAATAAATGTAAAAAAACTTTTTACTTTTATATCCGCTTCGTCCCAGGTGTAACTATAGATCATTCGGCCTCCAGTTTGAATTTGTTTATATTCGTTTTCCCACTTTGCGTCGTTCTTTCTGATTTCTCTCTATCGAACTTCTTTTTCGTAGGAAATTTCTTGTCGTTCCTCATAGGCTGGGATTGTGTGGTAAAAGAGTTTGCCTGTAGTTGGTTTGAGGCGGAGTAACTGGTCGACATGCATGTTCTCTTTTGCCATGAGTGCCATTTTGATGGTGGAGAATTATGTCTGCCACTCTATTGTTGGATTGGCTCCATTTTCCTAGTAAAGGGGTCACCAATCGGGGATTTCTTAGACTGCGTCATGTTAAGACTATTTCAAAACTATTTGGAATTGATCTTTAATTTACTATTGTTCCAAAGAATTCGGTTCACTTCTTACATAGTTAGAAATATTTGTAGAATTGCATTTGGAGTAGTGATGCCAGACAAGACACCAAAAACTATCAGTAATGTTGAGTATGATTTCATTGTCAATTTACACCAAAATGATGGAACTCGTTGGGTTTCAGTTATAAACATAGAGAAAATAAAAACTTATTTCTTTCATAGATTTGAAGTAGAGACACCATCAACAGTTTCACAAAAATAAATCTAGGTTCTGATGAAAGAATACAAAAATATGTTGAAGCTTATTGAGGTGCATATAGTTTATACATGATATATCTTATTGATCCAAGATTTAAGATTATTAGTGTCCTTAGTATTCTATTTATTCAATGTAAAAAACCTAGGATTTGTGACAAAATTCGCTGTTTATGTTGTAGTAATAATGGCAGAAATAGTTGTAGTAGTAGTAGTAGTAGTAGTAGTAGTAGTAGTAGTAGTAGTAGTAGTAGTAGTAGTAGTAGTAGTAGTAGTAGTAGTAGTAGTAGTAGTAGTAGTAGTAGTAGTAGTAGTAGGAACAATAGTAATGATGCTTTTGATGGAACTGATATTGATAATAGTAATGGTGGTAGTAATAACATTGATGATGGTAATGGTATCGGTGATTGTGATGGTAATATTGATATCTAAAGTAATGGTAATAGTAAGGTTAATATAGTAATGGTAATCAAAATGGTGGTGGCGATGGTAATAGTGCTATCTCTAGTAAAGGCAAAGCCAATATCTATAGTAATAGTTAGAATAATATTATTGGTGATAGTATTGGTAAAGCCTATAACTTTAGTATTGGTAATATTGATGATAACGGTAATTTCAATGTTATTATTAATGAAGATCCAAAATCATTGTGTGCAGATGATGACATGTTTATCGAAGCAATTCGTCCAAAAATTTTTAAATGTATAATATCACGTCTTAGCAAATGTGGAACAAATTAAAAATGTAATTATATGTAATAACTGCTTTGATTAAATATATATCATTCGTCCTATTGGACATCAGTAAGACGACAATAACAGTACTAATGATAAGTCAGAGGTTGAGTACAATAACAATATAAACACTTTACATTCATTTGATCACTTACCAAAAATTTACAAAAAACTTTATAATTGATGATCTGAAGGCCAAGGAGAACTTTTGTAGGGATGGACACAATAATTGTGATATGGTTTATCTCAATCAAATTCTATTTTCAGTAGAGAGACAAAAGTATTTCAAATTTGTAACGTTTTCTACTTTTTTAAAAAAGGTAAAACACTTCAACCAAAAAATAGAGACTTCCTAATAATCAAGAAATTAGATATAAAGATTGTGCTAAAATATGTTTTAAGGTATTGTAGTTATATTATAAAGTTAGTAGGGGTAGACACAATAATTGCGATATGATTTATCTCAATCAATATCTATTTTCATTAGAAAGACAAAAAACAAGAGAAATTTGTAATATTTTAAATATTTTTAAAAAAGAGAGGTAAAGCAATTCAAACAGTAAATAGAGACTTCCTAACTATCACGAAATTAGATGTAAAGATTGTGCTAAAATATGTTAAAAAATAAGTAGAGAACCCTATAATTACATTTTTAATAATAGATCTGAATTAAAAAAGACTAATCTTAACCTAAGGATTAACTGGGACAAGAAAGTTTTGAAGCTTAGTCTTTAGCTTAGTCTTATTTTTAGTTTTATCTTTGTTTTTTTCTTTTATCTCTTTGTCTCTGACTTAGTCTTTGTCTCTAGTCTTATGTTTGGCGGAGTCTTTAGCTTAGTCTAAGTCTTAAGCTTTCTTTTTAGCTGAGTATTTGACATAGTCTTTGCCTTAGTCTTATCATTAGACTAAATATAAACTCAATTCTAATACATCACCATCAAAATCAATTGATCGGTCATTTTCATCTCAAATATGCAACTCAATATCCTGTATTATTTCCTCTGTAATGTTTTGAGTTAGTACATTACGTGGTAAAATATTTATCATATATACATGCGGTTCTACTAGATTAAAAGTATATAGTATTTCTGTGTCAATATCATTATCATTAACACCAGATATCACATTATAGTGAAAAACAATATTTCTACAACACAGAAAATCAATAATTTTTCGACGTGTGTTTTCAAATGGTTTTTATATTATTTTTCTAAATCCTAGCAATGATGCTGCATCAAGCATTGAATTTTCTACATCAAAACCAACTACACTCCATTATAAATTTACCTTCAGCTTCCTCTATTATTATTAATACAGCTATATCACCCAGTTCATATGCTCCAAGTATAACAGATGATTGGATTGCAGTAATGGTATCTATTTTCTAGATCTTTGATGCTGATGGATCCCATCATCTCAAACTACACTAGCATAAAAAATGATTATTCCTTTCATTTATATAAAACACTGAATTTTAAACTGATTTTTTTGTCCCCAACTTCGCTGTATTAAATATCAGCTTGCTGAAATTAAATCCCTCTGTTGATTTTATACATTTCACTTTAAGTCTATGATCTTCTATATTTCCAGTTAGGACTTTATGTATCTATTATAGTTCAAATAGCATTAAGCTGTCAGTCATTTAACCTTATTAAGAACATCTTTGAAATAGATAGTAAATACATCCATATTAATGTCACATAGCTAGACAATAATTTATAGACCAAACAATCTAGCCATCATGAATATAGTAATTAATAATTTTAATATTCTGAATGGTGGTGAGAGAACCATTCAAATTTACCTGATTCTTTTTTAATGGAAGTAATTCGTCCAGAAATTTTTAAATGTATAATAGTGTAATATCACGTCTGAGCAAATGTGGTACAAAGTAAAAATGTAATTATATGTAATAACTGCTTTGATTAAATATATATCATTCGTCCTATTGGAGATCAGTAAGACGACATTAACAGTACTAATGTTAAGTCAGAGGTTGAGTACAATAACAATATAAACAATTTACATTCACTTGATCACTTACCAAAAACTCACAAAAAAATTTTAAAAATGATGATCTGAAGGCCAAGGAACCAATTATTCGTGAGAATTTTTGTAGGGATGGACACAATAATTGTGATATGGTTTATCTCAATCAAATTCTATTTTCAGTAAAGAGACAAAAATATGTCAAATTTGTAACGTTTTCTACTTTTTTAAAAAAGGTAAAACACTTCAACCAAAAAATAGAGACTTCCTAATAATCAAGAAATTAGATATAAAGATTGTGCTAAAATATGTTTTAAGGTATTGTAGTTATATTATAAAGTTAGTAGGGGTAGACACAATAATTGCGACATGATTTATCTCAATCAATATCTATTTTCATTAGAAAGACAAAAAACAAGAGCAATTTGTAATATTTTAAATATTTTTTTAAAAAAGAGGTACAGCAATTCAAACAGAAAATAGAACCTTCCCAATTATCACGATATTAGATATAAAGATTGTGCTAAAATATGTTAAAAAGTATGGAGAGAACCATATAATTACATTTGCATTAATAGATCTGAAATAAAAAGGACTAATCTAAACCGAAGGATTAAATGGGACAAGAAAGTTTTGAAGCTTAGTCTTTAGCTTAGTCTTATTTTTAGTTTATCTTTGTTTTTTTCTTTTATCTTTGTCTCTGATTTAGTCTTTGTCTTTAGTCTTATCTTTGGCGGAGTCTTTAGCTTAGTCTAATTCTTAAGCCTTCTTTTTAGTTGAGTATTTGACATTTTCTTTGCCTTAGTCTTATCATTAGACTAAATGTAAAGTAAATTCTAATACATCACCATCAAAATCAATTGATCGGCCATTTTCATCTCAAATATGCAACTCAATCTCCTGTATTATTTCCTATGTAATGTTTTGAGATAGTACAATACGTGGTAAAATATTTATCATATATACAGGCGGTTTTATTAGATTAAAAGTATATAGTATTTCTGTGTTAGAGAACCATTCAAATTTACCTGATTCTTGTTTAGAGATAGAGTTTAACACTACAGATAATGCTGATGCAGTAATCGATAATATTGCCGATATCTTTTGCACTGTTTAGTTTTTTGCACTATTATGTTTTTTTTCCACTATTTGATTCTGTTAGACTAGAAACTATTAACAAGAAGTCAATTGAATGTATAGACCTTAATCATCCCAATCTAATATTGTGACAAATACTAACTACTTTTGACAACGAAATTGAAAATGGTTTTGTTAAATCTCGAAGAGAAAGAGACAGCCAATGAAAAGATGATCATAAACCTTAAAAAAGAGTTTATATGTATAGGTTGAACAAAATCAAAGGTTTGTTTGGATTTATGAATGATTTAGAAAAGATTGTATATGGTATAGGCTATAAAATTAAACTAAAGAGAAAAAATGACAGAGCATTATTTAGAGTTAATATCGGGGCTGCTGCAGTAGCTAATGATTGTAAAATAAAAATTGCAGATGTAATAACTTGATATATGCCTTGCATTGATTTCAGTAATGAAAATAGAATAATTGTACAGAAAGGCGTAAGTAAAAAAGATAAAAAAGATTTTAGTTTTCATGAAAGAAAGACTTTTTATAGGAATGTTCCGGATGTTGCTAAATTTCTGTCAACTAAGGTGTAGAAAAAGGGTTTTGAAGTATTTAAAATACTCACGAGACTTTTGAAAATAAAAATGAAAAAACTAATGATGCTATTATACTCACTGAAATGAATGTTGCTGACTGTCCTGAATATAGAATGACTATTAATTAAGGTACTATTATTTATAAAGCAACGTGCAAACAGATAGTAAAAAGCAAATCGAACTGTAAATGATTATTAGGTAAAAATTAAACTATATATAAACCATAGAACATTTAGAAGTAGTTAAAAAAATTATTTGTTTGATTCTATATATCAAAAAGATCATATAGAAGCGCAAGCAATGTATATTAATTATAAATTTACTCTTGCTGCTGCTGGTATTGCATATTATGCATCTTTTTATTAGAAAGAGTAATTGTGTTAATGTTGACGGTAGTAAGATGGTGGAGATAGACTCGTAGTGATATGTACGTGGGTTCTTTGTGTTTTAGTTATAGTAAAGGCTATGGTTATGGTTATAATCATAGTTAATAGTTATAATTTTGATTTTTAGTTATAGTTACAGTTATGGTTATGGATATTATAAAAGTTAATTTTTTGACTGATGCTTTATTTATAGTAATGATAATTCCTAAAGTATATACAACAATAATAGTTTTGATTATGGTTGTGCTCAATATCGCAATTTATAGTTATGATTACTGCTAAGTCAATACTATAATTATAATTATACTTATGTTTTTTTCGTAGTTCATAGATGATGCTGTGGTTTTTTTTGGGTGAAATTATTACTAATGCTCTAGTTATAAATAGTTATAGTCATAATCAGGCTGATAGTTATAGTTATATTCATAGTCAGACTTATTGTTTTAGTTTTTTTTTAATTCTGTTTAAATTACAAATCCAATAGCGTAAAGAAGGTCTAATTTTTTCATCTGCAATAGACAGACCATTACTGTCAACCTCAGGCATACGTTTGGGCTTTGGTTCAACAACAGAAGATTATTTTTACAATTTCCATTAATTTTTTATATAGAAATACGGATCATTTCAAAAATTTTAAACTAATCATATTGTGTTGGTCGTAGACATTATTCGGGTACTAATAGAATATGCGGAAGTCTTTTTTCTAAAGGTACTAAAATGTTAACTGGTAAATGCATTAATAGTAAAAGGATTCAATCTATGACAATTTCAGATGCAAAAATGGAAGCTGAGGCTATAAAAAGATTCTTTAACAGTGTTAGTACATTTACAGTTATCTTTTGAAAAGAAATTGCTAATTAATCAGTAACAAATTTGCAGATAGCAACTAAAATAGGAAGTGCAGCTGCAATAAAAACCCTAGAGCAGTTTTTAAGTTTGCAACAAATGGAGAAGGTATAAAAGTAGTTTAAAAAAGATGGGGTTTAAAATTAGGAACAAAGAAGAATTAATATCAAACTTTGGTTTAAACTCTAACTATAACAATGATGTTTGGTTTTTGCCTTAGCTATAGCTTTAGCTTTAACTTTAACTATTGGCTTTAGCTTTAACTTTAGATATTGGATTTAGCTTTGGCCCTAGTTTTAGCTTTTACTAAAGGGTTTCGTTTTAGCTTTACCTTCAAGTTTAACTGAGGGTTTTGATTTTAGCTTTATCAGTAAATTAGCTTAACTGTAGCCTTAACTCTCGTTTTAGCTTTAAAAATAATTTTAAAACAAATAATTTTTAAAAGTATTGGTTTTAGTCGTAGCTTTAACTTAAGATTAACTCCCTGATTGAAATTAACAATTTTATAACTAGATATACTGTAAATACGAAACACTATTAATTTTAGTTTAAAAAATAATCAACTCACTTTCTTATCAAAAGAGTTGCCTCTTGGACTGGTCTTCTTATAATCTTCATCTGCTTTAACAAACTCATTGAATTTACATTATCTATCTCATCTTCTTTTTTCAACTAATGAAAAGCTCAATATTTCATCGCCAAATGCGCTGGTTAAAACATTTATTTGTGAATACGTTATGATTTTACTTCATATTTTATTATTCATTGTTTTTGGTAATGAACCGCATATAGTAGCAATAGCAAAAGCTGCTGGTACAGAGTAAGGTATTTTTTATACCAGTTAATGCAACTGATATTATTGTTGCTGTTGTTTCCATATATGATAGTGGTATTTCAATTACCTCAGCTATATTAATGTAATTCTTTAAATTACTCACTTTGTTTTATTTATTTAAGTTTCAGTTTCATAATAATTTCTAATATGTTTTATAATATTGATAATATTAGTAAATTTACCATCAGATAAAAACGCCTCATTCATTTATTGTTCGTTAACAGTAGAGAGGTTTGGGTAAAGTAAAGGTTAACTGGGGGCTTAGTTTCCTTCAAACTCATTATTTACAATAATTTACAACATAACCATCAATTCCTTTAATTATATATTCTGGGTTAAGGTTAAAATAGATTTCCTGCCTTGCTTGTTTTTTGTGGTCCGTTGATTTGTTTGCGATTACTATTGTTATTACATTTTGCTGTTTTATGTTTCTAAACTTTATTGATCTGCGAGCAAAAAAAATGGGTAAACAGGGTCAAAAATTTTTCACTGCTAGGTCTATTATCTTCTTTTGATTCTTGGAGACAATGAGTAACATGTCATCTAACTCTCTATTGTAGTGTTTCGATTCTAGTTTTCTTCTGCATTTTTTTATCTTCTTCCTCGATGTCCGTATAGTTTATATTTGGATTGGTAAACAAATTAATAAAGTCATGTGAAAATTTATGCACATTATCTCCAACTACAAACCATCCCTCTAGAATATCATCAACGCCATCCATAATATATTCCTTTTTCGCTTAATACTTGAGATGTAAGTGTAAATGAAGATTAGATTGAGAATCCAGTAAATGAATGTTGGCATTATCATTGACATATGTAATTATATCTCATTCAAGATTGGTAAAGTCTAACTAAGTGGTCGGTTGAAACTCTAGTATTTTGAGCGCTGAGGTATTTTTTCTATCCGCGAAGTGGTTCCACCAATCAGCAAACATGGTTCTCCAATCTGCGTAGCCTTAGTTTGTTTGTAGTGGTGCTGGTTTTATAAAATTAGTGTTTTTAATGTTTTTTTGCCCAATGCCAAACTCTTTTTATTTTTTTTTATTTATAAATTAAGTGATAAGATCAAAAAATTTTCTATTCTAGCATAAAATTCTTCTTTTCTTAGTTTCTCTTATAATCTGTTTCTTCTATTTTCCTTTTTAAATCTACTTAATTTTTTTAATGCATCTAATTTTTTCTTAGAAAATTTTATATATATAAATTTATATTATTATATCTCTGAGCATAAGTTTTGGATTGATTTTTAGTGTGTCCAAAACTATTTCTATAAAGATGAACACATAAAATACAGTTTACACAATCTACATTTAAAACAAAAAAACTTTTGGATCTTTATATTGCATGCTCAAATCATTATGTGTATCCCTACATTTTTTTGAGCCATATTTAACAAAAACAGGGTTCATTTTGGCAATCATCACATCTCCAACACCAAGTTTTGTATCTATAATTCTGTTCTTTATACAATAATAAGTCGATGCTTGGTTACAATAATCTTTATAAAGAAGCTCTTTTTACAATAATGAAACAATATATATACTAATAGCAGCAGGAGTTAGTTCACAATAATCATTATTAGTAAATGATTTTGTTGTTGTCAATTAATAGATTTCTGTCTTCATCGTTATCCTTTTTTAATTTTGTTGACTGTTCCGTTGATGCATCATTAATTTTATTCATTAAATCTTTTTTGTATAGATATAAATTCTCATCATGGGCACAGCTTAGGTAATTTCTAACAAAAAATTCTTTTTTATCTAAATTATTCAAAGTTTTTAGTTGTACTGACTGTCAACTAATCTTCAAGTATTTTCTTTATTCTACTTTTAGTTAGAGCTCTTTCTGCATCGTTCCCTAATACATTGTAATAATCTATATGTGTGTGTAACCCCATTTTTTTTCTTTATTCCCTTCTCTTTACAGATACAACAACTAAACAAGCTCTGCCCTTGGCATGCCAAACTATATATCTCTGATATTAATACTATTAGCTCCTCTATTATTTTACTACCAAATGCACGTTTGAAATTCCCTGAAACTTCATTATTAGTTTTATTTGGAATATCTAAATTAATGAGATCCATATGCTCATCTGCAACAATGCCTTCAGAAAAACTTAATATAAACTTATCATTATTCATTTAATGAAATTGCAAATCTTTAGGAGCTCGCTTTAGAGTATTATAGAATACTTCATACATATGTAAATTTTTAGTTCGAATACAGTAAAGCTTAAGCATATTGGTTTATCGAATTTTACTTCTCTATTATAAAATACTATTGGAGCCCAATTACTATATCTAAGTATATCTTTGAGTGTGGGTTTACAAACCAATTTAAGGATTTCAAATTGATCTGTTAATATTTTTGCATCTATGTGCTTTATTTGATTCTCACAGATCTTACCAAACAGTGATTTGTTGATTAGCTTAACGGTCTCATTCATCCTCAGTTTTTTTTGGCCCCACTTCAATCTGAAGGATAATATAATCTCTAATGAGGTAATCCTGTCTAAAACTATTTTTTCTATGGATTTTAGCAACATTAGCTCACGTACCATAAACCGATTTTAACGTTCTATAATGGATCGGATATTCTTTATGATTTTGGTCGAATAATTTTTTACTGCTTTTAGCCCTGTTTCTCTCGCTGTAGATTGCGTTCTCTCCTTGTATTATAAGTGGTAAACAATTTTTATTGTCGTTACTTTGTTCTGTGTATTATACTTCACCTAATATCCATAACCACTATCATAGCTAGTATTTAAGTTTTTGCCTAGGGATGTATTTGTGGAGCTGAAATTTTTACGCGGCAATTTTTAACAATAGAGCATAGCCATATAGGTTGATAGCATAAGTATACTATAAAGACCTTCAATAAGGTTCCGCCATCTGCGAAGCAGGTTCCTTTATAGAACTTCGATCAAGCTCCGCCATAGATTTTTAACTAATACTAGAATCATTACTAGAGTCATTACTAACAAAATAACTATTATTTATTCTAGAGTTATTACTAAAACTAGAGTTAATAAATTTAGAAGGGTTTAACTAATAATACAGTTTTTACCATTAGGCTTAACATATCTATTGCCCATAACACCGCATATTCATCCTCTTATGGTCCCAAAAAAATCATTTAACATTGTTTGTTCTTGAATAGTATCTAAAGTTATTCCACCATGTTTTACAAAACGATCAAAGCTTTATCCGAGTAGAATTTTATAAGGTAATGCGTTAAGTTTTTGTGTTTTTTTTATTTTTAGCCTAACATACGACCCAAAACCGTTTTGCAATATGTAAACGTCAATAAACATATATTCTAAGATTAATTTCTAACATTTTTTTCATATATATCCTTAACTTCATACTGTGATGATAAATAAGATTTTAAGGAATATCTAAAATTATCTCCACTTGAAATACGTAGTATAAATATATTTGTTCATTTTTAAAATATTCATTTTGTTATAGTGATTTATTTGGAATATTATAAACCAGGGCCATCTTGCTAGCGATATAACAATAAAAATATAACCTTCTGAAATCTTTTAATATGCCTACTTTATAAGTTCTAGTTTTACCATTACCACAAGAAAGGGCTTCTTTTTTCTGCTACCGGAATTTTGACTTAACAGTTCATCGCATAAAAGATTAAATTTATAGCCTTGGCCATTATGAAATACAAAAATATTGAAGCGGGGCCTTTATGTTTACCTGTTTTATGACAATGATTTGTAAATTTATTTATACATGATTTATCACATATCTGAAAAATATTATTTTTATAATAATGAATTTCACCCACTGAATATCATGGGTTTGTTTAACTCTATTTGACATCTAGTTTCTATCTCAAAAAATCCCTAACAAATTATTTAGTACAATTAACACTGAAGTAATTTTTGTAGTAATTGATCTTAGCTGAGTAAAAACTAACGCCAACTGAAATAGGCGGCGCATGTTTAGATATTACCAACATATTGTCTCTTGTCTTCTATTTTTTTGTTTTCGCCCTCCGTATAGCATTCAATATCTGCATATACAACATTCTGAATATGTTGTTGTCTTTGTTAGTTCTTGAATGTTATGTGTTTCTTCGTTGGACAAACAATCTTTTTTTCTATTTGAGCATCATATGATGCTCAAAAAATTGATGCTCATCATAATACTTATGAGCATTAAATTTAATTTCATAGTCATACAAATCTTCAAAGTCATCTCAATGCAATAATTTAAATTTGTGCTACTAGATCTTTCTAATGATGCGTCTATAATTCTAAGTATGGCACAACGGCCGTCCCAAGCTAATGAACTTACAGTCTTTCTGTCTCTTGAGAAAGTAGAACATTTGATAATTGACTCATATTTGCCATTATCACAGGGATTATATATAATAGGATTTAATTTGTTATGAATTCTAATTATATAATCATGATCGTTTTAATCAAGTTCAAAATTATTATATAAATTAGGAGCATATTTCTTTTCTTTAGTTCCATCTCTATCCACAGGATATAAAGCAGCAGTAATACCTAACCTAACACAAATATAATTAAAACCCATTATGTTTAATAAAACTGTAGTTTTACTTTTTAACTTTTAGATCATCTAGTTGGTTAGTATAGGATGCTAATGATTGTTTGGTTACTTCTTTAACTGAAAATCTCTTACACCAATAAACTCATAATCATCATCTTGACACTCAAACGTTCATGTGAAGTGTTCAAGCAATTGATTAGGATCTTGATTAACAGTTATTGTTAAATGTTTTTCTGTTCTTAGACTTAATAGTCTAGGTTTTTCATCTTCTTTTTCTTCGTCTACTACTCTATTCTATACAAAAATTCACAGTTACTTTTTACTAAAGGTTTATAGGGTACAAATTATCTATAATTTAGTCTCCTGGCTCAATAATATCAGTTTTACAGCCACCATCTAATCTACTATTATGGAATTGAGTCGATTATATTATCAAATACTATTAAATATGTCACCGGATTCAATACATTCTCTCCAAAGAATATATTCTTGTGTTTTTAGGGCTTCTCCACTTCTAAATTCTTCATCACTTTATATGCATCCGTGACAGGCCTTTGGTGATTCGGTTTTTTTTCTTGGATTTATGGTGTCATCATCAGACTCGACTTGAGCTTTAGTATGAGTCTTTGACCCTTTTAGCAGACCCAGCTCAGAGACCCTTTCGCTACTGGCGTCAGCCAACGTTTCAACTTCAGTATCAGCAGGAGACTCATCTACAGAATTTACATGTTTGTTTTAATTGTAAAATTGTTAAAATATGTTTGAGAAAGTCTTCAATTGAATTGAAAGATAACTTATAAACTGCGGAAATTTGCTCTACATTAAGACGCTATGACTTTATTTCGTAAAGGGAAATAGTTTAAAAAACAAAGAAAAAGAGTTTCAGAAATAAACAAAAAAATGCCTTTAAAATGTCCTAATTGTAAAGAAAAACAATAGAAAGAATGCAGTTTTGAATGTCAAAATCAACTCCATAAAAATTTTATATGTTATTATACGATTAGTGTAGACGATAGAAAAAATCAGTTGACCCAGCATTATAATAATTCTGACTTTTGTATATATTGTGATATATGTAAACTAACCAAACCTATAACATCCTTTAGATTCAATAGAGATAATTGCAGACTGTGTGGGGATCACTATAGGTATAGATTGAGACATACAAAGGATGGATTTCAGGAATATGCATATAAAGTTAGGACTCAGTTATAGATGAAATGAAGAAAATAATTTGCTTTACGGTCTCACTAATACTGTGGGAGTGGATAAAATGGCGATTGATGTCTATTTTTAGATAGAATTGCAAATAGGACCTATCTTTAGATTTAAAAAATGCCGATAGATATTTATTTTTAGATTAAAAAATCAATGGATTCAATGTGTAGTAGTGTATAAGAAGTGCTCTGAGCGTTAGTACTAGGCTTATAGCAAACAATTTTGTTTTGTTGGTGTGGAAAATAAAAGATAATGCTCGAGTTGAGATACAACTGAAAATATATTTAAAAAAAGTTAAAAGGCCAAATCTAAATTTTTAAAGAGACCAACGATAATGTTTGAGTTGCGAACCAGTTTAAAATTTAATTAGAGTAAAAAATTGAACTTTTTGGAGACCAAAGATAATGTTTGAGTTGCAAAGCAACTTAAAATTTTGTCAGAGTAAAAATTTGAATATTAAATTGAAAATTTTTAAAATTTGAAAACTATCGGAGTTCACAGAGAAATTTTTTCTGAAATATCCAAAAACCAGGTATATATAGAAAACTTTGAAAAATTCCTAATACTGCACAAAGGGCACTCTTTATACACTACTCTTGAAATTTTCACGACTTTTTTTGTATTCTAGCCTGTTGCACTACTAAACGAATATTTAGAACTACACTCAAAAGTCTGCTGCACTGAATGTGATAGTTTATTTGTTAGGTAGGAGATAAGGGACCTTTGTCAGCGCTGCTACTTCTATTCAAGGAGCAACATCGACCGAAATTATTTTTGCGACCATTTTTTGTGCCTACTGTTAGCGACTTGATACCATTTACAGACGCCAGCCGCACATGTTATATTTTCACTAAATGATTTTCTATGTTATTACGCAGGCTCCGCTACTGGGGATAGGCCGATCAGACTCCTTTTTGATGGTTTTTTGATAAAGGTTCTTAAATTTACCTTTTTTTGTGTCGATGCGCAGAATATGTGTACATTCAATTGTTGCGATTCTGTAAGAATTCATGGACTTAAGAGCAGTTTTTCGCGTTTTTAGTGTACACATTACGTTCAAAAAAGGGGCCTGTCTTGTAAGATTCTGGATGAACAAAAGACTATCTTTCAACAATCTGGCAGCAAAATGGTTATCTTGCAAGATTCTGACAGAATGAATGGTTATCTTGCAAGAGTCCGGCAGAATGAATGGTTATCCTGCAAGATAAGCATTCGAAATGGACTGGGGTGCGCAAATCCAAAATTTAATGGAATTTTTTTTAGGAAAAGGGAAATGCTGAAGTCGGCTCCCGCTTCTTGCGAACAACCAATTCGTACTAGCGAAATCCTTAGTTAATTTTGCTTTTAACGTTTACAACAGCCTCGCAGCCTATTCAATTTTCTCCATAGTTTGAGCTTTTAAAAATGGAAAAAACCTGTTGAAAATAAAAGCTACTTGGTTCTGTAATAACACCCCAGGATCAAGAATAACATTATTTTGGAAGTATCCCCCCTGTTGACAAGACCGATCAAAAACGTTCACATTAGTGTGGGAAATGACCGTTTTCGATCGGTAATTTTAAGAAATGATTGCTTTTGATTGTTTTCGATCGTTCTTTGATCGATAAATCTAGGAGATGATTGCTTTTGACCGTTTTCAGGAGATAATCGTTTCTGATAGTTTGTTTAGGAAAATACCGTTTTTGAACGTTTTTGACAGTTTTTATGTTTGATATCAGCTCACGCAAAAGCCTGCCTACAAATTTAGGGATTATGTAACACTGGTTAAGGGGCATCAATCACGTTTAACCCATTTATCCCAAAAAACCGTTCCAGTCGAACAAAAAACATAAGGGCTCTGAAACTTTTCCCAAAAAATACCGATCAAAAACTATCCTTTCTTGTGTTTTTTGGGTAAAATTACAACTAGGGTTGGAAGCCAAAGAATCATAGAAAGTACAATCAATTTGAGGGACAACTTGAAATGCAGATTTTATTTGTCAATCAACAAAAGTTATTTGTATTTTTAATCAGAAGAATGTACCAAATTTTTATAAAGAATAAATCAAAGAAGAAAGCTGCAAAGTAAATTTAAAGGTGAAACAAGCAAACCGACTATTTGTCCTCAAACTTATTGTATTATAGTTCGTGGTGTTACAAAACAAGCGTCATGCATTATACACATGGTTCATTCTAAGCGAAAAGGAGAACCAGAGAAGACTCTATAAGACCGTCCGGTACCTTTTGAGTGCCTCTTTTACAGGAGGTTGAATTCTAATTATGGATCCTAATGCAGATTTTTATTCTATTTTCAAACTTTGATTAAAAAATAGAGAAATTGGTAGGAAGTAATGGGGTGAAGAAACTGAAAAACAAAAGAAAAAGCTGATGCTCTCAATTTTTTTAATTACAAACTTTTCCATACAACAGCATGACTTAAAAAACGTTTAATAGTATCTAATTTTCCTAATTGGAGCTGGTTTACTTTTTTAATGAAAAATGGCCAAGTTTGACAAGGACATCAATCAATTTTCCAAATTTGTTTCGGATGCAGTTTTTCCAAAACTAGTCAATCGGAAACCTGTTTTCACTTTATTTCGTGAAAAACAACTGAGAAATTCTGTTTCGATTATGAGAATATGTGACTCAATTTTATAGTTTTTCAGCCCAATGGATTAGATAAAGAGTTTGAAAACCTGGTCAACATGTAATTCTTTGGCAGACTAAAAATTGTGGCAGTCGAGGATATGATCAACGAATCAATGTTTTTGTAGGAAAATGACTCTTAAAAACCGATTGATTATATGATCTGAAAATCAGTGCTTATTTTGCTTTCTATTTCATATATTTTTATAACATATTGATTCACAGCTTTCAGCATTTTTTGGGGTTTATAAAACATCCCACAGAATTGTACTAGGTTTCCTTCAACACTTTCAAGGAAAAGACTCCAACCCAGAGAGCTAAGTTGGTGGCGGATAAAAAACTTTTCTTTTCGTTCTTAAGGGACAAGCATACGTTCCGCCAGTGCCCTCAACCAAGAAAAGGCCGAGCAGAAGGGTGTAAAAGTTCGCATAACACACTATTGCATGGAGCAGTTAGGGTCTTCCCAACAAAACAGTCAACTTGTTCCAATAGCATTCAGCCCTCTGGCAACATAGGTCAAAGTAAAGCAACTTCTAGTCAACTGCAGTCTAATAAAACCACAACGATGTCATCTGTTACTGATGTTAAGGGGCTCCTTCAGGTGACGGAATTGCAGTTGGTCAATTCGTACGGTTTGGATACCATGGCTTTAGTTTTTTATGATACTGCCTGCAGTAACTCTTGGGTGGCCGACAGTCTCGCAGATAGACTCGATTTGCACGGCAAAGCACTAAGGCCAACTGTCAAGGGTTTTAATACCGAAAAAGTGGTTGATACTAGAGTTGTTGAAGTTACTGTGAAACCAAGAAGACATCAGGATTTCGAATCATTTACCATCAACTCTTTCCTTAAGTCGGCTTAGATATAATTACTGTACAGGCCCTGCAATAGACTTACCCACACTTAGCAGTCCTTGATCCCGTGACATATTCTTATAGAGACATTGACATGATACTCAGACAAGATGTCTATCATGCCATCCGCCCGTTAAAATACTTCTCTGCCGATGAGAAGCGTTCAGCCGTTGGGGTACGCTTACCCATAGGTTGGGTCTTAAGCGGTCCGTTACCATCAAATCCGTGTTTAACCTCAACGTGCTTTAAAGTGAATATCGAACATGACAATGAGTTAGCAAGTCAAGCAAGTAAAGTCATGGCACAACTTTGAACCGTTCGGGGTAAACAAGCAGGTCCACTCAAGATCTGCAGCAGACATGAAATCCTTGAGAGTACCACCATACACAATGGCCTGAGGTACGATATCGGAATGCTGTGGGCAGCAGATAACACCAAGCTCCCAAATAATTTTTTTCCTCCCTTGTGCAATTAAAGTCTCTCAAAAACCGATTGGCCAAGGATGAAGACCTTAGGGAAAAGTATACTAGTACCATCGAGGACGATCTAAATAAGGGGAATGTAATTGAGGTTCCGCACGCTCACAAGATTGAGAACCTGTCCGGTAAAGAGTGGTACCTACCCCATCATCCAGTTTTAAACCCGAACAAACTGGGTAAGGCGCGTAGGGTCCTCAATGCAGCAGCAAAGTTTCATGGTGCCTCACTGAATAAATCTTTGCTCACTGGCCCTGATCTGCTCCAAAACCTTATTTAGGTACTTCTACGCTTCCGAAAAGATCCATATGCCTTCTCTGCAGACATCGAGGGAATATTTCTACAGGTTGGTGTATTACCATCAGATCAACCATCACTTCGCTTTCTGTGGCGGGAGGACCCCACAACTAACGTTGTAGTGTAACATTATACGCGCCATATATTCGGGGCTCAAGGCTCGTCCACATGCATCAACTATGCATTACAACGCACTGCGAGAAACAATGCCAAGTTTTACCCCAAAGCTGCAAAAGCCGTCCTTGAAAACTTCATGGACGATTACCTTGACTCGGTGGAGTCTCTTGAGGAAGCTACCAAAAGACCGAAAGAATTGGTGCATCTTCTCCATCGCGGTGGGTTCAAACTCACGAAGTTTGTACGCAAAGTGCCAAATCTGGCTGATCGAATTGATGGTTCTCCTCAATCTACTGAGCCCAAGATTATTGTTTCATGCCAAGAAGATTCATTGCACGTGTTTGGGCTAAAGTGGGACCACACTAATGACTCTTTAGTTGTGAGTAGGGGTACAAGTTACACTATTACTAATTCCCTCACGCAATGCTTGGTCCTATGTCTGGTCTCGAAAGTCTTTGAACCTATTGGTCTTGTTGCACCGTTTACCGTCGTTGCGCGACTGCTCTTAAAAGACATCTGGCGTGTCACAGGACAACAATGGGATGACGAGCTCCCACAGGACATGGTTCACAGATTTTTAGTTTGGAGTGCAATCTTACCAAAGCTTGAAAATATCAAAATTCCCCGAATTTACTTTAGTGGACCCTTTGATAAAATAGAGTTGCATATGTTCGGTGACAGTTCCCAGGATATTCTCAATGCAGTCGCTTTTTTGCGAGCCCGAGAAAAAACTCCTACGGGCGAAGAAAAAACAGAGCTTGCGTTTATTCTGGGGAAAGCGCGCGTGGCGCCAATGAAAGTAATGACTGTCCCAAAACTCGAATTACAAGCAGTTCTACTTGCCGCTCGACTGAAAAAGGGAAATTACACAAGCACTTACTGTAACTGTTAACCAAGTACTCATGTGGCAGACAGCACGACCGTTCTCCGATGGGTTAACTCTAATGAAAAGCAACCTAACTTTGTTGCAAATTTTTTTTCCCGAAGTTTTGGGGTATACCAGCGTTGACCAATCGAACCACGTTGAATCTAAGGATAATCCAGCTGACGCTAGCACGCGTAGAATTTCCGCTGAAATTTTGCAACTAAGATGTTTGGTCAAAGGTCCACATTTCTTAAGTAACTCACGTTTCCCGTTCGTACCGAACAAAGACGTCATTAATAACATCAAGCTTGGTGTCAAACAAGCAGTCACTACAGAAGACACTGTTTCCCTGGCTACATCTGTCAAAAAACAGACAACTCCCGCTTCTTCATTGTTTCCGTTTGATAAATTTAGTTCTTATCAAAAGTACTTGCGCACTGCCGCATACGTTCTCCGGCTTTTTGCCGAAACGTGGCGGCTACCGTAACCTCGATGGTAGCATTACTGACCCTACTAAGCTTGACGAAGCCGAGCGTCATCAACAGTACTTGGTGCAAGGAGAGTCTTTTGAAACCGAAAGAAAAGATCTTCTTGACAATAAATTCGTTAAACGGAGCCGAATTGCGTTTATTAGTCCGAATGGGCTAATCCGTTCCTCGGGCAGCATCAAGCGGTTAATTGAAGATGGGTTGAAAGTAAACTACCCAATCATCTTAGATGCACGTCATCCGTTTGTAAAGCTGTTCCTTGAACTCACCTAAGTAAAACATTATCATCAAGGCGTTGCATACCTAAGATCAATTGTGCAGGAACACTATGCAGTATTGAAATTAAGATCAGCTTTGCGTTCCATCAAACCACACGGCCTTTGATGCCGAGAAATCCAAGCTGTAACTATGCAAGCAATCATGTCTGACTTAGCTTAGGAGAGACTTGCTTACCAGTCTGCTCCCTTCACGAACACTGGCGTTGACTACTTTGGGCCATTCTATGTTACTGTCCGCCGTAGTACTGAGATATAGTGCGGCTTCCTCTTCACCTGTCTCACTACTCGCGCTGTCCATGTTGAGATAGTTACATCCTTGGACACCAGTTCTTGTGTTATTAGAGTTGAGCGGTTTGTGTCACGTAGGGTTACACCCGCCATGATCTGGTCGGACAATGGTAATAACTTTATCGGAGCGGAGAAAGAACTCCGAGAAAGTATTAAAAAGTGGAACGTTGTCAACATTGCAGCTGAGCTTGCTCACAAACGTATAAAGTGGATGTTCAATCCACACAGCGCACCACTTCAAGGTGGTATCTAGGAGAGGTTGGTACGCAGCTTCAAGCGCGTGTTGTATACTATTGGCACGCGTCGCCTCACGGATGAGGTGCTGCATACTACTTTTTATCTCGTGGAGAATGCTCTCAATTCACGTCCTTTAACACCCGTAAACGCTGATCCGTGCGATTTGAACGCTATAACGCCTAACGACTTTCTTTTAGGAGAATACTCTACCGGTATTCCGTCTGCTGTCGGCAATAAGCAGTTTGACCATCGTAAACGTTACGCCCGTGCGCAGTCGTTAGCTAATGCGATCTGGTCCCATTGGATCAGAGAGTACGTACCGACCCTGAACCGCCGCTCTAAGTTTCAGAGGCCTGCCGAGCAACACCTTAAGACCGGTGACTTGTTTTGGATAGTTGAGGAAACCAACTCTAAGGGTTACTAGCCAACCGCTCGGATTGTAGAACCCCGTTACGGATCCGATAGCGTCACGCGCTCCGCCGTTTTACGTACGTCGACCGGTTCACTCGTCCGTCCGCTTGTAAAATTTGTACCAGTTTTCCCAACATCTTCCGGGCCGGAGCATGTTACGTAGTAAATCAAATTATTAGCCATTCAGAATCGAGTATTCAAATGTGCATATAAGTTGTTCCAGATAAGATTTAAATACGTTCTAATATACGTAGAAAGTTCCGAAAAAGTTCATTTAACCTAATTTTAAGCAGATATAACCACGATATATCGTTTAAGCTGGTTTTTGGCTTAATATTTTTAGGTTATCTAGACAATTTTTGGATGAATACGAACTGATTTGACGTCAATGACATCAGACGAAAAAACCTGGTAAATGAACATCAAAAAATCTTGCCGTCTATGTTTCACCTGTTACATTGAACTTGATGTCACTATGTTCGTTAATACTGATGCGTTGCTTGATATCTTTTACAGACAGATAGCGAATTGAATCTTCGAAAGAGTGTTTTGCACCTTTTACTCTGTGTCGACACTTTATCTATCGTCTGTGTCGACACTTTATCTCTATTTCTCTACTCTTAAAAATTTGGAATAGAAATAATTGCAATTGTTACCACATGCACTATTAAAGTTCGCCACAACTCTTATACAAAATTCAAAACCACAGAAAGCAAGACAATTTTGCAACAAAATAATGTTTCATTGAAATTGAATAATGAAATGTTTTTATAGGGTGGTTGTTTTCATTCGCCTTTTTTGGTTTCACTTCGAAATGCAGAACGGTTTGAAGATATCGATATCATTAATTTATTTTCATCGCAGTTTTTAATGCTTTTGCTGATCGTAGCATTTTGCTATTTGGAATCTGTTTCTCAAAAAAAAAAACTTTTCTGTATCTCCATGTGTTGCGTAAAAATCATTTAATTTGTGAATATTGTTTTGGTAGTTTCGTCATGATCGAGTAAACTGATTGCTTGCATCCGCAGACCTCTTCACGCCATCATCATGGGACTCTTTGTATCTACACGCAAAGGCTATTTTCTTGTGTTCAGTTTCATCACAAAATATCAAGGAGAGAAAATAAGGACTTCACTTTCAATTATACATGAAAGTTGATCCCGGGTAATACTGGAAATAAGAAAAACTGTTTGTTTTGACGGTGGCGTTTAAGTTTGCGTTCTCAGAATTATAATTTAGAAACATATACCTGTTTTCCCTCTACATGCATTACTAATCATTTCTATTTTTTGAATTTGTTGATTCGTTTTGACTTGAGGATTTTTTTCTTGATAAAATTTGTTGCGTGGTCTCTAACACCGGTCAAGGAATTCAATAAGTTGAATTTTAATTCAAATTCTGAACTTAACGTATCCAAAAACTAGCTCGTATTAATAGTACTTATCAAAGCCAAAAAATTCAGCGAAATTTTTAGATATGCTGAGGATTTTTTTAGTTCTGTGTGGCCATCATTTATCGACACATATTCAAGACAAAATAAATGGTGTCAGTTCCGCGTTCCGTTTGTGCCCCCCGCCCCTCCCTCCAGTTGGTCCATATTATATGTATACCCGAGCAAATGTGCCATATTTGTACATAACACTTCTTTATCTGCGGGCATGCATTTGGTATTGGATAAAGTTGTGGGGGCAAAATTGCATTCAACGTATCCAAAAACTAGCTCGTATTAATAGTACTTATCAAAGCCAAAAAATTCAGCGAAATTTTTAGATATGCTTAGGGTTTTTTTAGTTCTGTGTGGCCATCATTTATCGACACATATTCAAGACAAAATAAATGGTGTCAGTTCCGCGTTCCGTTTGTGCCCCCCGCCCCTCCCTCCAGTTGGTCCATATTATATGTATACCCGAGCAAATGTGCCATATTTGTACATAACACTTCTTTATCTGCGGGCATGCATTTGGTATTGGATAAAGTTGTGGGGGCAAAATTGCATTCAACATATCCCAAGTCATTCACCAATGCATATATCTTCCAATATTTCTACCTATACTTTATATCCGACAAGATCTTACCAAATAGAACACATCTGATAAGATTTTGTATGTCAGAGGTCATAGAGTTTTTCATTTCAACTTTAGCCCGCAAAATTTATTAATCATATTTTCTCAAATGAGACAATTGCGATTTATATATATATATATATATATATATATATATATATATATATGCAATGTCGAATGACTAAATGGAATTGAAAGATGAAGACAGTTGGTGTGTAAAACAGGAGACCAAGGTTTCAAGCCTCGAAAAATGAGACCGTTTTTTCATGGAGTTGTCGTGAATGCGATGAAGAAAATAAAACACCGCTAATCTCACCTCATTTCACCGCATTTCTAACAATATTTTAAAACTTTTAGATGATTTGTTTGACACCTGAGTCAATTATTTGCACTCAATTGGTTGTTCTTTTCGATTGGATTGATTTTTTTCTTTAATTTTTCTGTACTTTTTCATTGCTCATTCTTCTTTTTCCCGTGCCAAATATTGAAGGCTTGATCATTTTTTTTCTCTGGAGTCCCACTCAAATAATTTGGATTCTTTTATCGGTTCCTATGGCTGTTGAAATTGAAAGCGATCCACTATTGGAAAAAATTGTTGATAAATAATAGCATTCGCTTATTTGTTACAACATCATCAAGACTCCACGAATTGCGGACGAATTCTGTTTTTAAATTAAGTGGCATATATTCTTTCCACCATCCACCGATAGAATGGATCCAGTTATGAAGGAGGCCTCTTTGCTCGCTAGAAACACAATTGCATTGGCCACTTCCTCTGGTTCTCCGTTTCGGCCTATGATGTCTTTGTGCATGGCCATAGACCGGTCCAGTAGCTCTTTAGGGAATCCTGTGGCCTCATGCATCGGGGTTTCGATCACACCCGGGTTCACGCTGTTAACCCTGATCCCATTTTTGCATTCTTCAGCTGCTAGAGATTTTGTGAACATGTCCAGAGCGGCCTTTCAGCCCAAATCAGGAGTTTGATAAGCATGAGTAGTTAGATTCTTTGGATCTATTCTGTTTTCCCCCCAGTGTTTTTTATGCCCCCAGTAACAACTTACTGTTGTTATATAGCACGTTACTATGTAAAAAAATGGCACGTGCGCTGGGGGGGGGGGGGGCGTAAAAGATATAGGCCCACTAAGCTGGGGGGGGGAGGCAAAACAGAATAGATCCGATTCACCTGTCGCTAATATGAAAATAAGCAAGAATTCCAGGTGGGAACGCGCTTATAAACCGCTCACAGCTGGAATTCGAACGGTTTAACACCTTATGTCTAAAAAATCTGGTTACTCTTAAATGCTTGTACAGCAAGCTTGGTGTCGTTTTAAGTCAGGCAATATAATAAGCAGAGTATGCTATATTATGTAGTTGTTTTTTTATCCTTTTATCCACTCTCATAGGAATTTTTCGATTTTTGATAGACATAGACCTTGGCCTGTAGAAGTCACTAACTATATGAAACTATACCACTATGAGTTTGATTTATATATAATTCAACAACTTCTCTGCTCTTCTTTTCATTAGCACCCAAGTTATATACATAACATAGCGCTGCAAGATAACACATCATCATCTCTGCAAATCTGGAATCTCATATAAGCAAATGGCCATGAGCGCGATATAACTCCAAGAAAGTATTGTAAAAAAAATCAATCAATACATGGAATTTAATTGCTAGATCCCAAAAAAAAATTGAAAAGAACAAGACCGCAGTTCCTGACTCTAATGAAAAAGCAAAATACGACAAGGATATCATCAATATCTACAGAAAAAAAAACTGACAAAAAATGATAAAAACTTAAATTACGACAAATTGAAGAATGTCTAGGACTACTGAAAACGGCCAAATATAAACATTAATGGTCAAAACCAAGTAACTTTAAAATGAATTAAATGAAAAGTTGTGATTTACATGTAGCAAAAAATTATACACTGCAAATTCCGAATTTAGAAAAAAAAACTTTAGAAAAGTTATGAAAAACAAAAATTTTATGAAAACAATATAGGTAATGTAGCAAAACCTCAACCAAGTATTTGAAAATAGCAAAAAAGTTAAAATGACAAAATCAAATAGAGATCAGTTTGTGGAGAAATACAGTCTACATAACCATTTCTTCATATCCAAATGACCCGACTGTTACCAAGATCAAGAACAGGTAGAAGAACAACAACAATAAAGCAGGCTCTTTAAGCACTTGAGATATTAGAGAGAACAAGATATAAAACTACTAATAACCTCACTCAGATTTTTGCCGCCAGATAAGAATCTGGATTCGCCCAATACTTTTTCCCGATCTAGTTCTATATTCTGCTCTGACAATGATTTCTCCAGAACATCAGCTGTCATTGCATCTGTTGATTTGTAGATCAATTTGGTTGAGTTGCCATTAACATGTTCTCGGATGAAATGACAGTTCGTGTCGATGAGCATGGACCGCTTGTGAAGAACAGGATATGTTGCAAATTTTAGACATCTCTGGTTTTCCTCTCCTATGGTTGTGAGTTCATACTGTTTGTACCCCCACTTCTTTAAGAAGACCACGCAAGAAGATGGTTTTCTGAACCTCGGCAGCAAAAACCTGGCATTTTGCCTCGCAAGGTGAGAGTGACACTCTCGGTTTCTTCTTCACTTGCCAACTGACAGATCCCCCACTGTCTCCCAGCTTGAAATATTATCCTGTGGTCGATTGTCCACAATTGAAGTCTCCACTCCAGCCTGCATCTGTTTCGCCAACTAGAGTGCTGTTACTGTTTGATGGGGAGAAGAGATTTAGTATCCTATAGATATCTCAACAAGCGTTTGCCAGCATTGAGACGCTCAACAGTTGGGTCATTCATGAAGCGTGATAACACATTTGGGATCTACGTTATATCCTATCTATTTTAGTTAGCTAGGTAGTGTAATAAATCTAATAGGCTTGTAAACTCGTGTGAGTCTAGTCGAACTTAATATTCTCGAGATATTTCAAGTTTCTCAATCTCTTCTGCTGGCCTTTTTCTTGGTTTGCGGTCCCGCTTTTGGTGCTGTTAAAAATGTTGCGAGCGAAAGGTTATTCTTTCTTGGTTTTTTAGAACACGCATTTCAATAAAACTATTAGGATCTATTTTGTCATCATTTTTAAACTTTGACTCTAACGAACTTTTCATTTTATTGATTTTTGCTTGACTATTTCCTGTGATAACTAATTCATCAACCCACGTTAAAATTTTTTTCGTTGTCTTTGGTTTTCACAAAAAGAGAGTAATCGTGTTTAATTCTCTCAAAACTATGCTGATTTAGGAAAATTGAAAGCTGTTGATACCAATTTTGGCTGCTCGCTTCAGTCCATATATGGATTTTATAAGCCCACAAACTATTTTTTCGCCATTACTGTCTTTTTTTTCAAATTATTTTGGTTGCTCTAGATAGACTTCTTCCTTGATTTTAGGAAAAGAAGTTTTCGATAGCTGATAAAGCTGGGAGATTTTTAAAGGATTCGGGTTTGATTGTAGGAGCAAAAGTTTTTGAATATTTAGTCCCCTTGATTTGTTTGAAACTTTTTCCAACATAATAAGCTTTAAACATTTTCGATTTTGTGTTTGAATTATGTTTAATTTTGTACACCCATTCGCCAGGAAAAAATCTTTCGTCCTTTTTCTTTTCGAGCTAAATGCCAAGTTTTTATCTCAATTAAACTTACTTTCTCTGTTTTCATTGTTCTTTCTGTTCCAAATTTATAGCATTTTTAAAAGTTTCGGTCTCCATAGAATTTTCTTTATTGTGATTGTGACAACTTGGGAGTAGTTTTTGCCTAATCGTTTCTGAGGAGCTCTAGATCTATCACTTCGCTTAAGTTCCTTATATTGTGCTGCTTCCTTTAAGCAAATATTTAGAAATCATAAACGACAACTATTTATTAGCAAAATTCAATCGAACAAGAATTGAATCGTTCAGACCTATATGTTATCTGCACAATTGGACTAATTCCCGAAAGAAGAACCAACCGAGATGAAACCCAATGGACCTTATTCCTAATTCCCGACAACAGTCCCAAATCATCGGTGGGTAAGTAAATTCAATATTTAAAGGTAGTCATGGGGAAAAATTATGGCATTTCAGTGGGACCAAGAATCCTGATCTACCCTAGTTATTGACTATTTGCTCAACACAACAAGACAGCTTAGAATTGACGAGCTCTATCAAACACCCAATGAGGAGAAGAGAGAGAATGAGTTCAATCTCCACATTTAATTGACGTAATTTAAATTAATTTGGCCATTTTATATAGAGAACCATTTCTCCTTTCCCAAGCCGGTCGTTCGGGTGGTGTTAATTCAATAAGGTACTGAGTTTTTGTCGGTTTTAGCCACGGTGCTAAGTGACCTCAAATTTATCTTAATAATTGAGTATTTGTGGTGTATTTGCAAGAATGTTAGCAAGAATGTATGCATCACCCCAGTCGAAAAATAATCGATAAGTTATAAATGTTTATAATTTATCCATTATTTTTGACTGGGGAATGGCCGTGGCTTATTTGCATGAATTGTTACTCTCTTCACAATTCAGAAAAAAAAGATGAATGACAATTAATGGGAAAATGCATTTAGAGTTGAGGTATATCGAATACTTTTCACTCTATCCTAGAACGGTAACCGCATAATGTATAGCTTTTCATTTTATATACATGGTTGTCCGGCTGCAGTGAAATGCTTCGCGTAATCCATAATTTATTAACCTAATTGCACTTTTACACCTCTCAAACAATTAAAACTCCTGACTTTCGACATGTTATAATAAGGAATCCTGGCATATGACTTCAAACTTGCAACCGAAGAGTTGTTCACAATGCTTCCTTTGACCTTTCCCAAGTGAGGCAAACACAACTTTGTCAACATGAGAGCTGCTCTCAAGTTTACACTCATGATTCGGTCGAATTCGTCCATTGACGTGTCTCGCACAGTGCCGTAGGTAGCGAACCCGGCATTATTCACCAGAATGTCGATTCGTCCGAACTTTTTTAGGGTTTCAGAGACAATTTCCTCGCATGTGCTTTCGAGTGCAATATCGCCTTTGAAAACAAAAACAGGAGATAATGCCGGGGTATACTTTTAAAGTCGTGGTTAATGGCGTCAGTTGTCTTAAAGTAATTTTTGTATTAATGTTTTATAATGAGCGGCAAAGAAACTCATTTTAACCCCCCCCCCCATCACAGCGTAGAAGACGACTACAATACATTTGTGCCAATTCTAACGGCTAGCCCTATCTTTTTCTCTGGCTTTATAAATCCATCATTAGCATGAGGGAAATGAGAACATCTTTTTGGCGCTAGAGGAAAAGTACACGATTATAGACCCTTAAAATTATTGTATAATGGAAACCTTGATAAAATAAAGCTTGGAAATCTGACTTTAAGATATATATTGCCATCTCTAGTGAGGCGACTGAAGAAAAAAATCGTTTTCCTGATCAGCAGATATTTAAAAGGACACACCTACCAATGACTACAACACACTCTGCCTTCGGGTTGACAGAGTTTAGTTTTTGCTGTGTGTCTAGAATGCCCTCTTGGTTTCTGCCAGTGAGACAGAATCTGTTCACTCCTTTCTGTCCAAACTTGACCACTGTTGCTGCCCCTATCCCACTACTGCTCCCTGTCACTATCACCACTGTCTCAGGGTCAAATAAGTATGGAGGTTCCATTAATATGTGAATGCCTAACTGTTTGGTTTAGTTGCTGTTTATAGAACAACAGTTGAAACTTCTCGGTTATTGCCAGTTCTAAACAATTAGTTAAGTCAATTTCGTTCAACATTGTTTGTTTAATCTAGGTCACGTTTGAATGTCAGAACAAATTCCGAATTTCAGACAATATACTATGGTTCCTGAAAATAGACAGCAAAATTTCAATTACAAAATCAACGCAAATACTGTTATATATTCAAAAACTAAAGTCAACGCTCCTTTATTTTATTTAAAAATCTCATCTTGGTCTATTAACCAAAACATTCAAAAAAGTTGAATATCTTATCCATTATATAACAGAAGTGAAAATCAAAAACAATTTGAGGAAATTAATTCTCATCACAAATGGTCTCTCTTTAATTTGCTACTGAGGCTGTTTTAATAAAAAAGTATTTCAAATGACACTGAAATTTTGTATCAAATGGACGAAATTAATTTATACGAGCAAAATCTCAATGTGCACTATAGGGTACCAAAAAACTATGCACAGCACCAACTGTTTTCTATAAGCGTTATTTTTGCTCCAAGTCGTAAAAAAAATAGTGAAATTTAGAAATTCTGAACAATATTTCATTCTAATCTTCTCCGTTTACACGGGAAAAGCGTTAAGTGGCTGTGTTCTTTTACTGTTCGCCACACTTGCTATTCGAAATGTCCACTTTCATGAAAAAAAACAGAAGCAATTGTTCTGAAAATCATCATCCAGTACACAGCATGGGTACAAACTATACCAAAAAATAAGTGCTCAAAATGTCTCCAATGAAAGAATTGCGCGAGCGCTTCGAAAAAAAATCAACCAGATTTCTTGACAAATACGCAACAAACTCCAGTTTAGACAAGCAATGAATTATGCTTTGAGAGAACGATACAGTCCGATGGGCTGAAACTTTTTTTTGATGTTCAACCAAGATAAAGACTAGTTCAATTGGAAATTTTGAATAATTAGGAATAATAATGGCTTTTTCTGGGCCTCATTTTTCTACAAGATGATGCTCCTGTATACAAATCAAAAGTTGTTATTCATTTCGTCATGAAAAAGCAACACGAGTTACTAGATTAGACAGCAAATAGTCCCGAAAATTTATGAGCAACTTTCAAGCAACAATTAAGAAAAAGACATTTCTTTGGAAACATTTGTTGGAAAAGTGTCGGAAATGTATCACAATTTTCGTTGAAAACTTGCGTTAAACTGTACAAACCGTCTAGTAGATATTTATACCCTAAAGGCGCATTGGTCCGCATCTAGAGAACTGATTTGAACTCTGAACTGATTTAAACTGATCTTAACTTTTTTTAGCTGTATAGATGTTCGTAGCTTTTTGGTACAATAATGTATCTTTGTCCTTAAAAGGGATTAAAATAAATTAAAACTTTCTTTAGTACTCTACTGGACATCACTTGACAAGAATCCTTATTAACTTTTGAAACTAATGAAGTGGGTTGCGCTCCTGTAAGGCTTCGTTTTTACAATAGAGCTAGCGAAATAGGGAATCCTTTTTTATTGATTAACTATCTTCTCTTGTTTGATTCTTTTCTCTCCCACACCCTTTCTATACAACAATTCCTCCCCCCCCCCTCGAAAAAAAATATCGTTCCTAGAGATATCTTATTTCAAAGGCAGTGATTTACCGGTATTAAAGGATGAAAAGGAAAACTTCTACTTTCGATCGTCTGAAAAAATGAGCTCACTAAAACCATTTCAAGAAACATAAGCAATAAGAATAGTAAAAAGACACACTATGTAGCATGTGCTTAACTTAAAATTCAATTTAATTACCGTATATGCGTTAAGTACAAAAAATATCATTATATAGTAACGGACGTTCGAGTACTATGTTTATTTCGGAAAATGAACATTATGCTATAACATTTATAAAAAGTGAGGGGAAATAGACATGGTCAGAAAGGAAAGGAAGGTGGCGATTGTTCTGTTTCAGCCAAGAAAAGATTCACTTCCCCTGACCCATCTACTTGGTGTCGGCTCTTAGAGGAGCTCTGGGCCCACAACTTGTCGGCTAATGGGAACGCAGAGACAACTCTTGTACTCTTGTAATCGAATAGTTAAATTCGAAATTATATTTGACAACTGTGGCAATTAACACAAAATTTAGTCCTCAATTTTTACCCCAAATTACCGCACTTTTACATTCATG
Organism: Convolutriloba macropyga; assembly: GCF_964194025.1. NCBI lineage: Eukaryota > Metazoa > Xenacoelomorpha > Acoela > Convolutidae > Convolutriloba > Convolutriloba macropyga. The sequence continues at coordinate 29,925,594 of NC_134470.1, forward strand.
GTGATCACCTGTATTTTATAACTTTCATAACTTCTAATGACATCCGATCTTTACTAGCTATTTATTATCAGAATTTACTTCTTTAAAAGATCAGGGGTCAACAGCTCACATAAGCAATATAAAAAGTTGGGGACAAATCTGGTATAAACAGCGCGTGTTAGCTTCTTGTTGCATTCGTTCATTTCATAAATAGCCAAGAATTAAATCAGCACGTGGATTGAGGTGCGTATATTTTTTCATATTTTAAACAGGTAACACTATATTTTCAATACTCTTCCTATCATGATAAGTGTTTCTTACGAGAAAGACATCACGAAAAAGTGATACGTTCGTCCTCCCCAAAGCTTTTGTAAGAGTGTCTGCCGGCAAACGATCGGTAGGTAAGTTATTTAGCTCTAAAAGTCAACTTTCGACTAAACTTCGAACGAATTGCACTTTTAATGCAAAGTGAATTGTCTTTCCGTGAATGATCGATTTTTTACTAAGAGCAATGCAAGCTTGATTGTCTACAAACACGTTTATTGGCAGCTGGTATTTTAAACCTAATTTTTTTAAAAGGTCTGCTAAGTGTACGTCTTCTTTGCTTGCCTCGACTACAGCGTTATGCTCAGCTTTAGCTGTTGAAGTATATACACACTTCTATAGCTTAATGGCCCAACTGATTCCACCTGATCTTTTGTTAAGTTTAAAACAATAACCACTTGTACTTTTTCTATTGTCTATATTGCCTGCCAATCTGAGTCTGAAGATCAAGTCAACTCAACTTTCTCACTTTTTCTAAAAATCATCTTCTCTGATTTCGTCCCATTTAGGTAACGTAAACAACCTTTTGCCGCATTCCCATGTCGCCTTCCAGAATTTTCAATAAAAGAACTCAATAAATTAGCAGCGTGCGCAATATCTGGTGTTCTTGTTAACGTACCCCAATAATCACATGATTGCATTTTTCTATGCTCATTGCTGCCTTTTTCTGTTGAATCTTGTTTTGATAGTTTCAAGCTAACATCTAAAGGTGTTCCCATCGTCTTTGATTCGCTCATGTTAAACTTCTCAAAATTAGATTCACGAGAAGATAATTTTCTACATAAGTTGCTTGGCTCAGCATTATTTTGTTTTATGTTCGCTCAGTTTTTAAATTTAAGAATCGCTAAGAACCCGTAACTGCAAATTTGGAAATTCTCCTTAACTGTATTTATAAAGTGTTCACAAAACTCTTCCTGCAATCCTAATATCAACATATCATCCACCCAAAGACACACTAATCCCTCTATACCTTTTCTATTTTCTTTATGAAAAGACACTCATCTTGAATGGCCGCTGGGAAACCTAATTGGCTGAGAAAACTTTTGATTGTTAAGTACCAATCTCTACCGGACTGTCTTAATCCATATAAACTTTTCCTCAACTTACAAATTAATGTATTTCCTCGCTTGTCAAATTTGTCGAACCCTTCGGGCTGTTGAACGAAGATTTCTTCTTCGATGTCAGCATTTAGGCATGCTGTTTTGATATCCATTTGTTTCAACACGGTTTTTTATTGCACTGCGTAGCTTATCAGTACTCGAATTGTTGAGAAGCGTGTTGTTGGTGGGTATGTTTTGTTGTAACCTCGACAGGGAACATGGCTACAACCTTTAGCTACGAATCTTGCCTTATACCATGTTATTTCCCCGCTAGGAGCAAACTTAAGAGCAAAGTGCAAGCGGCTCTCAATGGTTTTATTTTCTTTGTTCTCTACCAAGTCCCAAAGTTTATTTTCCATTAGTGAGTTGTATTCCAATTTCATTGCTTCGTATCAGTGTTTATCCCTAATTGCTTCATCAAAAGATTTAGGTAGTAATTCTTTGTTCACTATTTCACCAAAAAAGGCTACCGGGTTTTAATTTCTTCCACCATCTGACTGATGCTTGTTGACTACCTCCTCCCTCATTTCCTTAACTTCAATAAACTTTTCGTTTTCGTTGAAAGATACTTTCCGAGATTTTCTAACCACTTTAGGGATCCCTTTGCCATTTGGAATACCTAACAGATAACTCGTACTATTGTCTGAAGACCTCAAAAGTAATATTTTTTCATGATTTCTATCAATCTTACCACGAAAACTTTTTTCAACATGAACGAAAGCTGAAAAACCAAAAACTTTGATAGATTTCAAGTTAGACTTCTTCTTGTACATTGCCTCAAAAGGTGTCTTCTGAATACCTGAAAGGAAACAAAAGTTTTTAATCTCACTTGCAAAATTAAGTGCCTAGGGCCAATACTCTACTTCTAAACCTGACTGCTCTAAAGGAAATCTAGCCATTGGATTGATTGTCCCCCAATTCCTTTCAACTTTTCCGTTTTCTTGTGGTGTAAACGGTGCCGAGAACTCAATACTAACATCTTTTTGTCTACATAATTGTTTTATGTCATTTGAGACATACTCCCCTGCACCGTTGCAAACGACGGATCCTGGTCGTCCTATGTCTGCACGTGTTCAAGTTTTTCAATGGCCTCGTCTCTTGACCTCAAAAATTAAGGTTTCTGATATCCGCTAAAAATATACACGAACCCAACTGCATACCTGTGACTATCGACAGCTTCCTCTTGGATTGGCCCAAAAATGTCAGTATGGACAATTTCTAAGGCTTCGCTTGCTCTTGTTCCTGAGTCTTTTGGTACTGGAAATTTCCTTGATTTATTTAGCTGGCAAGTTTCACAGTGTGTTGAATTGTGCTCACTTAGTTTAAGTCCTACCGCCTGATCTTTTAGATTGTAAATGTCCTCAACATTAATATGGCCCAACCGCTTATGCCACAATCTAAGGGGATCTCTATTTGCTAAGTTGCACTGCTCTGAACTTTCTTCATAGTCAATGTTGTTCCAGATAAACAAACTGTCTCTTTCCTCAAAAGGGAAAACTGTTCCGTTCTCTCGTATTTCTAAAGTCCTACCAAAAAAGAACTCATTGCCTGTTGCCCTAAGTTATGAAACCGATAACAGATTCCTTGTGTTGTTGGGAACAAGCAACATATTATTTAATCTTATTTTTCGTTCTGAAACATTGGAATCCAAATCTTTGATTTCAACTGTTCCTTTCCACTAATTGAAGTTTTACTGTTGTTTGCATTAGTGATGTAACCAGAACACTCCTTGTCTATAAATATGAATAAACTTAACTTTTGTCTTTAATTATATGACTGGTTACACCTAAATTAAAAACTAGCTCATTTGCAAGGTTGTTATCCAATATTTGAAAGAAGGAAAAAACTCTTCTTCTAAATTCTGCCCCTCAACTAGATTTTGCGAACCTGAGTGGTTTTTCTGCTTTGACTTACAAACTTTTTCTCAGGTTTTTGTTGCCTTTTGCAAAATTTGGCTTTGCTCACCACACTTAAAAAATTTTTTTGGGGAAGCTTTCATTTGTTCATGAGTTTTTCTCTTACAATCTTTTGCGATGTGTCCCATTTTCAGGCAGTTGAAACATTTCCGTTCCTTATTAAAGAATACGTTTAAAGAAACTCTCTGTTTTTGTTTTTACATTTTCATTATCGAGGTTTATCAGGTTTTGTTTAATGTCCTCTAGAGTTTTCTCATTTTTGCTGTACTTCACGAGTGTTGCGAAATTTTCGTATTCCTTTGGAAGCCTTTTTTGGAATTATTGAGAAAAATATTTTTTCACTGATTCCTTCATTCACTAATGTTAAGTTGTATTGCATATCATCTGCTCTGGTGAGATAATCTACAATACTTTCACTTGAAGTCTTCTTAAAGCTCGTTAATTGTGCTATCAATTTATGTAGCTGAGGTCTCTCGAATCTTTTGAAGCGCTTACACAGTATATCCCATGCTCTAGTGCCATCACTATGTTGTACCAAAAAGTCTTCTTCTTCTCTTCTAATTAATCCAGAACATTTTCTATAGCTTGCCTGCGTTATTCCTCCGAAGAATTATTTCAAACAGCTTGCACGTAATCTAGATAGGTAGCCCCTCCACTAAGAACTTTGCCAAGTTTTATGGAGTGCATACGAGCCTCGAACTGTTCAGCAAAAAACAAGAAATCATCCCCACGTCCGCTGAATACCAATCCTTCTATTTTGGAGCTCCTTGTAATGACTGCCCTATTTCCTTTTTTTGTCCGACTCAAGCTAAATTGTTATTTTTAATTGTTTCCTACTGAACCAAAGACTTATACTGCCCCCAACGACTCTCTACTTTTTTTCTAAGCCAGTACTGCTCTAGGTAAATTTTCTTTCGTAAAAAGGTCAGGCTGTGAAACAATCTTGTTCGTACTTAGATCAAAACTCCTTTCTTTTCTACAGAGTTTTTGAATCTGTTGCCTGTTGGTATCTTTGTTAGAGAACGATGAAGCGGCGAGTCGTTATGTTTGTGTATGAAAAAAATGCTTTATAGCACCAAGTTATCACTTGATGTAATATGGTAGCACTTGTTAGAAAGAAACACTGATCAAAAAGAGTTTGGTCGACTAAATTAATCTAGAAGTTCGCGTTCTGTTCGAGTTCTGTAGTATCCTTGACAAAACCGAAAGCACGACATTGGCAATGAGCCAGGATTTTTCTGCCGCAATTAAGCGCGATGAAAATACCAACACCCTCCGAGAATATTGTACTCGAACCCTAATCTTAGTCCTATCTTACCACCAACTTACGTGTCTTTCGACCAAACTTGTATCTTATAGAAGCACAGCACACACAATTGAAAATGAAACAGTTGTTTTAGCTGATCTGTTCTCAGCTATACTAAGCAATCCTGGTTCCCGACAGCTCTGTTATACAATCGAATCCCCGCGCTCCTCACTGATCCCCCACAACAGCTCCACTCACTCTTGACTTCACAAGCAGAATTCACTGCGTAGCTACACATACTTAGAACTCCACGATTGAAGTCCCCGACCAGGTACACAATCTCTCGACTCCACAGATGAAGTCCCCCAAACAGCTACACAAGCTACTCACTTCACAAATTAAACTCCCCCAACCAGTTACAGAAGCTTCCAACTCCACATTTGAGGTCCCCCAACCAGCTAAACAATCTTCTTACTCTTGCTTCTCCTGGTCTCACTTGGCCACTTTTTGACTACAAGGCTTGTCTCTCCTTGTCCTCTCTGTCTTCCTCCCCAGGTGTTTTCGTTGACCCTTTTATGTAGCAAACGGGCGCAGCAACAAAGGTTGCTGTTTATTTACGAGGGGGTTTGGTTACTTAACTTAGAAAAGCTCTGGGCCTATAACCTGTCGGCTAATGGAAACGCTGAGACTAATGGTTGAGAACTGTGGCGACCAGCACAAAGTTCGGTCCCTATTTATTACCCCAAATTACCGCACTTTTACATTCATGGTGCTCACCTCTAATATATAACTTTCATGACTTCTCATGACATCCGATCTTTACTAGCTGTTTACTATGATAGTTTACTTCTTGAAAAGACCAACGTTCAATAGCCCGCACATAACAATATAAAAATTGGGGACAAAACTGGTATAAATGGCATGTGCTAGCTCCTTGTTGCATTCGCTCATTTTATAATTAACCAAGAATTAAATCAGCACGTGGATTGAGGTATGTATATCTTTTCATGCTTTAAAAATTTAATATTATACTTTCAATACTTGGTTCAGAACGACAGCAAAAAATAATATTTTTCAACAACAATGACAAATGGCTTTAAAAAGCAGCAAAAAGTGACAAAAAGCAGGAAATCATTGTGGTTGACTATCATTTTATGTTTTTTTTAATTTGCAAATGATCTTTTCTGTATAAAAAAGAAAGTTACTACTTTTTTTATGGTTTTATGAATCAATTTTTTTTCCAAAAATCTTCTTTCAAAAAATAAACATTATCTGTGGCTATTGTGTTAATAGCAATTACAATATCCGAAAAAAATAGTTTCAGAAAATAAACGAGAAAAATATGCAAACAAACGTTTAGAAAATTAAAATTAAGCACATTTTTGTTTACACAGCCACTTGGACATCGATTAACAAAGTTTTGGATCATTTCGTACATTAAACACCAATGACATAATACAATTGTATACATAATTTCAATTGGGCCGTTGAACTTTGAAATTTGTTTACTTTGGCGCGCTTCTAAGGGTCGTCATTTTAGTTTTCTAACACCAAAAATCCATTTTCAATTTGATAAAACTTATATTTATGAAATCATATAATTGTATTTTTAAAATATTTAGGAAATTGAATTTAAATTAGTCTCTTGATTTATATTACAAACTATCATTACGTTATAGAAATCTTTTTTTTTCATGTAATCTATAAATGTTAAATTTGTTAACTTCCGAGTGCTTGATATCATTTTTTGAATAAAACATGTAAAAAACATGAAAAAAAAATTATTGCTCGTTTTAAAGTTTGAATTGAGGTCGAGCTATCTCTATCTTGAGCATGTGGAAAAAGACTTTGAGGCAAAAGATGACATTATATCTCACAATCAATACCAGAAGGAGAGATAATGATAGTATTGAGTACTGTTTGTAACACGTGTAATGAGAATGGTAATTATTGGGACTTAGAGATCAAAAGGAAAGTTTTTTTTTAAAAAAGGGTTTAGTTTTAAAGCGCAAGGATCCCAATGTAAGCACTTAGGCAATTAGATCAACTCAAGACACTTAGTAGAAAATTACCACAATCTATTTCAATTCAGCAGTTAAAATAATTTTAAGAATAAATTCTCTCGTTTCTTATTCAACTTCCGATTTTCGCTAAAAATAATGCAATTCACCTGCTTCAGCAAAAATGAAAGAGAAGAGCAGAGATCTATTAAAGATCAGATAAAGTAAATCGTTAATGGATATCAAATAAATATTCTGTAACCATTTTTTCCTAGATTTACTTCATTAATTAGTGATTGCATCCGTTATTCCATCATCCTTCTTTTTTCTAAACGTTTATTGACTGTTTTGATTTAAAAAAAACAGGCGCACCCTTGGTCATTGAAATTTGACAGCGAAAAAATGGGGAAAATAGACAATTTTTGGAGGTTTTTACCTCAAAAACAATAAAGTCTAAAGGACTTTGAATTCATTTTTCAGTTTACGAGAAAGAATGGAAAAAAATTAAACTCTCATTAATAAATTGTAAAATTTTGTGAAAACATGTCTCTTTAGGAGTATCTTTAAAAAGCAGAAATAAAATATTAATGCATCATTGAGGATGTTTGCTATATTTTTTTTGAAAAAAAATATTCTCCCTCTGGAATGCATAGGCAATTTATAAACAATATTTTATTTCAAAAAATTAGAAAATTTTCGCATATCGAATTGACAACCAATAGATTCCAATTTCAGAGAAGTTAAAAGCAATTGAAAAGAGTGCAGCTCTAGTCTAGATTTAGTGTAATATTGAAATTAAAATCCAATCGGAAGGAAATGTTGTTGAAAAACCCAATCAAGGAACAAAGAAATTAATTTATTGTTTGTTTTCTTTTACAATCAACAAAATGACCTTGATTTAATAGACCGAACCTGACAACCTCTTCTAGACAAATTTTGCTACCGAAAGTTAGCTTTGCCGATAACTGGTGGAACGAGTTCTTGGTCAACTGAGCAGAATTAATATATGTTTCTATGCGAGCATAAAATTGCATTTTGATGGTTTATGATTGCGTTTTAAGTCATGATCTTATCAACCTTACAAGATCAATATCAAGTAGTTCTTTGACACAAAAAATACACAAGTTGCAACTTTTGTCGCCATAAAATATTTTTAATTTTCCATTCATATACTAAATTTCTGGACAAATCCAAATTTTCTTACCATTATTGCTTGTTATCGCACCATTAACAGTACTATTGAGAAGCTGATTTTGAATCTTACAGAAGCACAGCACACACAACTGAAAATGAAACAGTTGTTTTAGCTGAGCTGTTCTCAGCTATACTAAGCAATCCTGGTTCCCGACAGCTCTGTTATACAATCGAATCCCCGCGCTCCTCACTGATCCCCCACAACAGCTCCACTCACTCTTGACTTCACAAGCAGAATTCACTGCGTAGCTACACATACTTAGAACTCCACGATTAGAGTCCCCGACCAGGTGCACAAGCTCTCGACTCCACAGATGATGTCCCCCAACCAGCTACACAAGCTGCTCACTTCACAATTGAACTCCCCCAACCAGTTACAGAAGCTTCCAACTCCGCATTTGAGGTCCCGCAACCAGCTTAACAATCTTCTTACTCTTGCTTCTTCTGGTCTCACTTGGCCACTTCTTGACTACAAGGCTTGTCTCTCCTTGTCCTCTCTGTCTTCCTCCCCAGGTGATTTCATTGACCTTTTATGTAGCAAACAGGCGCAGCAACAAAGTTTTCTGTTTATTTACGAGGGGGTTTGGTTACTTAACTTAGAAAAGCTCTGGGCCTATAACCTGTCGGCTAATGGAAACGCTGAGACAAATCTTGTAATCGAATAGTTATATTAGAAATAATGGTTGACAACTGTTGCGACTAACACAAAGTTCGAACCCTATTTATTACCCCAAATTACCGCACTTTTACATTCATGGTGCTCAACTCTAATGTATAACTTTCATGACTTCTCATGACATCCGATCTTTACTAGCTGTTTACTATGATAGTTTACTTCTTGAAAAGATCAACGTTCAACAGCCCGCACATAACAATAGAACGACAGCAAAAAAATAATATTTTTCAACAACAATGACAAATGGCTTTAAAAAGCAGCAAAAAGTGACAAAAAGCAGGAAATCATTGTGGTTGCCTATCATTTTATGTTTTTTTTAAATTTGCAAATGATCTTTTCTGTATAAAAATGAAAGTTACTATTTATTTTTTATGGTTTTATGAATCGGTTTTTTTTCCAAAAATCTTCTTTCAAAAAATAAACATTATCTGTGGCTATTGTGTTAATAGCAATTACAATATCCGAAAAAAAAAAATTCAGAAAATAAACGATAAAAATATGCAAACAAACTTTTAGAAAATTAAAATTAAGCACATTTTTGTTTACACAGCCACTTGGACATCGATTAACAAAATTTTGGATCATTTCGTACATTAAACACCAAAGACATAATACAATTGTATACATAATTTCAATTGGGCCGTTGAACTTTGAAATTTGTTTACTTTGGCGCGCTTCTAAGGGTCGTCATTTTAGTTTTCTAACACCAAAATTCCATTTTCAATTTGATAAAACTTATATTTATGAAATCATATAATTGTATTTTTAAAATATTTAGGAAATTGAATTTAAATTAGTCTCTTGATTTATATTAAAAACTATCATTACGTTCTAGAAATCTTTTTTTTTTTCATGTAATCTATAAATGTTAAATTTGTTAACTTCCGAGTGCTTGATATCATTTTTTGAATAAAACATGTAAAAAACATGAAAAAAAAATTATTGCTCGTTTTAAAGTTTGAATTGAAGTCGAGCTATCTCTATCTTGAGCATGTGGAAAAAGACTTTGAGGCAAAAGATGGCACTATATCTCACAATCAATGCCAGAAGGAGAGATAATGATAGTATTGAGTACTGTTTGTAACACGTGTAATGAGAATGGTAATTATTGGGACTTAGAGATCAAAAGGAAAGTTTTTTTTAAAAAAGGGTTTAGTTTTAAAGCGCAAGGATCCCAATGTAAGCACTTAGGCAATTAGATCAACTCAAGACACTTAGTAGAAAATTACCACAATCTATTTCAATTCAGCAGTTAAAATAATTTTAAGAATAAATTCTCTCGTTTCTTATTCAACTTCCGATTTTCGCTAAAAATAATGCAATTCACCTGCTTCAGCAAAAATGAAAGAGAAGAGCAGAGATCTATTAAAGATCAGATAAAGTAAATCGTTAATGGATATCAAATAAATATTCTGTAACCATTTTTTCCTAGATTTACTTCATTAATTAGTGATTGCATCCGTTATTCCATCATCCTTCTTTTTTCTAAACGTTTATTGACTGTTTTGATTTATAAAAAAACAGGCGCACCCTTGGTCACTGAAATTTGACAGCGAAAAAAGGGGGAAAATAGACAATTTTTGGAGGTTTTTACCTCAAAAACAATAAAGTCTAAAGGACTTTGAATTCATTTTTCAGTTTACGAGAAAGAATGGAAAAAAATTAAACTCTCATTAATAAATTGTAAAATTTTGTGAAAACATGTCTCTTTAGGAGTATCTTTAAAAAGCAGAAATAAAATATTAATGCATCATTGAGGATGGTTGCTATATTTTTTTTACAAAAAAAATATTCTCCCTCTGGAATGCATAGGCAATTTATAAACAATATTTTATTTCAAAAAATTAGAAAGTTTTCGCATATCGAATTGACAACCAATAGATTCCAATTTCAGAGAAGTTAAAAGCAATTGAAAAGAGTGCAGCTCTAGTCTAGATTTAGTGTAATATTGAAATTAAAATCCAATCGGAAGGAAATGTTGTTGAAAAACCCAATCAAGGAACAAAGAAATTAATTTATTGTTTGTTTTCTTTTACAATCAACAAAATGACCTTGATTTAATAGACCGAACCTGACAATCTCTTCTAGACAAATTTTGCTACCGAAAGTTAGCTTTGCCGATAACTGGTGGAACGAGTTCTTGGTCAACTGAGCAGAATTAATATATGTTTCTATGCGAGCATAAAATTGCATTTTGATAGTTTATGATTGCGTTTTAAGTCATGATCTTATCAACCTTACAAGATCAATATCAAGTAGTTCTTTGACACAAAGAATACACAAGTTGCAACTTTTGTCGCCACAAAATATTTTTAATTTTCCATTTATATCCTAAATTTCTGGACAAATCCAAATTTTCTTACCATTATTGCTTGTCATCGCACCATTAACAGTACTATTGAGAAGATGATTTCTGGAATAGAAAAATTGGCATTTATCCTCTAAAGACATGAAATTTTTGGCATTAGATATTTTATCATGTTTTTAGATTTTGTTTTTAAAATGTCATAACATTGAGAGGAGTTTATTGAGTGTGAAGGCTTCGTTTTTCTTATTAAAAAATTTTCCCCGTCCTTCATTATTTTTTAAGGCAAAGTGAAGAAATCAAAGAACTAATTAATTGAGCAAGTTACTTTGTAATCTAACAATGATACCAAAGACAATTATTATTTGAACAATTTTTCAATAGCAAACGAACAAAACCAATAAAAACGAGCAAAAACACCTTCTCGAAAATGCAAACATTACAACTGACAGCAGCTCAGCAAAAATTGGTACTATATTGTGAACTTAATACAGCAACACAATTACGATAACAATGAAACACTTCTTAAATAATTTGGTCAATTTAACATGCTTTATAAATTTAGCAAATGATTACGATGATTGACGCAAATTTAAAAGAAACGATATGATATATACAGCCATCTTGCTATTAGAAACATATACATAATGATGAAAAAGAATAGACAATGTGTCATTACCCCTTTGGTAAATTGTGGTCACAAATTTCCCTATGGAAACTAATAAATTTTTTCATTGATTCTGCAATGGAATCTATAAAAACCCAATTAGTTACAGAAATCTACTAATTGAAAATTTCCGGAGTTTCAAAAATTTCCTATAGATGATGAATCAATTTTAAACTAAGCTGCTATTCTCTTTAATTTTTTTTGTTCTTATGTCATATCAGTGCTCCGTATACCACAGAAATTTTTTTCATCCACTTACCGACCATTTTCTGCTAATGAAGGTCCCGAGAAAAGGCCAAAATCCTCACTTATTGTTCAATTGTGTGAAAATGTCCAAGGAGAGCTTCATTTTGATCACCTCATATTGTCTTTATTTCAAAAAGACTACAAGATTCCAATTTTTTTTCTATACGTCAAAAACTTGAAAAATTGAAATTTCGAGATCTGGAATTCAGAAATGCCGAAAGTCTACTGTTTGTATATAATTTTTTTTTATATAAAATATGTAATGATAACGATGGTTGAATGCGAATATGGACTAACACGTTTAGGGTAAGAAGCATCTAATATCAAAAGATCATGAAGGAATAACGGTGTTACAATGAGCCAAATTAATAAAACTGAATTTGGACAAATTAAGTTAGGTTAAACTCCTGTTCTGACCTGAGATTGTTCTGACCCCAAATCCAATATTTATGCTATGTTTGAAATATCTTGAGACTTAAAAGTTCTTTTTTTAGGAACTTGTTATATAATATTATTAGTTAAAAGATTATCTCATTGCGCTGAGGTTTAAGCATTTGGTAGAGAAAATTATAATTAGTTACTAAAGCTATCGGGGACCAAAAAGTTTTTTGAATTTTTTGCTTTGCTAAGTAAGTTTTAGTTCTGGCTCATCCGAGATTCCCACATAAAGACTTGTCTGAAAAACTGAGTTCCGGTTTTTTCTTTGGCGGCAAGAAAATATGGTCTGACAAGAAAAAAACAGTTGTTCTTGTTTGTCATGCGCTGCAATTTAAAGATTTTTTAAAGCTGAGCCATGTATAATTGTTTTTATTGTTTTTTGCACCTTTGTTTATTCTGTATTTTGCATAGTTGTTTCGACCCATCTTGAGGGGGGAGGTATATACTCAAATGGTTTTTTGTTCAGACAATTTTGGCCAATCGATGTATTCATCGTAGAGAGTTGAGACTGGTATCACTAGAAAATTTTCCAGAGTAGAATATGAAATTAAACAGATTTTTTTCCGTTTTTTTCAGGTAGTTATCGAGGTTTAAACTTTTGAGAATATAAAGAGAATTCCGTTGATTTTATTCACATTTTTTGGAATTTTTGACTAAAATTCGTTAAAATTTTTTAAAAAGGTGTTGTTGATTTTTTTAAAGACAAAACAAATTGTCGGCTATTTTTATTTAAATTCTTAGTCAAAAAATTTTGGCTATATCTTTAAAGTTCAGACTTTTTAATAAAAACAGCATGAAATAAGTTTGAAAAAACAGCTTTGATTAAATTTGCAGAAAGTACACAGCCAAACACAATTAACACAATCTTTGTAGATTCAAAAGGGGCAGTTTTGTGGTTTTTTGCTAACTACACTCATTGATTATCAAAAACGCAGCATATATTTTTGATTTTCAACTAACAAATTGTCTATATCAATAAACGTTCGAAAAATTAAGTGTTCCTAATGGACGCACATAATTAGCAGGGCTAGTTTTAGTTCAATATTGGACTGTTACAATCCAAAAATAATTCGGATTGTAAGCAGTCCGTCTTTTTTAAAAAAACTATCTTTTTTATGTTAATTAATTAACTGGCTTAAATAACTTTACTGGCTTCGACACGGGTTTTTCACAAAAAAATTCAAATTCATTTTTGATTTTTGTCATATTTGACGTTCTTTTCGTAGGCGAAAGACATATTCCGGATAATTGCAGGAACCAGGGGTTTCCTTTAGAAGAGCAAACCCAACTATTTAATTATAAGATTTTGTAATTAATGGCTTTCATGTCTTTGGAAATATTTCTTTTTTCAAAAAAACAAGTGTTACTTTATTTTGCTTTTTTTCTCCTTTTTTGACTACTTTTTTGTCTCTTTTTTGTTAATTAATTACATTAATGAGAGGTTACATTATTGGTGTTCGAGGATGGTGAAATTGGACATAATTTGAGGGCCAAAGTGTGGCTTTATGGCTTCAAGAGCGTTTTCTGGCCAGTTTTAATTGATTTTTTGTTTGTTGTCTAGTTGTTCTTTTTTTGACCGCATAAACAAATGAAGACCAACAGATCTTAATCCCTTTCTATAGAAGCATTGATAGTTGTAAAGCTATGGGACATTTTAAGGGTTTTCATTACTTTGAATTTATTTGTTTTTAAAAATTGTATGCGAATTTTTCAACTTTACTGTTTTTGTTTTTATTGTCTAATTGTTACCAATCTTCATGGTGAACTGGTCCCATATCTTTACTGGTGAATTACAAGTTATTTTGTTTAATTTTAGTTCATGTGACGCTATTTTGACTTTGTTATTAAGTTTTGTTTTTTAAAACGCACATAAATTTTTTGATGTAATTAATGTTTGTTGTTGTTGTTAGTTTTTGCTGTTCGTCTTGACTCTGTTTCTTAGTATTGGCGTATCTCATCAATCTAATTCACCATTTTTTACTCCACTGAGTTGTTTGCTGTATTTTTGGGGTTTTTCTACCTGTTTCTCATTTGGTAGACAATTATGTCGAAATTGTGGATGAGCGGGGTCGGAACCTTATGTGCTATCGCACATTACCGAGCCTCCTTGTTCAAATTTAAAATTGTATGCTAAAAACCTTAGCTGGCTTCTGACAAGGTTTTTGCTGGTCTGTGGGGCAGAAAGTGGTGGCTCGCGTTGCAGAACGCATTTTAGCTCAACTGTACGGTGTTTATTTGTGTTGTTTGCGTTGCTTGTTATTAAGAAAAATTATTGTCTGCGTATCTTTTAATGCTCTGATCCCTCAACCTCTCTATGAGCGTTCAAAATTGTCTGCGTTGTAATTGAACTCAGACCCCAATTGGGGGAATTTCTGCTCGTGAAGAATTGACAAACATATCTGTTCCATATTTGTTTGAAACTATTATGAAGAATTATGAATTTTTGTTAACAAAAGATCTCTTTTGGCTACTTGTTCTTTGAAGCAATTTTAAATTTTACAAGACATAGAAATTCGAAGTAAATTGTAGCGGGGAGAACTTATATACGCTGATAACAGTTTTTCCCTCCATCAACAGACAATAATGATCCAGTTATGAAAGAAGCTTCTTTGCTGGCGAGAAAAACGATAGCATTTGCCACTTCTTCCGGGGTTCCATTGCGTCCAATGACCTTCTTGTGTATTTCCATGGACCTGTCCAGTTGGTCTTTGGGGAATCCGGACATCTCGTGTATGGGGGTGTCAATGATGCCTGGGTTGACACTGTTCACTCTAATGCCACTTTTGCCCTCTTCTGCAGCTAATGTCTTTGTCAACATGTCGAGTGCTACCTTCAAAATTTAGTTGATTTCTTTATATTTAGAACTAATGAATTGCACTTGAAAATTAGCGCTTAATTGTAACGAACAAAAATGAATAGAAGTGAACAAAAATAAATATTACTTAAGAACTTTTAGAGTTTGCCTTAAGCTTAATATTGAACTATCAAAAGTTCCAACTGCATTTTTGCGACTTATATTATTTCGTGGATACTTCAATCCAGAAAATTATTACGTTGTTTGCTTCTTATCTTTGTCTATATTATTCTAAAAAAAGTTTGAAATATAAATAAACTAGACAATCGGTAAACGCTCTTACTTTAGACATGTTGTAATAAGCAGTGTTCGAATACGACTTCAAACTGACGACAGAAGAATTATTCACAATATTGCCCCGTGTCTTCTCCAAGTGTGGCAGACATAGTTTTGTCATGACAACTGCTGACTTCAAATTCACGTCCATAATTCTTTCGAAGTGCTCTATTGGTGCGTTTCGGACACTTTCGAAGCTGTAGAATCCGGCATTGTTTACCAGAATGTCAATTCGTCCGAATTTTTCTAGTGTGTGAGATACGACACTTTCACATGTACACTGAAGTGTAATATCACCTGAAAAGTTCAAATCTTTCCCAGCTGTTTTCTAGGCAGAATTAAATAAGAAATCATTATATATCTATAAAATCATTTTACTTCTCCGTTATATAATAATTTTCATTTTATTTCTCATAGATTTTTTAAAAAAAAGTAACACTTTGTTTATTCAAAAAACAATGCCAAGAGGTAACATCATCAATGGTAGTGTAGGGTAATATAAAAATAATAGCTTTACAGAAAAAATTACAGGTGGGTCAACAACAGAAAGTATTAATTAAACTTGTAATGCACTAGAGAAGAAAACGCACATCGCGCCAACAAACAATTCCTTTTGCCACTTGGTAAGTTTCGCAAAAATGTTTTAAAAATTTTTCTTGATATGTTTTAACTTCAACAGGTCGGGATATTTTTTATTATATATTAATTTAGTTGTTATCAATATTATTATATAGATATAATGAATTTTAATATTATTATATAATTTTTATTACATTTCATTATATTTCACCGTTAAAACCAAGCTATATAACATAAATTTATCAGCAGCACGAAATAGAAAATAAGGGTAGAAAAATTTCCAAATTTCAATTCAAAGAAATTTCGTTGAATGAAAAATCTAGACCTAAAAACGACAATGAAAACATTAAATAATCATTTTCCAAAAAAAAACGATTGAAAGACCTCGAAACACAGTTGAAACATATTTTTTTTATTTGAACCAAAGGCCAATATCAAGAAAACGACGCCACAAAATCATCCACATTTAAGCTTCACTTCCTATTTCGACCTGATAAAAACTGGCCACTAAAATATAACTCCAAAATTGTCAATAAGTATAAAGGGATCTTAACAAGAACAAAACTTGAAGAATCCAGAACCAGCTAGAAAATAAAGAGACATTGAACTGTGCCACTTTTTCATTTGAATAAAATATCTACTTTCATTAAATTACATAATTTCAAGAATATTGATTTCTTTTTTTAAAAAAAGGTCTACAAAACTTTCGATTCCATATCGTTGTGCTACTAACTCTGCAACAGTTAATGCATAAGACATTAAATGAAACGGTCACTTAAACGCTCAATACCCAGGAAGAGGACAACTTGACACACAGTTCTCTGTAAACAGTATCGAAATCAAGAAGATTACAAAAAGCGCTATAAGAAGTACTAAAAGCAAAGGAAAAAAAATAGCCCAAAATTTTGTAATGAAGTTTGATAAATGCTTAAAATGGTCAAAAACTGTCTAAGCGTACAATTACTTCTTAATATCTCTTAGGAAAGTGTCTGTGCTGGAAATTCACTATTAAAAACGAAAAAAAATGCCTTCAATTTCTTTTGTGCCTTTTTTTCTCGCCCTGTCTAAGATCATTGCGCCAACAAAAACAACTCTTTAATTTTGAATTTCGTTTAGCAGATTTTAGCGCAACACTTGATATAATGTTCTGTTTTCGAGTTCACTTGACTTCGATTGACTTCAATTGTGTTGGGTGTAAATGCAACTGCAATGTAAAGATTGTTAGAAATGGTTTCTGAGTTTTTTTAGGAATAGAGATTTTGCCAAATAGATCAGTATTTGTATTAAAACAGATGATTTATTTGTTTAACGTTTTCTCTTTATTTTTTTCCATCCGTTTTCTCTCCATTTTTAAAACGTTACACTGAATAATTGCAATAAAACAATACAATTTTGTTCTGCATACTACGTCCCAAAAGTAATTCAACTACTAGTTTCACAGTCTTTGCTGATGAACTGACTTTAAAAAAATTAAATATTTGCTTCATAAATAATAATAGTCAGCAATATGAAACATATTATGTCGAAAAATTTTAGGGAAGGAAGCAGAATAATCCAATTGAGATAGAGAAATTTTTTTCCTAAAACAAAACAATTTCACCAAAGTTTTTGTCGTAAACATCTAAATAAAAACAAAAATGACATAAAAGGCATCAATTATATTTTATTCAAAAAGGAAGGAAAACCAAAATAAAAAAACGGAAGATTCATCAAAATGAAAACATCTTGAACAAAATTGTCTTGAACAAAAGTTTGCCTTAAACCTAATATTGAACTATCAGAAGTTCCAACTGCATTTTTGCAACTTATATTATTTTGCTGATACTTCAATCCAGAGAATTATTACGTTGTTTCCTTCTTATCTTTGTCCATATTATTCTAAAGAAGTTTGAAGTATAAATGAACTAGACAATCGGTAAACGATCTTACTTTAGACATGTTGTAATAAGCAGTGTTCGAATACGACTTCAAACTGACGACAGAAGAATTGTTCACAATATTTCCCTTGTCTTCTCCAAGTGTGGCAGTCATAGTTTTGTCATGACAACTGCTGACTTCAAATTCACGTCCATAATTCTTTCGAAGTGCTCTATTGGTGCGTTTCGGACACTTTCGAAGCTTTAGAATCCGGCATTGTTTACCAGAATGTCTATCCGTCCGATTTTTTCTAGTGTGTGATATACGACACTTTCACATGCACTCTGAAGTGTTATATCACCGTAAAAGTTCAAATCTTTCCCAGCTGTTTTCTAGGTAGAATTAAATAAGAAATCATTATATATCTATAAAATCATTTTATTTCTCCGTTATATAATAATTTTCATTTTATTTCCCATAGATTTTTTTGAAAAAAGTAACAATTTATCTATTCAAAAAACAATATCAAGAGGTAACATCATCAATGGTAGTGTAGGGTAATATAAAAACAATAGCATTATAGGAAAAAAACACAGGTGGGTCTACAACAGAAAGTATTAATTAATCTTGTAATGCACTAGAGAAGAAAACGCACATCGAGCCAAGAAACAATTCCTTTTGCCACTTGGTAAGTTTCGCAAAAAAATTTTAAAAAATTTTTCTTGATATGTTTTAACTTCAACAAGTCGGGATATTTTTTTATTATATATTAATATAGTTGTTATCTATATTATTATATAGATATATTGAATATTAATATTATTTTATAATTTATATTACATTTCAATTTATTTCTCCGTTAAAAGAAAGCTATTTACAAAAATTTATCAGCAGCACAAAATAGAATATACAGTAGAAAAATTTCCGAATTTCAATTCAAAAATTTTTCGTTGACGGAAAAAATTAGACCTAAAAACGACAATGAAAAGATTTAATAATCATTTTCCAAAAAAAAACCGATTGAAAGACCTCGAAACACAGTTGAAACATATTGTTTTATGTGAACCAAAGGCCAATATCAAGAAAACGACGCCTAAAAACCATCCACTTTTAAGCTTCACTTCCTATTTCGACGTGATAAAAACTAGCCACTAAAATATAACTCCAAAATTGTCAATAAGTATAAAGTGATCTTAACAAGAACAAAACTTGAAGAATCCAGAACCAACTAGAAGTTAAAGAGACATTGAACTGTGGCAATTTTTCATTTGAATAAAATATCTACTTTCATTAAACTGCATAAATTGAAGAATACTGATTTCTTTTTTAAAAAAAGGTCTCCAAAAATTGCGATTCCATATCGTTGTGCTTCTAACTCTGCAACAGTTAATGCATAATAGAAATTAAATGAAGCGGTTACTTAAACGCTCAATACCCCAGGAAAAGGAAAACCTTACAAAAAGTTCTCTGTAAACAGTATCGAAATCATGAAGATTTCAAAAAGCGCTATAAGAAGTACTAAATGGCAAAGGACAAAAAATAGCTCATAATTTTATAATGAAGTTTTATAAATGCTTAAAATGGTCAAAAACTGTCTAAGCGTACAATTACTTCTTAATATCTCTTAGGAAAGTATCTGTGCTGGAAATTCACTATTAAAAACGAAAAAGCTGCCTTCAATTTTTTTTGTGCCTACTTTTCTCGCCCTGTCTAAGATCATTGCGCCAACAAAAACAACTCCTTCATTTTGAATTTGGTTCAGCAGATTTTAGCGCAACACTTGATATAATGTTCTGTTTTCGAGTTCACTTGACTTCGATTGACTTCAATTGTGTTGGGTGTAAATGCAACTGCAATGTAAAGATTGTTAGAAATGGTTTCTGAGTTTTTTTACGAATAGAGATTTTGCCAAATAGATCAGTATTTGTATTAAAGCAGATCACTTATTTGTTTAATGCTGTCTCTTTATTTCTCTCCATCCGTTTTCTCTCCATTTTTAAGACGTTTCACTGAATAATTGCAATAAAACAAATCAATCTTTGTTCTGCATACTACGTCCCAAAAGTAATTCACCTATTAGTTTCACTGTCTTTGCTGATGAACTGAATTTAAAAGAACTAAATATTTGCATTATATATAATAATAGTCAACAATATGAAACATATTATTTCAAAAAATTTTAGGGAAAGAAGCAGAATAATCCAATTAAGATAGAGAAATTTTTTTCATGAAACAAAACAATTTCACCAAAGTTTTTGTCATAAAAATCTAAATCAAAGCAAAACTGACATAAAAGGCATCAATTATATTGTATCGAAAAAGAAGAAAAACCAAAATAAAAAACAGAAAATTCATCAAAATGAAAACATCTTGAAAAAATTGAACATGTTTGACAAAGTTCTTTTAAATCAGTTTGCTATTTTATAGAAATAAAAACCTCATAAACTGACAAAAAGAAATTGAGTTTTTCTGAACACTAGGAGCTTGTATTATGCGCACCAGAAAAAAAACCCATTCGTTCACAAAAACTTAAAATAATTGGCCAGTAATTTTTAATCAAAAAACTTTGTCTAAGAAAATCAACAAATCATCGATAACTTCTCAGAAACCTAAGATGTTCTCAAATTACGTTTACCTACCTGGAATTGAATAAATTGTTTCAAAAAGAGTTATAAAAGTTAATTATTAATGAAAAAACCGTTTCAGTTGTATATAGAACTCACAATAGAATTAAAAACCAAACTGGCTTCTTTAAAAGCGCAATACGCGAATAAATTTTTTGTTGGCTCGGCAACTTTCCATAGCTATCCTCCTGGAACTTTTACAGCAAGAGGCATAAGTAGAGGCATAAGTTTTTGCTCCGAACATTTGTATTTGGATTCAACAAATAGCTTTAATTTAACGCATATGTAGTTTCAAATACAAAAATATTGATCAAATAAGAAGCTTCACCGATGATACTTTGAGAACAGATGTCTTCTTGATACAATTCGAATTTTGTGAAGGCATAAGAATTTTAATGTCAGATTGTAATCAGCCCTCAACATATTTGTCTGAAAACTTACACACGATGCCAGGACAATTTATTACGCGAGGCATGGAAAATCACTTTTTCAAACATATTGAAATTCTCTCATGATTATGTGAAAAATTAACATTTCTGTTCGGTTTTTCGATTTTTATCACAAAGATTGTGAGGCTCCATGTTATTCGGAGATTTAAATCAACATGAAAATCCTATCAATTTCTTCCATTGTCAAAAAGTTTTGGTAACTTCACATAATTAGAAATTAGTGACAACTGTTTTCAACTGGAGAATAAAGGTAAAACATAGATTGAAACCCAGTGATTTTACTGTCATGTATTTTTTAATCAATTATCTAAAGTTTAAAGTAAATTTTGAAGAAATTTGTTTGCATTAGAGGTTTTCATTCCAGTGTTTATGGTTCTAGTAGAAAAAAATTAAGAAAATTGTGGGAAAACAGTATCTCGTGCACACGTATCTTGCTTTGTATTTCTAATTGACGTTTCCTTTTAAAAATGTGACGAAGATATTCCTTTAGTTTTTCCAATTGAGTATGAAATAATAATAATTGATGTTCCTGCGTAATTGCAGCAGGAACAGCATTAGGCCTACAGTAGCCTGTTATCAGTCGCCCTTTTTTTAGTATTCCCCATATTTCAGACTGATTTTTTAGGCTCTTTTTTGATAACTATAGCCACTTTTTTGCGTCTGAAACTTTCACGTGGTACCATCATTGCAGCCCACATTGGTCAGGCTATGCTCAACTTGAAGCTATTGTTAAGTAGGAGCTCATCCAACAGACAGCTTCATGGAGGCAGGAGATTTAACTCTCAAACATTGGCGTGTGAACCACACACCTTACCTCTCGGCTGCTACGCTATGAAATCTATTCTGATTGAAAAAGCTTGTAAGTTGAAGTTTCTGGAATCAATGTAGATTAGAATAGAAAATGCAGACTAACTTTCTTTATTAACTTCAGAACAAAACAATGATATTTCTAGCACCCAACTGATTACAAGTTTTTCCTTATTTGTTAAAGATTTTTTTGCAAAGATTGTAATCTGTTAGGTAGTTTTGTCTCTGGTTTTCAAACAATTTTAGCAGTCAACAAAATGAAACTATAGCAAAATTTTTGAAGGGAAACAATAAACACCGCTCTTTCTCGAAATAATTTTTCAAAATTATTTTACCCACCAATCACAACCACGCACTCTGCCTTTGGATTGATAGACTTTAGTTTTTGCTGTGTGTCTAGAATGCCCTGTTGGTTTCTGCCAGTGAGACAGAATCTGTTCACTCCCTTCTGTCCAAACTTGACCACTGTTGCTGCCCCTATCCCACTACTGCTCCCTGTCACTATCACCACTGTCTCAGGGTCAAATAAATTCTCCATGGTTCGAAATATGGTTGATTCCTATTTATCAAATGAAGTGATTAACTGAACGGTTTAGCTACTCACAATTAATCAATTTGGGAACTTAATGCTGCCACTGTTTTGTAGGTCGTCAGGTCATTCAGTTTGTCAACATTAGAAACCCCCACATATTTTCTTTATCCGATTTGAACTCTTGTTAATCCTATATCGATTCACCCTATCTTATTTATATTTGAGATTTATCTATTTGGATCTTCTTCACTTGTCGCTGATTGATCTTGTCAAACTTACGAGCTCATTATTTCAGCGAGATCTGAAACAAGATTCAGATTATTCGTACGTTCGATAGACTCCAAAGGTGAGGGTGAATGATTTCACGAACAGTTTAGTGCTTGTATTAAAGTATTGAAGAGATGTTACAAGCCTCTCATAGGACGTGAACAAACTTTTGAAATCTTAAGAAAAGATTGATATCTCACAGGCTTAAAAGTTGGTCATTTGAAATTATCAATCAAAATGATTAATGAAAACTTCCATCCAAACCATTTATGCTATGAAAATAACCAGGCAGAATGCAATAATCTAAAACGCAGACCTTACCTCGTTCAAAACTTTTGTGAATTTCATTGCTCGTTTAAAAGTGAGCAAATGCTCAATCATGAAAAGACTCGATAAAATAGGAAATAATTATCATCAGACACGCTCTTTTTATTGAAAAAATCGGACCCAAAAATCTGCTAAAGTCTTCTGATCAAGAAGGTGGTTATTCAAATTAAATTTGTCTGTTCTTAGCAGGTTCGTAGAATTCATTTAGCTGCTTTTTGCCAAAACGCTTTGATGAAAGTTTTTAATTTTAAAAAATAGCTCTGAAATGGTAAAGCTAAACATCAGAAGATTGAGATGTGTACTGATTTAAAAAGTTTTAATACAAAAAATTTCAGAGAATAAGCTCACAGGCTCACAGTTGTATAAAAATCTTTAAGCAAAATAAATTAAAAACTTTTAACTTAAAAATTTAACGAACTCCAAAAATAGGAACAGGAAATCTTTCGATCAGTCGCTATCAGTCGCTGCTGAGCGAAACAAAAAGAACATATGAAAAACACATATTGCCAAAATCTTGATTGAAATTGAAGCCGTTTCCTGGCAATTGTTTCTATCTTGGCAATTGACCTGATATTAAAATAACACAGCTAAAGCTGACTGTTTGAGCAGAAATCTGTTCAGCAGTTACTATTTGATATTTGCTGGTTACATGTATGCACTCTATACTGGTATATTAGTTAGCCCAGGTTGCCCACCTTAGACGATCTTCAAAACTGACTAAGACTTATACGGTGCGTTGAAAAATTATGAAACTCAGTATTCGGCCGTATAAAATTTTATACGGCACCGTCCAAAATAACTGTACTGCCTGGTTTCTCAATTATGAGCTGCTAAAGATGTTGTTAAATAAAACTATTAACGCATTTAGACAACTTTTTGATGCCTCTTATCGCTGGCTACGAGATGCACTACTCCGAAGAAACCAAAAATCTTAGTAAAGCTCCTTATAAGGGCGTATTAAGTTTTCTAATTTTTATTATGTCCAGTATTTTCAGCAAGAAAAGTTCATTGACCTAATAAAAAATCAACACAACGTTGCTTAAAAAAGGAATTGTACAGGCAACTAAACCAGGGTTATCAGTAATAGCTTTTTAATAATTTATTCGAATCTTTCCTCTTGTCCAGCCCGCTTTGTCGTTTTGTTTGTTTTCGAGGGTTGAGTGCCGTTTTTACCGTACTTTATCAGTACCCCTGTAGTTTTTCAGTACTCCGCCACTGCCTGTCCCAGGCCCGGAATGAAAAAGGAGGGAAAACCACAAAAATATACTGGAAACCTCTCAATAGGTCGGTTGTTAACTCAACTAGAGAGGTTTCTGACAGCTGCCTGGCTCTTGACACCTCAATAAACTGAGCAAAGCCTTAGTATGGCACCTTATTGATCTTGATGCGGCCTTGATACGATAACTATTACAATATTTTTACAAAAATATTTTTACACGGTCACTTTTACAAGATCTCAGTACGGTTTTCGTTCAAGACGTATACGGTCCCTTACTACGGCCTTACCATTGTTTTCAAGTTCTGGTAGTCTGGGAGTTCATATAACTTGAGAACTCAAATGATTAGATAACTATCGATCTGGATTAAATCTGGTGTGCTTGATGTAGCTGATCAATATTTCCTCCTACCTTTGAATAATTTATCATTTTAACGGGATATGGGTAGGGTGAGGGTGTTCGGTTGCGCTAGAGTTGATTCAGTACTTATTCACAATCGGTAACCCAAAATAGCGATTGAGAGATTGATCTTGTCATTGTTTCTTCCCCCAAAGTAGTTTTTTTACTCCGTTTTTGTTGCACACCAGGAGGGGAATGCATGATGGAGGCAGAAAATTTATAGCACAAGGTTGTACTTCTGAATAGGAGATGGCAGTTGGCTGCCAGACAATAAATTTTTTATTTCAACAAAAAGCATATGAAGTTGTCTTCAGGTGCTAAAATAAATGTGTAAAATCCTAATTGATAGTCTTTGTGGAGTTTCAAACACTCCAGAAAGATTGCTTGATAGATCGCAACCTCTGGCTGATCTTTGAGCCTATTCGTCCATTTCATAGATCTATTTGGTGTTTTTTGACGTCAGAAGGCTTTTTCAACTTTATGTGACCATCAATTGTTTTGAGCAGGGAATGTGCTTTTCAATACTGCTATTAAAAAAACTTACTACTGCATATATTTGTCTTGAGCTAGCCTTACCTTGGACGCTGCTTAATTCGTCCAATCAGTTCTTTTTGGATGTCTTGCTCGTCATGTTCCTACTGATTTTGATTTTGAACCTTGCCTTTGAAGCTAATATTAGAAATTTGCTGATGTTTAAAATTTGCTGACTGTCATCTATTTCTAATACGGAAAAGCTGGGTAATGTTCAGAACAACTTTCTAAACTCTTTTGCAAATCAAGGGCAAAAAATAGGCGATCAGACTTATGGAAATGGAAAAATTGGAGAGCAGCTTTGGCAGTGGTAAATTGAAGTTATGATTAAGAACTTTATAGAAAATTTAAGGGAATCCAAAAAGATAGTTTTGAAGTTTGACATTTCGGCTCACTGTCTTTTTGGACCCTGTGTATCCGAAGAAATCGTGCATTAATGGACTGATGTTGGTGAAAAAACATTGTGTGTCAACAAAGACATATATGAATTCGGGATCCAAGGCGTCAAAATCTTTGCGTATCTTTTTGTCGGTTGACGAGGAAATAGAGATCACTTAAGTTAAGAGCTAGGGTACCAGCTACGACGAACAAGAGAAAATAGGGAGCCAGCTGAGGGGTATCCATCGATAATTGTTACCATGAGAAAACTTCAGAATCGCGGTGAGACTGCGCCTCGAGGGCTCCTGTCGCCTCGAGAAAGTAGGGATGATGCTCTTCATCCGCAGTAACTGAAGAAAACCTCGACAAAATGGTCCCTGCTTCTGTTTCAAGTGTTAAAGTTTAGTGTAAAGTAAATTAGCAAAAATATACTCAAAGAAGCGGTCACCCAATCAGATGATGCCGAAAACAGAAGACTGTTGAAGATACGGCGCTCTTGTTGTTTAGATAGAGGTAGTTGGAAACAAAAGTGAAACTGCGCAGGAAAACATGCGGTGTGTCCCGTGAAAGTAATACGGAGGCTTAGTATTGTGCGATCGCACATAAAGTTCCGACCCCGCTCCTCCACATTTTTGGCATAATTGTCTACTAAATGAGGAAGAGATAGAAAAACCCAAAAACTCAAGTATTTTTCAAAAAAATAGTGTATGAACGAAAAGCCTCCAAAGCAAATAACTCACTGGAGTAAAAAAAAATCACTACATAGATGAGATATGCCAATATTAAGAAATCGAGTTAAGACCATAAACATAATCAAACAACAACAACGAACATTAATAATAACATCAAAAACTTTATGTCCGTTTTAAAAAAAACAAATTTTAATAATAAAGTCAACATATCGTCAGATAAAACTGAAACCCAACAAAAATAATTATTTCTTAATTCAACCAAAAGATATGTGACCTGTCCATAATAAACCTTGCTAGCAATTAGACAAAAAAGAACAGAAGTAGTGGGAAAAAGGTGCTATTCCGCCACTTCCTAATCTGAAGATGACTAAATACCACCTTTTTCCCACTACTCTATATATCTACTACTTGCTTATACCCCCCATTTTATTCACTACTACATATTAGCTTGTTTGATCCACTATTACATATTACCTTTATATTCACTCAAAATCTATCATTTCTTGTCTCACTTAGTGCAATCCACTAGTACAGAGTTAAGCTGGTAATTGTCCATTATCAGACGGATAGTTCGGGTTCTATCCCAACTGACTCCAGTGGATAATAGTATAAAACTATTGAAACCGTGTAACAAGCACGTAAAAACCAACTTGCGAAAATTGATGTAACCACTTGGTGGATAACCTGAATAATAAAACCAGCTGAACTCTTTTATAATTTTTAAATTTTTCTAATATTTTGCGAATCACTCTTTAAGAGCGATTCACTCTTATTCGGGGTGATCCCCCAGTAGAAACATCGCTCTTTTTCGCTCTTAAAGGGTGATTCCCTCTTTTTTTGATATTTTCATTTATTTTTTTATACTTTTATTTCAAATTATACATACTCTTCAATAAATTTATATTTTCTTTTACTTCTTCTATATTTAACCCATTATTAATAAGAAATGATACAAAATTATAATATTTACATGAACAACTTTCCTCAGTTTGGCTGATAACTAAAGGACTTACAGTCTTGTTTTGCCAACTAGGATTAATTGTTTTCTCACTCAAATTTCTACTAAATCCTTTAGGTAAATCTACATCTGGATGTTGTTTCTTTACTTGAGCCCGTATCCCATCATATCTCACAACAGAAGCACAATATGGACAATTAACTTTAGCTGAAGTGCAACTTCTACATGTATACTTACTCTCATCAAAATCAGTTAGTGGTTTTATATAATTACATTTATTATACTTATAATTACTTCTAATTAAGACTTCTGGGCTAAGGTTAAGGTTAAGGTTAAGGTTAGGGTTAGGGTTAGGGTTAGGGTTAGGGTCTGAGCTAGAGTTAGAGTCATAAATAGAACTAGAACCAGAACCAGAACTAGAACTGGAACTAGAGCTAGAACTAGAACTAGAAGTAGAACTAGAACTAGAACTAGAACTAGAACTAGAACTAGAACTAGAACTAGATTCATTTTTTAAAGAACAACCTCATTGAGAAAAATTATTAGCACAAATACCACTTATTATTATATTACCACACACACACACACAATTATCAGTTTTATCTTTATGACATGATTCATAATGATATTTTAAAACAGCAATGTTTCCATATTTATAGTTACACTCTAATCATTTTAAAAGCATTTATAATAGGGTAAACTTTAATATTTACCTAATCATTTCGCTGATAGGACTTTGTCCATGTTGCACCATCGGTGTAACCGCTTCGCGGATAATATTTAGCCATGATTTCAATTATATCTTTAGTGTTATCTTTAGATGTGATACACTGTGCCAAATAATTATTTCCTAACGTATTGAGGGTATTAGTTTTACATCTCTTATCTAAAATCAATTCAAGGTCTAATTCCTTTTTATCTCTAACAAAATTTATAATCTCTTCTCTAAATTCATCATTATTTCCATATAGTCTGGTTGAAAACTTTCCTCCCTTTCTATTCAAAATTCCCATTTCTTCATTTATATATTCTTCTTGTAGTTTTTCTAAGGGTGTAACAAGTTTACGTGCCCCATTAACTAAACTATTTTTTAGATCGGTGAAACCCCTTCGCGGATAGGACTTTGTCCATGTTTCACCATCGAAGTAACCGCTTCGCGGATCAGGGTACCCGCTTGGCAGATCTTCTCCATATCCAACGTTAGCCAAAGTGTTTGCTCTATTCAACATATTGCTTGCACTCATTGCGACGGCTCCAACAAATTTTATTATTGAATCAGGATAAGTATAACTAGTTAAAACTAAACCCCAACCTATAATTCCACCAATATTTGATAATTGTTTTACACTTTTTGCTTTAACCATCTCTTTTGTTAAAACATCATTCTGAATTTTAATATTATTTAAAGTAAGAAGTTTATTAAAATAAAACTGATAATTATCATGATTAATGTTATTTCTATCTGTTGCATTTATCATGAGTGGTTTCATATATGCTATAAGTTTATTTATATCTTCTCTTTCTAATTCATCTTTTAAACTAAGAGCTTTTAAATCAAGGAAACCAACTCTTGAATCATATATCATTGTTCTATTACTATTAATAATAATAAAAGTATTTTCCTTCTGATTATATTTAATTATACTATAACGAAGTTCATCTGACATTCCATCTGTAAGATTATAATGGTTACTATTTAACTCACTAATTATTTTACTAAAGTCATGTTCACATTTATATATCTCATTAAGTTTTTAGATAGATCAGGTCCATTATAAGTTGTTAAATACATAGTATCTCAACTCATTCTTGCCGTATTAGTTATTTGAGCTGGTTTATGACACATTACAATCATTTGAATATTATAATGTCTACCTTCAGTAAAATAATAAGCTATATCCCTATTTAACCTATCACCCATATCATCAAGTACTATTACACAATTTTGAAATTTATGCATATTATTTTTTGTGATCGTAATTATATCACATTTATTAAACCCAGTATAAACTTTATTAGACTCAGGATCTATCCAGTCTCTGTCATCTTTACACACTATAACTATATTTTTAGCTTGGTCTTGGTTTTGGTTTTGATCAGTGAAACTGCTTCGAGGATCTTGGTTTTGGACTGAGTATAACTTTAAGTATTGTCTAATAAAATATGTTTTGCCTGTACCAGTTCCACAATAAACAATAGTATGTAATGGTGACTTTTCATATTCAAATTTTACTAGACTCCTATTCATAAATCCACCAAAATTTTCTTCTAGTTTTGTGTATTTACTCGGCATTGAATCAAATATTATAAAACAAAATATAACTTTTAAAAATAAAAATAAAACTACACTACCCGTCTGCATTTTTATTTATAAAATATAGACTTGATTTAGACTTAGACTTAGACTTATTAAATTTATTATATAAAAATGCTTATCCTAACTTTTGAGGAATTCAATAATAAATTTAATCTTGATAATAGTGCTATGACTGATATCAGAAAAAAAGATATAGGTAAAAATATAAGTCTAACACCAATTGAAATAGTGATGAGAGATCAAATCCCTAAAACAATCAGGGAACCTGCTTCGCAGATTACCAATCCTAACTCCAACATTATTGTAAATTTACATCCAACTGAAGGTACACATTGAGTTTTAGTTATAAGAAGAGAAGGTGGTCCTGTGTATTACTTTGATAGTTTTGGTGTTGAGACCACTGGATTATTTTTAGAAGAAAATGTTGATCTAGGCTCTAATGAAAAAATACAACAATATGATGAATCTTATTGTGGGGCTTATTCTTTAAATATGATCTATCTTATTGATAGAGGATTTAGAATTAAAAGTGCTTTGAATATTCTAGTTAATCGATGTAAATATCCAGGAATAAATAATGAGTGTTTTTGTTTAGGTTGTCATGTTAATGTTAATTATAATGTTAATGATCTACGAAGTACCTTTGCTAATAATGTTATTGATAATGTTAATGATAATGTCATTGATAATGATAATGATAATGATAAAGATAATGTTAATGATAAAAATAATGCTAATGATAATGTTAATGATAATGATAATATTAATGATAATGATAATGTTAATCTTAAAGATAATGATAATGTTAATGATAATGATAATGTTAATGATAATGTTAATGATAATGATAACGTTAATGATAATGTTAATGATAATTATAATGTTAATGATAATGATAATGTTAATGATAATGATAATGATAAAGAAAAAGTTAATGATAATGATAATGTTAATGATAATGATAAAGATAATGATGATAATGAAAATGATAATTTTATATATCTATTGGATGAAAAACATGGTGAAACATCGGTGGAACCGTTTCCCGGATGGGCGAAGCCCCATCAAAAGGGTAAACCCAACATTAAAAAGAAGTCCTGATAACACTATCTCAATAAACATCAAAGAAGATCTACAATCATGGCTAAATGATGATGATATAATTACTGAAGCTGAATTGCCAGATAACTTTAGATGTATAATATCTGGTCCTAGTGAATGTGGTAAGATATTCTTATTAAAAAAAACTAATTCTAGCTAGTATATATTTTGATAAGCTACACATCATTGGACCTACTGGTGATCAATACAATGGATTAGAAAGTTATAATTGACGAAGTCGCAACTCTGTTGACGATAAAGCAATTATAGAATTTATTAAAGATATAAAAGATTTACAATCTCCTGATAAACTACCCAAAGAAACTAATGATATTCGATGATGTTAGAGCCAGTTATTAATGAATAATTTTGTAGAGGTAGACATAATAATTGCAATATGATATATCTTAATCAAAACCTGTTCTCTCTGGATAGGCAGAGTGTTAGAGAGAACTGTAACTTATTTATTTTATTTGAACAGAGAGGTAAAGTCCTAGCATCGATATATCAAGATTTCTTTAATAATATTGAACTTAGTCATAATGATTTTGCTAATATATGTAATAAGGTATGGAAAGAGCCTTATAATTACAATGTCATTGATATAACTAAAAATAAGAATATTAATGGTAAACTAAGAATTAATTGGGATTGGAGAGTATTGTAGTTAAATTATTTTTATGTCCATGGTTATTATTATAGATAGAGATTGAACTATGACCATATCATTAACTGTAAATATATTCTAAATCAAATGTAAAGTAAAACTTAATACATCGCCATTAAAGTCTATAGGTCTTCCATGCTCATCTTTAATATGAAATTCTATATATTCTATTCTATCTTTAGTTACATTTTGATACAAGATATTAGTTGGTATAATATTTATCAAGTAACCTGGTGGTTCAGTTAGATTATAAGTATATAGTATGTCTGTGTTATTCCCATTATCTTTAACACCAGATATAACATTACAATGAATGTTAATAGTAGTAAAACCCATAATATCAACAATTTTCTGAGATGTATATTTACGTTCTTTATAAACTATTTTTGTAAATCCTAGTAATGGGGCTATTGAATTTTCTATGTCAAAGTTAATTGCACCTTGTTTTATTTCCATTAAACATTTCATCGTATTCTAATCAGGTTCTATTATAATATTACCATTAGTTTCATTTTTATTAATTCTGCTATTTCGATTAATTCATATGCACCTGGTATAAAACGGGTATCTGTCCATGTTTCACCTTGGGTATCATATAAGAATTGATTGTTCCATCTATTCACATTAAACACTGAATTATAAACAGATAATCTAATTAAATCTAATTTTGTTGTATTAAGTATAGGTTCACTAAAGTTAAACTTTTCTGTTGGTTTTATCATTCTAAAGTTAAGTGTATGTTCATCTTTAGTTTTAGTTAAAGCTTCATGTATTTTTTGTAGTTCCCATAAGATTAAACTGTCAGTCATTTTTTGACTTGTAAAAATGGATTTTAATTTGGATACAACTTATGGTTATAATAATGATATTCACAAAAGCAAGATTATAAAATATAAACCAAATAATCTGGCAACAATGAATACAATCAATACTAATATTAATATCATACTTAATAGAGAAGAGAATCATTTAAATTTACGTGACTCATATCTAGAGATAGAGTTTGTTGTATCAGATGATGCTGGTGCTGTATTTGCTAATGATGCTAATATCAGATTAGCTAATTATGGTATGATGGCATTGTTTAGTTCAGTTATGCCTGAAACTAGTGGTGGTAGGACTATTGAATATATAGATCATTGTCATCCTAATCTATTGATGTATAAGTTATTAACTAGTATTGGTGATGAATATGAGAGTGGTTTTGTTAGAAATCAGGGCAATACAGATAGTCAACTAACGGTGACCATATTGCTGCACAACGAGGACATATGTATATGATGGTTAAGATGAGCGATCTATTTGGTCTCATAAATGATTTAGAAAAGGTTATATATGGTTTAGGATTTAAACTAATATTAAAAACAAACAATTATGATCGAGCTTTATTTAGAGTTAATGCTAATCCTGGTGCAGTTGCTAATGATGGTATTATAGAAATTAGAGATATATCATGGTGTGTGCCCAGTATTGATCCTAGTAATGATAATAGAAATTTTGTGCAATAGGGTTTAAGTAAAAAGAATAATGTAGACTTTAGTTATTATGAAAGAAGGACATTTTAAAAGAATGTACCCAATGCTACTAACTTCTTGTTTGATCTAGGTATGGAAAGTGGGATGGAAAGACCACAATATATAATAGTTGGTTTTAAAAATAATAATGATGAACAAACTCGTGATGCAAGTACATTTGATATAATGAATGTTACTGAATGTTATTGTAAGATTGGTAGTGAGTTTTATCCTGAGGATAGAATGAATAATAATTATGGAACCAATAATTATAATGAGGCTTTTAAAGAGATTGATAGCTTTAATAAAGACTATAACGGGCTACCACATAATATAAAACCATATATAAATCATAGAACATTCAAAAGTAACTATAGAATATATGTATTCGATACTAGATATCAAAGTGATCATGTAGGCCCACAACCAATACAAGTTAGTTTTAAATTTAGTGCTGCAGTTGCAGATGTTATATGTCATGCATTAGCATTAACAAGAAAGGTTATTAGTGTGAATAGTGATGGTAATAAGATGGTTGATTTTATATCATAAATATAATATGGGGAAACATCATGGGCCAAGCCCCATAGTTAATGACCAAATCAATGACTAAATCAATGACTAAATCAATGAATAAATCAATGACCAAATCAATTACTAAATCAATGATAATCAAACTATTTCCTACTAGTCTTAACAAAACCTTTCGCATAAATAGTATCCAGTTTCTTTTTATTGTCTAGAGTCCAGCCCTTAGCTTCAAGTTCAGTTTTAGGCTTCGAGCTTCGCTCGCAGGTGGAACCCGTTGGCTTAATCGTAGCCTTAGGTAATGGTTTAGCCTTAGGCTTAGGCTTAATAACAACAAAGATTATACTTTTTAATTTCCATTATTTTTTTATATAGAAATGAGTATTTTATATAAGTTCAAAACTAATTCTTATTGTGTTGGTGGTAGACATTATAGCGGTACTAATAAAATAAGTGGAGCTATCACTTCAAAAGGCACTAAAATGTTAAGAGGATCCTGCACTAAATGTAGAACGAATAAATCAATGACAGTAGCTGATGCAACAATAGAAGCTGAGGGATTGAAAGATTCTTCAAAAGTGTTGGTAGAGCTACGGTTTACTTTGGAAAGAAAGTTGCTAATAATCTTGTAAGAGCATTAGAAATAGCAAGTAAAATGGGAAGTACGGCTGCAAGTAGAAACCCTAAAGCAGCTCTAGCGGCTACACCTGATTTAATTAAATTTGCCACTACTGGTGAAGGTATAAAAGTAGTACAAAAAGGAAGAGGTTTATACTTAGGTACAAAGAAGAGATAATTATTTGATTATGAATTTGATTATATTATGTTTATATTTTTGTTTATGATTATGATTATATTATATTTATGACTATGATTATGATAATGATTAGATTTATATTATGTTTATGATTATTGATAAATATTAATACTAATACAATTATTACTAAATACATTATTATAACTAAACACTAATATCTTTAATCTAAAAAAATACTCAGCTTGTTTTTCTTGTTCTTCTTATATTCTTCATAATTCATTATACTCATCATTATCTATTTTATTATCATTCATTTATTTACTATGTAGTCCATTAAACTTATTACTAAACTGTTTACTTAAAATATAGATTTGTGAAAACTTTACAATTTTATTTCTTATTTTAGTATTAATTGTTTTTGATAATGAACCACAAACAGTTGCTGTAGCAAAAGCTGTTGGTATAGAATAAGTTAATCCTATACCTGTTAATGCAACTGATGTTGTTGTTGCCGTTGTTGCTATTGATGATAATAGTATTTCTGTGATCTCAGCTATTTTAATATAATTTTTATATCTACCTAACTTCTTATTATTGTTATTATTTTCAGTTTCATAATATTTTCTAATAACTTTTTTATTGTTAATATTGTTGATAAATTTATTATTGGCTTGAGTCTTTTCATTTATCAGTCTTTCTGAAACTGATGACAAATCTGGATATAGTAATCTCTCACTCGGTGCTGTTGGATTGGTCATGGACTCCGTCATAGCTTTACTTATTTCCATTAGTAAAAAACTTTCTATTTCTTTTGTTATATCTTCTTGTTGAAAACCATAATGCTTCTCAAGTCTTGCTTGCTCTTTATTGTCAACGAACGTACTTCGTAAAAGTATAGCAATTATATATTGTACTCTTGTCCTTTCATTCTTTAAAAGGGCTTCATTTGTAAAAGAATAAGTCTTTTTATTAACTTCTTTAAATTCTTTTAGCCCAGTAGTAAACATTTCATCTCGTTGTATGTTAGTGATATTCTGATTAAACTTATTATTATCAATCTCTAATTTTAATTGATTTTATTTAGAAATAGTATCAGCAGCAACTTTATTACAAAAGTTAACAGTATTTGTGACTTCATTTGCCGATTCAATAAACTCATTAATTAGTTCATCATTAACTCGTGTTTCATTTAGTTGTAATGTTTTAGCTGTAACTTTATCAAAATCACCCTTTCTTAGTTCAGTTATGTTTCTACTTAAAATGTCTGTTTTATTAGAAGAGGATAATAAGTTATTGTCACAATACTCTTTATTAACAACATCTTGTTCATCTCTCGGAGGATGTACATTTGTAATTTTATAGGTATCCTTCATATCAATATTATCTTTATCAGTAATAAGTTGTTTCCATTCCCCATATGATGTTTCGCTTGGTTAAATCTATTTCTTCTCATTATTTATTATTAAACTTTCTATTAAACTATTTGGATCTGCGAACAGACTCCATCTGTGGTTATCCAACGAACTTTGTTCGTGACAAGCCAAGCAGTTTCCCTGATCTGGAGTGCTGTTTATTCCCCTACCATAAACATCATCTTTTACCCGTACTATACGTTTTATTGCTCTATATCTAGCACTTTTCTTATCCTCTTTTCCTAAATCATATCCAATATCAAATAAAAACCTTTTAATTTTGTTTTCAACTTCCTCGATTTCACCATATTTTATATTTGGTTAGTAGGAAAGTTTTTAAACACATCTGAATATTCATATATATTATCCTTAACTATAAATGCAATTGCTTGATAATTTAGTTTAACACCATTCATTTCAAATTCAGCGATATCTAAATTTCCGAACTTTAACTTTAATTGAGGTTAGATTGAACTGACATTAAATTAATAATTTGAGCTGTGTCTTTATCTACTAAAAGTCCAGGTTTATCTCGAGCTTCCTCTACAGCTTTGCCATTGGACT
Organism: Convolutriloba macropyga; assembly: GCF_964194025.1. NCBI lineage: Eukaryota > Metazoa > Xenacoelomorpha > Acoela > Convolutidae > Convolutriloba > Convolutriloba macropyga. The sequence goes on from NC_134470.1 coordinate 29,961,292, forward strand.
TCATTAAAGTTTCATTAAACTGGGAGCCAGCTGGCTGGATCATCTTAGTTTGTTTATCTAACTCTTGATTTTGTCAATCTATTGCTCTTAATGTTTGTTCACTTAATGCTAGATTGTGTTCACTGTTCGCATTTAAAGTTTTAGTTAAAGGATCAAATAACTCTATTTCACCATAATAATTTTATTGTTTTAATTTATCTTCTAATCTATTTCTTCTGTTTTGTTTTTCTAGATTATTTAATTCTATAAGTGTTTCTAGTTTAGTCATTTTTTATATATATAATATTATTATTATATTAAGTAGGTAGATTATTATATAATCTAATAGCGGTTTCAATAAACTTTCTATCTTCCTTAATTCTTAATTTTTAATATTATTTATTAGTGCTTCTAATGATTCTTTACTTACATCTAACCCTAATTTTATTAATAGCTCTAAAGTAGTATTATTAATCAGTGAAGGGCTTTCGGCCTTGGTTCCCCCACCTGCTTGGCTTGCCACAGACGAAGTCCGTTCGCAGATTTTTTTTACAGGATCTCGTTTTGAATAGATACATGTTCTCATCTAGGGGATAACTTTTTATATTATTTACATAAAATCTTTTATCATCAAAATTACTTAAACTTCTTTTACTTATCTCAATTGTGGCCATACAACTTCCTACTTTTTGAATCCTGCTTTCCTCTACTATCCTTTCCTTATTATCTATTAGAGCCCTATAAAATTTTTCGTGCTTTCCATTATTTTCTTTCTTTATTCCTTTCTCCTTTGCCCCATAATTCTCTATACTATATGTTTTTGGGTTTTAATACCACGAATTCTTCTATAACTTTACTACCTAATTCGTGTTTAAATTTGCCCGGTAACTTATTATTAGTTTTAATTGGTTTATCTAGATTACTCAGATCCATGTGCTCATTGTCGACATTGCCCACGCTAAAGATTTTCGTGTCCATGTAGTGTAACATTAGATCTTTAAGCGAGAGATTTAGTACATTATAAAAAAAATTTATACATATGAAGCTTACTGAGCTCTAGTACTGTAGATCGTAAATAAATCGGCTTATCATTTTGTATTTCCTTTTTACAGAATTCTATTAGAGTATATTTTTCATATCTAATTACATCTTTACATGTTGGTTTACTAACAGCTTTAAGTGTTTCATAATCATCGGTTAGAATCTTAGCTTCTTGTTACTTTAATGGATTCTCACAACTATTACCAAACAATGAATTATTCATTAACATAAATATATTTTTCTCAGGTTCAGTTTCAGCTTCAGCTCTCATTTTAGTATTAAGTTCAATGTAGTCTCTAATTATGTAATCTTGTTTAAATTTAATTATTCTATGGATTTTAGTAACCTTTATACCCATCTTAACAACAAACTTTAACATCCGATAGTGTATTGGGTATTCATATTTATTATTCTGATCTAATATTAGCTTCTTGCTTTTTGATGAAGTTGGGGGTCTTTGTTTGTATCCCAGTTCATTATTCTCTACTTCTCTTCCATGGGGTAGTAGTTGGGAGTTGCTAGTTCTCTCTTTACATTCTTTAGTATATTCTAAAACACAGATAAGCCAATAGCCATAATCACTATCATCTGAAGTATTTAATACTTCATCTAGAGTTGTATTGGAGCACTCAAAATCTTTATATGGTAGCTTTTGCATTAGTGCATAACCGTATAATTTATTGGCATCGATGTACCAGATAGACCTTCGGTCATGGGACTTCGTCCATGCTTCGCCATGCTCTGCCATTGGTGAAACCACTTCGTGGATCTGCGAAGCAGGTTCCCTGATGGATCTTTGACTCTGACTCTGACTCTGCCTTCTAATATACCTATCACCCATAACACATAACACCACATATACCACCTCTCATTGCACTAATGAAGTCTTTTAGTATTTGCTCATCTTGTATTGTATCTAATTCAACTTTGCTTTGTTTTAGCAAACAATCGAAGCTGTAGCTTGGTAGACTAGTATAAAGTAGAGGATTGAGTTTGTATGTATTCATGTTTTACTTAACAAATAGGTTGAGGCAATGTCCTAATATGCATATATCATTTTCCATATATTCTAATGTTAATTCTTTACCTGTTTTATTACTATTAGATTTATTAAAATCATATACTTCATCTTGAGTTGGTAACTTAGTTGTTAGTGATGATCTAAAGTCTTGAATTGATAGATTACCTAGTTTATTATTATAGCTATTCTCATCCTTAAAGGATATAATGTTTTTTTTATGTTGTAAACCTTTGCTATTTGATCAAGAGAAATTGTCAAGAAACTGTAACTATCTATAAACTTTATTATACCCACTCTAAACATTCTAGCTTTACCATTAGTACTAGGTAAGATATCAGTTTTTCTACTGCTATTATTCTGTTTAAATATCTCATTAAAAAATAGATTGAAGTCATAGCCTTTACCATTATGAAATATTACTGGAATGAAGTTTTGATGTTTATAGTTCCAGTTACAAATATTACATGCTGGACATCTATATCTACTTGTTTGATGACAGTGATCTCTAACTTTATTAACACAGTTTTTATTACAAATGTGGCATATATCATTAGCATCATGATACAATTTATCTTCTTCTATATATATCATTGCTTTGTTTATCTTAAGACTATGTTTTGTTTCTATTTCTAATAAATCTCTAACATAATCTTTGATGCAGTCTGGACCAAAGTACGATCTGTTATATACTTCATCTTTGCTAAGCACTTCATCTTTGCTAAGCACTTCATCTTTGCTATGCCAACTATAGCCAATAGCAAAAGGTACATGTTCAGAAGTCTTATATGTATTGCTACCAATCTTTTCATCTGTTCCTTTCATGTAACATACAATATCACTCAATATAACATTATTCACTTCTTGTTGTCTATGTTGATTCTTGAACTTAATTTGTTTTAACTTAGGGCAAACAATCTTTGGTTTGATTTGGACACAACATTCATGAGTTTCAAATCCATGTTGAGAACTAAACCAATAGGTGCAACTATCACAAAACCAAAACTTGGCATGTTTAGTGTTAGGTCTTTCTAGTAATACTTCTACATTTTTAATTAGGGCACAGTGTTCTTCCCAGACTAGGATCCTAATATTTTGGCTATCTTTTACAAAGTTAGAACATTTCTCTAAGCATTCTACTTTGGTTATGTTACTATCTTGAGCAGGCCTGTGGTGAAGCACGACCGCAGGTCTGTAAAACCAAATATTGATATTATATTTATTTTGGATTTTTGTTATATAATCATATGCAGTTTCAATATATTCCCAGTCATTGACTAGATTATTAATATTCTTATTTTCTCTAGTTGGATGTTCAGTTAGAGGATGCAATGCAGCTGTAATACATAATCGTAGACAGTTAAAATTATTACTTCTAATATTTAAAATCGCTTTTGTTTTATCTCTTAGACCTGGTGGCAGTTCAGTATAAGATCCTAATGATGGTTTAGTCCTTTCTATATTTATTTGCATGTCTGTTATACCAATAAACTCATAATCGTAGTCGTAACCCTCATACGTTTCTCTAACATGACCAAGCCATTGGGTTAGATTCAGTCGATGATCTTTATCCATACAGTCATCGGTTCTAAAGTTTATATTAGTATTCTTTTCTTCTTCTGAGTCTCTCTTCTTATATAAGCAATTGGCAGTAACTTTATTTTTATATGATTTAAATGGTTTAAACTCGTCTAATATTTAATCTACTGGTTCATTAGTATCCTTGATAAAACTACCATTACATTTAGTAATATATAACTGCCTTTGATTAAAGCTTGATTTGGTATTATAATTATCGTTTAAGACAACGTTTTCTCTCCAGTGTTTATTCATGTGAGTTTGTAGACCTATCTGATTTTTAAACTTATCGCCACAAACCCAGCATGGTTCAGTTTTAATTTCAGTTTCAGTTCAGTTTTAATAATATCCTTAGTTTTGGTCTTAGTGTAAATAATTAATATATTCATCTTCATCCGAATTATACACCCTCTCCGAGATTTCTTCTTCTTCAGACTCCAATTGCTCCCCAACTGCTCCTTATGTCCAACATTTTCCCCAATTGCTCCTTATGTTTGAGATCGTATGATTGATGCCTGTATAAGGATTCAAGGGATAGATGACAGACGTCGCAGAAGTTTATGACTCTAGTATTAGTTGATTGAGACATGATGTATTTATTTAGAGAAAATTTTGGAAAAAAATATAATTTTTTGAAAAATGAAATTGAAGTGTGATAAGTGTAAAAATAAGTCTTGGAAAGAATGTTGTAATAATTGTAAAAAATTAGAATATTCTTGTTATGTAGGTAAAAATATGGTTAAGGTGACAGATTATATAGAACATTTGGGATATCATTATTCTGATCCTGGTCAATATCTAACATGTAGTATGTGTAATGTTTATAAACATATATCATTATATAGATTTAGAAATAAGGAAATGTAGACTATGTATTTATCTTCATAGATATAGATATGGTCATACTAGAAATCAATTCAGAGAGCATGTTTATAAGTATAATATTCAACAAGCTAATTCCTCTTCTTTCAATTTAGCTGTGATGTAGTTTTGCTTTTATTGATTTTTTGATGGAATATAGAGCAAATATATAGTAGTGAATAAAATGGGGGTATAAGCAAGTAGTAGATATATAGAGTAGTGGTATTTATTCTTCTTACAATTAGGAAGTGACGGAATAGCACCTTTTTCCCACTACTAACAGAAACAGTAAAATTGAAAAACTCGCTTATTTTTTTAAAAAAAAAAACAAATAGTTTCAAAGTAATGAAAACCATTAGAAATCAACTAAAATATCCCATAGGTTCACGATTACCAATACTTTTATATAACGTCATTAAGACCTATCCTAAATCAATTTTTTAATGCGGTTTGAAAAGAATAACAAAAAGGCAACGAACAAAAATTCATTTAAAACTAGCCAGAAAACGCTGTCGAAGCCGCAAAGCCATAATTTGTCCCTGAAAATATGTTCGATTGCGCCTTCTTCGAAGACAAATAGGGTAGTATGAGAGCAATGTAGTTCAAGTATTAATGAGACTAGGTAACAAGAAGGCAAAAAAATAGCAAACTTATGTGGATCTTTTGTAATTTTTTCGAAACAAAAATAATTCTAAAGTTATGAAAGCCATTAATTACAAAGTGAAATAATTAAATAGGTTCAATTAATTTTCCAAACGAAGCCCATGAAACCAGAATTTATCAGGAATTTGCCTTACGTCCAAAAAAAGGCCAAATAAGCCAAAAGAAGAATAAAATTGAATAATTTTTTGTGAAAAACCCGTGTCGAAGCCAGTAGAGTCGAAACGAAATCCATACAAACACTCTAGATTTTATCGCACCAATCTCTTTTGACACCCACCTATGACATCAACATCAATAAGGTCATGGTTGACCTGTAATTAGCGAAATAAGGTAACAAATAAATAATTAAAAGAACGAATTTGCGAAGTTTAAAAAATTTTTTTATTTTTGGAAAACAATTGTTTTCAAAGCCATGAAAGCAGTCAGCTATATACTAATATCGGAATGTCAACTCATCTGTTTTTTATGAAAACCCAACTAAACTTCTCATTATACAGGAAATGTCATACGACTAACAGCACGAAGTAAAAACGACAGTTAAAGAAAAAAATTTAAAAATTCAATTAAAATTATCAAGAAAGTTTTGTCGAAGCCGTTAAAACCATAATCTATGTCTTTCAGGATTTTAATAGATTCAATTGTTTTTTTAAGGCTGCTATGGTGATATGTGAACTGTCAATAATGTGATAATGTGACAAATCTAGAAAACGTGAAAAATGGGCAAATACCAAAAAAAATGTGAAATCTAGTAGAATCAAAGCCAGAAGAGCGCAACTTAAGGCGTAAAACCGTAATAGAAATTAAATTTTAAACCAGTAGAAAGAAGAAAATTTCTTTTTGCTGGCACTAAGCTATAAGTTGACCTAATTAAGAAAGTAAGTAGAAGCAAATTTAAATAAACCATTATTTATTTTAAAATCAAGTTTTTTTTAAAATCACAACAACCATAAGCTTTCAAGTAAAAAACTAGATTCATTAAATTGATGCTGCGTAGGAAGCGCCTGAAGAAGCCTATCACGACTGAGCTTTGATTTTAAAAGTTGTGTTCATTAATTAAAATAAAAAAAGGTCAATTTTTTAATAGAAAAAACCGACTGATTACAATCCGAACACCTTATGGATTGTAACAGTCCAATATAGGTCCAAAACTAGCCCTGCTAATTATATTCGTCCATTAAGAACACTTAATTTTTCGAATGCTTTTGATATAGACAATTTGTTATTTGAAAGTTAAAAATATATGCTGCGTTTTTGATAATCAATGAGTAAAAGTAGCAAAAAACGGCAAAGTTTTAATTACAGAGCACTCTCAACGGATGTTGAAATAAGAATAACCCTTTTTTTGAGTCTACAAAGATTGTATTAATGGTGTTTGGGGGAGTACACTCGGTATATTCATTCAAAGTGGACTAAAGAAGCTTATTTCGTGTTGTTTTTGATGAAAAGGGCTGAAATTTGAAATATTTAGCCAAAAATTTTTGACAAAAAATTCATATAAAAATAGTTGTCGACAATAGTTTTGTTGTCTTGAAAAACAAAATCAAGAACACTATTCTTCAAAATGTTAACAAATTTTTGCAAAATTGACGAAATTTTAGGCAAAAATTCTGGAAAATGTGAATAAAAACTGTGAAATTCTCTCTGCTTTTCTCAGAAGTTTAAACCTCGATAACTCCCTGTAAAAAACGAAAAAAAATCTTTAATTCCATATTCTACGCTGTACGAGCTTCTAATGATAGCAGACTCAACTCTCTGCGAAAAATATATTGATCGGCGAAAATTGTCTGAAAAAAACCCATTTGAGTATATAGTTCCTCCCCCCTCAAGAGGGGTCGGAACAATAAAATGAGGAATTTCGACCTCTTTAGTTTTGTTATCGATTGTGAATTTGGACATCTAACTGATTTATGATCAGTGTGAAATTATACCTCATTGCTGTTATCTATAATTTGATAGATGCAACGTATTCTCTGATATCATAGTATGTGCTCCTTGATGAACCATGCAGTGTTAAATGAGAATAGGCTTCACCAAAAATTTTGCGCTCATATTTCAAAGTAGCTTGTGTTTAGTTTTGAAGGGTTTTCTAGTAAATGTTTTCCTAAAGAATTTTTGCATGCCAAGGGTTAACAACTTCACTTTATACTCGTTTATTCTGTTGACACTAAATATAAACAATACGTATAGAATTAAATACTTTTGTAATTGTTTTGATTGAATTGAATTTACCCATTTATAATAATTACTGATCATGATTGTTTGATTGTTTTAGATTAAGGACAGCATTAAAAAACGAGCCGCCAACATGACATGTTTTCATTTTTTTAATAATCAGAGCGAATTGTTGAAAGTTTTTGACATTCATCACAAAATGGGTATGAGTCACTTGGTCGTGAAGGTTAGTTCCAGAGGTTAGCTCAATGTGAAAATCACTCGAATGAAGTTTTTTAGTTAATTGATGAAGAAACTAGTATTTCAAAATGGATCCAGTGAAATCCATACCGTTGCCTTTTTATTTATTGGCTATAAAAGTTTATTTTCTAAAGATATGCTGCTAAAAGCCATTGCGCCCCTATGGCTCAATACAATTCGGTTGCTTTTTGGGGTAATCAGTTATGACGTACCATTGTTCAATTTAGCAGACTGAAATTGTTTTGCTGTTGCTGTAATACAAAACTTGAATTTTATCAAAAAATAGTTGTTCTTGACTGTGTTTATAAATAAAACATTATTTTTATCATGTTCTATCAAATGCCACTGCTTACATAGGAGTAATGACAAATTATTGAAATGCAATGAGAAACTTTGCTTTTTCTTCCATGTATTATTCCCAGAAGCTCTTCTGATGAATTTCTTTATATGGGATGGTGACAACTCAGCCCCCCATCGACTGACAGAATAGCCCCAGTCACAAACGAGGCCTCCTTACTTGACAAATACACAATCGAACTCGCAATTTCCTCCTCTTTTCCTATTCTTCCCATCGGGTTGCTGTGGTTGCTCAAGAGATAGTCAACTAGTTCACGCGGAAGCCCAGCTTTTACGTGGATTCCTGTATCAATCACTCCTGGGTTCACACTGTTTACCCTGATTCCATTTTTGCCTTCTTCTGCTGCCAGTGTTTTCGTAAACATGTCCAAAGCGGCCTTGAATTAAAAGAAGTTTTCATATAAACATTCAAGGTTGAGGTTGAGAAAATTGGAAATTTTGATATAATTCCTCTTTCCGGGATTGAGATCCTCTGTCAAATTTTTCAGCCTTCAGAGCTCAAAATGTCATTTCGCAAATGTTTGTGTTGAATTATGACCTTTTCCATTTAAATTAAACTTATTGTATAGAGTCAGTTCCACAGTTAAAGGACTGTAACCAATTGAAACAAGTATATCTAAAGTGACGTTAAAGCTCAGTTTTCTTAAATGAATTTGGTGGAAACCCTTAGGTGTTCGACATCGACCTGTTTTTGGACAATTTGCCGGCTAATTTTCGCGTTTTCCGGACCTATCTTGTATTATTTCCCGAGTATTTTTGGCGCTTTTCCTACCAATTTTGGACGCTTTTGGACTTGCCAAGTCTTGGACAAGACGTGAACAATGTTGACAAGTGTAAAGTGATATGATCAGTGTTCTGAATCAGTACTGAAATTAGACCTGCAATTGTACTGACCCAGCAGTACTGACTTGATGGTAAGTACGGGCTGTTACCTTTGACATGCTGTAATAAGCAGAGTTGGTGAATGACTTCAAACTAGAAATTGAAGAAATGTTCACAACACTTCCTTTCGTTTTCTCCAAATGAGGCAGACACAGTTTGGTAAGCATGATAGCCGACTTCACATTGACTCCAAAAACGTTGTCAAATTGTTCCACAGGCGCCTCGCGAATTGAGCCCATAGCACTGACGCCAGCATTATTTACCAGAATATCGATCCGGCCGAATTTGTCCAGAGATGTTGAAACAATCTTCTCACAAGTCTCATTAAGCGTAATATCACCTAAAACGCCAATTTTGTTAAATTTTATTATTTTTTTCAAAGTTCCATGTATTTTCGATAATTAGTATTTCTATTTGAGGTAATCGAGGAATAAACTGGTTAACGTTTAACAGAAATTTTTTATCAATAGAAAGGGTGGAAACTTTTCAAATAGGAAATTTATTCATTCAAATCTACCTAATTTAAAACTCCGTATTTTGTGTAAACTCTTCTAATTTGCGGTACTGCATCACAAGCACCCCAGTTGAAGGGTCGACTTATGAAAAGACCGTGAACTACCAATATCGGGTATGAAAAGACCGTGTTCGACCGATATTGGGTAGGAAATTATTTGGTTCGGCTTTAATTATCACGGTCGACCAATATTGGCCGCGGTCGACCATGGGTTAACCAATAAGTGCAATGGTCAATCATGGGTGTACCGAGATGTGTCAGGGTTCACGGTATAAGTGAATACACAATTTTTTGAAAGTAGCGGATTTTAGCCGAAACAAAAGAGTTGTTCAAATGAAAGTAAACTGTTAGGTCAATAATCCATGTTGATGGGTAGTCTAAAACACAAAAAAATTATAGCCTAGATTGCTTAGAAAAAAATGGTTTTCGTCTGTTTCTAGTATTCTACACTGGTTGTATTGAATTTAATTGATTTTTTTCAGAAACCGCCAGAGCCATGGAGTCGTCATTTAACCCAGCCTTGTACCACAAACTCAGCTTTAATAGTCATTATTTTGTTATTCTTTGGGATTCTAGTGCTGTGGGCGCGTTATTTGTGTGTATCTGTGGTGCATCTCTTAGTGCTTAAATTTCATGTTTGAAGCGCTCCTGACCTTAAATTGCACCAAAAATTTTGCTCAAAAAACGGTAGAAAAACATTTTGGGTAGACGATGCCAGGTATGAAAAGACCGTGGGTCGACGTACTGAAAGACTTTTTGTTAACCATGTTAGGTTATGAAAACACTTTGAGTCGGCCGTAATTAGGGTATAAAAATATCGTTGGTTGACCGTAATAAGGGCGTCATAAAGCACCATCAATTAATATTAAACGGGCATTTTTTACATACAATAAAGATATAGTTTTGTAATCTTATTGTTTGTTTCCTCAGCAACTAAAAAACTCTGACTATGTTATCTGCAAGATGCATGTTTGTTTAATAATGAGTAATGGTACTTTTTCATCGCAGAAAAATTTGCCAAAAAAATTTTTAGTGAAAAGTTGGATCTATTCTCTTTTGGCTCCCCACCTTAGTGAGCTTATATTTTTTACGCCCCCTAGGAACACGTGCCATTTTCATGCATAGTAACGTGCAATATAACAAAAAATTAATTTGTTATCGGGGCATAAAAAATGCTGGGGGGGGGGGGCAAAACAGAATAGACACGAAAAGTTTTATTGTCTCAATGCTTGAAAGGTTTGGCATGAACTGTCAGATTTTTGTATCTTAGCCTAAAAACCAACGGGGAAAATTGTTCTGCTTGATGAAAATTGATCAAAGAAACTGACTTTATGGTCCCTTTTTGGTTAGACTTTTTTGCCAATCACCTGGCTGGTTTTCCAACGTTGGATTACCTTTTGCGATGCTGTGAGGCTCAACTTTGCAAAAGCATCTTCTTTTTTTGGTTAAAAGGGTTTATATTTTGCCTATCTACCCAATTAAATAAAAAAAAGATGAACAGCTGAAATGTTTTGGGTTGACCTCTATACCGTTTCGAAATTCCATGGTCAACCAATATTGGGTATGAAAACACTAATGGTCGACAGTAAATAGGGTATGAAGAGACCGTGGGTTGATCTATGAACAGATTTTTGATCAAATTTACTAGTGTGTTCGATCATTTAATTAAGGTAAGGAAACTACACCAACCACGGCTATTTGATAAAATAGTCGACCACTTGATTAGGGCATTCACCCTTGAGGATTCTTCAGATTCACTCTTCAATTTCTTTTGATTTTCAAAATAAATCAGCCAACAAGCGATGGACTTTCTTAGTTTGTTTGCAAAAACAAAATCCTGAAAACCATTTTTTTTCTAGTTCAAGTATTTTTGATATTTATCTTTTGTTCTGCCTAATTTATATATTACAATTTTAAGTGAAAGAAAAAAATATGTGCCTGCAAAGTTTTTAAATTTTGCTGAGAACCGTAGGAGATTTGATAGGGTTTTTGAAATAACTCTGTTGTCTTTATTTATCTGAATAATTCGTTTCTCCATTTAAATAATAAGCAAAACTTCCAAACAGGCAAAACAAAATACGGAAGAAACGGCAGAAAAGAGCAACTAAAATAATTTCTCAATAAATTTGTTTCGAAAGTTTTCTTCCGTATTGTATCGTCGTTTCCTGCATCCGGCTGCAGGCTTGCTTTTAGTTTGGGCACTACTTTAGCATGATAGCAAGTACATAATTTCATTCAAAAACCAAAGCTGAGACACGTTTCTTTTTAACGAAAGATGAAAACCAAGATAAATCGAATGACACCTTCTTTTCAGTATCCTTTCTGTTTCAAAAGAATTTTTTGAATCACTGAGATTTCGATTTAAAACACTATCCATATGTGACCAATGTCCGGAAAATTGAGTATATATACTCAATTTTGTCGGGCTTTTTCACCACCCACTTTTTGTGATTAGAATTGTAAGCGTGTGCAGAAACAAAAATTAATGACTAATTTTGGAAATATCTCGATTCCAATTGTGAAATAAGACGACAACAAGTTGTTTTGAAGTTACCCATAGCACTTTTTACATGAACAACTAAGACTATGAATTTGGTCTCAAGTAATTACTAATAAAATTCGGGGAAAAAGTTTTATGCTAATTTCATCATTTCTTCAACGAAAAGACCATAATGGGTTTTTCTGGACATCGGCCGCATGGTGGTTTTTTTAAAATAGAATTACGATTGAGCGGAGAGAATCCAGGAGAATGGAAAACGAAAAGAGAAAAAATTTTCAAGGAAGTTGCTACAAATGTGACACCAGTCTCTTAAGGTAATCCTTCCCCCTTTTCTGCTTGTTCTGCTTTGAAACAAAATTTCTCCATTTTCTTTTTGCCAATATTCCTACGAGTTTGAACTGACTAAACGGGATCTAATTTCAATTACCAAAATTATATGATTCCAACATAATCCCAAATATTATTATAGATTATTATAATATGCCTGCTTCAGTTTCTGATCATACTTGGTGACAGGGGTTAAAATCCAAAATGAATGGTTGTCAAGATAGTAAATGTCTCTCAAGCAACTTCTTGAAACCAAAAAACTTAAACTGGCAACAAAATCCTAATAGAACTGATTCATTTTTCCCAAAAATCTGATATCCCTCCTAGATCGAGAAACTGTAAAAAAAAATTAAGAAAGTTTCAGGTTTCAATCCAATCAGTTACTAATCGCTTTAATTGGCAAACTGTTATCCAACAAAAACAATTTAAAAGCAATTGATAATTACATTTCAAAAAATTGGTAATGTAATTTGAGCCTGCAGTTAATTTTATTTACAATTAGCTGCAAAACCCGCAGAACGATAAATGCACAATTTTAATATTTGTTGCTCAGATTTTCTCGCCCCATCTAAATTCTTTTCAATGTTTCGTTCTTGTTATTTGTAATGAAATAAAGAATAAAAAGAAAAAATGTTTTGTAATGTTAAAATAAAGTTTCCATAAAATCATACTTTTTTGAAATCAGATCCAATTCAGAGATATTGACATATTAAACATTTTAACAAAAAACAAAACAGATTCGTGGCAAAATTTGTGCGTTATGGTAAAGCAAATGCGTGCGATTTTTTTAAATTTAGTTGGTGAGCGCTGAGAAGAAATTATTTGAGCCCGAAATAATTAAAGTATCCCCCGAATAATTAAAGCTTGTTAGAAACGATATATATTTAGAAAATTGAGCTTCTAGAGAAGTGACAAACCATAATCCAAAAAATGCGAATCAATGAAGTAATGCTATTTTCCACTGAACTGATATCAAAAATTTTGTTTAAAACTATTGACTCGATGCAACACACCTGTTATTCTAGTCGCGAACTCATGTTCTTTCACAGCCCTAATGTTAATTGGAAAAGTTGTAAAACAATACTTCTTCAAGTAAAAACCAAAAAGTTCTATTGGGTTCATCAAAAACTATTAGGAAAAACAAAAGTACACTTAAGTATTCTTTAAAATTACCGTTTGGCGTTCATGTTGAAATTGAATCTAAAAACTTAAAATTTGTTGGTTAAACCTGGCGTTCCTGAAATTACCAGAGGTTTTAGCAAATTATTTTTAGCAAGAGTTTCCATAACACAAAATCTGAGGTTTTTCAAAACATTGGAGCTGGTAATAAGTATTATTTGAAAATTGATAAGACTGAACATAGTAAAAAATTATAGATTATGTAAGAGACTTCATCTTCAAAATCTTTATTTAGTTTGAGAAGCCGAAAAAAGTGTACAAACAGAATGAAGAAAAAACTTAGTTATTTCATATTGAAAACGGAAAGAGTAAATGGTACATTTTTCATGGTGATTAGGTTTAGATCTCAGGATTTTCGGAAAAGAAACTCTGTGTTTCTCATGATATCTGTGACAGCTCAGAGATTACAAAAATTTATGGACGCAGGCAGTGTAGAAAATTAATTATTCCCAAACAAACAAAAGAGTGATAATTATTGGATTGACATATTCTAACAACAATGCATTACCAAATAATGGTTGGATGGAAGTCGGTATCATAAAATGAATTTAAAAGATTGAACTTATTTTAATTAAAATCATTCCAGGTAATTGAACCGGGTTCTGTTTTTTTGGCACGTTCTGGTATTCATTAAATAAAAATTGCTTGTATCTCTTCTTTGCACCATTGTATGACATATATATTTTTTGTTAGAAAACTGTTTGAGAATTCCTTTCTTATTAAAAGTTTTTCATGCAAATAGCATTGAAAATTGTTTTTTTGTACATGCATGTGAAAACGTGCTGCTGACAATTTCAGATATGAGCTAAAACAAACTTGTTGATTTTTGTTTACAATGTAATGACAATGTGTCAAACTCCGACAGTAAAGCGAAATTGGTAGAGTACACATTTTGATTTTAAGAACTTAGAATTAGTCAAAATTTTTCAATGAAAATAAACTTTGAAGGCTGATTTCTGCTTGTCTGTTGTTGTTGAAAGTTTCCAACTAATAGTCGCAGGTAGAACAGAAACATTTTTTACAATACACCAACTCCACGCGTAGAAAATGATTTTTTTGTATCAGTTGGAATTTCGACCCTGAGTGATTTTATTGCGTTTGACGTTTGAGATTTGAGCTATTTGAGTTAATAATGCTTTTCAACTGAGGTTTTTCTCTTGTAATGTTTCGTAATAAATCGCTAAAAGTCTTTAATGTTGAGCAATAAATTGTTCTCTCGTAAAAAATTAAAAACATTTAACTTATCTGAGCAGTTTTGACATCCAAAAAATACGCGTTTCATTTTTTAAACTGAAGCAAACTTGTTTTCAATATCTCGTCAAAAAAACAGCCAGATGCTGGAAAATTCAACCAAGGAAATAAGTTAATTATTATGCAAAAAACTCCAACTCAGTTTAAGTCTTGCTTCTCGCTCTTGAACTTGATCGCTGACCAATTTTAATCATATTTGTAATTTAGTTAAGTCACGTAGCATGTCATACACATGATTTTAGAAAACATTAGACAAACCTCTCAAACAGTTCAGACCAATTTATTTCGTTGAAAAAGAAAAACTCAAATGATTCTACTAATCTTCATCGCAGTTACTAAAAAACTTCATCGCTGTTAAGGTTGAAAGAGATAATGATTATTCAAATTTGAGTTTGCAACTGCAGTTGTTTTGGATAGTTCACCCCATGTAATTGTCGAAAACGTAACTCCGTTTAATGCACTTAATAGTGTCACAAATGGCAGGAGATGTTTGAAGCAAAAACGTTAAAAGATAATTTTTAAGGGAATGACTGGCGTGATTGATGTTTAAGTGCTCACTATCATGATCGAAGAGATTCCAGGTTTTTTTAAGCATTAATTTCATACAATATTTTGATTTTTCATGCATAGTAGTCGGTTTCATTGAACGGTGTTATGTTTATGACCACACATCACACATAAATCAGGAGCAAATTTCACAGGTATTTGTCAGACTAACCACGTTATCTAGTACCTCTTTATTGCTTTTTTATATTCTCAAACCAATGTTTGTTACGTCTTACAGAACTAGTTTTAAGTTTTTCTTTTCAAATTTTTTTACTTTCATTTTCAATTTAGCGTTTGAACCACGGTACGCATGACTAGCTGTGTCCAGCAGTATTGTTGTATCAGTTTCTTGTTTACAAATGATGCTGCTACACAATTAAATTCAATTTCTCTTGTTTGGGGAGAAAGAAATCAAAATGATTCCCCATTTCTCTATAAATCTAACTTCTTCCAAAAAAATTTGGTTATTATGAAATTTGACACTTTATTGGTTGTGTCCTCCTTTACGGAGAACAATTGTTCCGATGTTCTGTTTTGTAGCTTTCCAGTTATAAGGGCATTATCAGTAAATTTTTCTTGCTTTGAAGTCTTTCACATGAATCCAGATACAATTTATAGGAAGTTTCTTTTTTTGGTCGGACCCGTTCTGTTAGTGACAGCAATAATCTATTATGCTGCTCGTTTAAGTTGATATGTTTTTGGTTTTCTAGTTTAGTACAATAAAAGTTGCACCTTCTGTTTCTTTATTTAAAACAGTCTAAATTTAGTTTTGTTTTGTTTACAGAAAATCAGAAATCAATCAAAGTTTGATGGAAACAAAGTCAACTGAATTTTCTGGACGATAATTCGCATTTTGAAGGTTTATTCGCCGCCATCTCATAATTTAATCCCCAATTTTTTTAAGGAAAAAAAACAAAATTTTTTATCTATTAACTTCTTATCTTCTAGGAATTTAACCGCTTTTAACAAAGAACCTAAACTTAAAACAACTAAAAATGTATTGAAGTTTAACATGTTGCGATTACCGGGAGCAGTAGTTTTTCTGTAAAAAAATTAGTAAATATATCAACGAAATACGGTACGAAATAAAACTTATGTATATGAATAACAGTTCAAAAATTTGTTCTATTTCTGCTCACCTAGTAGTATATGGTTCCACCAACAAAAAAGAAATCCACCAACAAAAAAAAAAATTTCTGCTCTACTATTATATGGTTCCAGCAACAAAAAAGAAATACTTCAGCCTTCCCAATTTGGCAAACATTAAATTTTTCCGGAAAGAGAAAAAATTAAAATAATGTTTTAAGAACATAATTATTTCAGTTTTGTTGTTTCTGCAAGCAGCCTGCACTCGTGTTCTTCAAGCAGATGTACCTCAACTTTGGGAGACAAATTGCAAAAAAAAATCAGTGTTTTCCATTAATTTTTTTCTTCAAGAAATGTGCGGAGCAAAAACTTTCAATGTTTTACCCAAAAAAAAGTTTACTTGAAAGATACTAGCAGGCCCGCAAAAGTATAACAAGATCATTTGAAAAATTGAATTTTTAAAATTCATTTTTTCCTACCACCTCGAGCTGGAACACATGCCCCTCGTTCACCTGCCATAGGTATTACGTTACGTTACCGATGTGTTTGGTTTAGTATAATACCTCCAAGTCCTAGCAATTTTGTGTTCAACTTTTTTCGGCTTTGCTGACCCTTATAATTAGGGAGAACTAAGACTTGTACAGATAACGAAATTCTACATGGTGTCGTAGCGTAACGCATGCAATACGTTAGGCTGCATTTTTAAGGGGCGTAAAAAAGAGAAGAAACAAGATATGGAGGGAGAGAAAACAGAAAAAAGAAAAGAAAGACAGAAAGGAATGAGAAAAGAAAGAAACGAAAGGGCGAAACGAGACAGAAGACAAAGGAAAGACAGAAAAAAGAAAAAGTACAGCAAAACAGAACAGAAGAAAAAGAGAGAAAAGAAAGACAGAAAAGACCAAAGAAGATGAAAAAAGACAGAAAAGAAAGGAAGAGAAAGAGAGAAAAGCAAGATAAAACGAGAGAAAAAATGACCAAAAAAAGACAAAAAAGAGAGAAAAGATGGGTGGACGAAAGAGGAAAAAGTCCAAAAAGACAAATGAAACAGAGAAAGAAAATAAACGAAAAAAAGAGCGAGAGAGAAAGGAGGGAAAAGAAAAGAAAGGACAGAAAAGAATGAGAAAAGAAAAGCAAGAGAGAAGTAAGAGAGAAAAACAGGAGAGAGAGAAAGAGAAAAGGCGAAAGGAGAGAAAGAAAAGAAAGAGGGAGCAGAAAGAACCAAGTGAGAAAAGAAAGGAAAAAAGAACAGAAAGGAAAGAGTTAAAAGAAAGAGAGAAAAGAGACAGAATTGAAAGACAGGAAAAAGAAACGCAAGATAAAAGAAAAAGAAATCAAGAGAGAAAAGAAAGACAGAAAAAACACAAAAGAGAAAGGAAAGAGAAAAGAACGAGAAAATAAAGAGAAACGACAGAGGAACGGAAGAGAAAACGAATGAAAACAAATAAAGGTAGGAAACAAAACAGAAAAAACAGGTACAAAAGCAATAGAGAAAAGAGAGAAATGAAATACAGAAAAGAAGAAGAAAAACGACAGAAAGCAAAAAAGAGAGAAGAAAGCAGAAAGAACAGAGAAAAAAAGAGAACGAGAGAGACAGAAAAGAAAAACAAAAAGAGGCAGAAAATACTATAAGAAAGAAGTGAGAGAAAAGAAAAACCAAAGACAGAAAAGACAGAGAAAAACAAGAGAAAAAAAAGACAGAAAAGTGAGCGAGACAATAAAGAGAGAAGCTAAACATGAACAAAAGAGAGAAAGAATGAGAAAAAGGCAGAAAACAACAGAAAGGAGAAAACAAAGAGAAAAGAAAAGCAAAGAAAGAGTACAGTAAGACAGAAAAGAAATAGAAAGGAAAGAGGAAAGAACGACAAGCTAAAGAGAAGAACGAAAAAGAGAAAAGCCATTAAGAAACTAAAAGGAGACAAAAAAGATTTAAAAAGAGAAAAGAAACGCAGACAAGTACAGAACAAGACAGAAAAAAAACAGAAAAGAGAGAGAGAAAAGCAAAACAAAACGAGAGATAAAGAAAGGAAAAAAAAGAGAAAAGAAAGTGAAAGGAAAGATAGAAAGCAGAAGAGACAGAGAAAAAGAAATATAACCAAAAACAAAACAAATGAAAGAGAAAATAAAAAGAAAGATGGAGCAAAGAAAGAAAGAAACGGAAGAGAAAAGATCTTCATTCGAAAGTAAAAAAGAAAAATAGACCAAATTCTTCACAGCCTAATTTTTGAAAAAACTGGCAACAAAAAAGTCAGTTAATTAAACTTCAGTTGTTCAAAACTTTTATGAGACTGAGATCAAGCAAAACTGAAAGCAAAAGAAGCAAAAGATCGTTTAAAAATTGGTCACGCAAACATTCAGCGTAAAAAGTTCTAATCAAAAACACCCGATGCTATCCAGTCATTGACCTTTATTGCATAAATTACTTTTCGGTCACTGACTTTTTGACAATGACAACTTTTCGGTCATAGGCAGCTTTTCCAAAAATGAACCATTTTTCCATTCAGTATTCAGTCATTGACCTTTACGGCATAAGTAACTTTTCGGCCATTTACTTTTTGGCAAGGTCAAGTTTTCAGTCATTGACCTTTTTCAAAATACATGCGAATCAAAACGCTTTGATGTATATTTAAGAGGCCTTAAAACATGTGAAGATTGAGAGCTTAAATATGGTGGTATAGGTACTCAGATTATTTTTAATATGTAGATTGATAGAAGATAGAGAGTGACAGGAGAAAGACAGGGATCACAAAAAATTGTGAAAAAGGAGGGAATTGGAGAAAATAGAAACGGATGCGACGTTAATGGACAAAAATCCCGATAAATACGCGGCTCATCTGTTTCTTAGCTCAACTCATTGCGCTTTTGCCTCTTAACTCACGGACCCTGGTTCGAATCCGACTGTTGCCAGTCGCTTTTTTCCGTAAAGCATGTATAGGGGCTGTTAAAACATGTAAAGATTAGGAGCTTAAAAATGGTGCCTTTTATGTCGACACTGAATTAATATATAGATATAGATGACAGCTTTTCGGTCATAGGCAGCATTTCGAACAATGAACCATTTTTACATTCACTATTCAGTCATTGACCTTTATGGCATAGGTAACTTTTCAGTCATTTACTTTTTGGCAAGGTCAAGTTTTTCGGTCATTGACCTTTTTCAAAATACATGCGAATCAAAACGCTTTGATGTATATTTAAGAGGCCTTAAAACATGTGAAGATTATGAGCTTAAATATGGTGATATAGGTATTCAGATTATTTTTAATATGTAGATTGATACAAGATAGATAGCGACAGGAGAAAGGCATGGAATATAAAAAATTGTGAAAAAGGGAGGGAATTGGAGAAAGTAGAAACGGATGCGACGTTAATGGACAAAAATCCCGATAAATACGCGGCTCGTCTGTTTCTTAGCTCAACTTATTGCGCTTTTGACTCTTAACTCACATACCCCGGTTCGAATACGACTGTTGCCAGTCGCTTTTTGCCGAAAAGCATGTTTAGGTGCTGTTAAAACATGTAACGATTAGGAGCTTAAACATGGTGCCTTTTAAGTCGACAGTGAATTAATATATAGATATAGATGACAGCTTTTCGGTCATAGGCAGCATTTCAAACAATGAACCATTTTTACATTCAGTATTCAGTCATTGACCTTTATGGCATAGGTAACTTTTCAGTCATTTACTTTTCGGCAAGGTCAAATTTTTCGATCATTGACCTTTTTCAAAATACATGCGAATCAAAACGCTTTGATGTATATTTAAGAGGCCTTAAAACATGTGAAGATTAAGAGCTTAAACATGGTGGTTTAGGTATTCAGATTATTTTTAATATGTAGATTGATACAAGATAGATAGCGACAGGAGAAAGGCATGGAATATAAAAAATTGTGAAAAAGGGAGGGAATTGGAGAAAGTGGAAACGGATGCGACGTTAATGGACAAAAATTCCGATAACTACGGGGCTCATCTGTTTCTTAGCTCAACTCATTGCGCTTTTGCCTCTTAACTCACGGACCCCGGTTCGAATCCGACTGTTGCCAGTCGCTTTTTTCCGTAAAGCATGTTTAGGGGCTGTTAAAACATGTAAAGATTAGGAGCTTAAACATGGTGCCTTTTATGTCGACACAGAATTAATATATAGATATAGATGACAGCTTTTCGGTCATAGGCAGCATTTCGAACAATGAACCATTTTTACATTCAGTATTCAGTCATTGACCTTTATGGCATAGGTAACTTTTCAGTCATTTACTTTTTGGCAAGGTCAATTTTTTCGGTCATTGACCTTTTTCATAATACATCCGAATCAAAACGCTTTGATGTATATTTAAGAGGCCTTAAAACATGTGAAGATTAGGAGCTTAAATATGGTGGTATAGGTATTCAGATTATTTTTAATATGTAGATTGATACAAGATAGATAGCGACAGGAGAAAGGCATGGAATATAAAAAATTGTGAAAAAGGGAGGGAATTGGAGAAAGTAGAAACGGATGCGACGTTAATGGACAAAAATCCCGATAAATACGCGGCTCGTCTGTTTCTTAGCTCAACTCATTGCGCTTTTGACTCTTAACTCACATACCCCGGTTCGAATCCGACTGTTGCCAGCCGCTTTTTTGCCGAAAAGCATGTTTAGGTGCTGTTAAAACGTGTAACGATTAGGAGCTTAAACATGGTGCCTTTTATGTCGACACTGAATTAATATATAGATATAGATGACAGCTTTTCGGTCATAGGCAGCATTTCGAACAATGAACCATTTTTACATTCAGTATTCAGTTATTGACCTTTATGGCATAGGTAACTTTTCAGTCATTTACTTTTCGGCAAGGTCAAGTTTTTCGGTCATTGACCTTTTTCAAAATACATGCGAATCAAAACGCTTTGACGTATATTTAAGAGGCCTTAAAACATGTGAAGATTAAGAGCTTAAATATGGTGGTATAGGTATTCAGATTATTTTTAATATGTAGATTGATACAAGATAGATAGCGACAGGAGAAAGGCATGGAATATAAAAAATTGTGAAAAAGGGAGGGAATTGGAGAAAGTAGAAACGGATGCGACGTTAATGGACAAAAATCCCGATAAATACGCGGCTCGTCTGTTTCTTAGCTCAACTCATTGCGCTTTTGACTCTTAACTCACATACCCCGGTTCGAATCCGACTGTTGCCAGCCGCTTTTTTGCCGAAAAGCATGTTTAGGTGCTGTTAAAACGTGTAACGATTAGGAGCTTAAACATGGTGCCTTTTATGTCGACACTGAATTAATATATAGATATAGATGACAGCTTTTCGGTCATAGGCAGCATTTCGAACAATGAACCATTTTTACATTCAGTATTCAGTTATTGACCTTTATGGCATAGGTAACTTTTCAGTCATTTACTTTTCGGCAAGGTCAAGTTTTTCGGTCATTGACCTTTTTCAAAATACATGCGAATCAAAACGCTTTGACGTATATTTAAGAGGCCTTAAAACATGTGAAGATTAAGAGCTTAAATATGGTGGTATAGGTTTTCAGATTATTTTTAATATGTAGATTGATACAAGATAGATAGCGACAGGAGAAAGGCATGGAATATAAAAAATTGTGAAAAACGGAGGGAATTGGAGAAAATAGAAACGGATGCGACGTTAATGGACAAAAATCCCGATAAATACGCGGCTCATCTGTTTCTTAGCTCAACTCATTGCGCTTTTGCCTCTTAACTCACGGACCCTGGTTCGAATCCGACTGTTGCCAGTCGCTTTTTTCCGTAAAGCATGTTTAGGGGCTGTTAAAACATGTAAAGATTAGGAGCTTAAAAATGGTGCCTTTTATGTCGACACTGAATTAATATATAGATATAGATGACAGCTTTTCGGTCATAGGCAGCATTTCGAACAATGAACCATTTTTACATTCAGTATTCAGTTATTGACCTTTATGGCATAGGTAACTTTTCAGTCATTTACTTTTCGGCAAGGTCAAGTTTTTCGGTCATTGACCTTTTTCAAAATACATGCGAATCAAAACGCTTTGACGTATATTTAAGAGGCCTTAAAACATGTGAAGATTAAGAGCTTAAATATGGTGGTATAGGTTTTCAGATTATTTTTAATATGTAGATTGATACAAGATAGATAGCGACAGGAGAAAGGCATGGAATATAAAAAATTGTGAAAAACGGAGGGAATTGGAGAAAATAGAAACGCATGCGACGTTAATGGACAAAAATCCCGATAAATACGCGGCTCATCTGTTTCTTAGCTCAACTCATTGCGCTTTTGCCTCTTAACTCACGGACCTTGGTTCGAATCCGACTGTTGCCAGTCGCTTTTTTCCGTAAAGCATGTTTAGGGGCTGTTAAAACATGTAAAGATTAGGAGCTTAAAAATGGTGCCTTTTATGTCGACACTGAATTAATATATAGATATAGATGACAGCTTTTCGGTCATAGGCAGCATTTCGAACAATGAACCATTTTTACATTCAGTATTCAGTCATTGACCTTTATGGCATAGGTAACTTTTCAGTCATTTACTTTTTGGCAAGGTCAAGTTTTTCGGTCATTGACCTTTTTCAAAATACATGCGAATCAAAACGCTTTGATGTATATTTAAGAGGCCTTAAAACATGTGAAGATTATGAGCTTAAATATGGTGGTATAGGTATTCAGATTATTTTTAATATGTAGATTGATACAAGATAGATAGCGACAGGAGAAAGGCATGGAATATAAAAAATTGTGAAAAAGGGAGGGAATTGGAGAAAGTAGAAACGGATGCGACGTTAATGGACAAAAATCCCGATAAATACGCGGCTCGTCTGTTTCTTAGCTCAACTTATTGCGCTTTTGACTCTTAACTCACATACCCCGGTTCGAATACGACTGTTGCCAGTCGCTTTTTGCCGAAAAGCATGTTTAGGTGCTGTTAAAACATGTAACGATTAGGAGCTTAAACATGGTGCCTTTTAAGTCGACACTGAGTTAATATATAGATATAGATGACAGCATTTCGGTCATAGGCAGTATTTCAAACAATGAACCATTTTTACATTCAGTATTCAGTCATTGACCTTTATGGCATAGGTAACTTTTCAGTCATTTACTTTTCGGCAAGGTCAAGTTTTTCGGTCATTGACCTTTTTCAAAATACATGCGAATCAAAACGCTTTGATGTATATTTAAGAGGCCTTAAAACATGTGAAGATTAAGAGCTTAAACATGGTGGTATAGGTATTCAGAATATTTTTAATATGAAGATTGATACAAGATAGATAGCGACAGGAGAAAGGCATGGAATATAAAAAATTGTGAAAAAGGGAGGGAATTGGAGAAAATGGAAACGGATGCGACGTTAATGGACAAAAATTCCGATAACTACGGGGCTCATCTGTTTCTTAGCTCAACTCATTGCGCTTTTGCCTCTTAACTCACGGATCCCGGTTCGAATCCGACTGTTGCCAGTCGCTTTTTTCCGTAAAGCATGTTTAGGGGCTGTTAAAACATGTAAAGATTAGGAGCTTAAAAATGGTGCCTTTTATGTCGACACTGAATTAATATATAGATATAGATGACAGCTTTTCGGTCATAGGCAGCATTTCGAACAATGAACCATTTTTACATTCAGTATTCAGTTATTGACCTTTATGGCATAGGTAACTTTTCAGTCATTTACTTTTCGGCAAGGTCAAGTTTTTCGGTCATTGACCTTTTTCAAAATACATGCGAATCAAAACGCTTTGACGTATATTTAAGAGGCCTTAAAACATGTGAAGATTAAGAGCTTAAATATGGTGGTATAGGTTTTCAGATTATTTTTAATATGTAGATTGATACAAGATAGATAGCGACAGGAGAAAGGCATGGAATATAAAAAATTGTGAAAAACGGAGGGAATTGGAGAAAATAGAAACGCATGCGACGTTAATGGACAAAAATCCCGATAAATACGCGGCTCATCTGTTTCTTAGCTCAACTCATTGCGCTTTTGCCTCTTAACTCACGGACCCTTGTTCGAATCCGACTGTTGCCAGTCGCTTTTTTCCGTAAAGCATGTTTAGGGGCTGTTAAAACATGTAAAGATTAGGAGCTTAAAAATGGTGCCTTTTATGTCGACACTGAATTAATATATAGATATAGATGACAGCTTTTCGGTCATAGGCAGCATTTCGAACAATGAACCATTTTTACATTCAGTATTCAGTCATTGACCTTTATGGCATAGGTAACTTTTCAGTCATTTACTTTTTGGCAAGGTCAAGTTTTTCGGTCATTGACCTTTTTCAAAATACATGCGAATCAAAACGCTTTGATGTATATTTAAGAGGCCTTAAAACATGTGAAGATTATGAGCTTAAATATGGTGGTATAGGTATTCAGATTATTTTTAATATGTAGATTGATACAAGATAGATAGCGACAGGAGAAAGGCATGGAATATAAAAAATTGTGAAAAAGGGAGGGAATTGGAGAAAGTAGAAACGGATGCGACGTTAATGGACAAAAATCCCGATAAATACGCGGCTCGTCTGTTTCTTAGCTCAACTTATTGCGCTTTTGACTCTTAACTCACATACCCCGGTTCGAATACGACTGTTGCCAGTCGCTTTTTGCCGAAAAGCATGTTTAGGTGCTGTTAAAACATGTAACGATTAGGAGCTTAAACATGGTGCCTTTTAAGTCGACACTGAGTTAATATATAGATATAGATGACAGCATTTCGGTCATAGGCAGTATTTCAAACAATGAACCATTTTTACATTCAGTATTCAGTCATTGACCTTTATGGCATAGGTAACTTTTCAGTCATTTACTTTTCGGCAAGGTCAAGTTTTTCGGTCATTGACCTTTTTCAAAATACATGCGAATCAAAACGCTTTGATGTATATTTAAGAGGCCTTAAAACATGTGAAGATTAAGAGCTTAAACATGGTGGTATAGGTATTCAGAATAATTTTAATATGAAGATTGATACAAGATAGATAGCGACAGGAGAAAGGCATGGAATATAAAAAATTGTGAAAAAGGGAGGGAATTGGAGAAAATGGAAACGGATGCGACGTTAATGGACAAAAATTCCGATAACTACGGGGCTCATCTGTTTCTTAGCTCAACTCATTGCGCTTTTGCCTCTTAACTCACGGATCCCGGTTCGAATCCGACTGTTGCCAGTCGCTTTTTTCCGTAAAGCATGTTTAGGGGCTGTTAAAACATGTAAAGATTAGGAGCTTAAACATGGTGCCTTTTATGTCGACACAGAATTAATATATAGATATAGATGACAGCTTTTCGGTCATAGGCAGCATTTCGAACAATGAACCATTTTTACATTCAGTATTCAGTCATTGACCTTTATGGCATAGGTAACTTTTCAGTCATTTACTTTTTGGCAAGGTCAATTATTTCGGTCATTGACCTTTTTCAAAATACATCCGAATCAAAACGCTTTGATGTATATTTAAGAGGCCTTAAAACATGTGAAGATTAGGAGCTTAAATATGGTGGTATAGGTATTCAGATTATTTTTAATATGTAGATTGATACAAGATAGATAGCGACAGGAGAAAGGCATGGAATATAAAAAATTGTGAAAAAGGGAGGGAATTGGAGAAAGTAGAAACGGATGCGACGTTAATGGACAAAAATCCCGATAAATACGCGGCTCGTCTGTTTCTTAGCTCAACTCATTGCGCTTTTGACTCTTAACTCACATACCCCGGTTCGAATCCGACTGTTGCCAGTCGCTTTTTTGCCGAAAAGCATGTTTAGGTGCTGTTAAAACATGTAACGATTAGGAGCTTAAACATGGTGCCTTTTATGTCGACACTGAATTAATATATAGATATAGATGACAGCTTTTCGGTCATAGGCAGCATTTCGAACAATGAACCATTTTTACATTCAGTATTCAGTTATTGACCTTTATGGCATAGGTAACTTTTCAGTCATTTACTTTTCGGCAAGGTCAAGTTTTTCGGTCATTGACCTTTTTCAAAATACATGCGAATCAAAACGCTTTGACGTATATTTAAGAGGCCTTAAAACATGTGAAGATTAAGAGCTTAAATATGGTGGTATAGGTTTTCAGATTATTTTTAATATGTAGATTGATACAAGATAGATAGCGACAGGAGAAAGGCATGGAATATAAAAAATTGTGAAAAACGGAGGGCATTGGAGAAAGTGGAAACAGATGCGACGTTAATGGACAAAAATCCCGATAAATACGCGGCTCATCTGTTTCTTAGCTCAACTCATTGCGCTTTTGCCTCTTAACTCACATACCCCGGTTCGAATCCGACTGTTGCCAGTCGCTTTTTTCCGTAAAGCATGTTTAGGGGCTGTTAAAACATGTAAAGATTAGGAGCTTAAACATGGTGCCTTTTATGTCGACACTGAATTAATATATAGATTTCTTTTGAAAAACAAGACAATTGGCTTTTAAAATATCGGTAAAATGCCAACCTTTTATTGAGTCAGAGGAAAATTACAAATAGGCGGAACAATTTTGGATTTTTGAGAACTTATACCCTGTTCTTTATTATTAACGATATTGTCGGTGCTCCGTGCCAAAATTTTTGGTGTTCCTAGTTGCGAACATTATTAAAATTGGAAATAATTTTGATCAAAAAACAAAAACACCGCCATCTTTATGCGAATAATGGATTTGCTCCACTTTTTTCCCGGCCCGTAATAACAAGGCAACTTCCTTCATTTCAAGAAGTACCCCACTGCTGTCAAATAATCTTAACCACTTTGACAAGTCAAAAACATTCAAGGACTCCAATTACAGTGGCCTTTTTCATCATTTTAGCCTCTTGACCAAATTGAGTAATATTGGTGTAAATTACTGCATCAAAATGGGAGGAATTTAAGACAGACTCTTGACCAGATTTCTCAGCAGCTCTGTCTTTCTTCGGGATTTACACCTACCAGTCACTGCCACACAATCTGCCTTTGGGTTGACAGAGTTTAGTTTTTGCTGTGTGTCTAGAATGCCCTGTTGGTTTCTGCCAGTGAGACAGAATCTGTTCACTCCCTTCTGTGCAAACTTGACCACTGTAGCTGCCCCTATCCCACTACTGCTCCCTGTCACTATCACCACTGTCTCAGGACCAAAGAGAGAATCCATAGTATTTTACTGGCTTGCAATTTTGGTAACAATGAAAATTTTAAATTGTCCACAAACAATAAACTGGACTGAACAGTAAAATTATGTCTTTGAAGTTTGTGTGAACTGAAAAAGAGCAATGCTTGAAGACAGCCAATAATTTGCTCAAGTCAGACTATGTAACTCAATTTATAACTGATTATAAATGTTCTACGCTTTTATCAACCACTCAAAAGTGTGTTAATTTTTCCTTTGATAACCGCTTAGCCCTACTGGATAAACAACGGGGCGAATTAACAAATACAGAAATAGACATGGCCCATTTAGGGTTTCATCAATTGATCTAATGGCCCCCTTTTTTATCAATTAGCTCCACATTTCCTCCCTCGACCAATGGAGAGACGCCGCATGCTAACTAGAGATAATCAAAAAGATAATCAGGCGCTACCTTGACCATACAGATTGACTCATAATGACAAAATAACGCATTACATTTTCGAATCGTTCATGAATGTAAACGACGGTCGGTATGACGTTCAACTATACTAAAGAGATTACGTATTACCACAAAAGTGACCACGTGAAATTACGTACACGAGTGTTGAAGTTGCGAATGATTTAGAATATCCAAAAATTTATTGCGCAAAACTCATAGTCAAGCAACTAACCCGCGATAGACGCTAGGGCGATGCCTGCTAGAGGAGAAGGGCTGGAGGGGGGGGGGGGTGGTTGGGAATTAGGGGCATTAGTTTGTGGACTTACAAACTCGAAAATACGACGCCACTTTGCCATTTTGCCACATCGACAAACTTACAATACCAGAATTTCATTGCGTAATTACTCTAGTGATATGACCCAGACTTCAGCTTAAACTATAATAGTGACATAAATTAGTAAAAAAAATGGACTGTTTGCCTTAAAGTTAGCCGGCGTCATTGTAACTGCTAGATGTCCTAGTAATTGCAATGAAATATTATTTTCAAGTCCTTTGTTATGAAAGATTATTTACTTTCGACGCCCGAAATGTATGTTTACTAACTTGTATCTTGGCCAAAATACCGGATATGCTCACAAGTTATGACCAAAAACAATTATTCTACGTTAGAGATTGCAAACAGCGGTTAACGAGCCAATGAGAAGATTGTGATATATCGAGAAGTGGCGAACTTAGCAACTTAGGTTAAAACTTCGATATATAAAGAAAACTTTCTTACCTGATGTTTGGTGAAGTGAAATTGAATAATGGCTTCTAATATGAACCGAATCATCGATTAAAATTTGTTCAAACCACACGTTTATCAGTGTACATAAACCATATATTTGTGTGATAGCTTCGACCTTCCCACCACCAGATATGATCAGAAACCAACTCTCCGACCCTCACAGTAAATAGAAATGACATGTTCTCAGGTAGGGAGAACAATGTTTTAAGTGCAAAAAGTACTTGCCATATACGGCAAAGGGGAAAACATGTTCATAACTAAAGTGTAAATTAACCCATATCAGTTTATCTATATCTAGACGGATCTGTAAATTTTCATACTGAAACGGACTATAAATACCTGTGAAATTTTGTACATTTAGGCCAATTTGAATTCAATTATTAAAATAAGAAAAATTCTTGTTACTTGTGCTCGAGATGACGACAATGGTGTCCAGACCACCAAACGATCGATAAACCTTGGATCTGCAAAATACTGAATCCTGTACTGCGTGGATCATGTCTTGTGGAGCGAAACGTGCCGCAGAGAAGAAAGAAGATAAAGTCATCACCGACTGTACGATGGTGGACCTACAGGTAACAAATCTTTTTCTTAGCATATGCGGCCAGGACGTACTTCTCAAATTTAGCAGACTTGTGAGCGCTAAAAAATTGTTAGACACTCCTTTTAAAGAGATCAGACAAGCTATTCAAAACTATATTTTCCCTAAATAGAGAGTAAAAACGGCAGAAAGGACTAAATTTCTTTCCGCTGCCAAAGGCGTTGGAGAAACTGACGACAATTTTCTAGCGCGTCTCACAGAAGAAGCACGTTATTGTGACTTCGAAAAACTTAAAACATTAACCAACCCTGAGGAAGAGTTTCAGGTTTGAGAGACCCTGAGGCCAAATTAGGACTATTAGACGGCATTAAAACTAAGCCAACAATGTGTTTGTCTTAAATGACAGAAAGCTTACAGTTCAGAAGTCAAGCAATGGCTTTTGCGAGTCCCTCAACAGGTAATAGATCATTTGTAATAAAAGAAGAAGTGGGATACAATTTCGAAAAGACCTTCAGAATACCTACTGAAAAGTTCACTGGTTATAAAGGCAATGGTAATATGTGTAATAGATGTGGAGGTAAGCCATACAGTAGCAAGCCGTGTCCGGCCTTGAACAAGAAATGTAACACCTTTGAAAAGTTGGGGCACTTTTCAAAAATGTGCAGAAAAAAACCCAGCCTAAGTCAGATAAGTCTGACCAGCACAACAATTTCTGCGAGAAAGAAGGTACGTTGTCTGGTCAAACATCATTCGAAATTGAGATGGGGATGTACTATACACGGGAAAACGTGTTTAACATGTCGGTGACATGGGAGTATATTACAGTAAAAGAACATAAAAAAAAAATGCAAATGATACCGGCGCTGCTGGCAACGTGATATCATCACTAATCTGGACTGAGCTTGGTAAATCTCAGTTAAATGGGAAAGTCAGACCTCTTGAGGCCTATGACGGTCATCAACTGACGATTCTGGGATCACTAACCTGTGATGTTGAGTGGAATGGAAGCAAGTATAGGCAACAACAACTAGCAGTTGTGCAATCCGACAATAAATTTGGGCTACTTGGGAGAGACATACTACCCCAAGAAGGCATCAATGCAATGAGTGATGAAAGACTACTACCTGCAGTCAAAGGATACAAAGCGCAAGTGAAACTCATACCGGGATCACAGCCAATGCTCTGCAAAGCCAGAAAGTTACATCTACCTCTCCAAGACAGGGTCAAAGAGAAGTTTGAGATAATGGTACGACAGGGCATTCTGGAGCCAGTACAATTGGTGGGGTCACAAATGCATCACCAGTAGTGTAGCAGCGAAAGAAAAATGGAGCACTGAGACTATGCGTGGACCTGAAAGTTCACATCAATGGCAAAGTTATGGACGAGGACTATCCAATCCCAGACATGGAGGCTATTTTCCATAATTTCCATGGGATCTCTTACTTTGGAAAAATTGACTTATCAAACGCATACTATCAAGTTGAGCTGGACGAGGATGCAAAAGAAATATGCACAATCAACACATCGCAGAGATTGTTCAAGATGTGCAGGCTTCCTCAGGGCCTAAAAAACTCTTCATCAATCTTCCAGAATTGCATTGAGTCAATTCTCAAAGGAATCAAGGGTGTGGTTATCTTCCAAGACGACAGCCTGGTATATTGAACAACAAAGGATCAATACGAGAAACGGATGCTTGCAGTCAAGAGTCGGCTACGTGAAAAAAATTTTCACCATCAGTGAGGAGAAATCTAACTCAAAACCAGTTTCAAGCGTAAATTTTCTTGATTACTCTGCTTCCAAAGAAGGAATAGCAAACAAACCCAAACATGTTGAGAAAATCAAAAATGCAAAACCGCCATCAAATATGAAAAAACTCGGGTCTTTTGTCGGCTTAGCAAATTTTTATGGTCAAATGATACAGGATTTTGCAACAAAAAGGCTACCCCTAAACGAACATCGAAAAGGAGAACTCAGTTGGGAAAAGGAAGAGCAAAATTCTTTTGAAAACATCAAAAGCCAGTTATGTGCTAACCCTCTTGTACAGCCTTACAGCTTGACGAAGGAAGCAACCGTGACAACAGACGACTCAGAGAAAGCTATAGGCGGGGTACTCTCACAAGGACATCCTGTGATCTACGTATCGAGGAAGTTGTCACAAGCCGAAAAAAATTACTCCAATTTTGAGCGAGAGGCACTTGCAATCGTCTTTGTGGTCACAAGATTGAAACAATTCCTACTCGGAAGAAGGTTCACTCTACAGACTGACCACAAACCTCTCAAATATCTCTTCGCCCCAGACGAAGAAATTCCGAAAACAGCGTCAGCAAGAATTACGAGATGGGCAATAGCGCTGATGGGATTTGAATTCGAAATGAAATATACACCCGGAGAACAGATCCCCCACGCTGATGCTTTGAGCAGACTAGAATTTGATGGCGACGAAGACAATGGTTGAGTCTGCTTTACTCTTGACGTTATCTACTTCGTCCAATCTGACCTGGTGACCCAGTCATACATAAAAACTGAGCTGTGCTTGAATTGACTTTTTCATGATGTCATCAAAAAAATAAAAAGCGGCATCTGGAAACAATGCTTAGAAGCAGAGAAAGGATTTGAACAACAGAAAAACACCTTGACCATTCACAATGGAATCGTTTTTCGAAGAGTTGTGCCTTTCATTCCACCCAAACGAAGACCCATGGTAGTGACCTAAACTCATGAGACTCACCCAGGCAAAAATGCAACGGAAACAGCAGTTCGAATGATGGCATGGTGGCTCGGCATCAGTCAAGATGTTCTCGGATATGATAGAAAATGTAGGGAATGCCAAGAAAACAGACCTAGCATGGGGAAACCAGTATCTACTTGGTCGGAAGCTGAAGTTTGGGAAAAAGTCCACGTGGACTGGGGCTACGTTCGGATCAATGTAATATCTTAGTGAAAAAAGACGCGGGATCAAGTTGGATAGAAGCCTTCCCTGCGTGAAATAGAACATCACAAACAGTGAAGATGCATTTGAGTCAAATCTTTGCAAAATTTGGGATACCAAGAATATTAGTATCAGACAATGGTCCTGAGTTTGTGGTCAGTGACCTAAAGCAATGGTGTGAATCACTGGAGATTAAAAAGATGGAATCTTCCATCTACCATCCAAGAGTGTAAAATCGTAACCAATGGCCTAAAACCAGAACTATCAGAATTTTAGGTGTAAAATATTTCTTTAAGTCGAACGAACAATTAAGTAATGCAACTAGAGACAATATAACAGCTGCAAACACCAGACAACCCTCAAGAGAACATTCAGCTCTGTTTTGGGAACAAGCTACCAAGTAGATTAGGTTCAGTAATGACTTTAACAAGAAACGAAAAGTGAAGTAATTTTGTTAGAGCGGTTACCTTGAACTCTCAGAAATTTCGGGTATTCTATTGAAGATTTGGGATCAGTGGTGCACTGATTGAGAGTTAGCAGAACTTTGGCGCTTGCTGCTATCATATGTACTGTTATCACAAAGTGTGGAATCATAATAAATGTCATCATTGAACTGTTACCATGAAAGTCTCTGTAAAGAGGTTAAACCATCTCTTTCAATCTCTTGCGTAATTTATATATAGGTATCCTAGCTCTCATGAGGTCCAATAAGAGCATATAAAAAGTCACTGCTACGTAGCTGAAGTTCATAAACCGATTATAGCGTATTACTGACCTCTATGCATTTTACGGGGATTTATATGAAATTGCGTTCTATACTGAATACTAGCTTGCTGTAATCCGCGAGTAGCTTGTGGCAACAAAAAACCGTTAGTAGTCACTGACATCCGTTATAACTGAAAGAAAATAGAGTTTTACAAAATTCGTAATTTTGGCCAAATCTGAAAATTTTTACAAGTTGGGACTCCATATTTGTCCACCCCCCCCCCTCGATTTTGCGAAGCCGATATGGCCGAACCCAGCCAGGATCACCAACGCCCTAGAGGGCCCTCAAGCTCTTTGTGTACCAGAATTGGTAGCGACAGCTTTACTAGGTGGGGAGCCATTAACACTTATATGGGGAAAAAGTGATAATTTTGGGGTAAAATCCGAAAACGCTGATTTTTGAGTTTCATGAACGCCACCTATTACAGGGTGCAATAAGGCCTGGAGCCCATGCCTAATTAGGCTCGATGCAGACCGTGCCCCCCAAACCGTCTTAAGTAAACAAAAGACCCGGAAACACATAATTCGTAAAGCAACTAAGTATAAGTCGACTTGCCGGCCAATTTGAACTTTATGCTTGTTACGGACGTACGGCGCAACCGGACCGTAACCCTACAGCACATAAGCGGACGTGCGGACGGTACCCTAGGAATTCCCCTATGTAAAGAAATTGCACGTAAGGACAGAAAAATCCGGAATTCACATTTACGTAAATTTGGCGGCCATCTTGACTGACATTTAATAAGTAAGAGTGGGTATTTAACACGTCACCTTATTACGGCATTGGTATCACGGAATGTACACGAAGCAGCCAATAACAGTATAGAAGGTTGAAAACCTTGTGCAATAATGACGGTTATTTGGTTTGAGTAAACAAACTGTTTGCTCGGCTCAGTATAAAAGCGGCTTACACTATAAGCGCAGCGCAGAAGTGGCAAATCGTGAACGAGTTAATTATTGATTGTTTGGCATAGTTTGCCGGTATTATTGAGCGTGAGGCTCTGTTAATCGTTATTAAGCGTCGTTGCGTTTAATTTTGCCGGAGCGATTGAGCGCGATGCTCTGAATAGTCGCTGTTATAGAATTAGAGTTATCTGGTTAACTTTGCCGGAGCGATTGAGCGCGATGCTCTGAATAGTCGCTGTTATAGAATTAGAGTTATTTGGTTAACTTTGCCGGAGCGATTGAGCGCGATGCTCTGAATAGTCGCTGTTATAGAATTACAGTTAATTGGCAGAGTTTGCCTGGTTGATTGAGCGAGGAGCTCTGAGTAGTCTTTGCGATTCGGTTAGATTATCGAGCACAGATTGCTGTTGCAAGTGAGCAAGAGGCTCTGGAACTTGCGGTATTTGATTGAGCAAGCGGCTCGGATTAGTTACAGTTATTTGGCAGAGTTTGTCTATTGAGCGAGAAGCTCGGACTTATTGTTGTTGTTAGACTGTGGTTCATCAGTCTGTTATTAGCTGAAGGATAATTCCAGCTGTTTTGATTGGGTTTGAGTATAAGCGGCAATCGGTATTACTGTAGAATTGGATTGAGAAATAACTTAGTTAGTTATTGTTCCAAGTTTGTGGTTGCTTGTGTTAGAATTAGTTATAGTAGTAGTTATTTTGATTGTCGTAGCGCATGTTACCTGATGCCTATTGAGTTATTGTAATTAGTGTTGCAATTATTTAATTTAAGTGTTTTTTACCATCGACACTTTTGAACAGCCAAGAGCATAACACGGGAAATCTATTGTTGTTAAGAAGAAGACGAACCACCAAACTTAAACCTTTCGAATTGTGAGATCTGGGCGCTATTGTTTTCCCGTGATAGGCTGCCTAATAAAGTTGAGAATCTTACAGTGGCGCTCCTGGTTGGGCTCCTTCTTCAGCGAGACACAATAGGGCGAACATCTACGAGTGGTAACCATGTATCGGAACAACGACAGATGCGTGGGGGATGGCAACGGTTGGTGTGACTTTGGCTCGAACCCAGGGCAAGTGGCGAGCGAGTACGGCGAGGAGAACGAAATACACAATCGACAGAGGAATGAGGAGATGGAACTGTTGGAGATGGGTAGACAGCTCTACCAAATGTTTCGATCATGTTCTAATGGACGTGTTGTAAATTTGGAGCAAGTAGATCGCTGGATTGCGGATAATGGACTTAACTCAACAAACGTGTTAGAAATGATGCGAGGACAAGGGGAGGCAAACCCATACACTGGTTCCCACACGCAGCCGTGGAACATAAAGGGACGTGAAGCCTATAGAGCACCGACAGTGAGCTACGCC
The DNA here is from genome assembly GCF_964194025.1 of Convolutriloba macropyga. Lineage (NCBI taxonomy): Eukaryota > Metazoa > Xenacoelomorpha > Acoela > Convolutidae > Convolutriloba > Convolutriloba macropyga. Next base: position 29,996,328 of record NC_134470.1, read on the forward strand.
GAACAGGATGGTGAGACGAAGACCAAACTGGACGAGATAAGTCCCAGACTGCAAGCCATTCAACAAGGCATCCACGCATTTGAAAGACAGGGACCCCATGAGATGGTGGAGGACTTCGCACAACGGCTTCATCTGTGGAGTTTAGAATTGAGTTGCTTGGATGAAGGGGAACGAGATGACATAGCAATCGACGTGATGTGCACAAAGGCTCGCGAGGAATTGAGGGCAGGACTCGGAGCGAGCCACCACTATAGCTATTTCGAAGAAATTGTCTGGGAGCTCCAGAGATTGGAAATAGAAACGGAAATCCTGGTCCCAAGATCAGAGACCCGAAGTAATGGCAGCGAGGTGGCGGTGTACCAAACATCGAACGTGTGGTTAACCCATAGCAAAAATGAGACCCAGCAAGGGAGAGTACTTGAAACTGAAAAACTTGTAGAGGAAGCCGTCTCCTCCAAAGACAGCCGCAATTCCACAGCACAATCAATTCCGAGCACTGAGAGGGAAGTGGAAAAGGAGACTGATGTGACTCTCAACAATCTCGAACTGGAGGACACAGTAGAGGCAAGTGCCGAACCTGGAGTACTAGACATCGACTGGTCCAAGAGTATGGAGCTAGAAGGAAGCGAGCATGAACTGGACTCGCTGATTGAAGACGAGTTAGAAAACTTAACTTTCCAAACTCCAGAGGAAGTGGTAGCCGATTTTGCGGAGCGGGTAATTGCTTGGAGCACCAATCTTGCTCTCAACGAGGCGGACACGGAGTACGCCAGGATTCAAGCACTCTGGCTTAGAACGACAGATCAAATCTACCTTCAATTGCCTAGAGACAGGAACTAGAGCCACATGTCAGATCTAGTGGAAGACATGCAGGTAGTGGAGCGGCAGATCAATGAGAGACTGCAAGAGTCGGTTGAGTGCATCGAATTAGTGGAAACTGAATTAGCAGTAGCTAGTACAGTCCTGGTGACTGATGAGCCCAAAAACACTGATCAGTGGGACGATCAAAATCAAAGAGGGTCTACTGAAAACATTGAAGAATCAGAAACGAATTGTTTAGCTCTACTCCTCAGTGAGAAGAGAATAAAAACCTACCCCTTTCCTCACAGCGATGAGCGACCGGACAAAGAAGTCACGTTGTGCACTCAGAAATTTCCATTACTGAAAGTAGTGGCAGCAACAGACGGAGACAAACTAGTTTGCGAAAGTCTTGCCTCACAATTTGGCCCGCAAGAAAACAACCCAGGCAATCACAAGACAGCTGGTCCGTCAATGGAGAAGAAAACAAATGTGAAAGAAAGAAAAGCAAGTAGAGGATGCAGAAAGCAATTTAGAGTTTGTCACCAAAAGAAAAAGAGGTCGAGCGCAAGGCAACGCTACCGGAGCCTACCGCAGAACAAAAAGAGAAGCTCTGACTCCGCAATAGGGAACTGCCAATTGCTGAGGTGTTCAGTTTCTGCAATTCTGCAAAAGACTTTGCTCTTCTTGACAAAACTGATGGAGATTGTGTTTCTTACGGCTGCCTGGAGCCAAGAACCGCAAAGCTCTTCGAATTGTAGTTCAGACGCTGAGGGAGACGGGTCCTTGGCAGGTCCAGACGAACGGCACGAGGAGAACAGAGGAAGCTTACCTGAGGAAGCCTTACACACTGAACTAAACGTCAACAACGCTGTAGCGAAAGTGGAATTAGAGGAAAGAAAGGCAAGCGAGCCAGTTTCAAGCAACGCGGAGCCATGGCTGAGACAACATTCGAACGAAGGACCCGATGAAGAGCTGCAAAGCAGCCAGGGACACGCTGACTTTGGCATTCCGACCCCCGATAGCGAGGAGAGCTACTCAACAGATTGGGAGCGTCCACCCTCTTCCCCCGTTTTGATAGATGAGATGCAAGGCAGTCAGAATCTGGACAATGCACAGCGACAGGGAACAAATTTTCCGGTCAGAGAATTAATTGATGTGAACACGTCGAACGAGCAGCTAGCCGTCGAACATTTGAGTGCACATCGTGGCTCAGACATAGACTCTAAAATTGAGTTCAAATCTCAGTTGCATGCGGCTGACCATTGCAGAGAAGTGATTGGTCTGGAGGAACCAATGGTAGCTAACAGTCAGGAATTGTTCTCCAGTAGTACCACGGAACTTGGTCCGCCAAGTAGCGAGAGAAGCGGCTGCCACAAGGAAACCCCTTACCAGGAGAAGTTGACGGCAGAACAGAACCCCACAGGACCTAACCAAAGCAAACGAGCGAACCTGGCTGCGCAAGAAGCAGGAGCGACGGACAATCAAACCTTTCCTCCAGCGGATGGGTGGGAACAAAACCACAGATGGAGTCAACCCCTACATGCAAGCCAGCGAAATTCTGGTCAACCTTCGGACGCGAGAAACATGTCTCTCAGCCGATGGGCAACAATGAAGGGAACCCAGTCAAAGTGTAGAAGGGAGGAGCAGCAGGGACAAGAAGGAGGAATCACGTGGGACATTTCAATGGAAACTCAGATCCTTGGTGTGGCTTGTGAAATCCCGTTCGATCCAGGTCCTTCACGAAGTCCGTAAGACTTTTCAAAGTTCCTGCCCATTGACCTTTTGTTCATCCATTCATGGTGCTATAGATCATCCACCGGTGCTATAAGTATTACTAGAGCAGTAATTTGTTGCCCTCAGGGCGAGTTGACAGTAAGCAATCACAAGCTAGAACTCAAATAGGACTAGGTAAACAAATAGGTAAGGTGATATAGGAACGTAAATTGGTTTAGCAGATGTCAAACAGCATAATATGCACTCGCTAGTTAAACGTAAACACACCAGGCATCATTGTTAAGAATCAACAGTCTCAAGCCGGTTATCACTCAGTTGGCAACGCGAAACCGCTTAATAAGGCTACTTAGAGAAAGTACGGAGAAAACGAAAACTATAAATGGATCCGCAGTTTAGCGTGAGGCAAGCACTGCAGGACGATGGAATCTTCTCACCAGAAGAAGTCGAAGCCGCTGCCAGGAACGTAGCACGACGCCTGGGAAGGGACCTTAAAACTGATGTTGACCTGGCGATGCTCGAACTGAAAGTACGGCATCTCAACACGTGCTTCTTTGCCCATTGGGAGTATTCTATCCACCAAGTGCTTCTCTATATGGATCAATCGTATATTGGACAACCAGCATTGATGGCCAATGAGATACACAGGCTCGATGTTTTCCAAAGGAATGGGGGTACTCCAACTAAAGATGGGAATATCGGAGGAGTCTCTAAAGAAACACTAAAAATACTATGATTTTCTGAGAAGGGTGCAAAGTTGAAGAAATATAGAGAAATATCAAAGGTGTGGTGGAGCCCAACCGAGGGAGAGCTTTTTCGCAGTATGTACAACACTCCTAGAGACGGGAATGTTAGTGGGGTCAATTTGGAAGACGATACGCTCAGGAGCTTGATTCTGAGACAAGTGATAGAGCGAGCCGATAAAGAGGCGGAAGCTTAAATTGGACATTTAAATAGGATGAAGAATATTGGCCTAATCGAAAACTTTTTGTGTGTTCGAAAATTCTTGGTTCAAAAGTTACCATTTTACTGATAGTGCATTTTGATCTGATGTTAAATTTATCCAGGAGGATAAAAGGTATAGAAGGGAGGTATGTAAAATCGTAACCAATGGCCTAAAACCAGAACTATCAGAATTTTAGGTGTGAAATATTCTTTAAGTCGAACGAACAATTAATTAATGCAACTAGAGACAATATAACAGCTGCAAACACCAGACAACCCTCAAGAGAACATTCAGCTCTGTTTTGGGAACAAGCTACCAAGTAGATTAGGTTCAGTAATGACTTTAACAAGAAACGAAAAGTGAAGTAATTTTGTTAGAGCGGTTACCTTGAACTCTCAGAAATTTCGGGTATTCTATTGAAGATTTGGGATCAGTGGTGCACTGATTGAGAGTTAGCAGAACTTTGGCGCTTGCTGCTATCATATGTACTGTTATCACAAAGTGTGGAATCATAATAAATGTCATCATTGAACTGTTACCATGAAAGTCTCTGTAAAGAGGTTAAACCATCTCTTTCAATCTCTTGCGTAATTTATATATAGGTATCCTAGCTCTCATGAGGTCCAATAAGAGCATATAAAAAGTCACTGCTACGTAGCTGAAGTTCATAAACCGATTATAGCGTATTACTGACCTCTATGCATTTTGCGGGGATTTATATGAAATTGCGTTCTATACTGAATACTAGCTTGCTGTAATCCGCGAGTAGCTTGTGGCAACAAAAAACCGTTAGTAGTCACTGACATCCGTTATAACTGAAAGAAAATAGAGTTTTACAAAATTCGTAATTTTGGCCAAATCTGAAAATTTTTACAAGTTGGGACTCCATATTTGTCCACCCCCCCCTCGATTTTGCGAAGCCGATATGGCCGAGCCCAGCCAGGATCACCAACACCCTAGGGGGCCCTCAAGCTCTTTGTGTACCAGAATTGGTAGCGACAGCTTTACTAGATTGGGAGCCATTAACACTTATATGGGGAAAAAGTGATAATTTTGGGGTAAAATCCGAAAACGCTGATTTTTGAGTTTCATGAACGCCACCTATTACAGGGTGCAATAAGGCCTGGAGCCCATGCCTAATTAGGCTCGATGCGGACCGTGCCCCCCCCCCCCCCAAACCGTCTTAAGTAAACAAAAGACCCGGAAACACATAATTCGTAAAGCAACTAAGTATAAGTCGACTTGCCGGCCGATTTGAACTTTATGCTTGTTACGGACGTACGGCGCAACCGGACCGTAACCCTACAGCACATAAGCGGACGTGCGGACGGTACCCTAGGAATTCCCCTATGTAAAGAAATTGCACGTAAGGACAGAAAAATCCGGAATTCACATTTACGTAAATTTGGCGGCCATCTTGGCTGACATTTAATAAGTAAGAGTGGGTATTTAACACGTCACCTTATTACGGCATTGGTATCACGGAATGTAAACGAAGCAGCCAATAACAGTATAGAAGGTTGAAAACCTTGTGCAATAATGACGGTTATTTGGTTTGAGTAAACAAACTGTTTGCTCGGCTCAGTATAAAAGCGGCTTACACTATAAGCGCAGCGCAGAAGTGGCAAATCGTGAACGAGTTAATTATCGATTGTTTGGCATAGTTTGCCGGTATTATTGAGCGTGAGGCTCTGTGAATCGTTATTAAGCGTCGTTGCGTTTAACTTTGCCGGAGCGATTGAGCGCGATGCTCTGAATAGTCGCTGTTATAGAATTAGAGTTATTTGGTTAACTTTGCCGGAGCGATTGAGCGCGATGCTCTGAATAGTCGCTGTTATAGATTTACAGTTAATTGGCAGAGTTTGCCTGGTTGATTGAGCGAGGAGCTTTGAGTAGTCTTTGCGATTCGGTTAGATTATCGAGCACAGATTGCTGTTGCAAGTGAGCGAGAGGCTCTGGAACTTGCGGTATTTGATTGAGCAAGCGGCTCGGATTAGTTACAGTTATTTGGCAGAGTTTGCCTATTGAGCGAGAAGCTCGGACTTATTGTTGTTGTTAGACTGTGGTTCATCAGTCTGTTATTAGCTGAAGGATAATTCCAGCTGTTTTGATTGCGTTTGAGTATAAGCGGCAATCGGTATTACTGTAGAATTGGATTGAGAAATAACTTAGTTAGTTATTGTTCCAAGTTTGTGGTTGCTTGTGTTAGAATTAGTTATAGTAGTAGTTATTTTGATTGTCGTAGCGCATGTTACCTGATGCCTATTGAGTTATTGTAATTAGTGTTGCAATTATTTAATTTAAGTGTTTTTTACCATCGACACTTTTGAACAGCCAAGAGCATAACACGGGAAATCTATTGTTGTTAAGAAGAAGACGAACCACCAAACTTAAACCTTTCGAATTGTGAGATCTGGGCGCTATTGTTTTCCCGTGATAGGCTGCCTAATAAAGTTCAGAATCTTACAAAGAGCAAATGGGATTGCTGAACGAGCGGTCCAAACAGTAAAACGGGACATTCAAGCCTGACGTCCAAATCTTAATGTGTCATTTGGCGCTTTCCTAAAGCGGGCTTTGATGACACATCGGAACACTTCCAAGACGCGGGGCAAAACTCCTGTAGAATTGCTACTGGGACGCAAAGTAAGACTTCCAGCAGTCAGTGATTTTGATCTGTGTGAACGAGTCCTCTCCAAACCGACAAACAGTTCACCAACAGTTCCAGCTACTTTCATTATCCGTAACGGAATGAACACTTCGTTCATTCAGCCGGAGAATTCAAACAAGACAGTGCTTGTTAGTGACAACCAAATTGCGCGGCTGGCACCTGACGACATCAAAACTGAATCTACTGACTCAAAGTGTGAGAGCAGTAGGGACGACATAGACTTGGCATCACCCAACTCTACTGAAGAAACCTCAGTAGTTGAAGGGGAACAATTTTCAGTGGCCACGAGAACTAAATGTAAAACAACCAGAAAGATTTGGAGAAACTATTCCTACAAACTTGCTTAAAAAGGGAGGGAGGATGTGATATATCGAGAAGTGGCGAACTTAGCGATATGTTCTCAGGTAGGGAGAACAATGTGTTAAGTGCAAAAAACTGCACTAGTACTTGCCATATACGGCAAAGGGAAAAACTTGTTCACAACTAAGGCGTAAATTAACCCATATCAGTTTATCTATATCTAGACTGATCTGTAAATTTTCATACTCATACGGACCATAAATACCTGTGAAATTTTGTACATTTAGGCCATTTTGAATTCAATTGTTAAAATAATAAAATTCTTGTTACTCGTGCTCGAGACCACGACAAAGATTTCATTATTCAGCTTACTATTGAAACTTTAATCCAATGACATACCTCATCTTGTGTTTGATTGCCAAATCTTAGTGAGGCATCACCGCCACCTGTAATTCATATTGTTCAATATTTACCTCTCTTAAATCTTTTTTCAGTAATAAGGAAGCCTAAATTTCAAGTACTCGATTGTTATTAGTTCTTTAAATTTATTAAAAACGTCGATAAAAACTGTCCTCGCCTTTAGGTTTCAATTTTAGTGATTTTATACAATATATTGTATATTGTTTTCCAAATTGCATGTTTTAAGGTGTGGTGGTGTAGCAGGTTAGATCCCAGACTATGTTTGGGTAGCCTGGAGCAGTGAATCAGATTATTTCAGCTCTCAATCATAAATTTTCCAGACTGTTTCTATGCATGCCCAACTCTCTGAACCTGTACCAGATTTTAATTTACAGTGTTCTTGTAGACGATTTTATCAATCATACATGTAGGCATCATTTTGCAGGCTCTGCTGTCCGTCTGAAAAGCGGTATTAACCTAATTATCTTCATCTGAACATGGCTAATTGCCAGACTTAGCTCGATCTGAGCATGTCTAATTGCCATTATTCACTCAACATGAACAGACTAATTACATTAAGAGCTAACTCTGCAAGGTAAAAAAACTCATTTAAAATATAGCACACGCAAACCACTAGTGAGCAAGCGTATAATTGTATCAAGTCAATAAGAAGCTGCTTCAAGAGATGGAGAAAAAAATCACCACAATACGCAATCCCCAAACAATTGAATTCACGAATTTATTCAATCTTTAAATTGTTGTATCCTTTAAATCAAAGAATTTCACAAAGAATTTCAACCAATCAATCTACGAAGATCTCACCCACTCCCACTTCCCCCTCCACTCCACCCACATCTCCACCTCCACTCCCACCACCTCCCCTTCCACCGCCAACCTCACCTTCAACCCAACTCCATATGTAAGATCAAAATTGTAAGATGAAGGACTGCTGCTAAACAAATTTATAAGTTAATATAGTCTTCATGTCGTAGTTCAAGTTCTATGCCGGAAGCTGCCTGAAGGCACAGGAAACTGCCGGATGGTGCCTAATTTGTTTAAATAACTAATTCAGACACTATACGCAACCTACCCCTTCATCAAACAGAACTGCATTGTTCTAAACTATATTCTGAACCGCATTGTTTCTGAACTTCAGCCCTGACCCGCTATCCCACTGTTGTCCTTGTAGCAGATCAAAATAGCAGATAGCATGCGCTGCCATTTTATCATTTAGTGTTTTTCTCAAGTTCAATTTTTTCAAATTTTGTCGATTTGCTTTGTTCAGTCTGGTAATATATCAGTCTGTTGATGCTGAGTTAAGCCTGTCAATTATCCATGCTGAGATCTACCGAAGTCTAGCACTGAGCCATTTTCAGTTGGAATTTGAATAGTTTCTCTCAATGTTATTTCTACGGTTAGACTTAGAAAACATATTCATTCGTATGTTTGAATTCTTTCGTACAAAATTCCTGTCTTTGAATGGTTTCTAAACTGATAACTGATGAGTCTTTGCTGCTATACTCTGAAATTCAGATCCTGGAGGTTGGGAAGACGTGCGCGAGCTGGAATCTTTTTCTGGAAAGAACTAATTTTGATTATGAAAAAAAGTTGGCTCGACCTATGAAAAGAATCAGGCTTAACAACTTTTTGAGATTCCCTGAATATGTAAATCAAGTCATTAATTACATCTTTCTGGAACAATTCAGTCTTTTCATAAGGTCAGGAACTAGAATGGGGTGAGTTAATCGAAGTTTGTTCATCAATAAAGAAGTCCTGAAGAAAGTAATTTAAGTTTTAATTGAAAACTTATGTTTCCAAGATGTGGCTGGGAGTTATTGACCACCCCCTTTGCGATGATCATGAACTAGAAGCCAGCGCACCCCTGCCAAATATAGCGCCCCTATGCTTTCTGAATTAAAAAAATAAAAAGGACCAAATATTCCTGCTGATTTGGTAGGAGTGGCTGCTCATAATGTAGCTTAATAAAATTCAAAATTTTTTTTGCTATTTAGTTTACTTTTAACTGCTGTTTGTGCAGTTCTTTCCACTAAAAACACTCGAGTTTCGCTATTATCGCAACCTATTTGTTTTTACAAGTATAACATGTATATTCTGGTAGTTTGATTTTAGTTATCTGAAATATGGTTTGCAAAAACGCAAATAAGACCTTGAATAGATGATAGGAGAAAATGGGGTTAGAGAAGAGTCTTAAAACTTAACAACAATCAATTTAAAGCTGAAAAGAAGCAAAAGTTAAACAATAAAAAAGTTTCATGAGTGCAAGCTAGCGAGCATAATTAAAAATGTATCAAGTCAATAAGAAGTCGTTTCAAGAGATGCAGACAAAACTCAACATAATACGCAATCAGCAAAGAAATGAATCCATGATTTTATTAAGTCTATAAATCGTTGTATCCATTAAATCAAAGAGCTTCACAAAGAATTTCAATCAATGAATCAATCCAAGAAGATCTCCCCCACTCCAACTTCCACCTCCACTCCGCCCAAAACTCCAGCTCCACTCCCGCCAAAACCTCCCCTTCCACCGCCACCCCAACCTTCAACCCAACTCCATATGTAAGATCAGATTTATAAGATGAAGGACTGCTGCCAAAATTTTTTAGTATAATACAGTCTTTATGTCATAGATCACGTTTTACGCCGGAAGCTGCATGAAGGTGCGGGAAGCTGCTGGATGGTGCCTATTTTGTTTAAATAACCAATTCAGACATTGTCAACAATCCACCCCCTCCTCAACCAGACCTGCTTTGTTCTAAACTATATTCTGAACCGCATTGCTTCTAAACTCAACCCCTGACCCGCTATCTCACTGTTGTCTTTTTAGTGGATCAAAATGGCAGATAGCATGCGCGGCCATTTTATTATTTAGCGTCTTGCTCAAGTCCAAAATTTTAAATTTTTGTCAATTTGCTTTGTTCAGTCCGTTAATATATCAGTCTGTTCATGCTGAGTTAGGTCAATTATCCATGCTGAGATCTAACGAGGTCTAGCACTAATCCATTTTCAGTTGGAGATCAAAATTAAAATGGTTTTCTCATTTTTAGCTCCATGGTTTGACTAAGAAAACATCTTCATTCGTATGTTTTGATTGAATGTTTTCGTAAATAATTCCTATGTTTGAATGGTTTCTAAATTTATAACTGATGAATCATTGGTCTATACTCTGACACTCAGATCCGGGAGGTTGGGAACACGCGCGCAGGTTGGAATCTTTTTCTGGACAGAACTAATTTTGATTATGAAAAAAAGTTGGCTCGACCTATAAAAAGAATTAGGCTCAACAACTTTTTGAGATTCCCCGAATATTTAAATCAAGTCACTATTAACAACCCCTTGGAACTATTCAATCTTTTTATGAAATCAAGAACCAGACTGGGGTGAGTTAATCGAATTTTTTTCATCAATAAAAAAGTCCTGAAGAAATTAATTTAAGTTTTAATTGAAAACTTATGTTTCCAAGATGTGGCTGGGACGTGAGTTATTGACCGCCCCCATTGCGATGAACATGAACTAGAAGTTAGCGCGCCCCTGCCAAATATAGCGCCCCTGATTTCTGAATTAAAAATATAAAACGGACCAAATATTCCTTTTGATTTGGTAGGAGTGGCTGCTCATACTGTAGCTTAAAAAATTCAAAATTTCTTTTGCTATTTAGTTTACATTTAACTGCTGTTTGTGAAGTTCTTTCCACTAAAAACACTCGAATTTCGTTATTATCACAACCTATTTGTTTTTACAGGTCGAACATATGTATATTCTGGTAATTTGATTTTAGTTAACTGAAAAATGGTTTGCAAAAACGCAAATAAGACCTTGAATAGATATTGAGAGCAAATTGGGTTAGAAAAGAGTCTTAAATTTTAACAATAATCAATTTAAAGCAGAAAAAAAGCAAAAAATTAAACGATAAAAAATGTTTCATGAGTGCATGCTAGCGAGCATAAGTAAAAATGTATCAAGTCAATAAGAATTTTTTCAAGAAATGCAGAAAAAACTCAACGCAATACGCAATCCGCAAAGAATTGAGTCCATGATTTTACTAAGTCTATAAATTGTTGTATCCATTAAATCAAAGAACTTCACAAAGATTTTCAATCAATTAATCAATCCAAGAAGATCTGCCCCACTCCAACCTCCACCTCAACTCCGCCCCCAACTCCAGCTCCACTCCCGCCACCACCTCCCCTTCCACCGCCACCCCAACCTTCAACCCAACTCCATATGTAAGATCATAATTATTAGATGAAGGACTGCTGCCAAAAATATTTAATATAATACAGTCTTTATGTCATAGATCACGTTCTATGCCGGAAGCTGCATGAAGGTGCAGGAAGCTGCTGGATGGTGCCTATTTTGTTTAAATAACCAATTCAGACACTATGAACAATCCACCATCTCCTCAACCAGACCTGCATTGTTTTAAACTATATTCTGAACCGCATTGTTTCTGAACTTCACCCCTGACCCGCTATCCCACTGTTGTCCTTGTAGCAGATCAAAATAGCAGATAGCATGCGCTGCCATTTTATCATTTAGTGTTTTTCTCGAGTTCAATTTTTTCAAATTTTGTCGATTTGCTTTGTTCAGTCTGGTAATATATCAGTCTGTTGATGCTGAGTTAAGTCTGTCAATTATCCATGCTGAGATCTACCGAAGTCTAGCACTGAGCCATTTTCAGTTGGAATTTGAAAAGTTCCTCTCAATTTTAGTTCTACCATCAGACTTAGAAAACATCTTCATTCGTTTGCTCTGATAGACTGTTTTCGTACATAATTCCTATGTTTGAATGGTTTCTAAATTTATAACTGATGAATCATTGGTCTATACTCTGACACTCAGATCCGGGAGGTTGGGAACACGCGCGCAGGTTGGAATCTTTTTCTGGAAAGAACTAATTTTAATTATGAAAAAAATTTGGCTCAACCTGTGAAAAGAATTAGGCTAAACAACTTTTTGAGATTCCCCGACTATTCATATCAAGTAACTATTTACAGTTCCCTGGAACTATTCAATCTTTTTATGAAGTCAAGAACCAGAGTGGGGTGAGTTAATCGAATTTTTTCATCAAAAAAAGTCCTGAAGAAATTAATTTAAGTTTCATTGAAAACTTATGTTTTCGAAACGTGGCTGGGAATTGAGTTATTGACCACACTCTATTCGATGAACATAAACTAGGAGCCAGCGTCCCTGCCAAATATAGCGCCCCTGATTTTGGAATTTAAAACATAAAAAGAGCCCAATAGTGCTTTTGATTTGGTAGTAGTGGCTGCTCGTAATGAAGCTCAATAAAATTCAAAATTTTGTTGCTCTTTAGTTGACTCTTAACTTCAGTTTATGAAATTGGTTCCAGTAAAAACATTCTATTTTCGCTATTATCACCACCTAATCGTATTTGCAGGTCGAATATATGTATATTCCGGTAGCTTTCTTATAATTATCTGAAAAATGATTTTCAAAAACGCAAATAAGACTTTGAAGAGATGTTAGGAGCAAATTAGGATAGAGAAGAGTCATAAAACCTTACAACAATTAATCAAAACCTGAAAAAGAAGCAAAAAAATCAAACGATAACTATGTTTCTTGAGTGCATGCTCTAGTGAGCATAAGAAAAATTGTATCAGGTCAATAAGTTGTTTCAAGGGACTGCAAGAAAAAATAACCACATTACGCAATCCGCAAAAAATTGAATCCCCGAATTTATTAAATGTTTAAATCGTTGAATCCTTCAATTCAAGCTTTTCACAAAGAATTTCAATTAATGAATCAATCCACGAAGATCACCCTCACGCAAACCTCAACCTCCACTTCAACCCACCTCCACCACCACCTCAACTCCTGCCACCTCCCCTTCCACTGCCACCCCCACCTTCAGCCCAACTCCATATGTAAGATCTTAATTGTAAGATGAGATGTTGCTGCTAAAAATTAATATTTAAAATAACTTCATGCCATAGTTCAGGTTCTATGCCGGAAGCTGCCTAAAAGTGCACAAAGACGCTGGAAGGTGACCATCTTGTTTAAATAACTAATTCAGACACCATTCACGATCACCCCTCCTCAACCAGACCTGCATTGTTCTAAACTGCATTCTAAACTGCATTGCTTCTAAACTCTACCTCTGACCCACTATCTCACTTTTGTCCTTGTTACAAATCAAAATAGCAGATAGCATGTGCGGCCATTTTATCATTTATCGTCTTGCTCAAGTTCAAAATTTTCAATTTTTGTCGATTTTCTCTGTTCAGTCTGTTAATATATCACTCTGTTTTTGCTGAGTTAATTCTGTCAATTATCCACGCTGAGATCTACCGAAGTTCAGCAGTAAGCCATTTTCAGTTGGAGATCAGGGTTTGAAAAGTTCCTCTCAATGTTAGCTCTACCGTTAGACTTAAAAAACATCGTTTGTTTAAATGATTTCGTACATATTTGCTATGTTTGAATGGTTTCTAAATTGATGATGGATGAAACATGGCTGCTACACTCTGACACTCTGATCTGGGAGGTTGGGAAGACGCGCGCAGGTTGGAATGATTTTCTGGAAAGAACTAATTTTGATTATAAAAAAAAAACGTTGGCTCGACCTAAGAAAAGAATTAGGCTTAACAAATTTTTGAGATTCTCTGACTATGTAAATCAAGTCATTAATTACATCTTTCTGGAACAATTCAGTCTTTTCATAAAGTCAAGAACCAGACTGAGGTGAGTTAATCGAATTTTTTTCATCAATAAAAAAGTCCTGAAGAAATTAATTTACGTTTCAATTGAAAACTTATGTTTTCGAAATGTGGCTGGGACTTGAGTTATTGACCACTCCCTTTGCGATGAACATAAACTAGGAGCCAGTGCCAAATATAGCGCCCCTGATTTTGGTATTAAAATACAAAAAGAGCAAAATAGTACTTTTGATTTGGTAGTAGTGGCTGCTCGTAATGAAGCTCAATAAAATTCAAAATTTTGTTGCTCTTTAGTTGACCCTGAACTTCAGTTTGTGAAATTCGGTTCACTAAAAACACTGTAGTTTGGCTATTATCACAAGCTATTTGTATTTACAGGTCTAACATATGTAAATTCTGGTAGTTTGATTCTAATTACCCGAAAAATGTTTTTTAAAAACGCAAATAAGCCTTTGGATAGATTTTAGGAGAAAATTAGGTTAAAGAAGAGTTATAAAACCAAACAACAATTAATTTAAAGCTGAAAAAGTATCAAAATAAGTTTTAGGTTCGCTTTAGTTATTTCCATCACAATAGTTGATGACCAATTTTGTTTTATTCCACTCCCATCCAAAATATAATTTTGATGAAAAATTACCATCTGCGTTATCCTAATGTTCTGTTTTCCAAACATACAGGACTCCAACAGATTCTAAATGGTTCTATGATCATACACAAAAGACTTCACAATTGGCAGCATCATACTTGCCAGATGAAGCAACTGTTCATTTGAAATTTTAGTAGAAGAACGAAAACAGCGCAAATCCAAGAGTTAGTTGTATGGTTACACCAAACACGGCTATGTTTCTGTGCCTGTGGCCCCATCTGCAACCCAAGAGGGTGCGATAAGAACTGTATGGCGTTGAGTACTTCTCAGCCTTCTGAGTACTTCTGAAGTAAAGCAAAAAGTGACCCAGAATCCTACGTGGTTTCTTATTGCGCTGCAAGTATAACATATTTTGTGCTAGGAATATTGGCCCACAGATCGTTTAGCCAGCAATTTTTTTTTATGAGAAGTTCAGCCCATAGCTGAGCTCTGATTGGTCAACATATCTGATTGACTAAAGCATCACTAAAGTTCAACCACTACAATTGAGGGGCGGGTTTTTCAACTGAATTTTTCATTTTGTGGTTGCCCGCTAGACCCCTTGTCGGTCAATTCGGAGATTTCCAGATTGATTCAACAATTCGCAAAATTTTGCATTTTTTCAATACGCTGCTGCAGGATTAACTGCTGTAAGGGCTATTTCTCTTTTAAAAGTTCAATACTATGCACCGTTCCAGCTCAATTGAGATCGAGAGTTCACAAAAAATTATATTCATATATATTCACAAATCAGAATTTCACAAATTTTACATATTTACACATGAAAAGAGAAAGATACATATCTGAATTTTGGAGGTGACGGCTACAGACAGCATTGGCATTTATGGCTAAGGTCAAAACAATCACGTTTTAATCGCGGTCTAGTGATCGCTTTTATGATGAATGAAAGCTGAGATGAGCAAAAAGGCGTAAAGTTTTCGCGCGTTTTCTGGTGTTAAAGAGTATCCATCATTTAATATTGTTAATCTGTATCCATCGGTTTAAAAAGTCTAAGTTCACATTTTTCTAGCATCAGTTTTGCATTTGGTTTTGAGAATCGTTTATAATTTCTTCTAAGAGACGCGAATCGCTTTTCAAACTTTTCTTTTCAACGTTTTCTGCTGATTTTTCTTCATTTGCTGATTTTTCTTCTTCCGATTTGTTCAAGTCAAATTTTGCTTCTTCCACTTTTACGTCGCCATTTTTGTCATCTCTGAAGGTATCTCTATTGTCGCTTTCACTCGAGGGCGATTCTTCTGTGACTGTGACGTCATTGTTATCCATTTTATCATCTTCTACGTCCTCCTCATCTTCGGTAAAAGCAAGTTGCTCCGTTTCGGCTTCTGGCTGAGGCGAGAGAAGTTGAAGGCTCGGTTTTCGGCTGGGGTTTTGGCTTTGGGCAATTTGGCTTGTTGGGGTTGCGCTATTTCGTGAAGAGGGTGGGTTTTCGAGGGTATCAGGGGAGGCAATTGGGAAATCCGAAGTGGTTTTTATGGGTTCTGAGGGCGATAGAAGG
Organism: Convolutriloba macropyga; assembly: GCF_964194025.1. Taxonomy (NCBI): domain Eukaryota; kingdom Metazoa; phylum Xenacoelomorpha; order Acoela; family Convolutidae; genus Convolutriloba; species Convolutriloba macropyga. The sequence continues at coordinate 30,012,009 of NC_134470.1, forward strand.
TCATCGGAGTCCAAAGGTTCAAAAGCGACCTTCTCGTCTGAAAAATATGCAATGCGTTAAAATCAGTGAAAATAAAATGCTGAGAATTGCGAATCCAAGGACGCTAAAAAAAGCATCTGAAAAAAAAAACATCCCGATTGAATTGGACAACGGCCATTTCATTTCTCTTTTTTGGTAATTTCTCTCGACACTTTTCATTAATGTTATTTTTGAGAAATTTTAACAGCAAGGCTTCAGGGCTTTGATATTGATCATTTTTCATATGATAAGATGTATTGAACAACTCATTATTGATGATGTGAGATGATACATTACAGGTGAATAAAAGAATTACAAACAAAAAAATTGACTAGAGAAAAAATCAACAGGTATCCCATGTTTAAAAAGCCATTAACTGAGTTGGTATGCTTCGAAATATTTCCTTAAGAGTCCATTATCATTTATTATCGCCCCCTTGTTGTGTCCCGTTATGAACATAGACCACGAGTATCTGTCTAAATGGAATCTCTCTAAATTAATCTCCGTATGATAAAGCGATTAAAAAATGTGATATGAAACCTGGAATGTACATGTGCTTTTGAATTAAAACACTCACGTGCACATTTCAAAATGCCGAAAGTCTGCAGTGCCAGACGTTAAAATGCCAGAAGTTCCCCACTTAGCCAGAAGTTGACTCATCATTTTAAAATGTGTGCGTTTCGTGTTTTAAGAATGGTTACGCGACTCTGCAGAAGTCACCTCAAAAATTCTGACCTAATATCTCTTAAACCGATATTCTCGACAAACGCCAGAAGTTTTCAGCGACTTCAAGCAGAGTCACGTAATCATTACTTAAAAAAAAACCTTGATGTTTAACATGAGTTATTATCAGTAGTCTAAATTGAAAATGAAACTTTTGCAGCAACTTACGATTGTATTTGGATGTATTTGGTTGTAAAGTCATTCTGTTGAAAGCCATTGATTAAAAATTGATTAGGTCTAGCATAAGACAAGCTTAGTTTTTTTTAAAGAAAATTGTGTACAATTAAACACAAACTGTGTAAAATGGAGAATAAAAATTCGATATAATCTGTTACGGTTCCCCAACGTAATGAGCACAAAGTTTTACGCCCCCCAATTACAAGGCTATTTTTTCACAGTATCGTGCTATAAAACAACAAAACAAATAGTAATCGCGATCCTGAAAGGCAGTGGTCGAGGAGCGGTCAATGTGCCCATAGACAATCATAGGGCAATAGATCCCAAATTTTATATCAAAAATTATCCAGAATATTATAATTTTCGGGGGGATCATTCTGCGATGGAGATCAAATTTGCGATATAATGTGAAACCCACACTCTCTGCACAGCAGATGTGATTTTCAAAAACAGCATGGCATTATGGGCGCAGAATTTGTCAAGGGCAAAACTTAAATGACGTCGCCTGGTTGAGTAAATAGAGAGTTTATCACACAGCAAGTAAACAATCAGGACAAGAAAAAGTATAAAGACATGACGCACTGTCAGAACTGGGGTTGTCTTCTGTCCCCTGTGACTCTAATTCGTCGATCTGTTGTGAAGGTGTTTTTGGTGACGTCACGTCCTGTCCGCTCTTTTCCACGTCAGATTCATTTTCAACCACAATATTGTGTTGCTCGTGTTGTTCTACTTGTTCTTCTTCTTCTTCTGGTTGTGGTGTCTGCTCAGTTGGTTGCACATCCGATTTGACTGGTGTCTGACTGGTAGCTGGTTCCACTTCATTGTAAACAACTACAGGTGGATCTGTTGGTACAGGTTCTAGATCAATTACTGGAGTTGGAGGTTGCTGGGATCCTGCAATAGAAGGAACAGAAACGCTTTTAAAGAGTTTACATTTATATTTCAAGATTCTCTAAATCTTGTGTCAAAAACCTGCTGCTATCAAAAAGCAACATTTTCCAGTCAACATTCGATTCGCCTTCTACTTGAATCAGTCAAACTTTTTTAAAAAAATATATATATCTGATATTTTATTATCTTTATCCTCTTGCATCTATCAAAAAATTAAAATTCAAGATTGATACCGACAGCTGTTTTGTAAGGTGTCACGCAGATCAGGAGAAAACAAAAATAGAAGACTCGGTCCCATTGGAAATAACTATAGATTAAATTTGAAGAGGTGAGTTCTCCCGTCAAGTTTTAGTATATGTTCTTTAGCAGGTATCTTGAAGTAAAGATTAAGTGGGCCGTATCGTGATACCACGCATGTGTTTGATTGATCAAGTTAATTGTAATTTCAGAGATCTTTGTTTCTGTATTTTCCAAAACGCGAAGAACCACAGTTGTCAATACTGCTGCAATGCACCAAAAAGATGATAAAGAGATGTTGTTTACTTATTATTTCACCTGCAGTATTGTGTTATCTGATCATAGAACAGATCTAAAGTGATGATTCATTCCTACAGCAGTAACTAGAGAGGGGGAAATAAAAAGAGCCTTACTGTTGGTTCGTTTTGACTTGATACTGGTTCTAGTTGAGTCCTTGTTGTTGTTAGTTTGTTGTGCTTGTTCATAGCTCCTGAATAGCGATTGTAGACTCTCGCCTAAAAATAACATTTTCGATGGACAAAAGTAAGCAAAATGCGAGCTATCGCAGGAGAAGAATTACATATAAATTAGTTCAAAGTAGAAAAAAATCCATAAAATCCATAATCAAAGAACTCAAGATAAGTTATAAGATTATAAACTTTCATGTTTTCAAATAAAACTCTGATAAAGAGTATACAAAAATTAGGGATAACTTTTTGGTTAGCATAGAATGCTTGAACGACACATCTACTTTAAATATATCATTATTAAGACAACATTCATCGTACCTGACCTTCAATCTCAATGTATCTGCAAAGGCGAAACAACAAATCAACCATTTTGAGCCTTTGAGCCCAGTTGAGATCAGTATTCACCCGTTAAACAACATAACCGTTTAACGCTCTTTCCGATGAATCACGCACTCCCTCGGCAAAATTTACTTCACATCAGTAAATTACTCAGTTTCACTTTTAGATCACAAGGCAGCCTGGTCATATAAAAATTCCAAAGAAACCACCCCCCCCCCCCAAAAAAAAAAAAATTCATCGAGTCGTAAGCATCAAGTAATCAACCGTATACCAGCTATCACTCTGCAGCAAGAAGAAACCACATAACCTACTAGCGCTGGACGAATTGACTGGAGGGGACTCGATTGTATCGTAGCCTGCTTCAGGTTTAAAGTCTGGGGGAATGGCTTGAGAGTTGGTCGCTGGCAAAGTAGGCCAAAAAGATAAACAATGGGCTTCAAATGAGGATCTTCGTTATTAGAGGCTATTATAGACCAAACCAACCTTTAGACAGCTTCGTTCTAGATGTTGATATAATATCAGAGTGAGATTCCTCTGGTATGTCTTTGGGCACGCTCTTGATGTGTGCCAATCTCATGCGTCTACTGGCCAGACTTGGATCCAGTGACACTTGCGGACCACCATGCAAGAGAAGACATGTGGATGTCAGACCAAACACCGACGGCTCATTTGTGCATTGCAGGTCAAATTTGGCCACGAGGCAGCTGCGCGACTGAAAAATGCCCAATTGTGATATGACCATATCTGGAAGTTTCAGGAGCAATATTTGCAAAATAGACGTGCCAATCAACTGGTACAAAACTGAGTTGATATTGAACGTTTTACAACGGTTGTCGATATAACCAGTAAAATTGTATACATGTTTCAAAATAGCGACTGTTGAAATTTTGTAATTCGATGCATAAATATTTGGCAATGTTGATGCTAAATTCATCAACTATGAAAATTTTATTGTTTAAGTCATCTTGGATATCATGGACGTAATTGAATGCGAGTAATCTTACCTGATTAGTGTAAATAGGACAGCTATACACTTTCTGTTGTGATGATAGAACCCTACTGTCATAATCTGCCTTCCTCATTGGTCGAATAGCAATAGGTGGCATCTTCACAGGTGTCGCAGGGCACACAGGTCGCAGTTTAGACTCCTCCACTCCCCATTCAGAACCCTCGAGATACAAGCTGTGTACAATTAGAGTTATACCTTCTTCGGCAGTTTTACTGTCGGATAGTTTGATGTAGCTGAGCGCTGTTGAAACTTCCAAGTTGAGAGCGATCTGAAAATTAAATGACTGAAAAAGCTGTAAAATTTTTCTTAAAAATAAAACTAAACTGTCCGCTTGCAGCGCAATAAAGCGGTACTTTTGTGGAACTCGAATATCTAATTATAAAGGAAAACAGGTAGCAGGCTGGTACTGCACGGTGACATAAACCTTTGTCTCTTCACGAAGCCTGTAGTCATTTTAACAGTTTATCTTAAGATAAAATCGGTTAAAAACCCTTCGTTAGCCTTCAATAAGATTTTGATCTGCTGGTTTCTTTATGAAGTGGGTAATTTGCAACCAAGAAGCAAAATGAAGTCCGAAGTCACGCCAAAAATCTGATTTCAACAGCCTAAATCTCTACTTTCATCATATTGTTGATATTAATTTTGATATAGGAGATTAATCTTAGCTGAAGTTTGTTAATGAGCCTTCTAAAAAATTTACCTCGTCAATTGAACACTCGTATTCGTTAGCTGCTCTTGACTTGAGGTAGCAGAGAATGTTCTCTGGGTTCACCAGTCCACCCAGCCATATCTCCTTGACTGTGCCCCAGCCGATGGCATTCGGGGTCCTCTTAGAAGGCACTACTCCTCTCTTTAACCAGCTCGAGAACTGTTCATGCCTCAGATTCAGGTCTGCAACGTCAAGACATTTCTAAGTTTATTGATAATATTTCATCGTTTATAACTGTTACAGTTTATAACTGTTACTTCAATGACATAGAGCATACGTTTTATTTGATAAGTTTATTATTAACAAAAGTTACCATTCCTAATTTTAGGTTTTCATTGCAGCTTCAGGTAACTCCAGAGACGTCCAAAAAAATTAATTCCGCAGAAAAAATCGTTGAAAAAGCTATACAAATTAGCCTGATATATACCCCAACTTTTAGAGATATAGAGATAAATATGAGCAGCTCATAAGACTCGAAAATCAGATTACGGCACAAAATATCAACTAAAATCAACCAACTTTTGAAAACCCATCTCTAGTGTTGTTCATTCTGAATTAGCCTAATTGTTGTGATAAACTTATTAAAAAGTTTCAGAGATGTCAAATGAAAGCGAAGACACTGAGCTGTCCAGCTTGCCATTTCTTGGTCAAACACCTATCGCTTCAAAGAATGATGCAAAGAGGGCTAAACCTGACTCCAGTCCTAGTCCGGAATGCTTATATGATGTTTTCCTGTCAAAAATAGACAAGATATTCGAAAGCCGCATCCGTATTCTCATCACCACGTGCATTGGGCAAATGCGCAACGATCTTATCCCTATAATAAGAAATGAAATTCAAGCTGCAATTCCTAATGCTATTCATTAGGCCATCGAGGCAATCAAAGAAGAATTAAAGGCAGAAATCATGCAAAAAATGAGGACGATCTTTTTTACCAAGAACGATGCAGGGTTGTAGCAATGGCTCAAGCTGAAACTGTGGAGAATTATAACAGAAGGGATAACATCAGACTACATGGTGTGGAAGAAAATGCGAGACAAAACGATGAAGTGATTTTTGTAGGGGAGAAGGATTCTGAAACAATAGAGAATGTTATCGATGTTGCGTCCTCTATGGGTGTCACTCTCGACGAGAGAGATATATCCACCGCTCATAGACCTCCTGGTGGCAAAACAGTAGAGCGTCGATTATTGTGTGTTTTGCACGATGGGCCAAGAAGACAGAAATGTTGCAGAACAAGAAGAAATGGTCCTCGAACGTCAGGGAATTTGATGACATATCACCAGCAGGTGTCAAATTCTTCTCTATGATGGAAAAGGATCAAAGAATTGATTCGGTTTGGACACGAGAAGTCACAATATTCTATGTTTGGAGAGAAAATAAGAGAGCATACAAGATAATTGAGCTGAATGAGGCTGCAAGGAATCTGAATTATGACTTCTGTGAGCTCAGTAAATGCTTCAATCTTTCTCGGAGTAATGTTTTCCCCTCGTCATCGTGTACTGAATTCACCTAAATCAATGGCTTGTATTTCTTCGCTTTCTGTTCTAAGCCTAAATGTTAGCTCACTAAAAAAACACCCAGAAGATCTGGAAGCACTTGTAAGTAGTCTTCAGACTCCGCTAGTCATCCTTGTTCAACCGAAACGTGGCTGTCGGAAAATGATAATCCAGTCTTTTATTGTAAATGGCTATATAAGTATATTATCGAAGAATCGTGATTCAAAAGGAGGAGGTGTAATGGTACAAATTACTGATAAATGCGCGTTCCAAACAACCTGCAAAAACATGCTAGAAGAGTCATTGGCTGTTAAAATTGAGAAAGCAGGACATTTTTTTTCGTTCAGTAGTAATTTACAATAAACCAAGAGCAAAAATGGAGCTTGTTGACATTTTGGATGAAATGCTGAGCCATTTCAATTCGAAAACTTTTCCAACGGTTATTTGTGGTGATTTCAACATTGATACCTTAAAGGATAATTTACTCATACAAAATTATGTGAATACAATCAACTCCAACTTTTCAGCTTCTACCGAACGAACCAACTCGAGTCACTGATCGTTCAGTGTCGTGCATTGATCATTTTATTTACTTGAGCATCAAAGTTTTCGCGATCACTATCCCTAACCAACAGTAAGCTTTTAAGAGCTACATCTTTTCTCCATCACCGCGATAAGGTTGATGAATACAATATCTTTTTGAATAAAGAACTAACTGAAGCGCTCAAATCACCCAACTGCTGTGGAAGCAGGGCTTTCGACGAGTTTCATAAAACTTTCGTTTCGATTTCTGATCGTTTAGCGCCTTTAAAGCATATTCATCCTGGAAGAAGTTTTCTACCAAAATGGTTTGATAAAAATCTTAAAATCTACGTAGTCAACGTAAGTTGACGCATAAGAAATGGAAAAAAGACAAATCAAATTTGAATTTGCTAAACAAATTTCAAAACATTCGGATACGACTCGAAAAGAGCACCAAGAAAGCAAAAAAAACGTATTATAAGAAGAAGTTCGAAAATTGTATCGGAGACTCAAGACAAATATTCAATCTTCTAAATGAGCTCAATGGAAAGACTCTAATCAATACTACGATTCCTCAATTATATTCCTGTGTTTTGAGCTCGGATTCTAATCCATCCGCTTTTGAGGTTGCGGAAAAATTTAAGAAGTTTTTTGTAGATGTTGGCAAGAACATTAAGCACAGTATCCCGGCTGAACAAATAATTTATCCTAAAGACATTGAAATGTCAATCCGTTTGAGTTCGTTATCCGAAAAACAAATTAAAGGAATCATAGAATCTCTTCCGGAGAAAACATCATCGGGTGAAGATGAAATTAAAAACATATTTGGGAAAGCTGCAGGACCTGTGATCACTCGCTATCTAGCTTCAATAATATATCAATCCTTCAAGGAAAGTTGCTTCCCATCTGAACTCAAAAAAGCTAAGTTAATTCCTCTATTCAAAGATGGTTCCCGGTTGGATGAAAATAATTATAGAACAATATCTCTACTAATGGTTTGGAGCAAAACATATGAGAGAGCAATTTTCACCAGAATATATGAGTACATGGAAAATTTTATTCTACTATATTCTAAGCAGTTTAGATTCCGGAAAAAACATTCAACAATTGATGCATTGGCGGAATTAACTGAGAAAATAAGGACAAGTAAAGTAGAAACCGTCAATTTTTTTTCTTGACCTCAAAAAGCCTTTTGACACATTAGATCACCAAATTTTACTCAACAAAATGGAACTATATGGTATGCGTCATAATGCCTTAAAGTGATTTAAAAGCTATTTATCTGAAAGATCACAAAAAGTTACAATAGCGGGTGTGTCATCAAATTTGCTAAATATGAACGGTGGCGTTCCCCTTGGGCCACTCTTATTTCTGATTTACATAAATGATCTACCAAATGTTTGCTCTCAAGTTGATGTTCATCTCTTTGCCGACGACACAAATATATGAAGAATGAATTGTTCGATGAAAAAATCCAAGCGGACGTTCTAAAGATAACGAAGTGGCTAAATGCAAATAAACTAAAGCTTAACATCTCTAAAGTTACAATAGCGGGTGTGTCATCAAATTTCCTAAATATGAACTGTGGCGTTCCCCTTGGGCCACTCTTATTTCTGATTTACATAAATGATCTACCAAATGTTTGCTCTCAAGTTGATGTTTATCTCTTTGCCGACGACACAAATATATGAAGAATGAATTGTTCGATGAAAAAATCCAAGCGGACGTTCTAAAGATAACGAAGTGGCTAAATGCAAATAAACTAAAGCTTAACATCTCTAAAACGTTTCAGTTGAATACAAAAACAAGTGCTTCCAGTCATCAGCAAAATTGAATCTGATTATGTTGTTGACAAAAATGAATGTAAAAAATCTTGGTATAACAGTTGATTCAAAATTTTGCTAACAGTCGCACATAAAATTGGTTGTTGCAAGACTGAATAGGCAATGCGGGATAATCTCGAAGCTAAGGCACTTTGTTCTACGTTACCAGTTACTTGAATACTAAAAAAGCGTAATAAACCCAATTATACAGTACGGCATACTGGTTTATGGATGCTGCACCTTTTCTTCTTTAGATGTAGGTGTGTCCACTAGACTTCTTGCATCTCTAAAATTACTTAAAATCCAAAACTCGAAAACCAAAATTGAGCAAAACTCAATTCGTCACCGTGCCTCTCTTCTGTTTAATTTGCTGAAAATGCAAAGTCTTCTCCCAGAAGATGGGATAAACGCAAGCAAGAGGCAGGTTTCCTATATTTACCATCAAATAACGAATTCTTACATACATGCGAACGATGAGCTTGTTCGAAAAATCTTTTTCATTGATTACAGGTGAACCAAAGCTCATACTAAACCTCTTAATTTTTTGCTGACTTCTACGCCAAAATTTTGGCGGTGCCTTCTTCAAAGGCACCGCGGGCTCATTTTTTGCACTCAAAAGTTCAAATGTTTCATGTCTTAACATAGTTTTTGACAATTGATCTTTCCGAAACTGACACTATAGAACATGTAGCAATATGAAATTTTTCTGTCAAATGGGGCAATAGAGTAAGTACAGTATTTGGTGCTCTTAGCAGTAGAAGGATGCTAAGGTTGGTTTCTATGCTTAAATGTGATAACAGTTTTTTATTAGTATTATCTGAGGGCAAAAGTATTTTTTCACATTTTCGCTGTCTTTTGAGTTTGTGTCTAATAAGTTTATCAGTTTAAAAAAATGTAGGGCACTCTGGAAAGCAGGTCTGACGACCTCGTTGCGTGTCCTTTCCTGGCCTTATTTTCAATCATGGTCCTATAATTAATTGATGTTTATGATGTTAAATTGTTGATATTTTGGTTTAATGATTAATTCCGTTGTCTTAAATGATGTTTGATTGATGTTCAAAATGTATTTATACAAATTTTGTCGTATTAATTGGGCGAGGATAAATTTACTCTCTCTCTCTCTCTCTCATTATACTCAACTCTGGGTGAGGAATGGAGTGTAAATAATATCCTCCTCATAATAAGAATCAAAAGCATGAGATAAAATGTACCTCTGAGGAATGAGTAGAGGGTGTGGGTGGTGGGAAGGTGAGAGTGGGGCAGCCACGTAAGTGGCACTTCCTCCCTAGCCAGAGAGTGGGCTGCCCTCTGCAACTGGGGAGGGAGACTGTCGATTCCTCTGAGCAGACGAGACTCTATCTCGTGCAGACACTGGCGAATGAAGCAGAGCCACTCGTTGAAGAACAGACATTCCTGAAGGAAACAACTGCTATGTCAAAAAACTGCTAATATGAAGTTATGTCTTTGTGACTTGAAGGAACTGGAGTTTGACCTGCAAGAGCGGTATCTAGTGCCAGGGGCTAGTGCTAAGATTCTTTTCTCTTGAAGCTAACCAATGTTACTTTCTTAAATTAAATCTGAATTAAGAGTATTTTTGAGTATTAGAGGCACGGGAGTGGTAGCAGATGGAATCATGAATTTTATCAGAGCTCAAGATTTTTCTTGTTCTATATTTATCAACCAAACAAAAGCTGCAAACTTGATAATATCTTAGATATCAATTCGATGTTTCCCAGCGAGATTGATCTTTATATATAGGTCGTTAAAATGATGTACACAAATTTCACCAAAATATGATTGCATTCAAATTTAAGAAGCTCTGAAGTACATAACCAGCCAATTCTAACAATAATTTAATATTACTTTTCTTTGCGTTAAGCACAATTTGTCAATAGGAGAACAATAAGTTGGTTCCCAAAAATAGACATATTTCGCTAAAAAGCACAACAGTTTATTGAAGTTCATCTCGTTAAAATTAGTCAAACCTGCTGAAGCAAAAGAGACAATGTCTCGTTGCCTGAAGTGCCATCTGAACTGAGGATAGTTGAGCTGAATCGACTGGGTGGGTGGTAAGGGAAAGACAACACAGTGGGCTCAACGAACAAGGACGCTTCTTCATCTGCCACGTTTAGGAGAGAAGGCAAGTGGTCGTAGCAGAGGTCAATCGACATTCTGGCTTGGTTGACTTCGTTCTCGAGGTCAGCACCCCCGTTTAGGGCATCGGGTGACAACGGGAAGTATACAGCGCCCAACTTCGACATCCACTTGAAGAATGGCTCGTTCCTAAGATGACTCCGTATTATAGAAGCATTTTATGTATAAAGTATACATTCGACAGAATCATTTCAAGATACATATCTGCTCAAATAGTTTATTTGAAATCTCATAAAGCCACCACATCACTTTGAGAGAAATAAACTCAAAAAAGAAAATTTAAGGAAATCTATCATCAAATGCAACCAAGACATGGTTGTGGTTTATTTCATTATATTATCAATCATATCGATATAGTGATACTTTGTTGTCATACAACGCTGACTAACTTTGTTCGCGCAACAGTGTTCACTCGATCACGCGATACATCCAAGTAGTCGGCCGTGGAAGCATTCCTCCACTCGCATTTGTCCACAAACCAACTGGCCACGTGATCCAATTCTGAAAACAGCAACAGCAATGACAGCGAGACAAGATGATAGACAACTGGAAACAACTTCTAAGTCAACTTTGGAGAAATTCAATATGGAACAACTCATCTGCGCCTAATCAACTATTTTCTTCTATCTTTGTTTTATGACCCCACCAACCTTACCCTTCCGTTACGTTATTTGAACGCAAAGAAAAATGAGAGGGTTTAAAATTTGTAAACACATAGAACTGTTTTAACGTTGAGAACTTGATAAACAAAAATCAGAAGTCCACAGATAGAAAAAGCCATCTACACAATTAAACAGTTTCGTGTTTGATTAAGAGAGATCAAGGAAAATTAACACAAAAACTTCAATTTCCATAGTTAATATAAACAGTATTTGGTAAAATTTCGCAAACCAAAACCAAATAACTGAAAAATCTTCTGCCACCGTGATTTTGCACAAAAATTAATTTTATAGCAACTAACCGGTGATATTAGCAGGTGGGAGAGGGATTCTGTATTTCCTCAGACAGTTGACCTCTTCCTTAAGGTCTCCTTTGGTGAACGTGTTCCTCAGGAGAGCACATGCCATCTCAAGGTCACTCTCACTTGACATCATACGTGCATACACATGCTAGTACAACAACCAACAAATCACAATGAAAACAACAATCATATGGAAAGGTAATCATTTTGGTTAACCAAATATAAAAATTAAACTTTTCAAAATAAGATAATTTAATTGTGTCTGTTGTGTTGTTTTTAACTTAAGTTGGCACAAAAGATCAAATAAATGTTCTCGAAAAATTATAGCTAGTTTCATCAACATATTTTTAATTATCTCTGATACCCTATACATACTAGCACTTGCAACTTGCCCAGAAATTTGACTTTTATCGGAATATTTTGAACACTAAAAAATTAGATTTCCATCAGGACTCTTTTGAGGGAACAATAGCCAACCTGAACTAAAAACTCGATGAAATCGTCATTTGCGGCTGAAATTTCGGACGGTGATCTACGATTTTGATCTCCTTCTCCATCATTCAACACAGTTTTCAAATGCCTCTCAGACGCTTGCAATATTTCCTGACCCAGGATCGAATAACATCTACTCAAACCTTGTGTAGATAGACATTGTTTCGCAATCAAAATTCCATTCACTATACAGAGAGCCAAAATCGGGTTTCGAACTGAAGGGTTGGAACAAATCTGCTTCCAGGTTTCACCAGGTAAAGTTTTCACGCTTTGTTTGATTGCTCTACTCAAGAATTCTGGTTTCAGACTTAGTTCTGATTCGCTTGGTTTGAAATTTTGTGCATCGAATAAGTCGCCACCGAATTCGGGCTTGTTCAGTACAGTGTCGTACGATATTGGACATAAGTTGAGTGACTTTGGAAGTGAGAAACTGTGTTTGGGTTCACCCACTAACCATAACTTGTGGGCTGAATCAGGCTCTAAAAGTATATGCTTGAAATGAATACAGGATTGCATTTTTCATATGAATAGCTCTGAAGTTAATTTTGATTGATAATTTCACATGGTACGATTTTGGTTTTTTAATAATTCTAGAGAAAATTGACATGCAAATATAACAGAAGCAAGTTTTCATGCACTTTATTTATAATTTCAGAAAATTGGACATTTTTTGAGATAGTTTATGTGAAAAGCAAATTGGCTCAGGAAAATTGACAAAAAATTTTTCTGAAAAGCCTTTAATGAGAGTGTAACGTCATCGTGATGTTTTCAAAATCTTGTGAACTCAGAAAATGCACTGACTAATCATCAAGCTTTTGAATATTCTCATTTCAGATGACTCACCAGTACGTTGCACTATTTGAACCAAACTTCCAAACACTCTCTGTAAGAACTGTTTGTCAACTGTTGACACGTGTTTCAACACCACCCAGTTGATCTCTGAACTTGTGAACCTCTTCTCTATAAACTCTATGACGTAAGAGGTACTGGGTTCCGTCACTGGGTCAATCACTGTCACTTTGGGTGAGTCCTGGGAACTCTATAATAATGGTTTTACGTCAGCTTCTATTGACTGTACTCAAAATTACAAATAACAAATGATTGAGGAGTTTGAAATATAGACATTCAGAAGCTTAGAAATGCGCAGTATGAGTCCTCGTGCGTTATTCTAGCTGAATTTAGTTAGATACACTTTTTGTCAAAACTGGTCAATAATGTCGAGATAAGATTGCAACTCTTTGAAAAATTCGAGAGCCATAACTTCGCAACGCAAAAACAATTCCTCTGAAATTGGAAAACAGCATCATTAAAATTTTGGCTCAACTCGGAGATGGTCACAGCTTCTTTATGAATTCTATCTAGCTTTGCTTTGATCAACTGTCATCTTTCTGCTTGTTTCTAAACTCTGACCTACAGAAAAAAACGAATTCGTTCAATAAAAACTGGAGTTCTTTTTGTTTCATACTCCCTTTCTTATTCGATATCCAGTTGAAAACTATGCGTGTTCTTATACTATTATGTTGCTATGTGTAAACATTACACGCGCACGTGTGGACACAGCATTTTAAAAACGTCTCTTCGTACCTCGGCCAGTTTCTCAATCCTGCTGACAATTTCATCCTCGATATTTGCATATTCCACGTGATCAAGTCCTCCTCCGCTTAGTAGTGCATCTTCATTGCTTGACTGAGTGCAAGGTAATGAGACCACGAATCCAGACTTAGATTCCAGCAACCCTGCCAGACTCTGCTTCGGACTGCTAGGGTTCTCCTCATCGTCACTTTGGGTAAAGATCACGTTTATAATCGGCAGATTGTCCTAGAAAGCATTCATTGTTTCAAACATCAAATTTTAGAGAAGACTGATACGTAAACAATTTATACATGCAGATTCACCAATTATTGTAATCCGTTGATTATTAACTGTGCGTTTAAATTTTTGAGGGAGGATTTGAGTTCCGCATATATTTCTTGCCAAAAAAGCATTACAAGCAGCATATAATTTAATAGAAACTATAATGTTCGTTTCATAAAGCTTCATTCTCATCCTCAGTTTAAAAAAATAATTACAACTTAATTATCAGCTGCAATCATCATACGGTTACTCCAGCCTATTATTTTAACTAACCTGGACAAATAGTTTGAGAGCTGAACTGAATCGATCAGGTCTGAGGAGTCGGATGACGATGAGTCTGTGTACGTCTCTCCAGGAGTCTTCGTCATCCTTGGGCATGGACACACTCTCACAGTTCTCACACGAGTACCACTTGAGCCAGGCGTCACTGTTCTCCACGATGTCACGACACAGTCCATGCAGAGGCGAGTCCTGATACACAACACAGATTAAACCAATCTCCTTGACTAGCAGAAAAATATATTTGGATCGTGATATGCGAGAAGTAACATTGAACATAGGCATTTAATCTTGAAGGTGTTGAATAATTATACCTAATTTCCTGTCCATTACATTACGACTTCTTGTTGCCCTTATAGGGGTTAATTTGAAGAATTTTGAATCAATGTGGCTTTCCAAGTGCTGGATAGTTGAGTACAGCTTGACATTATCCGAGGGCTAAATTGAGAAACTTCGAAAACAAATTTTTTAAAGTTTTTTTTACTCGAAAGCTTCCTTTTTCAATTTAGTGAATTTAGGAAATTGGACGTAAACATACCAACTTAGACATTGAAAAATATTCACTTCACAATAACGAGGAAAACTGTTCAGTGGCATTCGATTACTTGCAGATTCTAAAAACTGTAACGGCCCAACAATCAATAATTTTTGTCAGCAATAAAAATACAACTGTTCAAATGATCAAGTAACAGTTAGACTTCATTGATGAATCATTCGTGAAAACTCCTACGATGAATTGAATATTTTAATGGTTTTTTTCCTATTCTCATTCAGGAATTTTACCTCTCCGATTTTAACATAGCTGATCACTGATCAAAAAGATTGGCTTATCTCTCCTTTTCATAAGTGCGAAAACAAGACACCTCTGATTAATCTAACAACTTATCGGGTGTGAAACCTGGCAGAGAGTGATAAACTGGGTGTGAAACCTGGCAGAGAGTGATAAACTAACACCAAAGAAGGCAAAAATTTCGAAAAAGCACTAAAGTGAAGACGGGGTACAGATGGGGTACAAAAAACAGGCGAAGATTCCAAAAAAAGTCAGTTGCTCAAATTGACTTTCATCTAGATGATCTTTTGAACACCTCAAAATTATCTTTTGAAAGCATTGTTCGCCAATAAAAAAATACAAACAAAGGCACGCATATAACAAAAAAGGCTACAAAGCTAGTTTGAGAGCAATTAAACAAAAGCATCTTCCAGCAGCAAAAAAAAAATCCTAGTCATGCTACCGGGCAAATGCTCCGATCAGTCATCAACTTGCGTTGCAAAGGATTGTGGCATGTTGCCCCAACTATGCTTCTGCGATAGATGAAAAAACTACCATAAGTTTATTGCTTTTCAAATAGACGACTGCAATCATTTGAGCAAATTTTCAAACCTGTTAATCAGTACAGTGTTTGATTTCAAAATTATAGTGTAGGAGCAGCTACACAAGGTCCGTCTCTTCAAGCAAACTGCAAATCATTAATTCTAAAAAAACAACTGATAGGTTGCTAGAAGATATTGAAGCCTCAGAAACAATTTAAAAGCATGAGACCTCAGAAAAATTGAAAAATGGTGTTATTAAAAAGTTTTGTGTGATTCCAATTGCGATTTATGCACTATGAAAGTTCAAACAACTTTCAGGGAGTACCTCTACATAAATCATCATATTTACGTAAACAAAAATCATATTGAGACAAAGGACAACTTGAGAGTGACGCAAATCACAAGCGACCAAAAAAGTTATCTCCACTAAGAGTACAAACTCACGTCAAGTACGCGATGTCGTCAAAAAATTGCGAAAAGGAATGAACAAAAGGCTGATTTAAACTCAGCGTGGCGTCACTGGTCGTATCAAAGGACGACAACATAGCCGAAAGAGTTCCGGCAACAAATTGAAAATTTGGCACTAACTAAAAATTAGATGAAATTAAACCAATATCAGTCAACGAGACATTTTCCTGGCAAAACAAGAAAAGCTAAATGTAAAACATTATGACTATGAATGAATCATAACCATGAATTAAACGCTTTATGAGTCACAGGACACAAAAAAATCGCCTACAATTCTGGCAGCTCTAACACATTGTAGGCAACGCGTCAATGAAAGATATAAGTAGTCAAAATTGGGGTGGTCTACCGCACAGAAAAAGGATCGCTTCATTCTAAAGCCTCGAACCTCAGTTTATGTTCTTTATGCATGATATTTTTTCTTCTTTTAGTGCCTTAACCATTGTGCCAAAGAGACATCAGATCTACATTTTTTCGGATATTATTATACCATTATGTTTCAAGGTTAGTCCATACATTGAGTTCATTGATGATCATCATTTACTCATTTATCTTTATGTTTGACATATACCAAACTGAATAGTTTGCTTACTGTCCGTTTCGCTTCTGTTTTGTGTGCCTTTAAAAGCTATCACGCGTCTTGTGCGTGCTTTGAAATATTGAATCCGTAACGCAAAAGTGTATCAAAGAATTGCTTTTATGGTATGCCCTGAGCCATTTGTTATCAAATTTTTTGGTTGAAAATTTATTTCATTTTCAAGGTACGTTTCAATTTTGCCCCACCACTCAAAATTAACTAATCTGACAGCCGTTTGTCAAGCTGTATTTGGTAACTTTGATAACTTTCTAGTCTTTCAGGAGAGATTGGTTTTGGTAATAATAAATTGAAGAAATATTATTAGATTTCACCAAAATTGTGAACAAATTCACAAGGTAATACATTTAAGTTATATACATAGGATTTACATAGTTAGAGTTTTAATAGTTTTCTTCGTCTGAGGGAAGAACTATAACGTCTTCATCATCAGGGGTTTCCTGAACTTTGGGAATTTTCCGAGGCTGAGGTTGAACGGATGCGGTTGGTTTTTCTCTCTTAACTGCTCTCTCTCTCTCTCTCTCTCTCTCTCTCTCTCTCTCTCTGAATTCTTGTAATCTCTGTTAAATCGCAGTAGAGCTGCCATTTCTCTCAACCCCAAGGACACTTAGCGAAGCTCCCATATATCACCTTTTCTGTCAAATCTCTTTATATGGAAGACCACGCTGAGCAATGTGTCCTCGGGGTCGAAGAACTTCATCGACAATCGGAAGTACGTATTGTCGTTATCTAAACAGAGGAACATTAATTAGATCAATTTCTATCTTTAGCAATAGACTCCTAAGGTTAAGAATTTTATATTTCTTATATCTTTTGCTCTGATAAAGTTTATACTACTGAATAAACTTGAGCATTTGAAGAATTATATTACCTCTGAGGTCCCTGATGACTTCACAGCTTATAGAGTCCAACCGCATCCGCTCACAAGCCTCCTGATGAACTACAAGTCTGCCCTCTGGGTGTATTCTCCCGTCGATGATGACGCGCAGCAACTCCACTTCCATCAATATGCTGTCCAGCATTGATTGGAATTGATGTTCGGGTATGCTTATCGTTTGGTAGACAAATCTTTCGTTATTCGAGATTTTGTACAGCACAATTTCAAAATTTGAACCCTCTGATTCAGCTTCTCGCCACATCTTTACTAGGCCGGTTGATGTTTTACATTCAAATTGATAACTAGGAGAAGTCATCTCGTTGAGTACAGTATTTGTTCACTCACTATTTTAGTGTAGATCAAATCAAATTCGCAGGAGTGATTTTTTGGGGAAATTGAGGGCTTTTTATAGTGTTTATCGGTGCATAACTCAAAAATATCTAAACAGGTTGAGATTATTTTCAAGTAATTTTAACATAGAGGAACCTGGGAATCAGCTGAGAATGGGGCGGTACAGCATTTTGAAGTCATTTTATCAGAACTACTGAAATTCAATTGAATACCCTGAAAATGGCCTCATATGGTACGACCTATGCCCTACTGATTAAGCTTTGTAATAAGCATTATTGGTTGGATTAGATAATTAGGCTCCTAAGTTTTCGGGTTTATTTTTATAAATCTAAATCTTGACAAATAGTTGGTAACACTGCCCTACTTTCCTTCATCTTCTAACACAGATTAAATTTTATTGCAATTGGTTTGAACTTACCACTTAGGTAAACCGTTACTATATACGTTCATAGTAACTGTTGAAAAGTTTTTCACTTGATAGGATATCGGGGTTGCTATAGATCGAAAGGAATACTCAGTCGAAATCTCTTGGGAACTTTATGCCGGATTTTTCTAAAGAACTGTGCTCTCGTTGTTTTCTACTTATGCTTCCAATATTTTTCGATGATGATTCGAGTATCAAGTCAAAATTTTGAAAAGAATTTTATGCCAGGCTACTGTGAAGAGCAACGCTCTTCTTGTTGTTTTTTGTATCCGCACATTGATATATATATATATATATATATATATATATATATATATATATCATAGATAAGAGCGGAATGATTTTTCGCACAGATAATATCAATAAAAAGCGAAAGCTCCGCACTTTCTTTATATGATGTTTTCAAATAGAGGGCATAGTCTTTTAAAGATTTAAATGTTCCATGCATTATTCAATTTCTTGAATATTATTAAACGAACTTGTTAGTCCTTTAACAAGATTGTGCAGAGTGTCAAAAGTTTATCCTCACCCGGAAGGTCTGTCTGGAGTCACTTTTTACGGGACGCTAGTATTAAAGAGAGATCATCTAATGCATGGGATATAATGTTATTTAAAGTTTTTGAAATATAACTATTAATAAGCTATGAAGTCTGACTTTAGCTAAGTGTAGTAAAGTTCAGCAATTACACTCACCTATTTCAATCATATTACGAGTATCAAATCACAACTTTGAAAAAGAATTATATGCCACGCTACTGTGAAGAGCAGCGCTCTTCTTGTTTTTTTTTGTATCCGCTCATTGATATTTAGATCATGGATTTGAGTGAAATAATTTTTCGCAAAGTTTATATCAATTTGAAGCAAAAAGCTAAGGAGAGCTGCGCTCTACAGAATTTGGTATAAAATTATTTCATATACTTACAATTGCATATTATTTAAAAACAATGCTGTTTTATATCGTTTATAAAACAATATAAAACAGCAGTAACTATATCTCTGTATAACTCTGTATAAACAACAGTAACTATATCTCTGTATAACTCTGTAACTATATTGTTTTAAAAAAGTTCTAGAGATGCAAGAATAACTGCTGGACGAATTATACGATTCTCATCAAAATCTCATTAGCATGCATCCAAAAATCTTGTTGCTTTGCAGCTTCTTGCGTCACTAGAATACATTAAACCTCCTTCTGGCTTTTGTCAGACCTGGCTACCTCTTGTCGAAGGGGCCAGGCTGAAGTCAGGTGGAGGATAGTCGAAAAAAACAGTCTACGAAACCTAAGGTTTTAAGGACTGTTTTTCCGACTATCCTCCACCTGAAGTATTTTCAAATCAAAGATGCCTGGATTCCCGGTTTAATTTAAACTGGAGCCTCGCATCTTTGCTGGGTTGTTCCTGAGAACAACACCAGATTTCCTAGCCTTTATAGAAAGGCGAGGACACCTAAACTAATATTTGGTTTAGGAATCATGTTCAAATGCAATTTCTGCGATCAGGACTTCGCTAAACGAAAGGAACTCGTGTTGCATAAGCATCAAAAGCATGTTGACCTCCCAAATCAGAACTTTGTTTGCGGACATTGCTCAAACACTTTTACGCTCGCGAAAAACTTGGTTCGGCATTTGAAAAATGTCCATAAATTTGCGCGTTCTGTTAGATGCAATTCTTGTCAAACGTTTTTCGGACATGAGCAAGCGTTGCGAAAACATTGTGCAGACGAGCATTCTGTGGTGGGTTCAGTTATTCGAACTGATCCATCCAATTTCTCTCAAGAAGATCGTTTTATTTTGGAACATGAGAGAAAGTCAGTTCGCAAGCACTTCCAGTCATTCCGACTCAAAATAAACCACGGTTCAATTTTTGACCCCCTTTGAATTTCTCGTGCTCCAGGAACGAAAAATTACAGATTTTATCACGCCGAAACTTCACCATTTGGTGACTGCGAAGTTCGCAATCTGCATAGAGGTGAAGTTCACCAAGCCTCTAACTCATGATAGTACTCTTTGTTTCTTTCACAGTCCAATGGAGAGCCTCTCCACATCATTGATTTCTGAAGAATATTTCGGTCATATTGACAAACTATTGACAAAAATAAACGTGTTTTGCACTGCAGGAAGAGGGTGGGTGATAGAAAAGTTAAATGTTGTCGAATTGAAGATTTCAAAATATTCCCCTCTTCGCGCGGGATCTTACATTGCAACGCCTCCTGAACTTGAAACACAGCGCAAATCAGTCTTGAATATCAAAAACATGAAAGACAATCTGTGCTTCATTTACTCTGTTTTAGCCGCGCTCTTCCCCGTTAAGCAAAACCAAGAGAGACCGCAAAGTTACCGCCAACACATAAACAGTCTCCACTTCAACCCGCGAAAAATACCAGTGGCTTTAGCTGATATACCGGTTTTCGAGAAAAACAATCACCTGAAAATAAACGTGTTTGCTTACGAGTGTAGCAAAATGTATCCGGCTTACATCAGCAATTATAAAAATTCAGCGAAGCGAATCAATTTATTGTTGCTGTCAGATGAAAATAATTGGCACTATTGTTTGATAAAGAACTTGGATCGAGTTCTAAAGGTTTTACTTCGCTCGGCCGCCACCGCTAGCTCGAAAAATAACGTTCGAAAATTCTGCGAGCGTTGTCTGCAGACTGTTGCTCGCGAAAAAATTAAGCTTCACAAATCGCTTTGCGAGCATCATCAGCCACAAGTTATTGAGATGCCGCCACAGGGTTCTACCGTAAAGTTCAAAAACTGGCAGAAGACATTCAAATGGCCGTTTGTGGAGTATGCTGACCTAGAGGCTCTTGAAGTCAGAACGGAAGATTTCGAAGTGGCCGAAGAGTTGCTCGAGACTGGATTAAATAAAGGTGGAGCATCTAGCTGTGTTACTGAAAATCAGTATCCTTGTAGCTTTGGAGCTGTTCTTGTTGACAGCAGAAGTTCAAGTGTGCCGAGGCGAAGATTGTATTGCTGTTCTGATGCAAACTTTACAAAAATGGCTGAGATGGGCAGACAATGAGCGTCAACGCTACAGATTCCTAAAGATGCCCAGTTTTGCCAAAAGGGAACTATTGAACAACTGGTTTGAACCCTGCTGCATATGTCAACAAATCTTCGAGTCTGATCATGAAAAAGTAGTCCATCACTGTCATCTCACAGGCACTGTATTTGGCGTTGCTCACAGTAGTTGCAATTTATTGGTTACGGTTGGTAGTTTTCTCCCTGTTTTCTTCCATAACTTGTCTCGTTACGATGCCCATCATATCATAAAGTACATGAAGCTGGAAGAAAACGAGACTCTCTCAGCTATATCTAGGACAGAAGAGACGTTTATTTCGTTCTCAGTTCAGGTTCCCATTAGAAGTTACTTAAACAAATGTGGTGTCGCGAAACTTGTACGCAATGAATTGCGCTTCCTGGACAGTTTTAATTTTATGGCCTCGAGCCTTAATTCACTGGCACAAACGTTGCAAGATGCCGACTTGAAATTACTCCGATTCCACTTTAAACAATTTTGTGATTCAGATTTCAAGAAAATAAGAGCAAAGGGAATTTTTCCTTATTCGTATTTAGACTCATTCCGTAGGTTTGAACTTGGCTTTCCTGCCTACGGTGACCATTGGAAAAACACTCTAACCGGAAGAATTGATGTTACTCAAGAAGTGTATACACGAGCTGTTGATATGTATCATCTCTTCGGTTGTAAAAATTTTGGAGACTACCGCGACGCTTATCTGCAGACAGATGTGTACTTACTGGCAGATGTGTTCGAATTGTTCCGCTCGGTGTGCATAAAAGTTTATCGTTTGGATCCTGCTCATTTTTATAGTGCTCCTAATCTAAGCTGGGATGCAATGCTGGTAACAACTGATGTTGAGTTGGGGCTTCTGTCCGACGTTGATATGCTGCTTTTCTGCGAAAAAGCTATTCGAGGTGGTCTCAATGGCGTGGGAGCGCTGAGACATTTTCGAGCTAATAACAAATATCTTCAGAATTTCGTTAGGAACGAAAAGTCCGTTTTTGGCGCTTTTTTTAATGTTACCTTACTCTATGGTGGCATCATGATGAAAAAGCTTCCAAAGGATGGCTACAAGTGGAGCGAGTTTTCAAACATCGATGAGCTAATTGGAAAGTACAGGTCAAATACCGACTTTGGCTACTTCGTTGAAATTGATCTAGAATATCCGCGAGAGATTCACGATGACCACTCTGATTTTCCCTTCGCTCCCGAGAAACATGTTATCCAAGACGATTGGTTGTCTGCGTACAGCAAAAACTTAGCGGCTAACAGATCTGCTGTTCCGAAATTGGTCGAAACTTTGTTCGATAAGCCGAATTATATATGTCACATTGAAAACTTGCTATTTTACATCGATCAAGGTTTGAAAGTTGGTAGACTTCATCGAGTTCTGCAATTTAATCAGTCTGACTGGTTGCGTCCCTATATCGAAAAAAATACGGTTATACGAAAGCAAGCTTCAACAACGTTCGAAAAAAATTTTTATAAACTGATGTCGAACGCTTGCTTTGGCAAAACAATGGAAAGCAAACGAAATAGAAAAAATATTCAGTTTGTATCTGATGAGGCGAAAGCCTCCAAACTTACGTCGAGGCCGAGTGTCAAGTCATTTCAAATTATAAGCGAAAATTTGTGTTCCGTTTATTTTTCCGTACCGAACATTAGATGGGACAAACCAACTCCCGTCGGAGCAGCCATCTTGGACCTTTCAGAACTTGCTCTGTACCATTTTCATTATAAAGAAATGAAACCGAGGTACGGGAAAAAGATTTGTGTCACTTACAAAGACACTGACTCGCTTCTGTACAGAGTAGAAACCGAAGACTTGTATGAAGACATGTACGAATTTAAACATTTATTGGATCTCAGCGATTACCTAACTTCTCATCCTCTGTTCGACGCGAGTAATAAAAAAGTGCCCCTGACAATGACTGGCGAGTTGAATGGTTCAGTTTTGGAAGAGAGTGTAATTCTTGGATCTAAGATGTACAGCATCAAGTTTCAAAGGGGAGTAAAACAGAGTGCCAAAGGCATGCAAAAACTTGTTAAAAAGACTCTGCATCATGACAAGTTTCGTGAGTGTCTTCTGACCGGAGTTAGCAGTCGAGCACCAATGACAAGAATTCATTCAGCAAACCATCAAATAAAGGTTACAACAACAAACAAAACGGCTCTGAGTTGTTTTGATGACAGAAGATTCATACTGGATAACGGTGTTGACACTTTACCTGATGGCCACAACAGCCTCAATCAAACCCCAACAGTGACCTTTGAATCGGATTGTCCATCACTACAGGATAGTGACTGTGAAAACAGTTCGATTTCAAGCGAAGAAGAGGAGAAGGAGGAGAACTTCGAGCTGATATCGACAGTAGACCTTTCTGATTCCTGCTCAATAGCTTCTACTACGGTCTCTTCTTTTGGTAAAAACGCTTTTTGCAGTTCAGTTTTTACGAAATAGTTATTATGTACTTATTTTTGTTTCAGCTCCACCCAATCCTGGCTTTATACCTCGAGAAGTTGATGACTCGGAGCCAGTTTTTAATTGGAGTGATTTCAGTGATGAACAAGATAATAGCGACGAAGATCGTTGTCTACCCCGGAACCCGTTTATAGATAATGAAGCAATTGAAGGAGAATGTAGTAACAGAAGTGGCGACGAATCTTGTATCATTCAGCCTATGCCTGCAAAGAGGCGACGACCTCTTGTTTCCTACTCAGACTCAGATTAAAAACACATGGTTAGCAATACAAATTAAATTATAAAATGTTCAATGTGTAATTGGTTTGAGATATACTACTGAAAAATCTCATCAAATTCAACTCATTAATTAAGCCAATATTTTTAACTGCGTTTAACACTAAAAATCTGAAATGCTTCGTTGCCGTAAGGCGATCCCGAAACTTTGTGTGTTGTGTATAGCCCACCTTTTGAAATATTTGCAAAGCTGCATATAAGCAATACAGCCCGCATAAGTTTGAAGATAAAGATTGAGGGGGAGGTGACGAAGCAGTTTCGTGAATGTCAAAACGAACCGAAATTTTGTACAGTGAATTAAATCGTTCTTGGAAATGAGTGAAAAAATTTAGCGGAATTTTCAGGCTGTTCCAGAATACAATGTTTGTTAATTTCTTGTTTCTTTTTTGTTTGGCTGAGCTTTTGAATGTTGATTGAAGTTGAGTTCCCTTGAATTTTTTTGGAGATGTACTTACAATTTGAAAGCGGGGACCTGAGTTCATTCTTGGAAAATTGTCTGCCGACCAAACACCTCCAAAAGGAAACTTTAATAAACGTAATTTGCCTACTACTCCTTTGATCGAAATGTTATCCATTGAATATAATTTGGTTTTTTGAAATATTCCTTTTGGTGTCAATAAAAACTTGACTGAATCTCTCTCCGATAATAAAGAGTTCAACTGCTTCTGGAAGGGCTTCAGAGAAGAATAGCTTCAGAGTAATTGGCGCTCCTGTCAGTTCGGGGAATAGGGTAAGATTTTTTGACGCCTCTTGTGATGAGGTCAAGTCGAAACTGACAATAAATTTTTTATCGAAATCCTGCAGAGAAATTTTATTACCGCCATTTTTAAAACCCAGCGCTGTTAGTGTGTTGTGATATACTCTGACATTATTTTCAGTGTCAATTGGTGTGCCTGCTATAGGTAAGCCATTTCCTCGTATGATTTCAATTCTTTTTATTTTATACTTGTTTTACAGAAAAGGGTTTGTCTCTTTCGATCCTCTGAACTTAACGTTTGCTACCATGCACATTGTTAAACGTCTGATTGGCTCCGTTCCCAAAATTGATTCTTTAACGAAAGAATTTTGACCAGATTGCATGATAAAACTTTTGCAAAGAAATTCTATATAGGGGTACCTTGCTGGTGATTTTAATAATGCCTTCTCGATTGAAAGTCGTACTGATTCAGTGACAGTTATCTTGCGGACAAACATGGACGCTTTTTCTATTACTGCCGTAAACAGTTTGTCGTTATCGTCGGCCAAGCTAAAAAGACTAGAGTTTAACTCGAATGTCGACTTCAGGGACTATAAGTTTTTCGCAACTAAAAAAGTCGACATAAAGGGAACCATAGAGGTTAAGCGTGTAACCTGACTCCAAGGTAGCTTTCAAACGGTTTTGTAACCACTCAGATTAATTGGCGTCTGACGAAGGCTCTGAGTTGTAACTGTATCCTTGACAAGCGGCCCAAGTCTCTTTGCTATCACTGTTCGTTGTTAATTATGTCTCAAGAAATGCTCGATGGTGGTAAGAGTTGTTGCTATCAGAAATCAAAATACCGTTGGCGTATACTTCGACCTGTGAGAATAGGCTGTGTAGAGCATTGTTTGCAAATACAACTTTGCTTGCGTCACTTGCTTTTACGCGATCTTTTCCATCTGGCGTGTAGATAGACACTTGAATTCCTAGTTGAATATAGTTAAGGTCAATGCAGTTGCGCTGGTCTCCGCTGATTAAAAAGTCTAATGTTGGTCCTCTTGAACCGACTTGTGGGTAAATTTCTTGATCGAATCCGCTCTCATAATTCACAAGAACACTAGGTTTCTCAAAAAAGTCTAAAGCTGTATGCGTTACAGGGTTGGCGATATCTGCTACAATGCTGGTGAACTCAGTACTTTAGAATCTTACGTTTGACAAAATATCTGATCGACTGCGTTTCGTCTTGGTTGTCTTTAAAGTGCTTTGGGCTGGCCTCTTGCGTGTTGGTATCTCTCTTATCTCTAGTTTGTTTGTTGATAAGGGGTTTTGGGTTGCGCTGCGCCCCGCCGCCTGGCGAGCGGACGGCGCGGTAACCCGCGAACCGCGGCCGGGAGACACGTGCGTCAATCGCAACCGTTTCGGCGGGCGCGGGCGGGAACGATCGGCTGTTGTCGATTCTGAAATTGTTTTTGAAACTCATTTCTTCAATGAGTCTTTTGCTGCAGATTTTAGTTTCTTTTTTCCTGCTATCATTTGCCCAATCTCAGGAATTGCTGCTCGCTGTAATAAGATTGCGTCCCATTTTTTTGGCAAATGGTAAAGCGTACTTTTGTAGTAGTGGTAAAGTACAGCGACCAATTCGTACAGCTAATGCGCCCAATCCTGCGGCGCCTGATCCGAACTGCCGTGCGGGACGGCCATGAGTCAGAAAGTTTTCTTCATTTCTCGCAATTTGTGCTTCATAGTGTGCGTCCATGCTTCCAATCAAACCAACTGTTTATTGGGTAGCCGTTGAGCATAATGAACTACTTTGGTAAAAACTGAAATTTCAATGTCAGCCAGCTTCGGCCTATTGAGAGAAATGGCATCAGTTGTCCGGTTTCGTCGCGAATCGTTATGTTTATGGATTGAAATGATGACTTGAATACATTTTTCCATTGCAAGTTTGAGAACGATTGATGGCAAATGATCGCGTTTTGTGTCTTTTGTGTCGAGTTGTCTGGAAGGGCTGTTGTTCTAAGAAGTGACGTTAATTTGTTTCCAAGAATCTGTTCTTGTATCAAATCGCAATAAACAAAAATTGTGTGACGCCCACCGGAGATATCTACTGGATATTTAGGGTTGACACCAATTTTAAGTATGTGTGTTCCGAGAATGTTTTGCAGATCTGGTGAATGAAGTTTTATACTTGTTGGACTTCTCTGTTCAGTTTCGTCTTTGTTAGTTTATCTTCACCGGAACTGGCGGCGGTCATAAAACCATCCTCATTCCCTGTTGATGCCTGGTCTTTTTGGCCACTGTTGCTTAATAGCTTTAGTTTCTGGGTATGGCTTGAAATGCACCATATGATAGGCCAGTCATTTTCATGTTTTGTTCTGAAGCTTTTTGCAAAAATTTTTTGCATCAAATTTTCAATTGTTGGGTAAAAACCAGTGTCAATTTTGCATTTGAGGTTTGCCTTTTTCCGAAGATGGTACTGTTTTCTGTCGGCTGGTCGACGACGGCGGCGGCGACCTATATCAGTGAAAAGTTCTTCTGCGCTCGTTGGTTCTATTGGCTCTTCATCATCCGACGAGGAATCTGTTTCGTCCATATGCGGCTCTGTAAAACCGTGTGTAACGTTTTTAAACTTTACTGGCCATGATATTTCGAGAAGTGCCACTTGCCATGTTCCGAATGTTTTGTTTAGATCTATTGGTTTGGGGAATAGATTTGTGAAAGCCGCCATCAAGTTGCCGGAATACGTTTCCGTGGAAGCGTTGGAGACTAAATTTATTGTAAAAGTATTTTCAGTTGGATCCATTTTTTTAAAATTTCTGAAAATTTTGTCAGTTCTGATTTGTAAAATCGGCCGACTATTTCTCCTCACGTTTCATGAGAAACAACGCGGTAAGTTGGAGGATTGAGTGTGAGGACTTTGTCTATTCTGAATATTTCGTGACTGAATTGAATCTTATAACCCGATGAAATGTTTCGATGTTGCGTTTGATTCGAACGGTCTCACCAATGGCAAATTTGGGCTTTTGTATCTTGTCGTTTACGTTCAGTGAAATGAGATAACATAACTTGTGTGCTGTTTGGTTACGCTCTTTGGAGCAAGACCTGTTATCCTGTTGACTCGAGAGTTAATGACTTTGAGAAAATTCTGCAGGTTATTTATATATGTACTGGTGTGATTTTCTTTTAAGAACTTATAAATTAAAGACTTTATGGATCGAATGTTTTGTTCTGCATACGAACTTTTCTTTTCGTTCCGAGTTTGGTAAATTGCTTTTTCTTTCTGCTCGCAAAAATTTTTGAATGATCCCAGAAATTCTTTTCCATCATCAGTCCATACTTTTTCCGGTTTGATTTTTGTCGTCATCAAGGCGAAAGCGCGTTTGGTTGTTGATGCGTATTTATCTTTCATAAGCTGAACCCTAAGGAATCTACTAAGTGTATCGACTGCCACCAATAGATATCGAGTGTTTCGATTTTCTGTGGACAATGATTGCATATCCGCAAGATCAATTGACCATAATTCATTCAAACGATATGACTGTACTTTTAGGCGTGGAAAACGGTGACGTGTTTGTTTGAACTTTGTCTATGTTGAGCTTGTTGTTAGGTAGGTTTCCACTGTTTTACGTTTTAGGCCTGTTGATATAACCAGCCTGTTGATACTGCCGTAGGCTGATGTAGTATTCGTGTTTATATAATTTTGTTGAATAGTTTGCAGGTCCCTGCTGTTTGTGATTGCTGATGAGATGACCCTTTCATTTTTGCATTTTGTGCATGTAAAGTTCTCTCTGTCGTACTCTTCAGCCTTCTCTATCCCTGAACATTGATTGTGTACCCAACCACAAATTGTGCAGTAAAACAGTGGTTTCCTTCTTTTGCTTTTTCCCAACAGTCCTACAGTTTCCACATGTCAGCTTTCTCGGAGGACCGGGGTTTTGCTCTATCCCACTGGTTTGAAGAAGCAACTTAATAAGCTTTCTACCTAATAGCTTTACTATCTGTAGCTGAACATGGAAAGCCATGTGGTGTTCAAATCTTTTGCAAGCTTTGGGCTAACTGATTTGGCGTTTGTGTTGGCAACTAGATGCTGGGCAATTTTGAGCTCTTTTACTAGGGTAAGATCTGCTGGAGAAATTTTTTTTGTAGGGTGCTGAATGTTTATTAAAAGCTCAAACAAATTGCTGTCAGATGGAGGTCCTCCAGTTTTCCTTTGAATTTTGCCTGTATGCTTATCAGTTGTAACGGTTGTTGAGTTTTGTAAAAGTTTAATAATTGTTTTCGACTTCTCAATTTTTCCGCTCGAAAGTCCAGTGAGAGTCAATTCTTCTAATATTTGATTTGCCTCGTCAGCGCTAACATTTGTTTGATGATGTTCTCTTGTTATCATCTCCTCTGTCTCCTCTCCCGATTTTTGCTCCTCATTGAACGTGGCTGCAACACTTAGTTGGGCTGCGACATCGCTTTCGTTAGAATTTCTTTTGGTTAATAAAATTTCTTTGGCTGTTTGGGGCTTTTGGTTGCTCTCGTTGGCTGCTTCGAGCAATTTGTTATAAGTTTGTAAATGAATGAGAATGAACTTCCGTGCCTCGTGTTATTGCGCCTGTTCTTTCTTGAAATGATTTTGAATGGGATTGTGAATTAGTTTAATAAATTGCAGTCGCTAGCAATTTTCGTTTTTGAGGTAATTTAACTTTCTTATCACAAATAAGAGAAAGAATGGTTTTAAATTTCTTGAACTGCTGTTTGGTTACATAAGTATTAGCTAACGAGACATTGCCTTGAACAATATTGTATGAACAGTCAACTAAAAATTTGATAAAATTATCATCGAGATCAATAAGCTTGAAGCGCTTCAGAACAGGTTTGAAGTTGATGAGCAGTTTGAAAGTAGTCAGATGTTGTGAATTGTTCATCGAGTTCAATTTTCTTCTGCGAATTTCCTACTATATAAAATATGCTGAGGTCGTTTGTTAAATGTGAGCAGAATCGTAGGTGCTCGCTGCATCTGGGATCCAAATCAATCAACAAATGACCGAATGGTTCTTTAGTAGCTAATTTATACGCCGACTGCACAAGATTTCTGCTTCCCAACTGACGACCTAGAACATCGACCTGAACTACATCTCGGGGATTTTTCAGTAAGAGCATATGTGTAACATTCATGTTAATTGTCTTCAAATTTGGACTTTTCTGGTACAAGTTATGCTTGAAAATTATGGCGTGTTGGTTTTTGTGTCGTCCAGAAATGACCAAATTCAAAAACTCTTCTTGTTGGCTGGCTTCTGCGTATACAGCATCAAAAATGATCAGTTGACGGTCCGTTTCGAGATGAGAGTTAATCTTGCTCCAATTGAGTCCTTCGATAATAAATATTATTGTGCCGAGTTTTATTTTGATTTCTGTATATATTTCTTGCCAATGCTGATAGACGTAAATTATTTTGTCAAATTGAGGATAAAACAGTTCTCTTTGTTTAATTATGATATCTGCCACAAGATGGGTTTTACCTGATCCACTGGGGCCAACTACCATCATCAGTAAGTGAGGTTGAGTAACAATTACTTTGTTCATTTTGGTGTTGGAATCCAACAACCAAGGCTGAAAGCGAGGACTGACCACATTTCTGGGCGTTCTGTTGAGAATTTGGTAACGAAAAGAAAATTAAGGCCGCTTGTTATTGCTGCGAATAAAAGAAAAATGTGTATGCTGTAAAATATTAGTGACCTTTCAATGCTCCCACAAAGCTTCCACGGGGGGCGCTCTTCATCGTTTTGGTCGAATATTATTTTACTAGCAATAGCCAAGTGACAATCTGGAGAGTCAGTCATTGCATTAGGGTGCTCGAGTGGGGTGGTGCAGGTGGTGGAGACTGACTAGATTGTCGTGATAATGTAATAAAATACTCTAATAGTTTAGAAGCTTCAACTAAAAGCTCAATTTCAGACAGTGTTAGATCAATTTCAGTTTGAACAAGAACAAAACGTTGACCCACTTTTTTCCAGCACTGTTTTCTCAACAATATTTCTGTCTTGTCGTTGACTTGAGATAATTGTAAAGCTGCCGGCTTCGAAATATGCAGTGTGAAGTTATCGGGGTCGTAATTGGTCATTCTAAAATGGCAATCCTTCAAAATAGGACCAGAATACGAGCTTAAAAATGATCCAAAATAGGACACCAGTTAAGTGCCCAAGCAGAAAGTGACTAGGAAAATTTGAAACCATATACACATATCCTGGTCCAAGTCCGTATTCTTCGTTCATGAATCCATACGCGTCATGAAATGCAGCATGTGTTCGTAGTATTTTCAAATGCTTAAGATACTCATGCAGTCTACTATTACCGGGTCCTATTAGTCCTGCATGCGGGGCCAGTTTATTGATGACTTGAAGGTCGGAATTGGGATCAATGAACATGCAAACTGCAAGAAATGCATTTTTTGTTGTTTTGTTCTGAGGGAAATGCTTAGAAGCAATTTCAAAATTGCTCAAAACTTTATTAATATCTGGAATAAGTATCATTAAATTGGTAAACCAACCGATTTACAGAACACTTATATAGGAAGTGGTAGTCAGTGAGAGGTTTTTTGTTATCAGTTTTCTTTTGTTTGTTTAGATGAGTCATCTGGATTTTCCGTGCTTTCCTCCAATGAAGCATCCCAGCATCTGCATTGCGCATTGTTCATTCCACATTGAACTTCCAAATAAGTTGAATGATCCCTTCTGTAGATCGATCCCCAGCCGGTTGCCTGAACGTCGATGTAATCCTCCAATGTCTGCTTGAA
Source organism: Convolutriloba macropyga (assembly GCF_964194025.1). NCBI lineage: Eukaryota > Metazoa > Xenacoelomorpha > Acoela > Convolutidae > Convolutriloba > Convolutriloba macropyga. The sequence goes on from NC_134470.1 coordinate 30,043,430, forward strand.
AGGGGAGTCTGTTTTCGCAAGACTCTCTATCTTTGCTAATATTCTGCGCTGGTATTCCGTCATTGTAGCACATTCTTGTCGTCTATTTGGACACGAGCGTTCCATCTCCCATATTGTTTCCATCAAGCTGTTTCGTTTTGGGGAAATATCCATTACTGTATCAGCGTTTCTTGTGAATTGTTCGAAGATGTCTCCTCGTCTTGTAATGTCTGATACATTGAATCGTAGTAATTGCTGATTGAACGTTTGAAATGCGCTTGTTGGTACAAACATTCTTGCTTTGATCTCGAACAGTACTTTGCTTTCATGACGAATATAGGATTTGATAGTCTTCTCCATGTGTTTTGGATTATCGTTTGTATAGACCAGAATGTGTTGATGCTCAAATGATATGTCGTCGCACCATCTGTATTGCTGTTGCGTCTTTTGAGGATCATGATGTACAACAGAAAATTGCTACTCTGTAAAGTGATCAATCCAGTTAGCGAGGCCCTTCGGTTGAAATTGTGTTGTCAAATTTGAGTCTCTTGCATCAATTTTGCGTCTCTTTGTTTGCGCCTCGAATGAGAATTGTGAGGGAATCAGAACTTGAGCACTATAAACAATGTATCAAAAATTGTCAGAACTTTCTGCGCTGTTATTCATGGCACTTGAAGTCCGTTGAGAAATGGTTTTAGTTCGCGTTTCTTGGTATATATAGCTTTAGTTATTTGTTCAGTACTGATAATTGAGAATTGAGATTACTTTAAAATGATAAAAGCGTGAACTGATTGAAAAAAGAGACACAGTTTAGCCCATAAGGTTATTCGAAATAACATCTGTGCCAAAGTGTCTCTTCGTACGGCATTGTAGTTGATGATTTTCACTCAGTAAATTTAAAACTGCATGTGGGGTAGTTCAATGGCATAACTATAGTGTAAACCTATCAATATGGTCGTGCCTATAGAATTGTTTAAGTTGTGTAGTTGTTGCATCTTGTAGTTCAGTGGTGTAGACGTCTTTGCTATTGTAATTAAGATTGATTTTGGCGTAGGTTCGAGACTAGATAGGAGGGATCCTAAATCTGTGCGGTAGACCACCCCAAATTTCACTGATATACAAAAACAAGAAAACTGACCACGCTATTAACAGTTTAAAATCAGATTGTGGCCGAAAAAACAGCAAGAAAGTTCTTTGAAAATAAAGCAAAGTATGGTAACTCAAACAAAAGCAGTCTAAGTTAAGAAATGTAATCAAATTAAAAATGCATTTGCTCAAATTGTACAACTTAACAACACACAATTTCTTCTGAAAACAATTCATCCTAGGAGGACCTGATAGACGAGATGAATATAAAAGCCTGCAAAATTTCTATTGATCTTATCAACCTGAAAAAAAAACAAATGAAAAACTTCGTACTAACTGACCTCCAAATATTCACGGATAAACGTTTAAACTGCCCCTTACATAAAAATAAAGAAACTAAACAACAAAAGAAAAAAGCTGTAGGAAAAACTACTGAAGTCTTGGCTATTACAAGCACTCCAAACAAAAATCTTCAATTCAAATATTTTTCGCGTGAACTCCGTGCAAAGACTATAAACAAAACAATAGAAATAAGAATGTTAAGTGCGCAAAAACTTGAAGTTAAGTAAAATCATAAAAATTGTCGAAAATTCGAAAAAAAATGTGAAAAATGACAAAAAGTCAAGTCAGCCCTTCACTACCTCCATTCAATAATTTACAGACAATTAGCGTCAAAAATAAATTACAATGTTCTCCCGAAGACACATTTTATTCAACACTCAGATAACATTTGTTTCTACAGGGGTTCTTTAGAACTATGCTGCGATAAAAAATTTAATCAACTGACAATTTAAAAAATGAAATGATAAAAACTGACTAAATAATTATTTTGAAAAAAGACCGAAAACAAATATTTGGATGACAAATTTTTCAGAGTTCAGGTCCAAAAATCTAAACAGCACGTAAATAAGAACCCCTCTCTTTGATTGATTACAAAAAAACGATTCGTAAAACAAAAGGCAAACTATTGCAAATAAATTAAAACTAAAAGTAAACTGATAATTTAAGATTTGAGTGCCAAATTTGTTTTTAAAACACATCAATGGGCTCCCAAAACAATAGTGGTAGTTAGTTTTGCTCATCCAATGAAAAAAATTCGATCTCTACTCTGCGTCAAATCAAATACAGTTATTGAATTATTCTTCAACTGCAATACTTGCTTTTAATTTGCTAGCGTCGTTTGTAATAAAAAACAGTCAAATTTAGTATTAAAAATTATGTTTTAAAATGATACTGTAGCCATTAAGAAAATCAAAACCAATATCAATTGAGGAACACTTTTGAAACCCTCAATTAAATTTCCCAAGGTAGAAAAAATTGCAAGAAATGATAATGTGGAAGAACGTCTTGAGTCTTCAAAAAAACATTATTTGTATTTGAAAAAAAAAGATACACTTTGACAATTTTTTTTCTCGAGTCTGAAATATTGATGAATATTTGTTAGAACCTAGTAAAGAAAAACAATTCCAGAAAAAACGCAGCCAAGAGATCATTCGTGATAATTGAGAGCCTTGGTGCTGGTCGTTATATCACCTATTCCTTTGGCGAAAACATAGAAATATTTACTTCCGTATGGTTTCAGTTTTCGCTTATGTCGATTTTCATCGTAATAAATGATGTCTGCTTTTTTTTGCCAAAAAGAGCTTTCACATTTTACTCAGGATGTGCTTTCAACTCTCAAATAATACCACTCATGTCTCCCTCTGATAAACAATCTGATTCAAAAAAGAAAAAAAACGAAAAAACGCACTTAGTATATAGTTTCTGTCCCCATATATATAGAGGAACCAAAAATATATTTGTCATATTCAAAAATTACGACTGCTGAATATGGAACAGGCCCTGATTGACTGACAACTGTGTGTCACAGAACTGAGTTAAATCATTGGGCTGAGCTAAATGGGAAGCAAAAACGCAAAAGACAGAATTATTCATAAGCACGAAGAACCCACCAACCTGAAGGACGGACACAGTGATGATGTCATCAAATCTATCCTTTGGAATCCAGTCCGGAGTGGATGTGGAGGATATGCCGAAGTCTTCCAATCCTTTGGAGTCCATTCTCTCCTGGAGATTTCCGTAGAAGAGGAAGAACATCTCCTCAGATGAGATCTCACTCCACTTCATCTTGAGAGTGAGGAACACTGAGAACATCAGACGGTGCTCTGGGCTCAGACACCTGGCAAAGTAGAAACAACTGGTCATGACTTTTTTAAGCACCAAAAACCTCTTCATTGTCATCTCCATGACTTTAAATCCAGTTAATATTGATACAAAAAAAATCATTTTTCTATCAAAAAAAGCAATAATTTGTACATTTAACCTACACTCCCATTGGCATGGTATTCATATCTGTCTTTGGAATTCAAGTGTTCTTTTTCGACTTCACGAATAGGTATAAGAGGTTAAATAGATGAGGACATGTATTACAATCTAAAAGACTACACGAGAGACCTCAAAATGGGACCAAATACAACTCGAGTCTTGGCCAGAAATATCGTAATAGAAAGAATGACAGTTTGTTAGGTTTTCAATTCATAGAATACATTCTTAGACGACAATTCAAATCAATTAAGGATATATGTATTATGTAGTCCATATGTGAAATTACGAAAGAGTTTACGTATGCTGCGTTTCAAAATAGGAGAATTAATGAAAATAAGGAGTGATCAAGCAGTTACGACTGGTCATGCAACATGGGAAGACATTGAACTTCATATTGGAATGACTTTGTACTCACTTGGAAATAGATGAGAAGAGTTTTTCAGTCAACTCCTGTACAATTTTCTTGACTCGGTTGTTCGGTTGGCTTGCATAGTCAGCCGACTGCAGTCTCAGCACCTAAACGAGAAAGACACCATAATTCCAAAATCAGATGTGATACCCCCAATGAGGTGCATATTTTACGGGGAAAATGTTTATGTCACTATTTATCAATGATGAAAAATGCCAATTATCATTCTTTAATAATGATGAAAAATGTCACTGTTCATGAATGAAAAAAAGTTCAACTATTGGTTTATGAATGATGAAAATGGTCAATTGTCAGTTTATGAATGATGAAAAATGTGATTGTCGCGTCATGAATAAAGGATACAACTTTTACAGTACTTACCTGTTCTGGCTCCTTGAACAGCACCTCATCCTCTTCATTGTCATCTCCATCTTTCTTCTCCTCTGACTCTCCTGAATCCCCTTCTTCCGCACCATCCCCAAGGGATGAGTCGTCATCTTCGTCATCAGAATCGTCCGCCGAGCTTGAACTACCGTCGTCTTCTTCTAAACGGGCAACAAAAAACAATAACTAGCTGCTTCTCCGCTGTTTCAAATTTTCTCAATATTATCTGGCTCATCATCTCTAGACAAGGTATAAATCTTAAAAAATTTTGCAAAAAATGACATTGTAAGTCGAAGTTATCCATGCAAAAAGGTACCGCAAATCGAAGTTAAAAATATTGTAGAGTAAAAAAATCTTGTAAGACAAAGTTATCTGCAAAAATCTTTATGGTAGCACTTAAACTTTTTTAAGATTGAATTCAGCAGGGGAAAAATATTACTTGACTACAAATCAGTTAACAGTTTTTTATCTTCTCTGTCAAACGGCAGAATTGAATACTGTCTTAAAAAATAAATGAAAATGAAAACGAAAGCTCTCGAAATCCCCTCCTTTATAAAAAATAAATGAATTTCAACTGATCATATGGTCACTAAGCTTCTGTAATACAACTAAATCATTCGGAATAAACTCTGATAAAGGTCTAAATAATTAAAATTCGGGAGGGCACAAAAACTTAACAAACTGAAAATAGCACTGTAATTGAGTTTTGAACAAAGCAATTGTGCAGAAGTCCCATTCAAAATATGTTAGCCCAGATAATTTTTTGTTAAGTTTCGAATAAGGTACCTCCTGATTTTTGTCAAACATATGTTCAAGGGGAGGGGCAAATCGGTAAATCAAATCTGCCAAAATTATCTTCAACCAGTTTGCAAATGGACACGTTTAGCAACTCGTCCTATAAATATCTAAGCCTTAAAGTACATAAACGAGTTCGGTTTATTTCAATCGAGAATTAGAAAATATTTGGCGGATTAATCTCTTGAAAGTTTAGACAAACATAGGGATAAAGTTTTCTGTGCATAGAACAATTTGTAGAATAACGACTCAAGCACTGGCAACCATTTTTCTAACGAAGCGATATCACATGGACTCTAAATCTAAATTTAATTTCGAGTAAACGTTTCGAATCAATAGGCCTTGTAAATTCTTCACATCATAGATAATATCTCTGGTGAAAGAATTGTCTGTAGTGCTAATACCCGAAAGATAAAACATAGACCGACGAGCGTCGGACATTTTGTTCTCGAGCGACAGGCGAGGCAGTTCAATTCATAAGGGTGGTGTGGCCTACACAAATTATTATGGGTGCAAAAAAATCCGACTAAAAAAGCTTTGAACCCCAACCTCAGCCGTAAAATACTGCATCATTGACCACTCGGTTGTAAGGAACTTATGCTTACTTATGTTACGGTCAATGTTGTTTTAGCGACAGACTTAATATCTTAATATCTGACTACGATCAATTTAGGTCACGCAAAAACGAAGAACTCAAGCGTGAAAAGGTCAATCGAGAAATTAAATCAAAGAATGTTCCAGAGCAAAACGATCAAGCAAAAAGTTTTGCATATAAAGACGCTCATGTTTACAAAAATTGCTTCAAACTTCGTTCGAGAGCACTTAACAAACAAACATAAAAATATAAAAAATCCAATTTTTCAAACAAATGAAGCTGAAAGCATTTGGGTTTGCAAAAATTAGTTTTGATCAGAACAAACTTTTAGCAACAAGACAGCAGTTATCGCTTACAAAAGTTAGATTGATGGAAAATGGGGAACAAGCTTGGCCGACAATACGCTCGAAAGATCAGATCGGTAGAAATTCACAATGCAAAACCTAAATGTCCACAAGCTAGCTGTTATGCTATATAATGTTGGCACTGCCGTGCTGAAGAACCTTTAAAACAGAGAAAGAGATAAAATTTGAGCCAAAATTATTTGAAATTTGTCAAAACTAGCGCCAAAAAAACCTCTTCCACGAATTAGGAAGCCCGAACGCAAATATTTTTGCCCTCTAAAGTTTCCGGCTCCAACTGCTCGTTCGGACAATTATTTAAAGAAAGATTTGGTCGTTACTGTAATTCAGCAGTTTTGACTGCATGTAGATCTGTCTCAAAAAAGTATGAACTTCAAAAATGCATTCTTCGATTGTGCGTGATGAAAATTACACCAATTAAGCACCGAACGCCATACACACGTGAACATCTATTTGCGTATAGCTTTTTTGTCAGAGACGTGATCAAAATTTGATAAACACGTTGATTATTCTAAACAATAGACTAGAGACAATTAAATATTTGGTTTGAGTTTGATATTACACATATCATTGTTGAAAAAATTAGTGTGTTAGAAAAACTGAAAGTCGAGCACAGGAAAGAGAAGAATTTGGATCGTTTGAATTAGTTAAACTTCGCCTTGTTTGCTGATTTGAGTGTTGATTTTGGGGATGAAAAATTGATCGACGTTATTTTTAAAATGGGATCTTTTCTGCTAGCGCCCCCCCCCCCCCCCCCCCCCCCCCCCCGCTTAGTTAGGCACCCCCCATTTATAAATGTGTAAACATATTGTTAAAGCTAAGTAATCTTATACGTGAACATATATGAGCAATGAGCATTTAATAAACGCTAGCACAGCTATGGTTTGAAAGTATTACGTATTCAAACAAAATTTGTTGCATATAACGTAAGCATCAATATAAATTTCTGTATTAGATCATTTTTGGTGTTATCGCCTACAATAAGGGCTTGATTTGTTAAAACTCTATAAGGAAATTATTCTAAAAGTGCCTTCAATCTACCTAGACACTCTTGTTTCAATGAAATGCAAATATCGCTCTTACAATTCGCGAAAACTTAGATTTTGGGGGGTGCAAATTTTAGCGGCTATATAAGGCTGGGGGGGCGCTAGCAGAAAAGATCCTTAAAATGGCTTAAAATGTGAACAATTGCAACTAGACGCATGCTACAAAATAATGAATCCTAAAATACATTATGCTTGTCATTTGAACAATCATAACTTTGATTTTTTACCGACAAAAAATTTGCGTCACTTAATTGTCGAATTTCAAATTCAAGAAGACGTAAACTGAACATTAAATCGTAAGTTTTAAAAAAGGTAAAGTAAAAAGCAGCATGTAAAGTTGAAAGTAAAATTTGAGCAGAGCTGTGGTGTAGCAGCACATTCAATCATTTTCTTGAGGTAGCTGGTCCTGACATCTAAGCTCCCAGTACCTTTAGTATTAATGACAAATTCTACATACGGGTTCTTATTATTTTCGACAATTAAGTGCTTAAAGTAGTAAGTTAAAAGCCTGTGCAATTCAAAGGATCCAAAACATCAAAAGCAACCGAAAATTACCAAAAAAAGGTAATACTGCGTGAAAGCGACAACAATAATACTGCACCCACTATGGACAGCCACGACATCTACCCGTACACAGGGCCAAATACAGACAGGAGTCTGCGCCAGGTTCACAGTGGACCAAACGGGGTCAGACACCAGCAGGTGAAAACTCTGGGCCATTTGGGATTCGTAGGGAACCCAGGTGACATCTCAAACGAGTCTTCCTCTAATTTGGGATATATTTTCAGGTATTTATGGCAAACCAATGAAAAGATCAGATGCAGAAGAGTCAATTAATTTTGTGTTACAATTTCGTGCCATTTGAACCGCTCGAAAACTACAGAAAAAATCAGATAAAAGTGTTGATGTTTCTGTTTTTTTTTCTGCTATGAGCAATTCTAAACGAAAAACTAGTAATTTTGCTTCTATAATGCGCTGATTGCTATCAACAGCTTAGCTATCAACAACTTTATCAAACAGAAACACGTCGATTGCCAAAATTGTGTTACAGCCTTATTAGGTCATAGCATAGCTATAAAAACAATTTATTTTGCTGTCGGAAAATCGTTTATTTCATTCATCAGAAGAATCATTGTTATTGGCTGCCTTTACTAAATCGACGTCTTTTATTTGCCCAGCAAAAATTGCACCCCACTTTTCTTTAGACTCGATAAGAGTTTCGCTTTGACTCACTATCGATATGTAAATAAAGCATTGTATTGAGTAGACATGAAACAGAGTGAGTTTAAAGTGGATCAAGGACACTGTCCGATACCAAAAACAGAAAAGATCCCGTTTTGCAATCATCAGGTGTTCGATTACGAGTTTATAAATTTCATTAGGCGCATTGCATTTTCACATCAATTGGTTTGACGAAATTGATCGCAGGTATGCAAAACTAAACTTATGGGAGGCGTAATTTTCTAGTATATTTATACAATACATAAAATAAACTACTGCCATGAGTGCAATTGTTAACTACCTTATGTACGTATAATTTATTCAATTCAAAAATTCTACTAACGCAGGAATAACTATTCCGTTTGAAAAATTGGAGGCTCTTTATGTTACAGCAGTGGGAAATGAGTTTTGTTATATTTACAACTACTTTAAAATACGAAATAAAAACGGAAGCACTTGCTCACCGTAACTTCCAGAATCTGTGACTTTATTGAAAGAAATCACAAACTTCGTCATGTGTCCATGCCTAACGTGCAATCCGATCGCCGTTTACTATCGAATTCCGGGCATGGATAAGAAATCAATATGTCTTTTTCTGTCCCCTCCGCTAATGTGGAGGGGTAATCTATCAAACAATTGAATGATAATTGGTGAGTTTTGACGCGCACGAACACCATCTGAGATATCTAGTTCACAGAAGTAAGTATGAAGCTTACGTGGTATCAATTATTGTTGGTTTAGGGGCACAAAACCGCTTTACCAAAGGAGACATGAACGTGTGGGGGAGGTCGGCTTCAGTATGGAGTCACTCAAAGCAATGGCCGCCCAACATCGCAAACAAGACACCGCCTGAGTCAAGGGCGGAGTACAGCCAAAGTTATATTCAGTTAAATGTATGCTTTGCCCAAATATTAGTTCAAAAACTGTATTAAACTAAATTGAAATTAAATTTTCGCTCTTTCCCTAGTCCCCAACCTCACAAACTAAATTTTCATGGAGCCGAAAGGGGAAGATAATGGGAAAGATCAATTTTTAGTAAATTGACTCGGATCTTTTCCGTATGCACCCACTAAGCTGGGGGGGGGGGGGGCACAAACGGAAAAGATCCTTCGACTCAATTAGCAACAAATAAAATTTGGTATTTAGTGTTTTCGGAGTATAAGTGAAAGAAAGGTGTTGAGAATATGCTGTTGGTATTACGTGTATCAGCTGCTAACAAACCGTAATTCAATGCTGAGATTATAAACCGAATAATTTGTAGATATTTCGGTCCAGATCGTCTAGTGGTTAGGACATTGCGTTGTGGCCGCAATAACCCAGGTTCGAATCCTGGTCTGGACAAAATCTTTTTTCATAATGAGACGATATATTCATTATTTTTCTAAGTCGAACAGAAAATTTGACTCTCAATTCCATTGAAAACCATTAATAACTTTTACCTTCATCATCTGATTCCACTGCTCGCGTTCCTTTGGTCGAGATGAATTGCTCATGCTAAAACATAATCAGCCCCAAATTATGCAAATAAACCGGAACAATCAGAGTAATAATATACACGAGTTTTTAAGATGTTTCATTATACTCTTGCTTTCTGTTTGATCCAATTAACTTCTACAGCGGGTAGGGGTGAGTGTGATACAGAATTGAAAACAACGATTTGCCTTTAAAAACGAAACAGGCAAATAAAGTAATGATCGAGATACTAACCAGTGACATTTCGCTGCCTTCATCCATGGGTTCATTGTCTCTTTCTCTTTCGCCCACTTTCTCTCCCCCATGCTTGACAAGGACCTCTCTTAAACATAATTGGCACAATGAAGCTAAACTGGCTCCCGGGATAACAAACGTTGTTTTTCCGCTAACTATGATATAGTGCTGAGATTTAGCGATTAGGTTGAGATATAGCGATTTAGGTTGATATTGCGAAAAAAAAGCAAAAATGGGAAAGAAAAAGAAAAGAAGGGATCTTTACCGTTTGCCACCCCCAGTACGTTATGCGCCCCCCAGTTACAGAGCACGTGCCATTACATAGTAAATCACTATGTAAAAACATTGCATGTGCGTCTGGGGGGTACAAATAATATGCGCCCACTAAACTGGGGGGACACAAACGGAAAAGATCTGAGCTTTCTGCAATAAAACATTCTTCCAAAACAACAAATTACAAAACAGAAAGTTATTTAATTGCTTAGCTACCAGTAGTTATAATACCTTAAGATATTTATTGCTTCTGAACAGAAATAAAACGGTTTATACCTATTTTGTTCGATAAAACATTGAGAAGACAAAAAATTTTGGATATAATATGCATTGACAAGCAGTGGAAGCATTGATCAGAAGGTATTTAGAATGTCACGGAGATCAGCGAAGTAGGTCCGAAACCAACAAAAAATTTTCTACTTTCTACCAAACGAGAGCAGTGAGAGTCAATTTATTTAGCCAGAGCACTTTGGTTTCCAAACACCCTCGCACTACGAAAAATTTTTGGCCCCACCGATATGTTCTGAGATATGGAAAACAAAAATGAATCTTGGCAAGGAATAAAAATTTCTGTTACTAAAATTTTCAGATGTAAACGGTAGAAAGTGTGCAGATATTTTTCTCCAACCAGCTAGAATGTCTCACATCGATTGTTCTTACATCCGAAATGTGTCAAATGTCTCAGAAGACAACAAAAAATTGAGGCATTCTCACAAATATGCACAATTTTCAAGCTTCTTACACAAAAAGGAAAGTAAAACTCTAACAAATTATTCAAAAAAAGCGCTTAATTATACTTTATCGCGAAACTTAGGCATCCATTTTTCACAGCACTGAACGTATCTATAATCCGCTATTGTGTCTACTTTATTGATCGCTTTTGAAGCATGTAAACTTAGTTTAAACATTGTTAAATGTGCATGTAAAAGTGGTTAAAATTTGGCGACATCAGTTTTGAAATGCAAACCCTCCCTCATAAAAGTGAAAAACTCTGAATCTATTATGGTAGTGACAGACTTCGAAACAGAAGTAAGCTTATTATTTGTTACTACTGTGAGAGAATTGGTAGAGAGAAGTTGTCACCACAATTTTTGAAACTACTGAGTATTTATGAGTAAGCTATTCAATTTAAAACCCCTTAAGAAAAACCCCCAATTTCGTGAATATCCCAAAATGTCTATAAAAAATGTTCATCGCTTTAGCCGTGGTAAAATTTTGTTCTTTTAGGTATTCGGATGAGTGTCAATGTGTCAATAATCTGTTAAGACGAATGGAAGGAGTTTTCATTAAAAATTCAAAAGACACCTATCAACGGACACCTGTCCCAAAAATCCCTCAGTTTTGTATAGATCATAAACTTTAAAGAAAAATAATTTCACCACCTTAGCCGTATTAAATTCCTACTTTAAAGTATTCAGAAGTTTATCAACATGACTATTTATTGAGTTCAAATAGAAATCACTCCTTATTTGAAACAAACAAGAGCAGACGGCAACACCTGTCAATATACAACTCTCAATAAAAGCAAAAAATTTGGAAACAAATCAATTGAAAAAAATATTTGTTAATTTCAATTGGAAACCATCATTAATGGAAATTTTCACATAGGTTTTCATTTAAGTTTTCACTTAAAAATCTCTTGATTAAGCATTAGCATTATGGACGAACAAGAGGATTTACGAAGTTGCTACAAAAAAACCTCGTCCTACAATTCAGAACAAATGAAAACATTGTGGTAAATTTAGCTAAGCACTATATGATATGATAGAAGGCTTTAAAATACTTTTAATCCTATTAGAGAAAATGCTGTTTGCATGAGATTAATTGCTAACAATTAATAAAGCTCAAGACCACTTTTACATGCTCAAAAGCGCATATTGGATTAGGCACAGTTGCAGATTATTGATACATTAACTGCGGATTATAAAAACATTCAGTGCATAATTTAAATACAACCAGTGCGGAATAGAGTTACGAGAAAAAGACATTCCTATATCAAGCAGGAACATTTTACATACTGCGCAAAAAATAGGATCCAAAGCTTGTATCTCAATTCCGCGGTTAAACTTCTGCGGAGACGGGTTGCGTATAGTTAAGAATCTAAAATATAGGAAAAAGAACAAGAGATACTCAGATCGGACTGATTTGCCCGTGACGATTTGGGTATACCCCTGCAGCGTTATGTTGAAGAAGTAAGGCGTCATTTGAAAAATGGTCAGACGAAAAATCGGGCGAAATTTGTTTGACAGCAATCAAAAACCTCAAACAGAGGAACGAATGCTTTCAAAATCTTGTTTCAAAAAGAGTGTTTGTTTAATGAACTAAGATTTAATGCCCGTATTCTACCGCCGATGTGCTCGATTGTCAAAACTGCAGAAAGTAAATCCCCCAGTAGAAGAGTTGCTTAGCTCGGCAAATGAGAGTGGAGCATCGTCATTGACTTGTCACCCAATCAACGCACACATTTTAAATGTGTGCAACAGTTTCAGTCTCGTCCGACGATAGGGGAACTCAATTATACCGAGCTTCTGTTTGCGAATAGAAAAAGATCAAACGAATGAGAGAAATTTTGCAGACAAAATGGAGACTTAAGAGTGATGATTTTCAAAATAATTTAACGTATTCTGTAAAACTTAGAAAGTTGATGCATGCAATAAAATAGAAATGACCTCAAGTTTTTTTCTTATAAATTTTATCAACGTTTATGAATATAGGAACAGTGACTATAAACGAATGGCGAAAACCAGACTCCAATTAGCCAAACCGTAAGTTAGGCAACTGTCGTCATTGTGAGGAAATTTAGAAACATTTGCACTGTATCGTTATAGCCCTCTGGAATTTATTCAACTTCCCGTCTACATCTAAGAGTTCGTGATGGTGATATTTATGGCGAACTTGGTTAATGGCGATCAGCCCAGTAATAATATTTATTGTGAACCGATTATACCAACGAATAATCAATTATAGGCCACACTTCTTTGTTGAAAAACAAAACCAACCTGAATACTTCCAGGAGAGAGGCAAGAGGGAATTGGTAGTTCGGAGAGAGTATTTCCAGATTCTGGATTAGGTAAAATAGAGATGCGGCCCTCTCTGCAATCGGACTCAGTCGACCAATCAACGAGTCCTGTCTGTCCAACACCAACTTGTACGCTTCCACCTTCTGACTTATCTACAAATGAGAAGGGAATGAGTAATATGTGACCGAAAATAATAGGATCTTTTCTAATATAGCCCCCTTGACCGCGCTGAGTGGTTCCAGATTTTTTGCAATTCAGCACGTTTTATTTCGACACATTGTAACTTGTAACATGCTATATAAAAAGCAATCAATTGTAAAATTGGACAGCAAAACAAACTGGAAGGGGCAGCTGTGACAGGTAAGACAAAAATAATTTTTGAAGCATGACATCATTCTTGGGAATTAAAATTATGTTCAAGTTGAAAAAAAACTCGATGCTATTTCGAACAGCACTTCGAAATTATCAGGTTCCATTCCAGGCTTTTTGCACGTTACAGCGATATTTTTGTCGTTGATATTGAGCTGGCACCCCTTTCAGAAGTGGTTAGCCAAATTTACGATGTTCAATTTCGAGACCAGAAGCTGCTGAATTATATGACGCGTAGCAGTTTTAGAACAATCACCAAGAGATCTTTCAGAGATCTTTTCAGTTCATGAACAACCCGCCCAAAAATGTTTTTTGGCATAAGGGAAGAGATATACAAGTACAAACTTGGTAATTGGTCTCGACAATCTTCTTCACAATGCCACTCTCCACCCACACATTGTCGCCTGAGAAGTTGGTCAGTTTCTCATACAGACTGGACTCCAACTGTCTCACTCTGTCCTCACATCTCCACATGCCCCGCAAAACTCTGGATCTCTCTGATGCCACCATGGGGTGCAGGTGCTGGAAAGTCATGGCCAGAAGCTTCTGGTATAGACTAAGCTGAAAAGCAGGAATTCTTGTCAACTAGTGTAGTTCCAACAGTTCAAAATGAGATAGGTAATATGGTCGGTTCTAGACCAGAGAGTAAACCAAATAAAGACCAAATCGTATTTGGAATGTTATTGTTCCAGCATTTCTTTTTTTCAAGGCATACCGAGGGTGGCTTTTTTAATCCATGCCAAATCAGAAACTGTACGCATCCTAGAAAATCAAAAGTGGTAAAATATGATATTCACTAGAAACACAGATTTAGCTATCAATTATTTTTTTGCAAATTAGACTTCTTAAATTGCTAGAAATTTGCTTTTCGATACCGATGATCCTGCTTGGGAGGTAGTTATATTAGTAACCATAGTGCTTTAATTTCACATTTTTTATTGATGATTTTCAAGGAATTTATTCCATACTTCTCAATACTATGCCAAAGTGGGTATTGAGCATAGAGGTTACATAAGCTCAATTTCTTTAAGAAAAACCGTTAAACTTGTATAAAATTTTCAATATAAGCTGTTTTCAATTTTATTCAGAGAAAAAAGGGCACTTAATGACCGCTGAGGTAATTTTATCACTTAGGAGAATGCACTTTTCGTTGAAGTAGAAAAGAGCTAAGACCACAAAAAACAATATTCAGTAAAATGATTAAGCTAATAACAAAAAAACTAATTAATTTTTTTTAAAAAATTCGACATATTTTTTGATGCATTGTTTTCAACAATTCCATGCATTTTTAATTTTTAACAATTCCAAAATCGAAAATCTTTAGTTATTCTCTAGAAAATGTTTTAAGTCTGTATTCGATTACTTTTTCCTTTACGTTCTGATTGTATTGGGAAGTTTTTTGTAGGAAACCAAACAAAATAGAGCAGTTGAAAAGCGAATTGTTAAATGATTTAATGCCGAAATCAACATTTTGCGATTGTTTTTCGACGGGTCTTCCAAAATATGAATCCTTCGAAATACTAAGAACGTTATCTGAAATCTCTTCTTCTTTTAATTCCAGAAATATTTCCTACTGTTTTTTGCATTGCCGTCCAGTGATTCTCCGTCACTAGTGAAACATCAAAGATTTCCACCAGTCCAGGTTTGAAAATCAGTGAAACAAGGACTCCTTGAAGAAATCACTTGCTAAATGAGATAAAATAGAATAATTATATATAAGAATAATTATCCTCAACATTTTTCACCACTTTAATACGTCGATTTGTAGCACTCTAATTGGATTTTAAAAGGTGCTCCGAAGTCAGCACTCATCAGAGCTTCTGAAACCCTATTAGTTGAAAAATTAAATGTTTACATCGAAAAAAAATATTTACACAAAATAAATACACATGAAAAAGGTTTTTTTTTCGGTTTTCTAAGCCTTCAGATACACCAAGAATATCATCTTCGTCCGGCTTTCATTAGCTTTTTGAGGAACTATTTGTTAACAACGAAGAAACTTTGGTTGAAAGCAAACGGCTCTGCTTCCGCAAAAAATCGAATATATAATTTCAGTTATTGTTTCATTTTTGAAAAAAACCAATGTACTGAATTGATTTTTTGCTTCATCAGCACACCAAATCTGACTCAGGCTTGATCAACTCTGTAGTTTCTTTGAATAGGTAGCAGATACTTGTCAAAGCTGTGTTTACACTTTTTTGTACTGTGAAATAACCTTATTTTGTGTCGCATCACTTTCAGACCAAAACTGGTCATAATTTAGATAAAAATTTAGATAAAATTTAGATGAAATTTAGATAAAATTTAGATAAATTCGAAATAACTGCGCCGACAATTTTTGCTAGACACAGAATGCCAGGCCCTTATGTTTTCACTATCAGAAATTGTTGCTCTTCAAGAGTTTCCCTAAAGCTGTTCAACGATTTTGTCTGGCTTCTTCAAAACTGTTCTGAAACTAAAAATATGGAGCTGAAAAAAAAGTAATATATAGAACGCATTTCAAATCAATAATGATATTCTAGTATGTGTCAATCTGGGCCTGCCGGTTTTGTTTTTCTTAGGTTTTTGTTGCTACGAAGAACTGCAATTTCACAGTTGCTTATATTGTTTAAACTGAAGGAAAATGACCGGTTTTTATTTGTTATCTCACTATTTCGTATTGATTTGGAGTTAAAAATGAAGATGAAATCTGTGTTTGTCATAACAAAATTCGGTTTTACTTCTTTTCACACCTATTCACTTATTTTAATACCCTATCATTTAACCTCGATTTATTCACCCCTCTATCACTTAACCACTATATCATTTCAGAAGTGGATAACTTAATTCCGCGTTCGGTTGTGATAGTTTCATTTAAACTCCCACGGGCCGCTGAGGCATGGATGGCCATGGCCCGCGAGGTATGGCCAAATGATTATATTGCTAATTTAATAATGCTTATTTTATAGAAAGGTTAAAATCGGGGTGAAATGATCGAGGGTTTTAAATGATACAGGGGTGAGTAAATCGGGGTTAAATGATAGGGGGGTTAAATGAAGAGGGGTGAAAAAGCGAGACACCCAAAATTCATTGCGTCGCGGACTTCTGAAGATATTTCTAAGGAGATCACATAAGTCTAATTCTCTACAATCGGACTTGTTTGCTACTTCTGAAAGATATCGGAATTCAATTTGCCCTTTGATGCGGTTAATTGGGTCTCGGTTGATTTTATTCAGCAGAGATCACTTTGTTTATAAATGACAACGATAGTTAGGCAATGATACAAAGAGCACTTTATGCACTTTTCTAGCTTTAAAAAATCAATGGAAAACAAAATTACCACCTTTTTTTGTTCTTTGTTTTGTTCGAGCTAATAAATAGGTACAACGGCTTATTGAAATATGTATTTCACAATTTGCTCTTTAAAATTCACAAATTATAATATTGTTGAAAATAAATACATTTCAAATTCACATTCTTCCTTGTTCCTCAAGGCTTCATTTCTCAAGTATACGTTGAACTAGTACAGCTTCTTGTCAAGCTATTTCAAGCTTATCTTATGCTTAATTTACATCAGGTTGTTCTCTCTCCACCTTCTAACATGTGCTGTGGACAATTGCATGAATTGGAAAATTGAATTTTTTGCTTTAATTTGCTTTTGAGAGATCAAAATTTTTTTCTTATATAGAATCTGCAAATGAAGAATTAAAACAAATCGGATTTCAAAAAATGTGACTTATCTTGTATTCTAATTAATAGAATCGTTAATTCCATTTGGAACAAAAAGTCATTAAAATTTTCACTAAAAAGGCATGGTATTCGGTTTTCAATTATATTCATTGCCTATTCTGAAAATCTGGGGAAAACGAGCAAGTTAAAAAATGAAATTGACATTTCTCTTTCGACTAATTTTTCCTCTTCAAGGCAATAGGAATTAAGTGTTACTTTTGAAATCTCGTCTTATTTAACAATTTATAATAGCTCTCGGCTGCTAATGATAACATGTCCTCCAAAGTTTATGTTGGATTTTTCTGTGCAACACACAGTATTATGCGACCCCTCTTGTTATTATAGGGTGATATAACTTGTTATTAAACAATGGGCAACTATAGCCAAGAGCCGCTATCAACAAAGTAGATTTAGGATTTAGGGGACGTGAACATATTGCCTACATTACCTAGACAATAGGTTGCAATTCGTAACCAATTGCCGACTTGGTGGTAAATGAAAAGCCACCACTGTACTATCAACAGCAGTTACAACACGTATTTTTTATAATCTAAGGTATGTAAATTGAGATATCTGCGGGGTTATAGTTAGATGTTGATAAATTAGAAACCAGATTCAGTTTTAGCGCTAAGAGAAGTCGAACCAATTATCTCTACAGCCTTGGTGCTATCCTTTATAACACAGCACTAGTATTTTTTTCCGTTCGGATGTGCTTTTATAACATCTGTTGTTTGCGACAGCAGTTGCAAAATTAAAACTATTTCCCAGAAAATTAATTTTGATATGAATGTTAACCTCATTTGGCACGTATGACACCAGAGTGGTCATTGAAGCGACAGCTGAGTTGAACTTGACCCCTTTGTCACACGAGGTCATCATGAGAGAATAGTCCTCATTGCACACCATCAGGTGACCGTCAAACCCAATCAGTCCAGGCTCTTCCCACTTGGCCTCCTCTCTCTGCATGTTTTTGTTTATGATCAGGGGTTTGAGAAGAGAGTCCATGGGTTCTGTCACTCCTGTGATTACTAAGGTTGCCTGAACACAAAAACGAACAAATCTTAAATACATGCTCCAAGTCATACTTCAACAGATATTTCACAATTATTTTTAAAATGCCTTTAGTTTGAGTGTTGCATTAGAAAACTGCTAAATAGAAAATCTAAATAAGTGAGAATTCAGCATGGTAAGTAAGTTCGAGGAGACTGAAATTTGTTGAAACATAATTTGTTTCGGTCCCTGCAAAAAAAAATTTGTTCGTCTGTTGCGTTCGGCTGTCATATTTCTCTGTTGCGTTTAATGCTATTGAGCATACTCTAACACTTTTAGACTGCAGTTGTTGCTGAACAACAAATTCTACAGGAATACGCTTGATTCAAAAGTAAATTTAAACTTAATTTATCATACAGTTGATATAATTAAATCAAAGTGTACCTAAAGCCGTTTCGTTCTAGAGGGTCAAGGAAATAGACCCCCTCCTCCTCCCCTCCCTCCCCCCCCCCCCCACGGATAACACCCGTCTCTTTATAATAGGAAATACAACCCCATGGAAAAAACCAAGGAAATATACCCCCACAAAATAAACCCATGTTGACAAGGAAAGAAGGACCATTTGATTTAAATGAAAACCACACAGCAGAAAATTAAACACACATGCCTATAACACTTAACGTGATGCAAAATCAAATTTTCATGTTCAGTATTACGTATTAAAGCTTTAGCATTACAAATCATGCATTTTACTAACAGCAATTCGATAAGATTCAGTCAGTTTTGTTTCGAATGATCGCATTTTCTGGCCCCTATAAAAGACCACCTTGGTAGAAAGAAAAGCTGAGGGTAAACGAAGTGGGACTCAAAGAACATACAACAAACTGAAAAATCACTCAGAATAGTACAGTCCAAGCCACATTTTTGTTCCCTCATAATTGTTTTTCTAATGGGAAGTCAACAAAAGACAGTGTTCAAAGGGTTGACAACCCATCCTCCGTGCTATGGTACCTAACAACAGTCACAGTGTTGCCTACTGTTCTACGTTGGGGAAGGGAACAACCGACGCTCAGGTAATAGGAAGTTTTTGTGTTGGTAAAAATGAACAAATCAAACTTTTGAGCATACTTGGCTTGCTTTCAATCAACCTTTTGAATGCGTCGTATAAGACACGTGTTGCACCAAATGCGCCAATAAACAATCAACAACAATCATTTTGTCATATTAATCCAATTACATTGAAGTGATTGCAAAAAATTCTCACAAAAACCAATTGCTTAATTTAGCAAACTTGAAATTAACAATGGAAATTCCAACTAAAAAGAAACCTCGTAATTTGACGAATTATGTAACGCTAAAACCAGCAAAAAGGAACAAGAAGGCTTATATATCAACAGATCACCTACACCAAAAAGAGCACTCAAAACTTCTACTATTTGGGTTGCGAATTAGGAAGAAACAATGCGCAAAAAAGGAACCATATTTGGACAGTTAATGACAAAGTTAGTCGGAAATCAGCCTACCAACATGCACACGCACCAGACTCTACGTTGATTGAGGTTTACGAACCTAACAACCGAGTTAAAGAGGACGTAACAGTCCAAGAATGAGTATCAGATCGACGCATTTTGTCGAACAAGGTTCTAACAGCCAGCGGAGAATGTGCAATTAAAGCCACTAAAATTTCTCAGATCAAAAGACGTATCAGCCATAATAAACAAGAGCAGAAAGGATCTGGGCCAATTCCAAAGACCAACGAATATGACATCCCTGAGACACATTAAACAACGAAGAAAAGCGACGATTTTCTCTTGAACGACGGACGTGTTCAGCAGTCGAGAAAAAAAATTCTGGTCTTTGAAACCGAGTACAATTTGCAATTGCGCAGTGACAAAAAAACGGTTTTTGATAGAGCTTTCAAAAGCTGTCCTGACAACTATCAGATCTTAACTGTGCATTGCCCTGACAAAGGATCAAAAGTGCCGTGCATATTGCCTGCCTGTTCAACTCCCGAACATACTGAGTCTTGATTCAAACTGCTCCAGATATCATTGCAAGATTTTAAGCTCTGGATTTTGTTGACTAGTTTGCGGAAAAATATCTCGGCCGACTCGACAAGAATAAGAGTAGGCGAAAAACACTTTTTCATCTCGTAATGTGGAATTTGTATAATCGCACGATTGATCACCTACCGAAAAGTTACAATGCGATAGACGGTTTGTATAGCTGTCTTGAATCGATGCGTCAAATTAACAAGCGCGACAGCTGGAAATTCTTGAAGGTGATACACAGACAACATGCGCTTCAATAATTTCCTATGGAGCTACAAGAAAACGGGAAGCTCATGTTTAACGGAAATTAGAATCACGGCAGAATAAAAAATTGTTTGTGCCACACATGAAAATCAGCCATTAGAACACTTAAGAGTAATTGCTTCAAATATGTCATTTTGAAAATTTTTTCAATCTTTTGCTATTAATCTGTGTTGTCGAATAATTCAATTAACTCAATTTGATTGATGCTACATTTTTTTGACAGTCAAGTGGGGGTTTATTTCCGGGAGTTCCTTGGGTGGTTTCTTTCCGTGGGGGCTTTTTCCTATCTAATTTTTTCAAACTTTTCATCATAATTTATTTTACCTTGCCATTCTAGATTATTGAATTCTGTTTTATTTTCAAATAACTTGTATTTGGCAATGTCTCATGTATACTTATGTATCATAAAAAGCCATACGAAGCGTGAGATGGTCGGACATACGACAAATTTTGATAATTTCAACCTTCAATTTTTCTTGAACAAATAAACCCATTTTCAAAAGCCTTTCAATGATAATTCCATTTTTAAGAGCTTTTCAATGGTACAACATTTGCATATCTCCGTAACAGATATCGACCGGCCAAAATTTCCTTCGCAAAAAGGCTAGCACAAAGCTCCTTGTCCGCAAACAAAATTGGAGAGCTGGAACAGTCAGAATTTTCATATATATTTAAAGCAGCGTTGCTTGCTGAGGTCCTATCATACATTTAAAGCAGCATGGATGCAGAGTTGCTTGCATATAAAAGTGAACAATTTAAAAAACCTCTAAACTAGAATGATTAAGAGATATCACTTAAAAATTACAATCCCACCAACCGGCTCACAACTCCCTTCGTTTTCTTCATCAGCCTCAGTCTTGACATTCTGATCATTATCCTCCATATTTTTTCCAGACCCTTCTGGATTCCTCACACCATTTTCATCACCTGCATTTTCACTAGCAGGCATCTCTTTGCCTTGACCATCAACTTCATCTTCGTCGTCCTCGTCACATTCTTCGTCTTCTCTGCCCTCTTTCAGAGCCTCCAGGATTATTGCCTTACTGTTGGGGTCTTTGCTGTAAAACGACAAAAATTATGATGCCTTGTAGCATTCTGGAGATTACTGCATCTGGTTTTACACAAAACGCCCGTTCAATCAAAGATCGACCATAAAATGTACGTTGTTGCAATCCACAGATTACTGGCAATGAGTATACTATATATTCAATTAGTTTTTAAATAAATTTAGGCCAATTAAAATTTTTGTCATGAATGGTTGTACGTGGTATAATTAGAAAGCCCACTGAGAGTAGATCAAATTAATTAGAGAAAGTATCGAAATTCCCCTTTTCCCAGATTTATCAGAGTTTTGAGCTTTGGCACTAACCATGGCCGAAATGAACAATTTTTGCCGCTGATACACACCATTTGGCAACCAAGCTGCCCTTCTCTATTTAATTTTTGTGTACAACAATTTTGAGAGGTTAATTTTCCGCCCCTTTTGGGAGAGAATCGGTGAAAATTCCAGAAATGTCAGCTATTAGCGTTAAGATTCTCATGCGATTTTTACGACCGTTTCGGGTGGCAATGCACAAATTTAAATGATTTTAGAAAAATTTCAGCTCAACAAACGTAGTTTAATATACTAAGAAGAGTGAGTTGTCTACGGCATAGCCTTTGGTTGAAACGCTTAAGGGCTAAAAACAACAGGAATTGCTCAGCTACCAGAATCTTTGGGACATCTTAGATGGAAGCCTTCACAACTTTTCTAGAAAAATTTTAAAACTGAGCTTTTTGCAACTTTCATTCATAAACAGTGATAAACAATTGTCGACCAATTGGCTTACCAGTTGTTTCAGCTGAGCTGATTAAGCAAGCGCATCCCAGGATGAATATATAAGTATAGCTACAGTAGCAAGACAAGAAAAACTCAGCGCTTATATATCAATTCATTTGCTCATAAAATTAAATACCGTCAGTACATTAAACTCTTATTAGCAAGTGAAAACGTGTGAAAATGAAACTCAAGCGCAACACTACGCCTATATCGCTTCATCTATATTGCCAATCATTCACAAATTGCAGAAAAAATTTTATTATTAGTTCGCAATCATTTCTGTTGTTAGCATATAGTATTCTATGAAAAAATTGTACTCAATTAACAATTTTTACGTGAAATTAAAGTTACACCACAAAAACGAAAAAAAGATTTTGTTTCCAATCAGACGACAAGCCTATCTGAAACAAGAAATAAAAAAAACAAGTAAATGGAGCGACTTAGATTATAAATAGAACTATCAAGTAACCCAAGAAAAAACCAAATACGTGATAAAAAGGCAAAAAAACATTAGGTATGAAAGAGCAATCTTTGAAAAGAGATTAAACAGTTCAAAAGCTTTCCTTGCAAAAAATAAAACCAAGACATATTTGAGAACGCGGAAGTGCAAACGATAATACAAAGCTTTCTTTGTCAGAAGTTGGCGAGCAGCCGTTACAAATGGTCTGACGAAACGGACAGTGGAAGACAATCAACTGCACAATCTAATGAAGAGAGCAACAAAAAATCTGAAAAATTAGCATTCAATACAGACTCAATTGAAAAACAGAAATCACTGTTGAATAAATTAAAATAGATGCAACTTATAACAGAGATCAAACGATGAGACATTACTCAGTAATGAAGTCAGAGCAACTGCTCGTAAATCTGCAATAAAGCTACCAGAATGAAAATCGGCCCAAGAAACTCAAATCGTTCTGTCAACAGTCGGGTGATTCAAAGCTTCATCGAACAACTCGTTGACAAATCAGGCATTGTTAACACAATTTGCAGTTCTTTAGCCGCAATTAGTTCGTGCAAAAAATTATAAGAGAACCAGACGCAAATTGTTTACCTTATATCCACGGATATATGAAGAGGTCCGATCATATAAATTAATCAACAGTTCACAAAAATGAAGCAGAAAGAAGCTCAGACTTTTGGAAAAAATTTCCGTATAGTAGTTGAGAAGCGCAATGAAACCAAGGAAAGCGAATCTAGAACTTTTCAAAAAAAAACATAGAAACGTGCCAGGCTTTTGAATTGGAGTGTACAAACCTAGGTAGAAAAGGGAGTTAAAATGGAAAAGATGCCAGCTTGAGCGGCAGCTGCAACGAGCCGAAAGGAAAGAAATGTACTCAACCGGGAGTTCCAAAAGGCAACTGAAGTGAACCGTTTAGACTCAGACGATGATGGTGCTAATGGAAGTGTACTCAGCCGATCGCGCTTCATTTCTGAAGAGATAAGGCATAGTGTGTTCACCTGGCCTGAAAACTTAGACAACTCCAGAATAGAACCATGGTTTGCAGCTTGTTTCTATTGATAGCCATGGGCTGCGCAAGTCAAGATTACTATGTATAAAGAGTTACGGTTTAACCCATAATCACTCATGTCTTACGTACGATATATCCAGTAGTAGCGGACAACTAGATTAAAAAAAGCTGTTTCGATGAAAACGCTCTCGCATGCTCATAGTGCTCGAGTATATTCATTGCTGCTCATAGGCTTAATATCACAACTCCCAAAAAAAACCATCTAGAGACATTGCTGAGTGGCACAGTCCAGTCAACAAAACCTCGTAAGTGTTATTCAGGAGCTTTCAGCATGCAACTCTGAGCATCGTTGAAGTTTGGGAACACATGTTATTATCGACGCAAATTTTCAAACATTGCCAAAACTTCAGCCGGGGAAGATTCACGGTTCCGATGCATTAAACAAATACTAAAAAACAAGCAGCAACTTCGTGATCATCTTGAAGCAAAACGAAAATGACTGCCGATTGAAAAGCAAGAGCAACACTTTATCTGAGGAAGTTTAAGCTTTCTCTGAAACTCAAAGAGAACTGGTTATTAAATGTAATGTACATGACTGCCAAGAAGGCATTTCAACGTTCAACGACGAACCATAAAAAGACAGCCGTTTCAGCCCGAAAAGAAAAAAAATAGTTCACAGACACCGCGATTTTCAGTGCGAGTTCGAACGACAAAGCAACAAACAATTGCACATAAATCACTTGCTAGATGAAGGCACTAACACAATTTTGATTGTCTACTTTTCAGAAAATAAAAAAGACTTATAGATCACCCAGCAGTGAGGAAGGAAAACTTATGTCACGGATATCAGTGAGGATATGGAATAGAAGACTCTAAAGTCAACGATTTTGGTTTAAATGGATGTAACAAGATCACAAAAGAACGCTACACTCAGAACCACAAGCAAATACGGGACATCACAGTGACAACACGATCTCAGCCGCAGTCAGTGGAATGAGAACGTTCCAGAAGCAAAAACACAAATCAACGTACTTTGCATATAACTAACAAATGATCTAAAGAAAGAAAGGTTTTTAAGCAAAATGAAGGGATTGCCTTCAAAAATTCATTCAATACAAGCATTTGCAAATCCGTTAATCTCGCAACACGCATACTAAAACTACAGCAAACTGAAACAGAAATTCTTTCACTTCAGTGTTCGTCCAAACAAGACGTTGAACTTGACGTAAACCGGCACTATTCTGGAAGACCGCTGAACTACAGGATAGGAGCATGAGGTCAGTGGGATAGTCAGTGGACCCATCACGGGCAAGAGAACACAAAAAGATTTGTCCTTTAGCCTTCATAACTGATGCAAAAACTTCTTAGAATACACAAACGTGGTAGCGCAGACAAACATGTGCTTCCAAAATGAAACGTTGTTAGTCAAACAAAGAAGGAAGCTCAGGCACAAAAGATGCTGAAGAGTACAGTGAAGTTTACAGGCAATCGTCACAAAGTGGGAAAAGTGAGTACCCCAGGAGCCCCACCTACCATATAGCTACAGCTCAGATTTGGGCAAACTTCTTGCACAGAAGACCTCTAAGGTTACCAAGATTGAAAAACTTTTATCAACAATCAACAGACACATGTTGAAAAGAGATTCGAAATGACGCCGAAACCCAACAAACTTGGGAGTGTACAAAGTTCGTGCAACAATACTTCAAAATTACTAAAAAAGCATGCCTAAGTAATTATTAACGAAAAGCTACCAGCCCGAACTGATTGAAAACACGATTCAAATGGAAAAAATTAGATTCTGAGAAAGATCAACAGCCCTGACAGATAATATCAAACCGCTGTTGTTGTTGCAAGTGCAAGCTCCCGAGTAGGATAGAAAAGAATTTTTGTTGAGGTTTCTATGGCCTCCAAGAACTAACGACCCTGCTCAAAATTAAGAATATCAGCGTCTTGTCTTGGGAGCGAAAAGCTCGTCAAGTTGTGCAAATTTATTATCAGGCAGGCAGAAATTGATAATAAAGATGAGATTTTTATTGAAGCAAAGCTGACATATGGCCGTTATAATGTGAGAAAAAGGGCGGCGAGGAAGTGACATGAGCCGTAACAATTTGCACAAATTTATGACAATATTTTTTTCGGAATTGCGTTTTGGTAACCAGGGATGTTCAAAATGCCTAATTTCGGGGGAGCCCAAGCAATTCCTAAAGCAAAAAACAAAACAAAACAGTCACAACTACTGGAAGTATATTAATTGAAGTGATTGAAGAAACCAAAGTAAATTCCCAGCGCAAAAAATTGATGCTACAATAACTTTTAAAAGATTGCGAGTGAAAACTTGAACATTGTCTGATGTGCAGAACCCTTTCTGCTATAAATTTGCTCATGATCGGCAATGTTGGCAACATGAAGGTGTCACTTTTGAAAACCGAGCCCAAGAAATCTAATTTACTATGATTAGCGTCATTTTTTTCTTCTGTTTATCACCTGTTTAGTGAGATGAGTTTAATGTTGTTGAAACTGTTCCTGATCCACTCCTCTGCCTCCCCGTCTGGGTCTATGATGAGAGGGGGTCGCACGTGCCCAAAAGCCATTACTATTCCCGCATTCTCTATTTGACTCAGTGTGTAACCTAAAAAGATCATGCAAATTAGCTTTCTGAAAAACGGTCAATTTTGATCAGAAACCGTGCCGTGGTGCTGGTTACTTCCTGAAATTGAGATCCACAAAGCTGGTATCAAAATTGGCTTTTCATTCAAATATATAACTTACAATATTACAGAAGTCAGACGGTTTTCTCTATTTATCTACTTGGTTCCGATTTACATAGACGGAATTTACTAGAATACTGAAACACAAAAAATGTTTAAACCCTCTTAAACTTCTATAAAAATATCTTGTGAGACTTTCAACAGACGCATGGAAGTCTGCACTTTGGAGCGAGAACACGGCTTTATGCAGTTTCAATCCAGGCAGAGGTCAAATTGATGGCTTTTAGTTCAAACTCAAGAGATCGGAATTAGCTGGTACCGTTTTCATCAGATTTTTCATCAGCCGGCTCTCTTATGTGCAGCAACAATTTATAAAGATGTGTTGCCTATATTTTTATCTGTCTGATGGTATTACGAAAAATGGGAATTTTCACGTACATATGGCGGATTGATTGAAAAAAGGAATGAAAAATGACAAAAATTGATGCCATTAAATGAGTATTGAGCGAGTGAGCTCAATTTTCGTTCCGGTCGAGCTTCACGGTATAAATACTGACTATTAGAGCACTTCGATTACACTTCGCAAAATTTGCTCCGCAACCAGTCGAAACTCTAATTGTCAATAAACTTCAATATTGCCCTATCACAGACTAGTTATTTCTCAACCTTATAACATTAGTTATCCAAGGATTCCCTTAATATATTCAGACATCTAATTCATTTTTATTGTTCAAACTTTCCCTATAATCGAAACTTATCTAAAAATGCCTGCCGTTGTTAAGAAAGCCACCTCAGCCGCAACCCCCAAAAACTCCCCATCAAAACCCGCGATTACGATTCACCCAACTTACAGAGCCATGGTTACGAAAGCTGTGAAAGAGTTGAACGAGAAGGGCGGATCAAGCAAACAAGCCATTGTGAAATACATTTCTGCTAACTTCAAAGTAGGAGACAAAGTCGATCATCAGGTTAAACTAACATTGCGAAAGATGTGCCAAAATAAAGAACTTCTGCACGCTTCCAAAAATTCAACCGGCGCCAACGGATCTTTCAAATTACCTGCAAAAGAGCCGGCTTCGAAGAAACCAAAAACCTCACCCAAGAAATCGCCAACCAAAACCACCTCAGAGAAAACCCCAGCGATCAAAAATACCAAGGCAGCGAAATCTCCAGTGAAACAATTGAAAAAATCCAAAAACCCAAAGAAGCCAACAGTAAAGAAAGCAACACCAGTCAAAAAGTTTACTGCCAAGAAAACCCAAACCACAAATTAGGATGGCTGAATTAGCCGTCAAACTAACTGTCTGGAAAACTAAGTTGATAACTTCACAAACTAAATTTACATGGAAAACGAAGCTGATAACTTCACAAACTAAATTTACCTTTGAAGCCATACCTTGATGATTTTATTTTGCAATTTTTCTGACCTTGAACTTGAATCATAATTTACATTTTGATACATAAAATAGCTTTTTCTCGGAATGAACTACGGTTTTTTCAAAACATATTTCTGCCAGTTTTCGTTTACGAGTGTTTCTATATGATCTGCTGTGATTATGACGTCTGCTGTGAGGCATCCACCATAAAAAACGAGCAAAAATGCAATAACTTCCTCACCTAATATCTTCAAATATGCAAAGTTTCCATTTTTTAATGAAAATATGTGAAAATAGAAAACGGCACTATGTCGCCAGTAGCTATTAAACAAACTTAAATTACTTTTTAAACAAATGTTGCAATGTTAGTTCAACAGAAGCCTCGTTTAGATTTGCCGATGTAAACTGAATGATGCAAAATTTGATCGAAATAAAGCTCGAAATAATCGCAGATAAACGAAAACAGCAATTGACTAAGGGTACTACGTTGCTCTGTGAAGAAGACTAAGTTTGAGATGTCACACCGTCAAAAAAACTTAAATTTACAAGGAATAAACTTAAATCTACGAAAAATAATCAAGATATCTCTCGTAGACAAAAAAACCTAGATAACCAAGATATCTCTCGTAGAGTCAAATTAAAACTCGAGTAAAAAAAAATGGTGGAACCAGAAATGAAATCTGCAGAAGGTATATTTGAGAATAAATGCAAAGGATTTTCTATCAAACTTACCTAAAGAACGAATCAACAACAAACTATCTGGCTAAAGAAGTAAAAAAATATATATCATTAGTCTAGAGTCAAAAACTAAATTATTTACAAACCAACAGCAAAATTGGGCAAAACAGTTCACATAAACATTCAGCTATTTATATTTTTAAAGAGAGCACGTCAGATTCACTAAGTAGCATTACTCATCAAGCATTACTCTATTTAGCAAAATAACATTACAGTCAAATATAAAGTAATGCGTAAAAGTTCAATTAGTCAAAAGAAAATAGGAAAAAATTTTTCTGAATGTGCTCTTACTTCCAACCGACAAAAAAAGATAAGTTTAAATTGAAAGAAAAACTTTGAAGTGGGCAAAAAGAGATTTCTTTATTATTGTGAAACTTTACACAAACAAAAAATCAGTGTTCGTGTTCTGCTCCTTCGAAGATCTGGGAAACATAGAGGAAAACACACTGCTCATTTGTAACCAAAACCAGCGCCGAAAATTGGAGCAACGTCACGTTTCAAAAACCATAAGTTACTACGAAAAATCAAATTTGAACAAAAGAATTCAAATTTATTTTAGACCAAAAAAATAGCAAAAAGAAACAAATTTAACCGTGTGTTAAACAGAAAGTTCAATGAGATCGAGACTAATATTTTAGAAAATAAATGAGCAAATCAAGACAGAATTTAACCGTGTGTTAAAAAGTATATGTCGGTTTCCTCCACAAAGTCTCCATCAGCTTCTGAACACTTCCCTTAAGCTGTTTTTTCTTAGATTTTTGACCAGCGGAAGTATTCAAGAATTTAATTTTCTGCACGGCAGCGTATTTTTGCACATTTACATATTCCGCGGTGGGATCCATTGCACAAGGCTGGTATTCGATAGTGCCAACCCTCGATTGCATTAGTTGTTTAGACATTTCCCTCAATGGCTGCTTCCATTTGAATCCGGATTTATGAGGGAATCCAATAGGACGATTTAACAGTGACAAAAAATATATCAATTTGATATAATTTTAACTGAAAAAATAAACTTAACTCGTCTATTTTTTTCAATAACAAAGCTTTCTAAAAAGTGTTGATCCGCTAGATTTTTGCAAACAGAACTTCGAAAGAGTTTACAATTTCCTCTGGTAGTTCAAACGCGAGAGCAGTAATAAGTTTAGGAGCCAGAGCCACTTCATAGCTTCAAGATACAAGTTTCACCAACCCTAGATCTCCAACTCTAAGTAAAAAACTTTGAGTTTGGGGAAACAGCAGTCTGATAACAGTGACTCTTTATAGTCTTATCGAAATACAATAATGCGTGCTAGTTAAAAATGAAGCAAAACTTTATCGGGCTTACACTCCGGAGCAAAATTTTCTAAGTCATCAATTAATTAGCTGTACTTTTTTCTGTTTTGTTCAAAAAGATAGCATACAAAAGAGAAGCACAACAACGAGAAAATATAATGATGAGCCTTAATCTGATAAAAACTTTTTTTGTGACAAATCAAGAGTTCAGTCCAAGAACCAAAACTTAGATCCGTCGAGAACTGATATAATATATATGGATCATCAAAAAAAGACACCCACTAGATCAAAATGCCGGTCCACCTGCTCATGAATTGACAATGTTTGCATACACATTCTCAAAGGCAGCGACGTTTTTATTTAATTCGACGGCAACGTGGACTGCGTCGATAGAACATCGCTAAAAGGTAGTAATGCGAAGACTGCGAGCCTTGAATTTTCAGTCAGATCTTTGATCTTTTTTGACCTTTGAAGTCGACGGCTTTCCAATGGAACACTACGACTGTTTTGGCCTCTTACGCGAAAAAGCTGACCTTCTTGTGTAAATATAGAAACGAGCCACTTGTAGCTTTGATGTTTTGAGCAATTCAAGGTAGTCGTAATCTAATACCTAAACAACCAAAAATTTCTTTTTCTTTGTTTTTGGAAAAAATGGTAAACGAAAAGTCCGCAGTTATCCTGTGATTTCAAGATGCAATAAAACAAGAATCTAGCTATTAGGGACTAGATGAGATAACCAATTTTCTAATGGTTATAATTTTGCTTTTAACAATTGAGTCTAGCTTTGTTTTCCTGACAATTATGAGACATTAATATAAAAATTAAAATGGAAGTGCATTGACTGAGGAGTGAAACCTTTCAATGCACACTTCACTCATTTCAACCCGATTTTAATCTCTTTTAAAGAGACTGATGAGAATTGATTGAGAACTAATTATTGTCAGTTATAGCTTAAAATTGATGAAAGATTGTATCGGTTATTTTTCTGCGGGGTTAAGAAATCGGGGTGAAAATACAGGTGGTTAAAGGAATAGGGGTGAAAAACAGGATACCACTTGCAAAAATTATGTTCAAATAAACGAAAGTCGGCTAACATGACATCAGAGAGCGCCGAACTTGAGAGAAGTAGGCTGGCAGCTGGAAAACATCACGGAATTATAAAAAACAAGCAACAGAAAATGTGTCCAAAATAATTCAACCCACCCACAAGAAAAATTTTATTGTTTGAAGCAGTTGAAAAAGTAGCCAGATTTTAAGATTTTGCGATAAAAATTCACTTCTCATGCTACTCTTTGAACATTTTTCAACGATATCTGGCCTTGAAATCACGTTGGCCGTTTTTGGTGTAGTGATTCTACCATAAACAGCGCAACTCATTTTTGGTTTTAATGCAATTTTCTTGTCTTGGCTGCTTACATTTAAACTTGAATTATATCGACATACAAAAACTCAACCACATGTTCAAAAAAATGGCAATCTATTAAAACCTACCATCATTAACAACAAAAACAGAGCACGCGTTGGTGATAGCAGAGAACTGATCATTGAATTTTCTTGTTCTCTTGATGTTTTTCAGTTGAAAATTCGCATTTTTTTAGTTTTCCGCTCCCTTGGGTGTCAACTTAGTTAGAGGTTACCGAATACAACCCTTTCGGCAATTGGGGAAGGAATCGAAAAATAAAATGGGCTCATAAATTGTACTATTCCTCTCAGAGTAACAAAATGGTGCTGAAAAAAAGGTGAATATGGTATGAAACTTGACTGTAACATGTAACCAACCTGCAGCTAGCCACTTGTTGAGTCTGTTCTCTCCAATGAGCATTTTGACAACAGCCTTGATACACAGTTGGTATCTATCAAGAAAGTCATGCTCAATGTCCAGCACCAGTTTGGGTGCATCACCGCCACTACTGCTCTCTAGGGCATCTTTTCCCATACTCTCTTCCTCCTCTGAAGGCGTATGACGACTTTTTATCTAAGCGAGAGAAATAATATTTTTACTACGTATGAAAACGCACCGCCAAATTAACAAATGTAACAGCAAGGTTATACTTCAACGCAATATTTAACATTCTCGTTATATGCTGAACAAGAATGTTTGAAAAAAAAAAACAATTGAATAAATGCAAGGAATTAAAAAGACACATTGTTTAATCAAATAGAGTTATGATAGTCATTCTGTGGTGGAAACATTTGCTGAGAGGAGTGCAAACAACAAAAGTAATTGTTGGACGGACTAATAACTTTTCTACTGTCCAGATTTGTCGAACAATCATAATAACCGTCAGTTTTTCAGGTTTTTCTCTTTTTTGGCTGAAACCTTTGTCGGGGAAAAATCTTAGTGTACTAATAAAAACAAATCCTTATTGACTAATATCTAAATATGCATGGTAATGTCAACGGCGGCCCGTGGGACTTGATTTGAAACTATCACAACCCAACATGAGATTAAAGTATCAACTTAATCGCCTGAAAACATGCTTGTAATTTCGAGTGCTAATTTGCAATCGGATTATTCGACCAAAAGATCAAAGGGGATAAAATGGATATAATGGCATTGGGTATTTTGGCATTGGGTATTTTGGCATTGGGTAATGTCAACATTGGAATTGAAAGGGCGGCACAAACCAGAGGGGCCTGTTGATTTCTAGATCCAACTCTCGTTTCCGATTCTCGACCAGTTGCAGAAATGCGACCCGGGCTCTGCTGTTGCTCCTCGGCAACCATTTGACTATCCTGGTTTTGAATTGAAGGATGTCGAGAACTCTCTGCCTTGAAGGATTCCATCATGATGTTTGATGGCGGTTCGGGCGGAGCTTCTGTCTCCACATTCGCAGAAGCATCATTATTCGTGAGCTGCAGACAAAGAACGGAAAATCAAAACCAAGGCTACTATCTGCCGAAATGAGGTTAAACACAACAGATTAAACGAACTAGTATATGATCTTTTTATACTGATTGATAAGATCCATCTGAAAACATTCAAGCGCTCATTAACTAAATCGATATCATTAATTGGCTGAAAATTGTTTCGCATAATTATCGTGACATTTTAACATGAAAGTTATGATTCTGTTGCAAATATATGGAGCAGGTTTCATAAATGCATTGCCAAGGTATTGTATTTAATACAAAGCTAGTTGAATAGATCAATCAAAAAGTTTCAAAATCTTTTGGATCGGATTTAAAAAATAGCGGGAAATTCTACCTCTTCATTTTTATCGCCATCCTCGGGAACTGTCGGTGCAGGAGTTGCCATGTTCTGAACGCTCTCATTTGCTCTGAACTGTTCTTCAAACTCCCCCTCTTGCTGCTGTTCTGCTTGCTCCTCATCTGTATTTTGTTCTCCACTAGAATTCTCAATTGCTTTCTGTAAAGTTTCAGATCCAGAGTTTCCACGACTTTTGTTACTCGGTGAACGACTCGGATTTTGCTGTTCAACGACTTGCGGTGGTGACCGATTGGAGTCTTTGCTCTCGACTTCCTCCTGTTCGTCGGTGTTTATATTAGGTAGCTGCCCATCCTCTTCGTCTCCGTCCTCAGATTCGGCCATGAACATTTCGTCATTGAAACTGTACTCGACACAGCGCCCTGTAATATAATAAGCCAATGAAAGTGTAAAAATTTCACTGTTTTAGGTTCCTAGTTTTAACTTCCTAGCTTCCTCCATAAGGAGATTGACTTGAATATGGAAAAAAGGAGGCTCGCCAACATGTGCTTTCGCACAGTTAGTTTCGACCTTCCACTTTGAATTAATTTAACGAAAAATCAAACTACAAATATGATGATGATGATGATGATGATGATGATGATGATGATGATGATGATGATGATGATGATGATGATGATGATGATGACGATGATGATGATGAAGGGGCTTTTGACCACTCTTTCTGTTCCCAAGAGTGGTTTTTGTTGGAGATCAATGTCTTAGTTTCAAAAAGCTTGGCAGAACAAATGGGTTTTCAGGAAATTTTTGAAAATCGAATAGTCTTTCGTAGATATTCAGGTAACTCGTTCCATTGTTTCGCCTCAATATCACCTGAATTACTGGCGTTAATTCATACATACAAATCTTTTGCAAAAAAAGCAGTGGATATTGAATGCTGGAAAATTATTTTCTATTACTTTAACTTTCGGTCAAACGCAGCGCAGATCGGCTTTCTGCGAGGCTAGGTATAAACTTCGCTTTGTTAAAAAAATTAAAAAATAAACAATAAGAGGGCAATGCAATATTTAACTCAAAGATTTTAGACAATGATAATTCAACAGATCAACGTTTTTTTTGTTAAAATCGTTTAGATAAAACTATCTATCAAACTTTCAAGAGTATTGCTGACCGTAAACAAAATTTCCTATAGCCTTATACTACTGTTTAACGAATTTAATTTTGGAAGATTTGTAAAAGTAGTTTATATGATGAAAACTCAGCACAGGAGTCTAAGCAAAACTGAATTGCCTCAATGCATCGATTGTCCACTTAGAGCGGTTTTTACAACAATAAAAAAAACATAACCCACTAAACGTCGGAAGAATAGCTCTCGAACGACTAGTGGGATCTCTAATCAATTGCAGCCTGCTTCAGTCGGGGGGGGGGGGAGGGAGGGAGGGTTAGCCTAAATGGGACTGAGAAGTTCAATAGTGGGCTTCAAATAACCACATTAGAGGTTAACATATACCACTATTAAGATTTAAAGTAAAAAATGGCACCAGTTTCGCACTTTTCATTTGACTTTTAGTATTAAATTGGCGCCAATTGAATTCAGCTGCTTGAAATTGTGATTGAGAGAGAATTTTAGATCACGCGAAACGCTAAAAGTCAAGGGCGTAAAAGTCACTCGAAAAGTCAAAATTGTCAAGCGAAAAGTTTGCATAAAAAGACACACATGTTTACAATAATTGCTATGAACTTCGTTCAAGAGCAATTAATCAATTTTCCTAATCGTAGATAACTCTTTCAAAAACCTTTTTTTTGGACAAAATCTAATTTTTGTGGCGCCAACAGAAAGAATCCCAGAGTTCTATTGTCCCCTTAATTTTGAACCACTTCTACAAATTCTAATGAAGGGGAATTTCAAATCCACTGCAGAAATTACATATTCAACAACAACATAAAACTCATACTTTTTGAAAAGTTATTATTAGTCAATTGTACCATTGTATGATTTAAAAGAACTAAGTGGGGCCCTTAGTTAAAAGAACTTATACAGACAAAAAACAAAAAAGATACTACTACCTAAACAAATCATCCTTAACCTAAACCAGCCTAAACCAATTGGAAATTCTTATCTCAAGTTATATTATTACTTTTGAACCAAATTTCAGAAAAAAGAACAACAAATTTCAATTAATATCGCCTCCTAATTATCTCGTTCGGGTGACACCTAATGAATTTCACTTGAAGTTTACATTCTCATCTGAGAATTAATAAGAGAGTACCAGTCATTTTTGAGTGAAGATTCTGAGTGACATTTATCACGCAACTGACCTAAAAACTTATATCAATAGAGTAACAAACGACGTTGTGCACACAAATTCAGCTGTTTGAAGTAATAAAAAAAATCAACTTTTGAATTCTTGATGAGTGAATAAATTCTACTAACAAAAATAGCTAGTAGACAAAATTTTTTTTAAAAAAACCACAAAAAGACGAGTAATAGCATCGCTATCACGTCAAAGCGATTAAAAATGTTGTAAATTTTTTGTTGTGTTCAAGCCTCGCCATTTTAAAACTTTTTGAACAAAAACCACGGTTTAATTTAGAGCAACGAATAATCAGCGCAGGGACTTGTTTTAATTAAACCTCTTGCTGAATTATTTTCAATGAAAAAGAATATTCAAAATCATCGATGGAAATCTGAAGAAATTGAGATTCTCCTTGAAGAACTCTTGAAAACCTTTTTGTTGAAGAAAACTGATGCGGTCTCAGCAAAAGTGAAATAAAAAACTCTGCAGAAAAAATCTATTCCGCAAGCTCTCGAGATTTCAAGACATTTATTTTAAAAAAAGACGAACGTCAATTTGACGCTTTCGCATTTTTATATCGTACTTGTTAAATATGAAACATAAAAACAAAATAAACGTACCACTCGTTTGAAGGCTAGATTAATATGATACAAAAACCTTAAAGGCGTCAATAGTGATCACATGCTTGCTACATCTTTTACGATGCTTTGTATGATTACCAAGATTGCTTGCATACATGACTGCACTACGATGTCACTCATTAAAGTAAAAACAAATTTCCCTACCACTAAGTGGATCAATGACGTCAAACTGAACCGGGATGCCCCTTTGAGTGAGACACTCTGGCCAGTGATTCAGCATCATTCGTGCTCGGAATTCAAAACTGTATGGTCCCAAATAGGCAGCGAATGCAGCACAGAGAGCAACACTTCCACACACAGTCGCCTTCCTGTCCTCAAAAGAGGTCTGGATGTTTTCACAAACACCCACTTGGTGCATCATCACAATGCTGAACTCGGTCGCTTCGTCAACCTAAAAAATAAATGAAGTAGTTTCCAACAACGCTCATTCCGAATTAGGAATCCAAACCAATGTCGAATGATTTAGGAACCCTCCACGTATGTGAGCGAATCACGTAAAAATTTCTTTATTTGAACTTGCTTCAGAACTTAACGCAATCAAAATGTTGGACAGTATTCTACCTGATCTCAAGGTGATATTAAAACCGCTGCTTGTAATGACAATGATTAAAGACAAGCAGTTTGAGAAAGTCTGTCTTTACTCTTGTCCAAAAATTAACAATGTTTTTGCCAAGGTCAACACTTGATTATTGCTATAATCATCATGCATCTCCGAGCATTATTGTAAATTTCAGAATAAGGCAGAATATCTAAGTTCTTTGGGCCCAACCATTATAGAAAATCTGACAATAATTGAATTCTAAATCCTGCGCAATGCAAAGTGTTCACACCTGTTTGTCCATTTTAAGTGTGGCCTGGTCCTGATTGTTTTTGTCAACAGTTGCCTTCTCGTAGTTCTTGGCCAGTTCTCTCAGTCTTGTCTCTAATGCCTCTCTCCTGCTCTCCAGAGTGACCATCTTGCCCTCTGCCTCCCTCAACTCCTCCCCCGTCCTCTCCACCTTCTCCTTCAGGGGACGCACTTTCTCGTACTTCAGTTTGTTGTACCTGTTGATCAACGATATGGCATCTTGCTAGATTTTATAACTATTCAACTGTTGCTGTTGACAGCTCTATTAGAAAAGGTAAATTTATTAAAGTTGATTCGAATTTACCATTTCTGCTGGTTCACACTACCTTTTCTGTATTAAAGCGACTTTTTTCAAGTTTTTAAATAATTCTAATAAATTAATATCAGAGACCGCAAGACTTTAAACGATTTCAATTATCAGAATGTGAACATCAAATTTAACACAATTACTTTTCAGCCACTCATCGAAAGAGTGAAACTCCTCATAACGTCAAACCATATATAACAGAAGTGTTTGACTTTAAAAATTTGCATTAACAACACCGATTGGATTGAAATAACTTACTGTACGACATTGAGAACCCATTGAGTGAGGTCTCCAGCCGACTTGTTATCGTTTGCTCTCAGAGTCATCTGATCAGGCGTGAAATTCGGCTTATTTATCAACGGCTCCACGGTCTCCATTGTTGCACGTTTCATAGGTTCTTGTTCAAATCTGTGCACAAAAATATTTAAAAATATAATGCTTTGAAGGATACATAACAAATGCTTGTACATCAACAATGAAAATCTGCGCTCAGTTTGGGTATTTCAATCAGAGAGGTGTTAATTTTAAATACGCTCAAAATTATACAGCGCAGATTCTGTATAAAAAGGTTTATAAAATTGACATCAGGTGACTACTTGATAATTAGCAATAATTTTTATACGTGAGCATCGCTATAATTGTTCTAACAATTTCCAAAATGGGAGAGTATATATGCAAAGCCGACTTTTTTCGTCGGTCAAATTTTCACTTTTTGTTTACGCATCAGAGAGAAAACAGGGAAACCTTATTTTGTATCTCCTATAGTCTAGCTTCGCTTCAGTAGAAAACTTTAAGTTTTTATCAAAATGAAAAAGGATTATTTGAATATGTCAAAGATAAAATTGACTGGAAAAAAATTGCGGAAGGGTAAATTGGGCAAAAAAAGCTTCGTCTATAGCTGAAGTATCTAATTCAATACATATAAATTGCCTAAATATCTAAATTTGAAAAAATATATATCTAAAATGTTTGACAAAAGAAACAATCAAAAAATATTGCTTTTCTCAAGCATGAAAAACATAGCCGGCAGATTGCCGGAAAATAGCCGCGATAGACGCCTGTGGCCTACCATGAATTGAAACAACTAAAGAGATAAGATTGACAGATCGACCACCAGCTTTTCAATAGATCACTAGACTTTTTGGGTTAGATTCGGACTGTCATTTTTATGAGACATATTTGATCTAAAAACTCAAGACTCTATTACTCAGGAATTAGGGCATATAAGTTTGGCACTACTTAGATGCACACTATTGACCTTTAATTAGTAAATGTTAATAAAACTTAAAGTTCCATAAGTGAGTTCAGAAGTCAATTTTTGAGTGAGGTAAGTCACGCAATTGACCTAAAAGCAGAAATGATGTCACGAACACAAATTTTAACTGCAAAGCAGTACAAGTCACCGAAGTCATTGAAAAAGTCAATTCCAAGGTAAGACGAAACAAAAATCTGTTAGACAATAAAAAAGGTTAGGAGCGCAATAAAAGCCGCCTGGAATTGCTGACGCGGCTATTAAGAATAAAAAGTTCGAAACATCTGTCAACCTTTTTGGATTTTCTTGCATCAATAGATTAACTTCAAAATCAGACTCTTTTTTAACTAACACAGCAAAGAAATCACAAGTAATTAAAAATTACGTTTTTAGTCCTCAGAACTTATAATCCAACAATTTCTCTCTGTTATCTTTTAACTTAATTGAAATGTCAGAAATTCATTGAATGGGTTTGAAGCAGAACATAAAGCAATCAAAAAGGCAAAAATTCCAAGTTCTTCTGAAAAAAAATTTAAAACTACATTTCAGATTTAGGTTGACGTGACGTCCCGAGTTGTCCAAATATACTGTTTTACTCATACACATGTCGTGCTATGTTACATAACAACTGTTGATCGTATATCAGTTAACTTTTTGTCGAATTTCTCAGCAGACGTGCAAATTGTTGCTAGAGCTGTACATAGCATAAACTTCCTAATAACTTTACTTCACAACCAGGACAAAGTAACATAAACCCCACGATCCATATGAAAAACTGTATAATGATTAAAAACTGTAAAATAAAACGATTGATTTTCAGGAGAGCCAAATATCTAAGAAAGCAGGCTATCAGAAACTTCAACCGTTCCACACCAAAATTACTTTTGTCTTTAATCACATCCATCGACATTGAAATCACTTCTAATCGCACCATTTCAGAAGCGAATTGACTTTCACTCATATAGTTCTAGAGCAAATAGACTTCCCAGAGTCAGATTTTCGGGCGTCTTGATGCTTGACTCAAGAATCAAAAATCGATGGTAAAATGTATGGTAAAGTTCCCAAAAGAATAGTAATACAGATTATTTGCTAACAAAATTTGAAGGTCCACAAAAATTTGGTTTTACGAAGACCTGAAAATTTTTTAAAATTATGAAAATGAGAATCTTACTTAAAAAATGCAATTATTATTAGTCAAAATTTATCGTTGAAACGCCAAAGAAAATGATGGTTTAATAATGAGAAAAATATTAAACATCAATCGACTGAGACAAATTAATTCTTATCACGCTCTGTCAGTTCAAATTAAAGAGTCATTCAATGTTTATCGAACTTAATTAAACCCCGCAACGGCTACGCACCTCCTGGGTTAATTCATAGAGTTTTCAGATTAACCCATTCGTTAAATAGCATCTAACTCTGTCTTCCGGTGTCCTGTTTTTTCACTCCTATTATTTTAAACCCGTATTATTTAAAAACAATTTTATGAAACCGATATTTTTCTGAAACCGCAATAATTTAACCGCTATATTGCTTCACCTCGTCTTTAAAATTACTATAATTGAGGATAATTAAGTCTACTTCAATGCTAATATAATTTTGGGTTATAACTATATGACATCAGATCCCGAAGGCTTTAAATTTTAGCTCGCAGACGGAGCTTATATCTTATGACCAAAACTTCCATCAACTTTATATACTATATGTACATGAATTATATACTTCCCAAAGAAAATAGATAAAAGTGCATTCGGTTGATTGACGCATTGGAAAAATTTGATTCAGATTATACGCTTCATAAAGCGCTGCTTGAATTTGGTCTTGCACCTATTATGGCTTTCCGAAAAAACTATCCAAATTCAATGTGATCAGCCCGCAATTTCCAGCTAATTTAGAGTTTAAAACGGAAGAATGGAGAATGGTATTGAAAAATCTGGTGCTGAACAACGATGAGATGAAACTGGCTCTTAAAATGATCCCGGCTCTCGCCTTCAAAAAACAGGCAAACAAAGTCATCCTTTAATATTATATATGTATAAAATAACCAAAGTGTTCGATCAACATTATTTAGATAGCTTGGTGATTGAAAGAAAAAACTTTGATATCATTTTTAAACAGATAATATCAAGTGTGCACACTCCAACCGTCCTTGCATATTGGCGCCATTAATTGGGAATCAGATAAGAGCAGCCATAGAAGGCATTGCAACAAAACCTAATGATATCGAGGGTTGTCACTATGGAGCATAGACCTTGCTCACCGGATCTCACCCCAAAATTTAGAAACACATAACTAATGTGCAAAATAACGCTGCCGTACTCATATTTAACTTTTTGAATGCCTCAGCAGGACAAAAATACCCCAAGACGAGAAAGCATGATATTTTGAAATGAAGGGCCAAATCTTGAGGGACTTTTACAAAAATGAAACTGATATACAATTTTTCGCCATTTTGACATATTTGTGCATTTGAAACATTTGTGTTTCAATTTAAGTTGTTGTGTAAAGTTAAATTTGAAGTCCATCTTACATTTTTTTGAGTTAGTGCCTTCCTTGTGTTCTCAAGGCGTTACAACAAAGCCTTAAATCGTGGTTCATTAGAAAATTTTACCCCGAGCGTTAACACTATGGTGGGAGACCAAATTGTTTTGTAGCAATTTGATAGTAGCACAGCATAGCTAATAGCAAAAATATCAATCTGAATCTCTTTTTCTTTTCTGTAAAATGCACAGTTAAATTTTGTTTCGAGTCGCTCAATTATGCGTGCTCTAAAAGTAGGTTTTAGGAATCAAAACGGTGTAAATCAAAAATGTACATTCAAGACACAACCGTTTATCAAATTTGGAACTTTGTTCCTTGAAAAGAGCCTTGATAAATTTAACTCCTTTCTCTTTTTTACTAGATCAGAACAACAGCCTCCAACCCAACTCTTGAAACCTACTAGCTCACTGTACATTTATGTTACAAGGACATGAAAACACAGAATAGTAACAAACCAAAACACACAAAAAGTGCATACGTTTATGATATATTTTTTGAGTTTTTTTTAGGAATTCTCAATTTAGAGTGGGCTCCAGCGGCCTTGGGTTGAATTTTGCGATTCTTGCAAATTAATAAGACTATTTCTTGTCCAAGGCCTTTCGAGCGGAAAAGTGACAATGAGCAGCTTGAGATTTGTCTTATCAGATGTAGTTTTCTCTGGAACCTCAGCCTTTTTGGTATGGTCTTTTGAAAAATGTCGATATTTAGTTTTAAGCTCAACATTTCCATCGTGACGATAAGGCCATACTTCACGCCAGAAAAAGTGATTGAGATAAATCCAAAAAAAAAATTTAATTTCGCACGTTTCGTAGAACGTAAAATCATAAATATGTAAAATCAAAAAGAATCATTTGTACAGGTGCTTTTCTGTTTCTATACCTGAGAAGTTCCTCCTTGAATCTCTCCAGATTGGCCATCTGTCTCTTGGCACCCTTCGACCACGTGGAGTCAGAGTTGGGCGCCTTCACTGAAAGATCACAAACACCCTATTTCAAAATCATGTAACATTTATTGTGGAATTATATAAAAATTACACACCTAATCTGCTCATATTGCTTAGTTAAAATAACCATTATTATAATATTATTAATCTTGATCAAAGAATTAGAAAAAATTAGACCAGAAACTTGTCGACGGAAAACAAAAATATGACAAAAGTCTTCGTGGAGTACAAATCAAAAATTTACAACGCAATCGTCAGGAAAAAAAAACAAAAAATGAAAGCCATTACAATGAAATCAAGTCTTTTTCACACGAGTGACTTTCCTCATTTAAGTGAGCAAATATCTATAAAATCAGGCGTCAGGACAAAATACCCAATGCCATAATACTCGATATGTACCCAATATTTCACCCTATTGCAAAAATTATCAGACGAATATTTAGCATAAGACTACCGTTCTTTTAAGTTTTTAAGGTCAGATAATTCATTTGGCCGTGCCTAACGGGCCATAAGATTGATATGAAACTATCACATCCAGATATGGGATCATATTACAACAGATAAATTAACCGTAATCGTCAAACTTCTCATAAGAAACGGAGTAGTAATCAATACAAACGTCCCTAAGCGCTCAAAACTAATCTTTAATCATCAATTTGCCTCATATATCACAGAAACTTGTTTCTTTTAGCTCGACCATTTTTCAAATTTGTTGCAAAAGCCGAATACTTGTCACATTTCAAAGCTATTCTTCCAATTTCGCTAATTGTACTATTTTTCTGGGCGTCATGTAAGAAAATTCACCTCAAATCAATATCATTTCCAATTCAATTTTGATTTCTGTGGAAATTATTTACTTCTTTGTCACAGTTTGGATCAATTTACAACGAGCGAAAACAGTGTTTTTCGAAAAACTAATAGGTTCTAACGTCATGTTTTGTTACACTTGAAGACTAAAGTAGCAGTGCGAGCAAAAACAGTGAGAAGTTTGAAAACTAACATCACTCAAGTTTGAATAGTTGCAATTGTGGTTAACGTGACATATACATGAATGACCCACTCATGTAATATACATGAGTGATTAGATTAATGGTTTAGATTCAATTGTTTGAACTTAAAGGTCTGTGTAAATCTCCAGTATATTCCTTGTTAAATTTTCATCCAGTCCAATAGTTGATCGGCAAAGAAGAGTGCAAAGCTAAATAGAAACATTCTACAAGAACTTTTTCGAGATTTTGTGTGTTAAAACCTATTGAATTAATCTCGAAAAATTTTGTGGCTATTTAATGGTCCTGCCGATTTTATTATGCAATTTTATGCAATCCATAAGAAAGAAAAATTAAAAATAAACGTTCTCCAAGAAAGAAGAAATCTGAAAAGGTACCCCTTAGGGAGCAAAATTTCATTTTTGTTTCGACCCACTATGGTGGGGGAGGATATATACAACCAAACGTTTTTTTTGTTCAGTCAATTTTGGCCGATCCGTAGGTTCATGGTAGAGGGTTGTTAGTGGTATCATTAGAAAGCCCGTCCAGGGTAGAAAATATAACTAAAAAGATTTTTTTTAATTTTGTTTTTACCACGGAGTTATCGTGGTTTAAAATTTTGTGAAAATTTGACTGATTTTCATTGTTTATTTTTCGTATTTTTACGCAATTGTTTTGCAAATTTTGCTAAAAAGTATGTTGAAATTAGTAACCATAGTGTTCTGGTTTCTACCTCTGAAAACAAGAGTGTCGTTGAACTTTTTCGTCCAATTTTTTGGCTAAAACTTTAGCTAATATTTTAAAGAAATCAGCCTTTTTCATCAATAACAGCATGAAATAAGATTCATTAGTCCACTTTGCTTAAATTTGCCCAAATTTTATCCTAAAAAAATTGACTCAATCCTCGTTAATTTTAAAGAAAGCAAGTTTTAATAGTACATTCTTTGAGAGTGTTCTTCAGTAAAATTTTGCCAGTTTTTCTGCTAATTTAACTCGATTATGCAAAAGGCATCATTTCATTTTGATATATCGATTTTTTTATGTCAAATTTTCCATATCCATAATATTTGGATCAATTACGTGTTCCCAATAGACAAACGGCACTAGCAAGGCTAGTTTTGGTCTAAACGCTGTTTCTAAAAGTCCAAAAAAATGGGATTGTAATCAGTCGATGGTTTTCTGAATTTTTTAAAATTTTCTTGCGTCAATTAAAAAAAAACAAATCAAATCAAGGCGAACGAATGACAAGTCCAATTCACTTCCTAGGGGGTTTTAAGTAGGCCTATCTAGTTTTCGTTGACAGCTTACTGTCGTTTTGGGTTTTGAAAGGACGTGTTTTCAAAATAAGCAATGGATTATTGAACTCTAAGACATTTTCTCTCCTTTTTGGCCAATTTGTAGCTTAGGGTCAAGAAAGACAGGCTGCATCGTGTTTTTAATTGATTAACAATTAATATTTAATTCAATTTTAAGTGCTATGAAATGGTTTTTCTGCGTCGATACTACGAGTTTTCAAAAAAAATTGATATTTCGATCTTTTCCCGTCATTGAGGTTCTTTTTCTTCTGTCACAT
This sequence comes from Convolutriloba macropyga, assembly GCF_964194025.1. NCBI lineage: Eukaryota > Metazoa > Xenacoelomorpha > Acoela > Convolutidae > Convolutriloba > Convolutriloba macropyga. Next base: position 30,087,955 of record NC_134470.1, read on the forward strand.
TATTGACAAAATCTTACATCATTGATAAAACATTATGGTAAAAATCACAATACTGGCTTGTAAAGAGGCGGAAAATTGCAAAGAACAGTCTCAGAGCGAATAGATTATGGTTCTAACTGCTTCGACACCGTCTTCTAGCAAAACTTAAAGAAATTTTTTATTTTTGTCGCTCCTTTAAAGTCGTTTGACATATTCTGATTGGTTGTAGGTCTTAGTGGGTTCCTATGAATGAACAAAGGAAATGAACTGATTTGAGTTGATAGCTAAAGTTTTTAATGACTTTGAAATCGGATATTTAAAAAAGTATAGACGCATTTTTAAAAATCGCATTTCGCTCTTCTTTTTTGTCTATTTATTGCCTCATTAATTAAATGTTGCATATCAAATTATTGTTGTTGACGAAATGCACAATTAAAAATATCTAATGTTTTTAGTGAATCGCCTATAGCTTTAACGGCCTCTGTACGGCTGTTTGGCAAAAGATTATTTTAAATTTTTATTTGTCTTTTTGTTTTGTCCTTCTTTTTGTAGTCGAATGATAAAAACTGGAAAACAGCAAGCGGCTTCAAATTAAAGAACGAAGGAATGAATTTACTGATTTCATTTGATAGCGATCGTTTTTTATAACTTTAGTATCAAAAAATAAATAGATTTTTTAAATTTCGCATTTTACTCTTCTTTTCTGTCTACTTGTTGCCTAGTATCACAAGTTACGGGTCTCCTATCAAAATATTGGTGTTGATGAGAGGAACAGTTGAAAATATCTAATGTTCTTAGTGCATTGCTTATAATTTTAAAGCATTTGATACCGGTTTTCAGCAAAATATGTATTTAATTTTTGATTTGGTTAATTAATCCGATCCCACTCATCCACATTCTGATTTCGCTCATCCGCAAAAAAATCACATATTTCAAAAACACTTCAAAAAAATTATCAACAACATCTTTTTCAACTGAAAAATTGAATAGATTTCTTTGTAGGTCCTAATAAAACCGATTGCATGCAACAAGACTAAAAAACTCACAAACATTTTAAAAACAAAAAATACAGTGTTGAAGCAATTAAAATCATAAACAACTAACTTGTCAATTTTCAGAATAGGTCAAGCGACTGAAAAAATAAAAACAAAGAAAAGAAAAAATCGAAAACTCAACTAAAGATTACGAGAAAAGTGTCCAATTCAATCAAACCGAAAGTTATTTGCTGAACAAACATATTCTCAATTGGCATCTCTTCAATGCAAAAGAGACCTTTCATTAATCTGATAACCTGATAAGAGACCCAAAATGAACAACAAATAGAGGCATATAACCACAAATCACAAAAATCAAAAACCCGTAATATCAAAGTCACGAAAACATTAATTAAAAAGAAAGCGCTGAACAGATTAACCTTTCTTTCAGGTGAAAGAGGATGGAACCCGTTAATATTGAAACGAACCTACAAATCGGTTGAAATACGATTGAAAAACGAAGAAAACTGACTTTTTAAACAAATCCATTTAAATAAGAAGAGCAATTAGTAATATCGACTGAAATCATTGGATATCTTCATTTTTAAGACCATAAAACGAGCAACCAATACAGGCAAAACAAAAGGAGTCATAAACAGTTACGGCAACTATTTGTCAAAGTCATAAAAAGCATGAGCATTTCTCTGACAACATAATACGCGTGAGTACTAGAGCATCTTCCGAAAGTTAACAGGATTCCTCATTAATTAAACCTCTATATCAAAAATGACTGGTCCGCAAACGGCGTAGTAAAAAAGTGCGAAAAGATTCTAAAAAGACAGCTCCACCATACAACTGCTTGTAAAAATCCGCGTTGAGAGCAAAGCTGGTCTTGATATCACTACGCACATATTAAAAACACTTGGCTGTTCCAAATTTTTGCGTATCATAATTTGGCTAAAAAAAATCTTGACTGATCACTAATAAAAAAATCCATCGTAGATAAGTATCGATTAATATTAGCGGAAGGCCGGAAAAATTATAATTAAAGGATACTTTCCTAGGAATCAAAAGTACACTAAGCCTTCATATGAGTAAACAAAACTTGCGTGAGCAGTGTCCATTTTTTATCAAGAAAGACTGAATTTTCAAAAACTGACCCCAAAAAAGAGGCCACAAAAAGTTGGACCAAACAATTCACCAGCCCTCTTGTATCTTGAGCCCGATAACATTTTGGTCAACAATTTTAACATATTTTAGCAGCATGATAAAAATTTGAACAAAAATTTACGGAGAACAAAAAATCTAAAAGTTTAGAAAAACTCAAATCTCGATAACTCCTCGGATAAAACGAAATTCAAAAAAAACATTCTTAATTTGACCTCGTACTCTTGAAGGGTCTCACAACTCTCTTCGATGAATATATCTATCTGGCCAAAATGACCAAAAACAACCCCCCCCCCCCCCCACTAATGTGGGTTCGGAACAAAAATTTCCACAAAGATCATTTTTGTCAAGAGAAACATTACTGTACTAATACTGCCACAGTCATTAATTACAAAATGCTAGATTTTCTCTGGGATAATCCATACTCAGTCAAAAACCCGATAACTATCCCAAATCAATCAAGCTAAAAAAATTATCAGCGCACCTAGCGATCATGGAAACTTGTTCAGAAATAACGTACTGTATTGAAATTCATTTTTGACTGCTAAATATAAAAAAAAATCGATCAACCTCCAGCAAACGTTTCTCCTTATATGCATACCATATTGAAAGGAATGTCAATTTTTAGGCGACATCTAGCAAAATTCAGCGCAAAAAGTTTAATTCAGAACGAAAATACACGATTAGATTACTTGCGCCGAGAGATTTCAGGAAGCAGTTCTTCACTCAACTGATATACAGACACGTAAAAAAGCACAACAGAACTTACGTACCACTCTAATAGAACGAAAGCTACTCTTCCGTTGAGCTGATAACTTTTCGACAAAACTATTGGGGCATAAAAAATTTATACCGCCAGTCTATTAGATGCAGAATCTTACCTAAATCGTTGAAATTATCAGCACAATTTCATTTATCAAATCCCACTCTGAATCAAAAATATGTTGGTTAAATATGAATTAAACTACACTGACATATAGTTAACAGATTTGCAAATAAAGGAACCAATAAAGTGCTAGAACTGGTAACAAATATGAAAGAACTGCGTGGCTTCCGAGTTAAGGTTCTCTGCTCACGTGAAGGACGGGAGAACATCAAAATTGGGGCGGTGGCTGAAATCTTGAACAGATTTTTTTTGGACTTTCGCCCATAGGTTTCTGAACTTCGTTTCTGGACCAATGAATCAAGCATGTGATCTTGACTTTTGCCCATCTTATTATTTGTCACATCATCGACGATATCTGGTCTGGTATTGTTTATACACTGCTCAAATGTAGGATCGTTCGTTGAGCAAATTATTATATCGCAGTGAACGTAAACTAACGAGGTTCTCGTCTCGTCAACGAAACGAAACGATTCAAACTGGAAGAACACTTCGTTATTCTTTGAAATATTTTCTAAAACGTGGAATGTCGAGTCCATCGGCGCTCGTTTCTGTGTGGCGATGAATCAATTCAGGCATCAAAATTAACCATATAGTGATAAATGCTTTTAGTGAATACATGTACTATGCCTTACTAGCACTTTAAGTTACAAAGCTAACAAAATGGGTCTACTCTGTCTAGCAACCCCCCCCCCCCCCCCCCCCGTGTTTTTTAATACCCCTCAATTACAATTTTTGTGTTAATTGTTATATAGCACGTTACTATGTAAAAATGGCACGTGCCCCTGGGGGGCAGTTATATGCCCACAAAGCTGGGTGGGGGTGGGTAAGAGATCTAACAGAATTTATCTACGAAATTTTAGTTTTATACACTAATATCAGCCAAAAATTCACAAGAGATGTGCAGTTACAAAAAAATGAAAAACTATCTTTTCGATTTCAGAAATTCTAAATTGAAAAGTTTGTTAAGATAATTCAAAACACAGGAGGTATAAACATCATGAAAGGTAAATTTCGACAAAAGTTTCAAAATTTACGAAAAATCTAAGCGCCTAGATAACGTTGATATTACTACTATAACACAGATTGTTGTAGATATAGTTGTTAAATTTACTACATAAGAGGAGCTTCGCTGCGATAGTAGCGTTAGAACGGTACGCCGCAATTAAGCAGATATTGAACAAGGCGGCTCAGCAATGTGCTATGGCACATAAGGTTCCGACCCCGCCCATCCACAATTTTGGCATAATTGTCTACCAAATAAGGAACAGATAGAGAACCCAAAAATTATTTTTCGGGAATACCAAAAAACCCATAAAAGCCCAAGTATTTTTCAAAAAAATTGTGTATGAACGATAAGAAAGCGTCCTAAGCAAATAACTCAGTGGAGTAAAAATTGAAGCATTAAATTGCTGTGATATGCCAATGTTAAGAAAGCGAGTCAAGACGAACAGCAAAATCAAACAACAACAACAAACATTAATTACATCTAAAACTTTTTTTCCGTTTTAAAAAACAAAATTTAATAACGAAGTCAACATACCGTCAGATGAACCTAAAACAAAACAAAATGACATATAAATCACCAGAAAAGATATGGACAAGTCCATAAAAAGGTTTGGTAACAATTAGACAAAAAAACAAAAACAGTAAAGTTTAAAAATTCGCTTATTTTTTTAAACAATTAACTTCAAAGTAATTAAAACCATTAGATATCAAGTAAAATATCACAAAGGTTTACGATTACTAATGCTTCTATAGAAGGGCATTAGGACCTGTCCTTATTCATTTCTTTAAGCGGCTAAAAAGAACAACAAAAAAACAACAAACAAAAATTCAATTGAAACTTGCCAGAAAACGCTGTCAAAACCGTCAAGCCATATTTCGGCCCTTATAATATATTCGCTTGCGCCTTCTTCAAACATCGATAAATTACTATTAGGCCATTTACTAATGAGACTAGGTAACAAGTAGACAAAAAAGAAAAAAAGGGGCAAAAGTATGTAATAATTTTGATTTTTTTCGAAACAAAATTATATCCAAAGTCACGAAAAACATTAATTACAAAATGAAATATTTAAATAGGGTCGTTTATTCATCCAAAAGAATTTTTTGAGACTTGCAATTATCCAGAATAATTCTAGCGTCTACAAAAAGAACGCCAAACATGACAAAAATCAAATTAATTTACTTTTTTTGTGAAAAACCGGTGTCGAAGTCAGTAAGGTCATAACGCATTTTTAAAAAATATTTTGGGAATCAATCCCTTTTGACACATTCCCTTGACACCCATAATGTCCTATTTGACCTGTAATTAACGACATTAGGTACCAAAAAGAAAAATAAGAAGAACAAACTTGCGAAGCTAAAAAACTTCCTTTTAGTTTGGGAAAACGATTGTTTTCAAAGTCATGAAAGCCATCAGCTATCTACTAATATCAGAATATCGGCTCATGTTTTCTTCCATGAGAAGCCAGTGAAACCTATAACTATACAGAAAATTTAAAACAATTGAATTGACAAAGTAAAAATGGCAGTTAAAGACAGAATTAAAAAATTCAATTTATTCCTTGAAGCAAGAAGTGTCGAGGCCGTTAAAACGATAATTTATATCTTTAAGGATTATAATATGTTCAATTGTGTTTCATTTTGAACGCCAATAATGTGATATGGGAACTGTCAGTAATGTGATAATGTGACTAGAAAACGTGAAAAGCTGGCAAATTTCTAAAAACAAAAAAAATCTGAAATCTAGTAGTATCAGAGCCAGAAAACAAAAACTTCAGGCTAAAAACACAATCGAGACCAAATGTCAAATACGTCGAATGAAGAAGCATTCTTTCTTTTCCGACACTAAGCTGCAAGTTGACCAAATTAAGAAAAAAAATGGAGGAAAAGTTCATTAAGCCATTATTTATTTAAAAATTAATTTAAAAAAGTCGATATTTTTTTAAAATCGAAACGATCATAAACGTTCAAGTAAAAAACTAGATGCATTAGCTTGGAGTTGCTTAGGAAGCCAACTGGACCTGTCACTCCTGAGCTTTCATTTGATATGTTCTGTTCTTTATTAATAAAAATGGGTATTTTTTCAAAAAAAAACCGACTGATTGCAATACGAAATCTTTTTGGATTGTAACAATCCACGATGGGCTTAAAACTAGCCCTGCTAATGCTTATTAACTGTTAGGAACAATTGATTTTTCGAATATTGTAGATATAGATAATTTGTTTGTTGAAAACTCAAAAAAAAATTCTGCATTTTTGATAATAAACGAGTAAAGCTAGCAAAAAACGACAAAGTTTTAATTACAGAGCACTGTCAGCGGAAGTTGAAGTAGGAATAGCCCCCTTCTGAGTCTACAAAGAGTGTATTAGTGTTGTTTGGGGGTGTAGTGCCGCAAAATTTAATCAATGTGGACTAAATAAAGTAGCTTATTTCGTGCTGTTTTTGATGAAAAAGGCTGAATTTTGAAATATTTATCCAGAGTTTTTGATCAAAAAAATTAAATCAGAAAAATCAACAAAGCTTGTTTGTCTTTAAAAATAAAATCAACGACACTATTCTTAGAAAAAATTTCAACAAATTTTAGCAAAATTGACAAAAATTTAGGCAAAAATTTCGGAAAATGTGAATAAAAACAACGTGAATTCACTCTACTGTTCTCAGAAGTTTAAACCTCGATAACTCCCTGTAGAAATTAAAAATTGGAAAAATATTTTTAATTCCATATTCTACGCTGGACGAGCTTTCTAGTGATACCAGTCTCAACTCTCTACGATGAATATATCGATCGGCGAAAATTGACTGAACAAAAAAAAACCCAGTTGAGTATATAGTTCCTCCCCCCTCAAGAGGGGTCGGAACAATTAGGGTCATTTGTAAGCTCTAAATTCTTGAGCCTCAAATGCCGTTAGCTATTACTACAATTGGATTGTTATATCACGCAATAAGTTTTTTTCTCAATTTTTTAGCTGACAAAACGAGAGGTGATTGTTTGGCTTAGATGCCTGAAGGAGGTAGTATCTGTCTCTGTCTCGATTGCTGTCAGTTTTTGTAGTCCAACAGCTCTCCAGTACTATCTTGGAATTGTACACAGTCGACAGCAACTTAGCAGAGATAAACACCGTCTGACGAGTCTCACTGTTATCCCAATTAGATACACAATAGTGAAAGCATTTCAATTATCCCTATTGACCATCTTCTCGAAACCAATTTTCTGCTGTATATTTATAAAAACAGCGAAAAAGAAACCAAAATGAAGATATCCATCTGGTTGTAGCGAACAAAATCGGGAGACCATCAACGCCATCAGCCGATGTCCTGCTTTGCGGTTAATGATATTATGGTAAAAAGGTATGACCTAAATTATGATGTGTTAGATGAGTCCGTGTGAAAAGAAGTAAAGCCGAAATTACTCAAATTGGGAGAAAACTTAGATATTTTTAGAAATGTTTTCGAACACCTGAAATGTCAGATCCAGCGGTGCTCGTTTCTCAGACACTATACATCAATCAGTTTCTGCATAAAAGTATCCCTATGCTCATAAATGTTTCAAACTATCATTTGTTTCGGTACTGTAGTTTTTGTTGCACGTCCTTGACGAAATGGCTCTTATTAAATTTTGCAAAAATTATCAAATGAAAATCGTTCAAAAATTTTTGAAATTTATGTTGTGTGCTGAAAAATGTTTTGGCGGTGAGACATGATATCAACTACGTTCGTGCTCCTATTTCGCTTGGTGCTTGCTGCACCTCAATAAAAGTTTCCAGTAGTTTCCCGAAAAGCCAAAAGAGTTCCGTTTCTGGATTTGACTATTTAACTGCAATAGTAACTTCTTAGGACCGCGATTATTCTCCCACTCGTCGATACAAAACAGACAACATTGATCAAGAGAAAAAGCTTTTTCCAACAGTTTTCTTCTTTCAATTAGACGCCTGAAATTAACTGGAAAAAATTTGCACAGCTCTTTATTAGGCAAAAAATAAGGAGGTATATACATATATAAGTCAACCTTTACAAAAAAAAATATTCCGTTATATTTATGTCAACCGTTATAGTTATGTGCTAAATTCGATATAAAGTTTATCCAGATCTTGTGGTCCTTTAGAATTAATGTTAACCCAAACCGGGGGTTAGAATAAATTAGCACTGTGGTAATTCAATACTATCAAAAAATAAACCAGCAATCGTCAAAGAGATTGGTGAAAAATCAAAGTAAAAAAGAATCTGGACGACAGTAATGAAAGCTTTTTCGCTGTGACATTTTTTCCCGTCTGGCATTCAGTTTAGCAATGAAGCAGCGCACGTAAACTTAAATTGATTTTAACCAATAAAAACGCCTAATTGACGCTGAGAGTAAATTTCCCAACAAATTAAAAAGAAACCTTCCTTTTATTCTTTTCATTTGTAGTGACAACAATGCTAACTAAAGCTTGATTTATGTCAACACATAACTTGAATCAATGCTAAGAAATATCCATCCGTACTTCACTTCTACAGGCAACATAATATTGTTCTCAAAACCAAGGAAAAAACATAAAGCGACTACCATTGAACGACAGGCGGGACTGTAGACTTGATAAATTTGTCTTTATGGGAGCATAATAATCCCACTATGGAGGGGTTCAAGCCGTAGACCTGCCTCGTGCTAGACTGACAAATTAATCACTCGGCTATCAGGCTCTTGTGCTATCGAACTCACAATCGCTTTTCTCTGAGCAAGACTTTATTTCTGATCGAAGTCACGCAAAAAAAAAGTAGAAGCCAAGCATAAACAAGTCGCTCCAGACGCGAAATCGAAACAATCCAAAACGTTGCATAAAAAAACACACACTCTCACACACTTACAATAATTGCTTCGAACTTCGTTTGAGAGCAATTAACACTAAATACGGGCAAAAATAAAAAAAAAATACACAAAACATTTTCGAAAACAAGTAGAGATAAAGCGGAATTGATTAATTACAGAACCAAGATAGCCAACATATCTACAGACTGAAAAATACAATAAAGCATCACGCAAAACCCTGTGAAATATATTCATCTAAAAACAATCAAAAACACCAGAGGCTTAAAAATATAATGAAAAAAAATTAAAGATCAAAGCCACAACACTTAATTTAGAGGGCCTCTAGCCAAGATAATTTTTGATGGTAGCACAAATTCTGACCACGAAGGGGTCCGCACACCTGCATCCAGCAAAATAGTCTGACACATTATCCGCTCGGCTTTCAGGGCCTTGCGATAGCTTATCTCACAATCGGTTTTGTTTTAGCAACAGAGTTCATCTCTGAAAAATAGTAATTTAGGTCAAACAAAAACTAAAAAGTAAAGGCTGACAAATTCACTCGAGAGGCAAACCGAAAGAATGTTCTAGAAGAAAACGGCCAAGAATAAATTTTACATTAAAAAAGACACACGTTTACAAACACAGCTTCAAATTTTGTTCGAGAGCAATCAATCAACAAGTAAGGGGGCTCAGCCAAACCAACTAAAATTGGTGTTACAACCAACCTTAGAGAATTTCGGATAAAAAAATGAGGCGATAAAACCGAAGGCAGCACAACAGTGCTATATAAAAACTGCTACCACTTGTTTCTAGTCCTAAATTAGCAGTCCTAACTCGATTTGATGTCATTATCTTTTAATTGTTGGCAATCACATCGACAACTCTGATACAGTTCAGAATTATTTAATTACGTACATTGGGACTGCAGTATTATTTACGTAGGCATCACTTGTGTATTATCCGAAGACCACTTAAACGTGGTATGAATAATTCCTCCAATTTTCAATCATTTGTGTGGAACGAGGTGTATCTTTAACATTTAGTTCTCTAAATAAGTTACAACATGAATATTAGTCAACTTGGGACTTTCACCCACCACTCGGATGCAAGCGCCTTCGTGTCAGCACGCTGCGTTACGGTACAATTTCCTTTCTGCCCGGATATGCTTCTTGAGTCAATGCTGTTGCAAAAAACTCGTTAAAATATTCAACACGTTAATTGAGAGTTTGTCAAAGTTTGTTTTCAATTTCATTGGAAGGAGAGAAAACTGAAAACGTTTGGTCATTCCTAAGTTCTCAAAAAGTTAGTCTTTAGAACATTATTGCTAGTCCTCTGGACCTTCCAACATGCACTCAGCCTCTAGCTCCCTCTTGTCAAGACACTAAGCCCTTGGGCAAATAAAATTTTTGTTTCAACGTAGACTAGGAGTACGTGGAGTGTTTCATAGAGAACCGGATAACCAGCGGGGCCCTCTAACAGGAACCGGATCATCACCACGTTTGATCCCCCAGCTTAAAGGGGTTAAAACATAAAGCTCTTCAGTTACCTTAATCATACCGTAATTGGGACTAAACTTTCTGGAGGTACTTTTATACATGTGAAAAAATAAGCATGTAGGAAGTTTAACAATGACTATTCAAACGCGATGTGTGAAAAAACTAGAAATGCTTTCTTGACTACGAAGGGTGACCCGAATGGCTGTGGCACTCTGAAGTGTGAGTCTTTGAAGAGGGTGAGTTGGAAGTTGAGGTGTCCAGTGGCATAGGCATCCACAGAGTACATCTGCAGATCATCCAGTCCTCGCAACGTCAGGCCATGAATAGACAGAGTGCAACGAACATGTGCTGAAAGACCGGCGCACAATTTTACAAAAAGCAGAAAAATTATTTTAAAAAGCGGACGCAATTTTTGAAGACGCCAACATTAAGAGCTAAACTGTAAAATATTGCAATCCATTAATGAATCAGAAACAAAAATGAACGAAAAAGAAAAACATCACGGACGCTTGTAAATTGCTCATTAAAGATTTGGTTTTTGATATTCACCATTTGATACCAAATTCCTCAAATCCGTTGAAAACTTGGTACGTTGAAAAATAGTATTTTAATATGCACTTAAAGAGAAACTCGTAAACCTTCGAAGTCTGATGACTTTGAGCCCGGGAACATCGGCGGGAATACACGCACAGTCTGCTCGAATGTGACTTCGGTGGCCGAGTGGATTGTACGAGAGGTGAGGCAGTGGTCGTAGGGGAACACGAGGGTGAAGTAGGTCGAGTTCATCTGCATGATACATCGCTTGTCATTTAGGTGGAGTAGCTCGCCCGGGAGGGTAAGGCCGACCTCCAAGGAAGAGGAAAAGTCAGAAGCGATGTTCACTGACAGACTTAATTTAGTGGCTTTTTTCATCCCAAAACTTAGAGGGACTAGAACCTAAAGCTCCCATTACCTAAATTAAACCATAATGAGGGGTTATAATTTAATGGGGGTGGCTATAAGATAAGAATGGGCTGATATGTAGGAGAGACCAGATTCACAACAAAGCTGATATCGCCTATGGATACAATTGCCAATATTATATTCCAGTGAAACTCGGATGGTTTTTAAAAACCATGACTCTATTATTTAGGTTCTAAATTTGCAGATTTTGAACTGTTTGATATGTATAAGAACAAAAATTGATGTCAAATATGCCTATTAGTCTGAACATCTCTTCAAAGCCAATCTGAGGCCAAAGCGTTTATCTCCGTAAGCATACTCACGTGAATAGATATGAGCATATATGTGGGCATACATTGAGCTATAATGGAGTCGTGCGCTTGCGTGAGTCTATTGTACTGATTGCCTTCTGAGGAATGAAGAGGGCAAATGGGATTTGGAGGTGCAAGGGGTCGTGCACGGTAACTCAATCCAGAAGTGAGGCCTCGTGTGTGACATATGAATATATAGACTGAACATTTGAGAACAGTTTCAAATACGAGATAGGATTTTTGATGTCGAGGTTCTTCAATAAGTCATACTGATTTTCCAAATAATAACTTAGGAGATAAAAAGTTCCAGATTAAAAAATTCATCGCTCTATTCAAATATTAAAATGATTGAAAAATATTCAGAAAACAGCATCCGAGGGATTTTCCAGTAATCACAATTTTTTTTTCTATTTAAAAGTTACCTTTAAAACCAAAAACATCATAATCATCAAATACTTAAACAGTTTTTCATTTTTGACGATTCAATACGAGTGGTTTTTAAATTGAACATAGCCGGCAGATTGCCGGAATAGCTGCGAAAGAATAGACCTGCGTGCCATATAATAGAGATAGAAACAGATACAGATCTAAATTGAAAAAAAATCGACGCCGCCCAAAAAACTAGGTAAAAAACATTCAGCAATAAGTTAATAAAACTTGTTAAAATCATTCCGCAGAAGCCTCTTATTAGGGACCTTTACTGCACATATGAGTTCCTTTGACCTTAAACAAATTAAACTTTAAGTTTTAAAGTGCAAAAGTCATTTTATTGAGTGAGGTAAGTCACGTATGATCAAAAGCTAATCATGCAAATAATCCAAAAACTTTTGCTAAAGCGAGTGAGAAATGACGTCCCGCGCGCAAATGCCGTTAGTGAGAGGAAGAAGTCATCAAGAAAATTTGACTTTCTCAGCTTTGCTGTGTGAACAAATGTAAAACGAAAAAAGAGCGTCAGACGAGGAAACAATAAAAAACATAGCAGGACAAGTCCTGACGTACAATTCAATGAATTTTCATTGACTACACAGAAAACTAGACCTAGAAGGGATTATGAATTGATTGGTAAAACCATTTAGAAAAAAATCCAATCCAAAAAATCGAAAAAACAGTAAAAAGCAAATTGAAATTGCCGCATGTGAACAAAAAACCACTAGCGAGAAACCGCGTTTTTGTGCAGTTTTCTCACTCTACTTTAAACTTGGAGCAAAAAAATTTCGAGCCGCAAAACCACTCACTTTTTCGCTCCACTTCCTGTTTCGGCGTGACCAAAATTGACTCCAAATTGACTTCAAAAAAACATGAAAATGTGTGAACAGATCTTAAAAAAAAGACAGCGCCCCAATACAATTCAAATTCTTTGAATTGTAAAAAACCAAGAGCACCGCAATATAACTCCGCTCAGCTTACACTTCGCAGCTATAAAAAGAAACAGCAAAGCCAAAAAAATGTTTGCTCGGAGTTTGAGCATCCGTTAAGGCGTACATCGATATTTTTATCGTAACTTTTATAAACAAAACCAAACTCAACAGAGTTGAAAAGAAAAATAAAAAATTCACCGAAAAATAGCACCCATGAAAACCACTAAAAGTATAAATTTTGCTGACCAATGAAGAGCAAGAGGGCTGTCATTAGAGATTAAAAAACAAGACGAGAGGAGAAAAACAAGCACACCAAAACTCGAAAATCATTTAGATGTTAGAAAAAATGGTCGTAAACTACATAAAGCAAGTAGTCATACACCGAAATCCCGTTTTAATTACTTAAAACTTATTTTAAAACTTAAAGGGTGCTTTGCTAAAAGAGTAAGCGACTACAAACCAAAAAATTATTGTATTATGCTTAAAAACCAACTGATAAAGAAGCCTTTCTGATTCAGACACTGTGCAAAATGAATATCCTATCCCTAGACTTGTATCTGGGAAGCAACATGTAATTGTAGTGTGTTGTGTTGGATCAGTGATAGCTCCACCGTTTATTCTTGGCAATTTAAATTTGATATTTACTGTTTTTTCAATTTTGTTGGATTGGATTTTTTTCTAAATAACATTTTGAAAAAAATCCAATCCAAAAATCGAAAAAACAGTAAAAATGAAATTAAAATTGCTGCATGTGAACAAAAAACCACTAACGAGAAAGCGAATTTTTGTTCAAACACAGTTTTCTCACTCTACTTTAAATTTGGAGCAAAAAAATTTCACGCCGCAAAACCACTCGCTTTTTCGCTCCACTTCCTGTTTCGGCGTGACCAAAATCACTACTCCAAATTGACTTCAAAAAAACATGAAAATGTGTGAACAGATCTTAAAAAAAAGACAGCGCCCCAATACAATTCAAATTCTTTGAATTGTAAAAAACCAAGAGCACCGCAATATAACTCCGCTCAGCTTACACTTCGCAGCTATAAAAAGAAACAGCAAAGCCAAAAAAATGTTTGCTCGGAGTTTGAGCATCCGTTAAGGCGTACATCGATATTTTTATCGTAACTTTTATAAACAAAACCAAACTCAACAGAGTTGAAAAGAAAAATAAAAAATTCACCGAAAAATAGCACCCATGAAAACCACTAAAAGTATAAATTTTGCTGACCAATGAAGAGCAAGAGAGCTGTCATTAGAGATTAAAAAACAAGACGAGAGGAGAAAAACAAGCACACCAAAACTCGAAAATCATTTAGATGTTAGAAAAAATGGTCGTAAACTACATAAAGCAAGTAGTCATACACCGAAATCCCGTTTTAATTACTTAAAACTTATTTTAAAACTTAAAGGGTGCTTTGCTAAAAGAGTAAGCGACTACAAACCAAAAAATTATTGTATTATGCTTAAAAACCAACTGATAAAGAAGCCTTTCTGATTCAGACACTGTGCAAAATGAATATCCTATCCCTAGACTTGTATCTGGGAAGCAACATGTAATTGTAGTGTGTTGTGTTGGATCAGTGATAGCTCCACCGTTTATTCTTGGCAATTTAAATTTGATATTTACTGTTTTTTCAATTTTGTTGGATTGGATTTTTTTCTAAATAACATTTTGAAAAAATCCAATCCAAAAATCGAAAAAACAGTAAAAATCAAATTAAAATTGCTGCATGTGAACAAAAAACCACTAACGAGAAAGCGAATTTTTGTTCAAACACAGTTTTCTCACTCTACTTTAAATTTGGAGCAAAAAAATTTCACGCCGCAAAACCACTCGCTTTTTCGCTCCACTTCCTGTTTCGGCGTGACCAAAATCACTACTCCAATTTGACTTCAAAAAATCAACAAAATGTGTGAGGATCTTAAAAAAAAGACAGCGCCCCAATACAATTCAAATTCTTTGAATTGTAAAAAAGCCAGAGCACCGCAATATAACTCCGCTCAGCTTACACTTCGCAGCTATAAAAAGAAACAGCAAAGCCAAAAAAATGTTTGCTCGGAGTTTGAGCATCCGAAAATGCGTACATCGACAATTTTATCGTAACTTTTATAAACAAAACCAAACTAAACAGAGCTGAGAAGAAAACTCAAAAAAACTCAGCGAAAAATAGCACCCATGAAAACCACTAAAAAGATAATTTTCGCTGACCAATGAAGAGCAAGAGAGCTGTCATTAGAGAGATTAAAAAACAAGACGAGAGGAGAAAAACAAGCACACTAAAACTCGAAAATCATTTATATGTTAGAAAAAATGGTCACAAACTACATAAAGCAAGTAGTCATACACAGAAATCCCGTTTTAAATACTTAAAACTTATTTAAAAACTTAAAGAGTGCTTGGCTAAAAGAGTAAGCGACTAAAAACCAAAAAATTATTGTATTGTGCTTAAAAATCAACTGATAAAGAAGCCTTTCTGATTCAGACACTGTGCAAAATGAATATCCTATCCCTAGAATTGCATCTAGGAAGCATCTAGGAAGAATTGCATCTGGATATTTTTCTAAATAACATTTTGAAAAAAATCCAATCCAAAAAATCGAAAAAACAGTAAAAATCAAATTAAAATTGCTGCATTTGAACAAAAAATCACTAACGAGAAAGCGAATTTTTGTTCAAACACAGTTTTCTCACTCTACTTTAAATTTGGAGCAAAAAAATTTCACGCCGCAAAACCACTCGCTTTTTCGCTCCACTTCCTGTTTCGGTGTGACCAAAATCACTACTCCAATTTGACTTCAAAAAATCAACAAAATGTGTGAGGATCTTAAAAAAAAGACAGCGCCCCAATACAATTCAAATTCCTTGAATTGTAAAAAAAGCCAGAGCACCGCAATATAACTCCGCTCAGCTGACACTTCGCAGCTATAAAAAGAAACAGCAAAGCCAAAAAAATGTTTGCTCGGAGTTTGAGCATCCGAAAATGCGTACATCGACAATTTTATCGTAACTTTTATAAACAAAACCAAACTAAACAGAGCTGAGAAGAAAACTCAAAAAAACTCAGCGAAAAATAGCACCCATGAAAACCACTAAAAAGATAATTTTCGCTGACCAATGAAGAGCAAGAGAGCTGTCATTAGAGAGATTAAAAAACAAGACGAGAGGAGAAAAACAAGCACAACAAAACTCGAAAATCATTTACATGTTAGAAAAAATGGTCATAAACTACATAAAGCAAGTAGTCATACACAAATCCCGTTTTAATTACTTAAAACTAATTTAAAAACTTAAAGAGTGCTTGGCTAAAAGAGTAAGCGACTACAAACCAAAATATTATTGTTTTATGCTTAAAAACCAACTGATAAAGCAGCCTTTCTGATTCAGACACAGTGCAAAATGAATATCCTATCCCAAGAATTGCATCTAGGAAGCAACATGGAATTGTATTGTGTTGTGTTGGATAAGTGATAGCTCCACCGTTTGTTCTTGGCGATTTCAATTTGATTTTTACTATTTTTTCGATTTTTTGGATTGGATTTTTTTCTAAATAACATTTAGAAAAGATCCAATCCAAAAAACCGAAAAAACAGTAAAAATCAAATTGAAATTGCCGCATGTGAACAAAAAACCACTAGCGAGAAAGCGAACTTTTGTTCAAACACAGTTTTCTCACTCTACTTTAAATTTGGAGCAAAAAAAATCACGCCGCAAAACCACTCGCTTTTTCGCTCCACTTCCTGTTTCGGCGTGACCAAAATCACTACTCCAATTTGACTTCAAAAAATCATGAAAATGTGTCAACAGATCTTAAAAAAAGACACCGCCCCAATACAATTCAAATTCTTTAAATTGTAAAAAACCTAGAGCACCGCAATATAACTCCGCTCAGCTTACAGCTTCGCAGCTATAAAAAGAAACAGCAAAGCCGAAAAAATGTTTGCTCGGAGTTTGAGCATCCGTTAAGGCGTACATCGACATTTTTATCGTAACTTTTATAAACAAAACCACACTAAACAGAGCTGAAAAAAAGATCAAAAAAACTAAGCAAAAAATAGCACCCATTAAAACCACTAAAAAGATAATTTTCGCTGACCAATGAAGAGCAAGAGAGCTGTCATTAGAGAGATTAAAAAACAAGACGAGAGAAGAAAAACAAGCACACCAAAAATCGAAAATCATTTACATGTTAGAAAAAATGGTCATAAACTAAATAAAGCAAGTAGTCATACACAGAAATCCCGTTTTAATTACTTAAAACTTATTTACAAACCAAAATATTATTGTATTATGCTTAAAAACCAACTGATAAAGAAGCCTTTCTGATTCAGACACTGTGCAAAATGAATATCCTATCCCTAGACTTGTATCTGGGAAGCAACATGGAATTGTATTGTGTTGTGTTGGATCAGTGATAGCTCCACCGTTTATTCTTGGCAATTTCATTTTGATTTTTACTTTTTTTCGATTTTTTGGATTGGATTTTTTTCTAAATAACATTTAAAAAAAATCCAATCCAAAAAATCGAAAAAACAGTAAAAATCAAATTGAAATTGCCGCATGTGAACAAAAAACCACTAGCGAAAAAGCGAATTTTTGTTCAAACACAGTTTTCTCACTCTACTTTAAATTTGGAGCAAAAAAATTCACGCCGCTAAACCACTCGCTTTTTAGCTCCACTTCCTGTTTCGGCGTGACCAAAATCACTACTCCAATTTGACTTCAAAAAATCATGAAAATGTGTCAACAGATCTTAAAAAAAGACAGCGCCCCAATACAATTCAAATTGTTTGAATTGTAAAAAACCAAGGGCACCGCAATATAGCTCCGCTCAGCTTACAGCTTCGCAGCTATAAAAAGAAACAGCAGAGCCAAAAAAATGTTTGCTCGGAGTTTGAGCATCCGTTAATGCGTACATCGAACTTTTTATCGTAACTTTTATAAACAAAACCAAACTAAACAGAGCTGAAAAGAAAAATCAAAATACCTCAGCGAAAAATAGCACCCATGAAAACCACTAAAAATATAATTTTCGCTGACCAATGAAGAGCAAGCGAGCTGTCATTAGAGATTAAAAAACAAGACGAGAGGAGAAAAACAAGCACACCAAAACTCGACAATCATTTACATGTTTAAAAAAATGGTCATAAACTACATAAAGCAAGTAGTCATACACAGAAATCCCGTTTTAATTACTTAAAGCTTATTTAAAAACTTAAAGAAGAAACCAAACTGATAAAGAAGCCTTTCTGATTCAGACACTGTGCAAAATGAATATCCTATCCCTAGAATTGCATCCAGGAAGCAACATGGAATTGTATTGTGTTGTGTTGGATCAGTGATAGCTCCACCGTTTGTTCTTGACGAATTGAGTCCTCGATTACTTGACGAGAAATCGGATCGGTGGCTGATTGTCTTCTCGTGTCTCGGCTGAGGTGGTTGTGGACGAGCCGTTACGACGTAGTTGACCATATAAAGAATAGAATCAGTAGATAGTTGTATTGATGAGATATTTTATTGTTTCTGTTGCAAAAATAATCATTAAATGAAATGAAGAAGTCCTGATTCTGAAGAATACGATTTGGAAAATGTGAAATAACAGAAATGGAATTTGAGTTTTGTTCAATGAAACTTTCAAGCTTAAAATCCGTTCGGCATATAGGTATATACAAGAGAATAGAACAATCTGAACTAGAGGGAATTAGGAAAGAGTATCAAACACAACCATAAACAAATGACCAACTCAAACTTCCAAATTGAACCGTTTATTGTACGGTATAGTTATAATTTCCACATTAACTTCACATAAAATAGATTCGGAGCAAAGTCATTAACGATGAATCAACTCGTACATTCAATCAACTCGATGAAATGCGTACACTTGTTCTCAGAAAGAAGCAAGAATACTCAGGCGGATGAAATGCCGTTGCATGACTTTTGCCACATACTCGCTCCTTAAACTTTAACCCCATTTAATTTACCTCTCTATCATTTCACCCATATTTTAGTTCTTTATGTAATCGGCAAAAAAAATTGGTACGTTGTGTTTGGGAAAGGGTTGCGGAGTAAAAATTATCGGGGTTAAGTGATGTAAGGGCGAAAAGATATGATGCTAAACAAGGGTGGTTATATTAATTAGTATGAAACGGTAGAACCAATCAAGACCGATTATGTCTGACTATATTGACCGAATAAAGGGGCCAAATTGTTCCCTGATTAATAGCGCACGAAAACGCGCACCTTGCCACACAATTCTGACCAGTACACGACTATGATAAACATTATAATTGTATAGGTTACATGACTTTGATGAAGCTAATAGAAAACCACGAAACAGTGCGAGATGTCAGTCAGAACTTCTAAGTGACGTCTACAGAGCTGGGTAACCATTTTGAAACATATAATGTTCAAGTTCACTACATCTTAACTTCTGCTCTGGTATATAGGAACCTTAACCATGCGAATAAAACTTGCTTCTGAGTTTTTAGAAACTGTTCACAATGTTCATCATTTTTACAACAACTCAGATTAAAAAGGTAAAGAGAAATGACTGACGAATTTTGATGATAATGGCGAGGAGGTCCTGGATCTCTTGATCTGGTTTCGGCATCGCTCTCAGCTCCCCTAATTCCCCATTGTCCAGACCATTGACCAACTTCACTGTCTCACTGTGCAACTTATCAGTCTTGTAACACGCCCGCTCATACGCCAGTCGAAATTCGGGAAGTGCCTGAAACGAAGGTCAAAAGGGTATCCAGGTTATTGTAGTTATAGCCATTTCCAACAGACGAAAGATTCACATCAGCATGTATTCTGGGATACGACCAGACAATTAATAATCTTAATTCCGACTGCTTAGTGTATTTGATCCAGCATAATCAAATCAAAGCCCTGCAAGGGACTGAAAACTTTCTATCTGCAACACTAAAAATAACAATTGACAAGATCAAGGGCGCTTTTTCACAAAAAAACTTTCGGACAAAAAATAATTAAGACAGCAATTAACATCGGACCTTCAAAAGTCTGCAATTCCAGGGCCGCATGGCCTAATGGATAAGGCGCCTGACTACGAATCAGGAGATTGAGGGTTCAAGTCCCTCTGTGGTCAAGTATTTTAAATTTTCCATATGGGAACTCAGGTCATGTGGTTGGAGGCAAATTTTGCTTATTGCGGAAAAGAGGCCTTACGACTTTCATGGATAACACTGCGTCCATGGAAACAATGAATCCAAAATTTCCAAAATAAAATTCCAAAACATTTCTCCAAAATAGGACAATGGTGGAAAAATTATAGTTTGACAGTGAAATAGATTTACACATTCGTATAAATTGAAAAAATACCCAGCCGATTCCAGGAAAATAGCCGCCATTGATTCCCAAAACACCGATTGGGACTGACGGAACAGAAAAACAATGATAAAAAATTGTAAAAAAAACATTTTAAAAGTATAAACTATTTGATTGGATTTCGTAGTTATGCATAAAACAGATTCTAGCTGAGAGGATACAAATGCTAGTATAAAAACCAGTAAGCATTAGAGATTGTAACTAAGACTCATAAGAACAAAGTTGGAGTAGCGGGCATCTAAAATTGGGCTTTAAAGGTTTATCCCGTTTCAAATTTTGATTTCGGTTTTCGATACTCATTCTGTTCATTTTAGATTGCTTTACTGAGACACTACTGTTTAAAAGCAGTTTGAACATAATGATAGACAATTGAAGCTAGCCTAGAGAAAACAAAAATATTTCAAGCAAAATTTTGAACAAGCAGTGAACAAAGGTAGAGTGGAACGAATTTCACCACAACAAGGCCTGAATTACAATCCATAGAACTGAATGAAAAACCCAGCGTTACTGTAACCGACCGGCAGATAAATTGAGCAATACCAGTCAAAAAGAAAAGCAATCTCAAAAACTGAGAAACTAAAATTATCAGACAAACTAAACAAAAAGATAATCACTGCTGAAACTCTCGAAGCGTTTACACTGAAGCCCAAAATTGATCTATTTTAATATATTCAATAGCCCACGCAAAAACATTTGAAGAGATTTGTTGGCCAATAAAGAAAACAAAATGTAGAAATTAGAAAACAACTCCATTCGCAAAAATTTTCAAAAAACCTGAAAAAAGCAAAATTTATGACCTTTAGAGTTTATGTTTGAAGTACCAAAACATAGGGCTCAATAATAATCATAAAAAATAATTACGTTGAAAATGAACTTCATCAATTTTAACAAACGTCAACTCAATAGTCAAACAAAAAAACGTCAAAATTGCACCACCTTGGGTTCAAACCCTCCTAAAAATGATCTTTTAATATCAAATGGAGGCCTTCATAGCAGCTTCAGCACTTGAAAAGATATTAAAGCTACCTGAGGGATTCTAATGAAACTTAATGCCCGCTGGGCCTTACCTCTTTATCCCGCTTTTAAAGATCAAAGTTGTGAAAATTCTTTAAAAGCAACTTTCAAAAATATAGCATGACTTGTCCTAAAATACAATCCAAAGAATTGAATGAAATACTCAGAACTAATCTAGCTGACCATCAGATCAATCAAGCACTGTCTGCCAAAAAGAAAACAATTTCAAAAGTTGAGAAAATAAAATAATCACTCAAACTAAGCAAAAACATAACTATTGCTATAATTCTTGAAGCTTTTGCGCTGGAGAAAAAAATGATTCATATTAAAACACATGCCAACCCACAGAAGGCATTGAAAGAGCTTTATCGTTCAACAAAGATAAAGAAATCGAGACAAATTGACAATTGCTTAAGAATTTCAAATCACAAAATTTAAAATATGCTTCTTAATTTTGCCCTTATAATTTAACATCACTTAATTGTATCTAAAATCCAATCACTTACCCAACTGCAAGACCTAAAAAGTTTCATTGGCCCGTAAATATTGATAAACGTAGAACATGACAAAAAAATTTGAAAACTTGAAAACAATTGCAAACTTTAATGAATTGTTGCTAAAATCTGTGATATTAATTTCTTCAGAACATTTTCAATGTCTATAGAGGCTATGCAGTATGCCAAATTGAAGCCGAAAAAAATTTAATTGGCTCATAAGTATCGATAAACTAGGAACATGACAACAATTTCCAGAAATTGAAATTTTCAAATTTTATTAAAACGCAAAAAATTGCGGTTTTAAAAAAAGAAAAGCAATCCATTGCCCTAGCTGCAATTCATTAACATAATATGAGACACCAAAGGAGGTTCTTGGCGACTGAGGCAAGAAAACTCGAAAAGGACCATTAATTTCAAAAAACTTGAAAAGATTTGTAAAATTTAATCCAAAAAATTGCTAAATTGGCGATATTAAAAAGTTGAAAACAACTTCATTGCCACTAAAAACTATGGAAAACTGTCAAACCGTTCAGGAGGTTTCATGGCCCCGGTGGTTGGAAAAACTAAAAAAAATACAAAAATTTTATTTGTAGCACCAAAACATATAGTTCAAAAAATGGTCATGAAAATTAATAATAATTCGCAAAGTACCTTTATCAACTTTGAAAAACGTCAATTCAAGACTCCTCAATAACAAAAAAATTGAGAAATGACGAAAAAACGTGAAAAATTGCATCATTTTGTGTTCAAAAATTCCTAAAAATGACCTAAAAACAAACATAATCGGGCCAAACTAAAAAATAGCTTTTTTCAAAATATTTTTTAAAAATGAGAGTTCTCAAAGTCAAAAAGTGGAATTGATTGCTGAGGGATCATTAATACCGTTCATAATAGCAAGAAATGACACATTTGATAAAACGAAAAGATATGCAGGACAAAATAAAAAAAAATCACGTCCACTTTTTAAAAACAAGTGGTCTCAAAATAAATAAAACTGATAGCTGATTGCTAAAAACTATTGTCCTTAATCATCTACAGGTAGATTAAAGCTCATTAAAACCATTCATTATAGCAGCAAAAACCACATTTGACAAAGAATGCAGAGATACAGTCAAAATTATTAAAAAAAACTTGGGTTTTTAAACAATAAATGTTCTCAAAGTCATTAAAATAGATAGCTGATTGATAAAATTTTTGTCCAACATCAACTAAAGGACAGTTAGGGAGCATTATTATCGTTCATAATAGCAGTAATTAACATATTTTACATAACGGAAAAATATGCGTAAAAAATTCAAATAAAATCAGGTGGATTTTTTAAACAATAAGTGGATTTTTTGAATTAAAATTGGCAGCTGACTGCTAAAATTCTTCTCCAATATCATCTACAGAACAGTTAAGTCTTATTGTTTTATTAATACCAATCATGGTAGCAGGGATCATCACAGAACCATATTGCAGAAACATGAAATATCTGGGCAAAACTCAAAAAAATAACCTCAATTTTTTTGAAAACACGTCTTTTCAAACTCATGAAAATCCAAAAATGCACGGTGAAACATTTGATCAGGCAGAAATAACAAACTAATAAGCGAAAAATCGCTAAAAAACCGCCTATAAATCGCAAATTAGCTGAAAATTCTCCAAATTAGCATAAAACTCATATTAGTTACCAAAAAACTTCAGCCCTTTTAATAAATTATCATAATCAAACGTCTTACCCAAAATTATTTGACAAAGAAACTGATGGGAAAATCCTCATGCGAACAAAAAAAAATCGCTCGCATAGAGATGTCTTTTCACACCTTAATTTCTCGCTCTCGCGAAACAGTGTTATAAACAAGAAACCATTATCTTATCGCCCCATACTTCAATTTTGTTCAGCAATCAAACCACACCAATTTTTTTTTCACACGTTTAAATTCCTGCATCAAAATTCACTCAAATAAATTCTATTGCAAAGACACTTCTCCAATACTCTCCGAGTCGTAAATTAGGAGCGCTATAATAGCGGGCTGAGAAGCTGAGTGCGGCTATTAAAAATCAGAATGAAGGCTTCATAGAAAACTGTGCTGAAAATATAGCCTTCGATATGTTATCTTTTTACTATTGTTTTACAACCAGAAGACGTTTTGAACTAACCTTTCTCAGGTTAATAAGCTTGTCATGCTGCTTGTACAGAACCATCAGCTGTTGCCTAGCAATCGCCTTGTCTTGTCCAATCTGACCAATAAGAGCCAGAGTTCCCTCAACCTGATTTTTAAGCACACTTCTCTCATGTTCCAGAGATTTCTTCAGTTTCAGTATCACATCTTTGCCCTCAGCAATGTTACGTAATGATTGTGTAACTCGCTCGTGAGTCGTGTCAATCTCGGTGTCCCTGCGCTTGCGAAGGTACACGAATCGCTCGATGAACTTCTCATAGGTGGTGTTGGTGAGTGAGTAGTACTCGCCCGAAGTCTTCTCGGCTCCATCTTGCTGTCGTATTGAGAGGTGCATATTGGCCAATACATGGGCAGTGTCTTCATCTGAAGTGACGATCTCAATTAGTCGAATTCATTACAACATCTGTGTCATTTAATGACACCTTCCGAAGAGCATGATCCGTTAGAGTAAGAAAAAATGTAATGCCATTCACATATAAATACACAGGACTGGTCGAAATAGTACAGTAAACAGAATGTAAATAATAACTGCAGTGAAGAGAGGAGCATTAAAAAAAAGCTTGTCCTCCAATAAGAGAAAATCTGCCAATGTTATGACCTTACTGCTTCGGTTCCCAATCTTAAAAATTGAAAATCTGATTGTTCGTGACCATGTCGCAAATAGAATTTATCTTGATGTCTTCAGTTATTGAACCGCATCTTGAGATGCAGAGGGTGATACAATAAACTGATTTAGTTAGAATTTTTAGCCAAGATTGTGTAATACAATTATTTTTTCGTTCCAATTTATAGTTCGCAAAAATTTTAAACATGGGGTCATTCCATCTCCCAGCCGCTCCAAAATCTCCCAGTAAGCATCGCTCGATCACAATTATCTTCTATCATCAAAATTTGTTTAAGTTTCATATAAAAGTAAAAAAGTGCAATACATTATTATTTTTTAATTTATCAATGGTGCAAGCATTTTTGAGAGATTTAACGTAAAATTGATGCTATCGCATTAATTTAGAAATCACAGTAATATCAAAAACAAAAATGATTTTCTTTTTCCCTTCTCACTGACCTTCCACGTGATAATTGGCCACTTCGATCAATTGCTGCAGTTTCCAATGATGGAAGAACACAATGTTCATGTGAGTGGTCAAGTGGGGGAATCTGATACATCTCTGTTGGAACAAATGCTTGGTGCTATTACTCGTTTGAGCAGAAGAGGGTGAACCTTTGACCTCTGAGTTAGAGGTGACCCCAGTTGTGGCAGAGGATGTTACTAGCACAACTCGGAAATTGTGACGCACATTACTAAGGAAGAAGTCCCACGCGGTCCTGAAATAGTCAGATTTTCAAGATAACAAAACAAGGAGGCTCGTTAATGTGCATTCGCACATAAAGTTCCGACCCCGCTCATCCACACGAGAACAGATAGAGAACCCCAAAAATGCAAGAATTTTCCAAAAAATTTGTGTATGAACCAAATATCGCCTCCAACGAAAATATTTTACTGGAAAAAAAATGCCACATTATACTGATGAGATCTGCATTATTAAGAAAGCGAGGCAAGACGAACAACAAAATTAAACAACAACAAGCATCAATTACATCCAAAATCAATGTCTACTTTTTTAATAAAGAAACAATAACAAAATCAAGATAGCGTCAGATAAAGTAGAAACTGAGCAAAACAACTTGTACTTTACTAGAAAAGATATGGGGGTTGTAAAAAAGTCCATAATAAGGCTCGGTTACAAAGAGACAAAAAACAGCAAAGTTAATAAACTCGCTTATATTTTTGAAAACAATTAATTTCAAAGTAAGGAAACCATTTGATATCAACTTAAAATATCCAAACGTTTTATTATCACCGATACCTAAATAGGAGGTCACTAGGACCATTATTTAGCCAATTTTGCTTGCAGTTACAAAAAGAACAACAAATAGAGACAACAATTAAAATTTCAAATGAAACTTAATAGAAAACACTTTCGAAGCCATAAAGCCGTTTCTGCCGCTCAAAATATGTTGGCTAGCGCCTTTTTAGAATGCCAATAACGTGGTATTAATAAGAGTGGTACCTCTCATTAGTAAGCCTAGGTAAAAAGTTGACAAAAAACGAAAAAGAGGTAAAACTAAGAAATATTTATGTATTTATCGAAAACAATTATTTTCAATGTCAAATTAAACTTATTCAATTCTTAAAAAAACGTTACATTTTGTACACTCGCGCCTTATCCTCACAACAATAATGTCATAGGTGATCTCCTCATAACAATAATTACCGAGACTAAATAACAAAAACCCATAAAAAAAGGACAAAAAATCGAAGTTAGAAAGTGTTTTTTTAACAACTGTTTACAAACATGAAAGCCATCAGTTATCTACTCAAATAAGAATATAGGCTCATGTAATCCTCCATAAAAAACCAGTGAGACCTGTCATTCTCTAGGAAACTTCAGACGACTAAAAGACAAAGTGAAGACGACAGTAAAAGACAAAATTGAAAAAAAAACTCAATTAAATTCTTCGAGAAAGTGGTGTCCAAGCGGTTAAAACCATAATCAGTACCTTTAAAGATTTGTTTCGCTTACCTGTGCCTTATCTTTAACTCCAGTATTGTGTTAAGTGAACTGTCAATAAGGTCACAAGTTGAAAAAACGAGGAAAAGGCGTGAAAAATGGGCAAATGCCTGGGAGTAAAAAAAACTGAAATCTGGTAGTGTAAACGCCAGAAAATCCTAACTTAACGCGTAAAACCGCATTAAGATTATATTTTAACTGAGTGCAAAGAAGAAGCATTCTTTCTTGGCTGACATTAAGCTACCAGTTGACTAAATTAAGAGAAAAATAGTGGCAAAAATCAAAAGCCCTTTTTTATTTAAAAAAAAGTAAATAATTTTAAAAGCCAAAACGACCACAAGCTTTCGGCTAAAGTAACTAGACATATTAATTTGGAACTGCTCAGGAAGCCAATTGGACCTATCACCAGTGAGCTTTGATTTGAATTGTTCTGTTCTTTAACTAACATAAAAAAGATCAAATTATTATTTTTTTAAATAAAAAATGACAGACTCATTACAATCCGAATTATTTTTGGATTGTAACAGTCCAAGATTGGACCAAAACTAGCCTTTCTGTTATTGTTCGTCCACTAAGAACACTTACTTGTTTCGAATGTTATAGATATAGATAATTTGTTTGTAAAAAATCAAAAATAAACGCTGCGTTTTTGATAATCATCGAGATAAGTTAGCAAAACCTGGCTTCAAGTTAGCAGAATCTATTGAGGCGAGGAAATATGTTGGGGAAATTTATCAGAAATGGATATCCTATGTATTGAAGCAAATGTATTTTACAAACGGTTTGTCAAAGTTAAAATTTACTAACTCTCTTTTTGTTGTTAACTCAGACTTAACGTGTATTACATTAGATCATTACCAGCTTATTATAAAATAGCATGGTATCAAATTGAACTACATACCTCCTGGAGTAGGGAAGTCCGCTTTGGACTACGGCACTTCTGATAGAGTTTACAATGCTCGTCTGTTCCTCCTGACTGTAGAGAGTGTTCACGGGTGGACCAGACACAACCAGTTCCTGCAAGTGACTCAGGATCTCGTCTTCACAGCCCGAGTCGTGCAATTGCAGCATCAGCACTATCTTCTCATTCTAAACAACAGAGAAATACTGTTTTACAGTCAGCACTAAGTACGCAAAAAATGTCAATTAATATTTTTTGTCACTTTGAATTAACAATTGATCAATTTTGAGCTTATTGGTAGATTTTAATGCAATAGGCATAAACTTTAACTCGGTTTCACCAATTCCAGCTCACATTTTTACATCAGGTTAATCAGATCACAATCCATCTATCAGCATCTACGCTATTTGAATTTAATTTTCTTCCTGTGCATAAACAAGAAGACGATATAACCAAAATAATTCGTTCATAATAATCTGATCATGCTTACAAGAGCTTACAAGGTGACTTTTGATACCACAAGTCTTGCAAAAGTATAACTAGGCGTCTTATTTGCCTAGAGTATCTAGTATCTTTCCCATACAGGTCATTCGTCCAAGTTTCAAACAAACTTTGGAGCAACTATAAGAAATGACTCACATTGACTCCAGCTCTCTTGTAGGCAATTGAAATCTCACTTCTGAAGTGGTCCATTGTGTAGTCAGCCTCACTCTTTCCAACACTACCTATGCCACCCACAGTGGTTGATTTGGGTCTTTTGGAGGAATGTGCGGCGGCTGCCAATTGTGAGGGACGGATCTGTGATAGGAAATCCCCATTAACATGCCCAGTGATGTATTTCATAACCGCATTTTGGATAAGTTGTTTATGACGTGTTCTTATCAGTGGAAACAAAAAGTTTATTCCTTGTTTTGTCGCCAAAATACGATGGAACGGCTGAGTTGAAATTTCCAGCATGATCACATTTTGCTGAGAGGCATAACATGAAACTGAAACTTAAAATTCTAATGAGCTATAAGAATTTCGATAGAGCAAAAGAGAAACATAAGCCCTTAGAGGCATCTTTTAATTAACATAAAAAAGCAACAAAATTTTTCTCAGACTAAATTAGAAGAGTTGATCATAAATTGGAAGGAAACAGGAAAATGATAAAGGATAAGTATTGGTGGTTGAGAGGGGCGGTACAGTGGGGTTTAATTAAATTAATACAGTTTTTAATAAATTTATTAGTAAAATTTACATTGGATTAGTCAAAACTGCTTTTTCCTTTCACGGGTCCTTTCTCATATTCTTAGTACACATTTTAAGGGTTTATGTTATTTAAATTCCACTGCTAACCGATTCAACCAACAGAGAAGAGTATTATAAAAAAAGATTTGAAAAAAAAATCAAAATAAAAATGGAAAAAGTTTTAAAAAGTCACCTTTTTTCTTTTACTCTAAAGTGCATTTTAAAAACTATAAAGGACCTTGTTATTATTTTTCTGATTCTAATTTCCAGTAGCCCAATCCAAATGAACAACTGATTCTCTTGACGTAGAGAAAAACTGAGTGAAAATAATTTATAGAGAACGAGGGAGACTAACAAAATTGAAATACGTCGAGTATCTTTTTCTCTGGAGTCTCTTGCTTCTTGAATAAACTATTCCGCTTGCAAAGTAAAGCTTCTACAATTCAACGTAAACAGTCTAGAAACATTATGTTATCCTTTTTTGAATTAAGAAAGAGAAAAGTCAAAAGTTTTTTCTTAAAAACCAAACATAATTGACAGAATATGAATGAGGTATTTGAGACAACAACAGCGGGAAACATGATTTCTTGCGAAAAAAGAAGAAAAGATTTTTCAAGTGACTTTGAAAATCAAGCTCTCCATTTGGCCTCCAGAATAGACAAAAACGACAGAAAAAAATTTCCTGAGAAAAAGAAGAGACCGTATTTTCTCAATCCGAAATTCTGCTGATTGTTCTCCAAGCTTCAGGTTACTTTCAAAATTAAAGTCTCAATTTGGCGTCTAGACGAACAATTTTAGAGACGGAGATTTCAAGAAGTTATCCGAATGTATTATCCGAATACGAATAAGAGAACATATTTTCTGCAGAGAAAAGGAAAAAGTCTCAGTATTTATTCTGTTAATTGTTCTGATGTCTAAGTTGGCTTTCAGCTTAAAATGCTCTTTTGGCCGAAAATTGCCTAGCAATTTCGCTGCAGTCAAAATATGAAAAATTTAGCAGAATATGTTTGCTTCAAATGAAAAAACAAGAACAACAGAAAACAAAGTTTCTTGAGAAAACAGAGAAGGCTGTCTTTTTTGATATTCTGTTGACTGCTCCTGATGCTTAAAGTAAATTTCAAATTTCAGTTTCCAGAGACAACTATCTAGCAATTTTAGACAAAGAAAAAATGTGAAGTAGTAACCAGTATAGTTTCTCACAAACCAAATCAAATAAGGAAAATTCTCCGGAAGAAGTAGAAATTAACAAACTTAGGCAAAAATTTTCACCAATTTTTTTGGGTTCAATTTGACATCAAAAAATATTTAGTTCTCTATTGTTCTAATTTGCTCTTAAAAGAGTTTTAGAGAACGTAACCACTTGATGCAACCATTTTTTCTGTTTCAACATACTTGCTTTCAAAGATTCAAAATTGATTCTGATTCTTGCACTGTCAAGTTGATCTTGAACTGGTTAAAATTTTGGCAATATATTAGTAAAAAATCATATCGTCTAGTTGATTATCGGTTACATTATACTCAAAGTAAATTGACTTGCTCACAGAAAGAAACGTCGCTCCTATCTACTCAATTGATGTTTGGTTGATTTTACAACAAACATTCTCTAACTGATTCAAAACGGAATGAATAATCAAACTACAGAAATTACGATCATGAGTTGATCAATACATACAAAATGTTTCAAGTAGAAAATTGCACGAAAATTTCAAACTTTGTACTTTTTATTGATTTGTCACGTAATCATTCAAAAAAAGACTTTTCATTTTGGTTGGATAAAAATCAAAATCGTACAAAATTCAAAATTGATTAAATATTAAACACAGTTTGAAAACCAAAAACAGTTTGAAAAAAACTCTTGCCAAAAAGACAGTTATTCACATAACCGTCAACTCTATATTTTGATTATTTCTTTTTATTTGGCAACAATTTAATCGAAAAATTTAAGGTGGACGTTAGGTCAAATTTATTGGAAAATTGTTCACCAGTCTGTCATAATTAAGTTGAGAAAAAGTTGTGAATACGGAAAATCTGTTTGTAAACTTGATCTAACTTGGTAGTTTCTCCTATTGGATTCTTAAGCTAATCATTAAGTTAACATCCAGTCACTAATTTGATTGCTATTTCAGTCGTTTAAATTCATATTGGCAATTTGGTTTGCAAATGTGATTGTCTGTATATTTTAAAGCTTTTTTGTAACTGAGTGCCCTTGCTGAACTTCAGGTTTCTGTGCCACTCAAAGAACCTCAAACGTCTTGCTAGGCCTTTTAATGTTCAAGTTCTGGTGACTTCTATTGAGGAGCACTTAGAGTTCAAATGTATGAAATTGTAATGTATAAAAAACTCTCGATTGACCTAAAAGCTCACAAATATTAAAATCGATCATTAAATTTTAGCTGCTGAGTTGTATAAGTCATTGAAAAATGTCTCATTAGGTTTTTGAAGCGTGATCAAATGGTCACAACAAAAACTATTGGTGCGGATGACGAATCAAACCACAATGAGATGAATTTTCGCCAATGCTATTTAATGTTTTGTGGTTTTTCTCAAAACGTAGCAAAACAGCTAGAAAGTGTTTAAGCTTAATCTACCTCAAAAATACCCTAATAGATATTTTGCCTATAACATTTAAAAATAAATTGAAACAGATCATGCTACGAAAATGAATGAAGTGTTGCTCGCATGCAAAAAAAACTGTTCGACAATAGTAAACATCTTATCAGTTCGATCACTCCAACAAACTTACTTGGAATAAGTTGTAGTTGGAGAGGTGTGCGGCCATAGCCACGATGAGGTTGATTAGGCCAGGTGAGCCATCGGCTACCAGAAGAGCATGGCCCACATTGTGTGGAGAGTGGAGCATCCTCGCTATTCTGCAGATCTCATCAACTGTTGACTAAAGTGTAACGATAATATCATTCGATTAGAAGGAATTACATGTCAATCATTCCCAGATAAATATGCCACTCAGGTGAAACCAAAGTGACGTTCACTAACTTTACATAGATTAGTTCTTTTTATGTCAATTGCGTTTGATTTCAACCAACGGTAGCCAACTGTAGATGAGAAAATTTTTTACGACAAAAACACATTAAAACTTTGGGTCAAAATTGGATTCAAAATAGTTTTTCAAAGGATATAATGGCCAATTGCCATAACGGGTGCTACTTTATAAAAAAAATTGTTGAAATGAATTCCACGAAACATCTTATTACCATAAGGAGTTGATCATGAGTTTGAGTAGCAAAGGCAAAGCGACTATGCTGACCTTGTAGAGTGGGATCCGGATGTTGGGCTTAGATTTGTTGAACTCTTTGATGGACTCCCGCATCACATCTTTCACATCGTCCACATCTTCAAAGGGGCGGTAATTGTCATGATACCTGCAGAATAACAACACATCTACAAAGGGAATCCATCTTGAGGGGCGGCAAAGTTATATGCACGATAAGCTGGGGACCGAAACGGAATAGATCATAAACTCCTTTCGACCACAGGCGCTTCAAATACCAGAAATATCAGCCAAACATTCAAAGTATTACAAGAAACCTTTGATCCTCCCCCGCCTCAAAATGAGCCTTTGGAAATTATAATGCATTATTGATCCCTTGAGAACACTGTATAATCTTGAGATAAAAGTGTGAAGTACCTGCCATCACGAGTGACAGTTCCAGGTTGTGGCCCAGCAATGACCACTCCACTGAGAGTCTCCTCCAGACTGCTGAAGGTAGTTCCACTCTCCTCTGCCTCTATGAGTGAGTCAAGGTCCTCGTCATTCGAGAACTCCTTCCTCGCTGAGGTCGTGAACACCTTCTGGTACCTGAATTCAACAAATCTCTTGAATATAAGTAGTTATGATAAAATAATACCCTGAACTCAAAACGTTTCTTCGGAAATATTGTGACAGTCCCCTCCAAAGCAGTTCATTATAGGTATTTTAAGCCGCGGAAATTAAACAATTAATGCCTCCTATGGTGGGGTGGGTGTAAAATCTGTCAGCATTGCTGTGCTGTTAGAGGCTATACCTGAGCCGGATATTATACAGGTCTGGAGTTAGCAAAAACCTTAATTATGTCATCGAAAAACCAAGTCAAACGAAGAATATACACAAAACAAACTTGTAACACTTAGATGACGTCTTATTTCATTACATATCAAATAATGCAATATGGAGTCCCAGATCAAGTTGATAACCCTACCTGTCGTAGTCTACATGGTCGATGAGGCGTCTGCCAAACACCCACTGGTTCTCGTGTTCCCATAGGAGAATGACTTGTTTTCTATCACAGTTGGGCCTCACACTCAGACACACATTTGTGAAGATGGTACGCATGTCTCGAATAGTGAACACGTAGTGGGCCCTGGAACATCAATATTTGTCGGATTTTCGGGTCATAAAGGCCGCGCATTGAAAGCAGTTAACACAGGGGACCACGGGATATACCACCGACGGTCAAACCAACGTTTGGTAGCAATCAGTTAAAAGCAAACCTTTAATGTTGTTTAATCAGTAGATCTTATTATAAATCAGAGAAGAAACCTAATAAAATTCATGCAGAAAAAAAGGTCAAAACAGCTCCAGCTAAATATTTCATCTTCCTGAATACTTTCTTTGAAGAATCGACAGCTACTGCACAATTCGTAACGTTCACGCGCTCTGATGGGTTAACGTCCGACGTTATACATAAACGTTAATGCAACGTTAACATTTCCTGAACATTTCCATTATACATCCGTTAATGCAACGATAACATTTCCTGAACAAAAAATTTGTCCCCCAAAAATGTCATAGAAAACCAGGACTACGATAACATTTCCTGAACAAAAAATTTGTCCCCCAAAAATGTCATAGAAAACCAGGACTACGATAACATTTCCTGAACAAAAAATTTGTCCCCCAAAAATGTCATAGAAAACCAGGACTACGATAACATTTCCTGAACAAAAAATTTGTCCCCCAAAAATGTCATAGAAAACCAGGACTACGATAACATTTCCTGAACAAAACATTTGTCCCCCAAAAATGTCACAGAAAACCAGGACTGTTCTTCTAGTGCAAAATTCGGATCTATTCTGTTTTGCCCCCCCCCCCCCCCCCGCTTAGTGGGCTCATATCTTTTACGCCCCTCCTCAGGCGCACGTGCTATTTTTTACATAGTAACGTGCATTATAACAAAATATAATTCAAAACAGAATAGATCCCAAAAATCCTACGATGACATCAGTATAGCTTGGTTCCGCTCCCACTTCGCAGATATAAACAAACATCTGACCTGTGTACAGTAGGCAGAAACATAGTTCTGAGTCGGTTGTGCAC
Organism: Convolutriloba macropyga; assembly: GCF_964194025.1. Classification (NCBI taxonomy): domain Eukaryota; kingdom Metazoa; phylum Xenacoelomorpha; order Acoela; family Convolutidae; genus Convolutriloba; species Convolutriloba macropyga. The sequence continues at coordinate 30,121,893 of NC_134470.1, forward strand.
TTCAGTAGTGACAGCTACACAAGTGCTAAGAAGTCTCTCCATCTTGAGTTTCTCTTGGTTGTATTTGTAGGTGGACATGCTCGAGTGAGCTGGAGGGGACAGGTCAGAAGGCAGGAAGTGAGACATTAGCAGGGTCTTGAATATCGTGTGGATGTCCGAATTCCTAAATGAGAATATACGGCCTGATGAAAGCTCAAATATTCCAAGCCTTCAAAAATGAGACCTAGTTCTATCCTTGTCATATTCAATAAGTCATTTAAAACGAACAATCAAAAGACTACGCGATTCATGTGAAAAGCGTCATTCAAAACACAGCAATAGCAAATGTCGGTACAAGTTATCTTAGTCTTCGTAATTATTTTTAAGTCTGCATGAACACATCATTTCCAAAGTCTGCGCCAAACTGTTTATGATTAACAGAGCCGATTAACCACTAACTAGCAACTCCAACTTTAACAGATCCTTTCTGTTCTCTACTCCTGATTATCGAGTCTATCTATTTTGGTTTATTGTTCCGACCCCTCTTGAGGGGGAAGGAACTATATACTCAAATGGGTTTTTTTTTGTTCCGTGAATTTTGGCCGATCGATATATTCGTCGTAGAGAGTTGAGACTGGTATCACCAGAAAGCTTGTCCAGCGTAGAATATGGAATTAAAAAGATTTTTTTAATTTTCGTTTTTTACAGGAAGTTATCGAGGTTTGAATTTTGAGAAAATAGAGTGAATTCCGGTGAGATTTTATTCACATTTTCCGGAATTTTTGAATAAAACTTGGCCAATTTTGCTTAAATTTGTTATTTTAAAAAAAAAAGTTGTTGATCTTTATTTGTAAAGAGAAAAAAACATTGTAAGTTACTTTTATTAATTTTTTTGTCGAAAAAAGCTGGCTAAATATTTCAAAATTAACTTTTTCATCAAAAACAGCACGAAATAAGTTTTTTTAGTCCAGTTTGATTAATATTACAGGAATTACAGACCCAAACACCACTAACACAATCTTTATAGACTCAAAAAGGGGCTTTTTTCCTTCAAATTCTGCTGAAAATGCTCTGTAATAAAAACTTTGCCGTTTTTTGCTAAATTTATTCGTTGATTATCAAAAACGCAGCATTTATTTTTGATTTTTTAACAAACAAAATATCAATATCTATAACATTCGAATAGTTAAGTGTTCCTTACGACCAAATAGCATTAGCAGGGCTAGTTTGGACGAATCTTGAAATGGAATAATCCAAAAATATTTCGGATTGTAAACTGTCGATCTTTTTTACTAAAAAAATTTGATCTTTTCTACATTAATTAAATAACAGAACATTTCAAACTAAAGCTCACTAATGATAGATCCAATTGGCTTCCAAATTAGCTCCACATTTTTGCATATAGTTCATTACTTGAAAGCTTCTGGTCCTTTTATGGTCCTTTTAAAATACTTTTAAAAGTATTTTATTTTTTAAGTAAATAATGACTTATTGAAATTTAGCTCCATTTTTCTCTTAATTTGGTCAACTTGTAGCTTATTGCCTGCAATGAGAGAATGCTTTTTCTTTCTATTGAAATCGAATTCAATGTCTATTGCGGTTTTACGCCTTAAGTTATGGTTTTCTGGCTTTGATACTACTAGAATTCACATTCTTTTTTAACTTAAATGTTTTTGCCCATTTTTCACGTTTTCTAGTTTCGTCACATTATCACGTTATTAACAGTTCACATGTAAAATTATTGACTTTCAAAATAAGACAAAATTGATAATCTTAAAATCCTTTAAGATATAGATTATGATTTTAAAGTCTTCGACACTACTTTCTCGAAGAACTTATTGGAAATTTTTTAAAATTTTTTCGTTAACTGTCGGTTTTACTTTGTCTTTTTAGTCGTATGAAATTTCCTCTTCATTGAGCTGGTTTCATTGGTATTTAATAGAAGAATTGATTAGCCAATATTCTGATATTGGTAGATAGCTGATGGCTTTCATGACTCTGAAAACAATTGTTTTCCAATCTTAAAAAAAACAACACTTTTAAACTTCGCAATTCTGTTCCTTTTATTGTCTGTTTGTTATCTAGTCTCGTTAATTACACGCTAAATGTGTCAAATTTGTTGCAAAGGAAGGTTTCAGAAGAGATTGGTGTCACACAACCTAATATTTTGTAAGAATTCATTGACTTAACTGGCTTCGACACGGAAAATAAAGTAAACTAATTTTTGATTTTTGTCATGTTTGGCGTTCTTTTTGCAGACGTAAGACATATTCTGGATAATTGCAATTCTCAAGGGCTTCCTTTGGAAGAATAGACAAAAACTTTTTTTATTTCGTTCTGCAATAAATGGCGTTCATGTCTTTGAAATTTTTTTTTCGAAAAAAAATTAAAGTGTTACTTAATTTCGCATTTTTTTCATTTTTGTCTACTTACTATTTAGCATCATTTATGAGAGGTCACATAAAACAGTATCGGTGCTCGCAAAAAGTGTAATGGAACATATTTTGATGGAATGGCTTTACGGTTTCGAAAGCTTTTTCTGCCAAGTTTTAATTGATTTTTTGTTCGTTGTCTATTTGTTGTTCTTTTTGTAACCGCATAAAAAGTTGAATATCAACAATTCTTAATCCCTTCTATAGAAGCATTGGTAATTGTTCACCTATGGGATATTTTCATTGATTTCTAACGGTTTTCATTACTTTGAAGTTAATTGATTTAAAAAAATTAAGCGAATTTTTCAACTTTACTGTTTTTGTTGTTTATTGTCTAATTGTTACCAAGCCTTTTAATTGACTTCTCCCATATCTTTTCTGGTGAATTACAAGTTATTTTGATTAATATCAGTTTTATCTTACGCTATTTTGACTTTGTTATAAAATTTTGTTTTTTAAACCGGATATGAAGTTTTTGATGTAATGAATTTTTGCTGTTGTTGTTTGATTTTGCTGTTCGTCTTGACTCGCTTTCTTAATTTTTGCACATACTATCAATCTAATGCACCATTTTTACTCCACCACTGAGTTAATTGCTTTCGAGGCTATGTTTTCTTTCATACACCAATTTTTTTAAACGTACTTGAATTTCTGAGTTTTTCTATGTTCCTCATTTGGTAGACAATCATGCCAAAATTGTGGATGAGCGGGGTCGGAACCTTATGTGCGATCGCACATAACCGAGTCGCCTTGTTGTTGTAAGGTTGGAAATGGGTTTGCTTTTAAATGGTCAAAGAGTACTGTGTGATAGTTTACATTTCGACTAGCATTGTGGGAATAAATATAGCCTACCTTGGGTATGGGCAGTTGAATATGATGAAGTGTCTGAGAAATCTTGGACTGAGTTTGTGCTGTGAGAGAGTGGGATTCACAGTGGTCACATACTGAGTCTTGGACAGACTTCGCCACTTCATAGAGTCAGGGTCGAACACACCCTGGAGTAATCTATTCATTATTTCCTGTAGTTTAACGGATTTCGCAATTAAACGAGGATTGAATGTGTTCGAAGGATTGAAAGCTTGTATGATCGTTCTAAGTTAAGAGTATATCGATCAGAACCATGACAGTTATTTACAGCTAAGTTCATAGTCTCCTGAAAATTTGAAATCAATAAAGCGATGAGCCTGGAAAATTTATTGGATTAAAACTTCCCCGATACTCTTTGAGTAATATACAATACATTATATCAAATGTTAACCTTATTAACTTTAAGGGAAACAACGGCGATGAAAAACATTCTGTGTTCGGGTTGATTATTAGGCAAAAATTGCCGAATTTGTACGAGGATCATGTACGATTCTCAAAAGCGCGCGAAAGGATTGCACGTGCTTTGTCAGAAGTCATTGAAGAACCATACTATAAAATACATTATGTATGGCCTCACCGCAGCAAAGTGTAGCGTGACAACTTTAACTTAAACGCGCAAATGATACCTGGCAGTCGAGGTGCTGTCGGATAAACTCGCAAGCTGATTGGTTGCCGAATGAGTCAACTTCGGACATGTTGATGTCGTCTATGAAACAGAGGAGCTGTTTGTTACCTTTGGGCACAAAGTTGTCTCCGTACTTCCATTCGAGGTTTTCACGAAGCACAGACCAAATTGACCGTGCATTGGTACGGCTGAAAGTAAGCACAAAGTTGTTAAGAGAAAAAAAGAGGACATGACACTTTTTGATCGCAGGCAACTTCTCATGCATTGTCCGAAAAACTCCAGCAGTTTTTAACTGTCGCAGTAATTGTCGAAACACCAGATCTTAAAAACTGAGGTAACCAAAAATAAATTAACGTAACGTTTCTCAAGGATAAATTCAGATCAATGCAGATGTCATAAAATTTGACACGCCGACAGACACGGAGTTGTGAATACAATTGCCAAAAATAGGCATTAAATTGAACAGCACTGGCCACAATTCGTGCAAATGAAAATGATCAACTAATAACTGCTTGCAGTTTTTATTCTAACTCAAACAAATTGCAAAAGATGGGTAGTGATTATTTATTTCTGGTCATGATTTTGCAGATACTTACTAATTGACAGGAAAGTTTTCAAATAAAAACTCCTCGCTAAAATCATCAACAAAAAATATACATAGCGACAGATGTAAAACAGGGCCAAAAATGACAACTGCAATTTCATACAGAGCCGTGAGATTGCCGAGCAGGTAAATAGTTTAGTACTAGTGATAGCAAGGAGGCTCGTTAATGTGCGTTCGCACATGATGTTCCGACCCGAGCTCATCTACATTTTCATCTTACTTGTCAAACAAATGAAGAGATAATCAAAAATAGAATTTTGAGTTTAAAGAAATCGCTACACACCCAAATTAAAAGTTGAATTACATAATGCCAAGCCTCATTAGAGCGCTCACGAGATCTATCTTTAATAAGACTACGAGAAAAACAAGACAAACAACAAAAAAGCAAAAACACAAAACACTTTTTACGGCAAAACTCAATATCTAAATTTAAAAGCACCTAGTAATAAAGTCAAATTACAATCAGACAAAACCCTTACTACACAAAATTACTTTCTTCAAATTACAAAGTAAATGCGACTTTTATTCAATGAGATGAGGTAACAAGTCGACAAAAAGAAGAAGCAATGAGGCGAAACTTATAAACAAATAAACGTTTTTTAAAACCAAATAACTTCAAACGTCTTAGAACCAGGAGCTTTAAAAAACATTTAGGATAATATTACCATGACGTCAATAGGAAACCAATCAACCTAGTCTTTGGTTAGACTAAGCCATAGAAGGGGATTAAAGATGCAGAATAACTAAAATTACAAACAATTTGCAAAAACACAATTTATTTAGGTCATTAAAATCATCAGCTATTATCTGAATATTATATTTTTTTCTTTCTATTGTTATTTGTACTAATTCAGTTAAAAAATAATACTGAAAGCCTAAATATGTTCTAAATTTTGTTCGCATATTGTCCAACAAAAAAAACATCAGTTACAAGATACTATCAAAAAGACAAGTTAATTTTTGATTCGCAAGAAAATTGATGGGACCTCTCAATGGTGAGAATAAGTTACAAGTTACGAAAATAACAACAAAAAGAGAAAAATTTAAACCTCTGAAAACTAATAAAATCATACATTTTATGAATATTCGCTTTAAACTGACTGCATTGTTTGACATGTTTCAGTCAATCCTCAATTAGGAGCTCATGAAACCGGTCAGCATTTTACGGCTTAATAATCATGAAAAATCAAGCAAAAACGGCAAACTCAAAAATAGCAAAGCAAGAAAACGTCGAAGCTTTTAAAAAACAAACTGTTCTGTAAAAACATTTTTTATTTTTAATTATTTTTTTAACATCAATGGTTTTTTTAAACAATATGACTTCAAAAAATCAACAAATATGAACAAATATATTGAAAGCACAAAATTTTCAAAAAATTCAAGCGAAACCCAAAAACTCAGTCGAAAAATGAGAGAAGAAAGTGTCGAGGCCATTTAAACCAAAAGCTTTTCACTGAAAACTTTATCTATGATCCATTGAACGTCCACTCTAAGCTAATGAGAACTATCATTTTTAGGATAATGTAATAGGACGATTTCAAAAAGAAACAAAATTAAGAAAAAATTATCCAAAAATTTTTTAAAAAAAATTGAAAAATTACTGAGACTGACCCACAGTTCAAGATAATAAGCTTAAGATCGGTTAACGTTAAACAAAAATTTCGATAAATTATTCTAAAAGTCTTAACAGACACTAAATTCAATAGCTTTCAACGGAAATAAAGAAAAATTTCAAACTAAGCCTCAATTTGAGAGCGAGGATGTTCTGCCATTCATCAGTTATCAATAGGATATCACAATATGTCTTTTGACTAAGAAAACAACAACCAAAACCAAAAAATCACTCGAAAAGTGCGAGATGAAACTGTCGGAGCCGTTTTGAACCCTATCCTTTTCTCGCAAAAATTTATCTATGATCCACTGAATGTCTTTTCTAAACCAATGGAAACTATCAGTATAATGATAACGTGATAATATTTCAAAAGGAACCAAATTTACCAAAAAAAATCCAGTAATTAAAAAAAATTATGAAAACTCGTGGCATCGAAGTCATAAAACCATTAATTAGAATGTAAAACCTCTAACTACAGCAATTTTGGGTGCAATTAAATAGAACGGTTTCCTGTTATTGCCGAGACTGACTCACAGCTCACGAAAAAAAGTTTAAGATCGGTTAGTATTCAAAAAATTTTTCGAAAAATTAATGTTAAAGTCTTAACAGGCATTAAAAACAATAGCTTTTAACGGGAGTCAATAAAAACGCTGAGCTATGCCTAGACGGGAAGACTATGAAAACAACAACAAAAACAGGCAAAAACCAAAAATTAAGTAGAAAAGTCCGAGAAGAAAGTGTCGCAGCCATTTTAGCCACAAGTTTCTCTGTGAAAACCTTATCTATGATTCATTGAACCTCTTCTCTGAGCCAATGGGAACAATCAATAATAGAATAAAGTGATAACATTTCAAAGGAACCAAAGTTACGAAAAAATCCAGAAAATTAAAAAAAATATATGAAAACGCGTGACATTGAAGTAAAAAAACAAATAGTTAGCAGATAAAACCAGATTCATTTTGGTTGCAGTAGTAAAGATGGTGGTCCTGTCATTACTGAGACTGGCCTACACTTCACCAAAATAAGTTTAAGATCGGTTAATGTCCCCTCAAGGCTTTGAAAAATGATTTTTAAAGCCTTAACAGCCGTTAGCTGTCCCTTAGATAGTTTCGCCTAATGCTCATGAGGAAGCCTATTGCTCTTTCGGTCAACGAGTATATGCCACAGGACTCCGAAAAATCCGTAAACTCTCAAACTGAATTTCAAAATTTCATTAAAAATCGCGAAAACTCAGAGTCGAACCAAAAAAAATATTAGCGATTCCTTGAAAACGAATTGTTTGTTCATCGGGCATCATTTGACTCCAAATAATGTTTGTAATTAACGGAGCCTCGATATGAAAAGTGACTATTCTCTAAGCGACAAAACAAAACAAAATATGAAAAGTTTTCTAGAAAAACAGCCCTCAAACTTAAATAGATTTTTTTGATAGTAAGTTTCGCTATGAGACCAAAACTAGCCTTTTTTATCGCGTTTCGTCTATTGGCAAGTAAAAATTATTTCAATTTCAAGCGTGAAACATGATTTTGAATTAATATTAGTCTAGGAAAAATCCTAATTTGAACAAAAAATACCCTAAAAGTGAAAAAAAACCATGCCAGATATGCCTTGTTCACACAAAAACTTAAACCTCGATAATTCCTCGAAAAATACGAAATAAAAAAAATCTTTTTAATTTCGAATTCTACGCTGTACGAGCTTTTTATTGATACTACTCACATTTCTCTACGATGAATATATCGATCGGCCGAAATTGTCTGAACAAAAAAAAACCATTTGAGTATATAGTTCATCCCCCCGCAAGTGAGGTCGGAGCAATTAGCATCAGACCTGGTATTGACCGATATACTAAACTAAAATGAAATGGATCTAAAAATGGACATCGTTTTTGAATTTTGCCGAGCAGCTGCTCTTAAAAAGCAAAACGAAGTAATGAGAAGAGAATTGAAAAAGGGGAAAGCACCGAACCGGCTAGTAAGATTACAGAACTAGTCACTAAGAAACTTCAATGTCAGCACCGATAAGCCTATAATTTGTCCCTGATTTCCAAACAGGTATTCTCAAGTAACGTTAATTTTCAATCATACAGGGAAGATTGCCATTGCGCACTTGCACAATAAGTTTCGACGTCTTCTTATCTGTAAGTCACCAAATTACAAACAAAAATTCGGACTCCCCAAAAGCATATTTTAAAGAACAATTAATCTTCAAAAACAAGCGATTACCAACTTTTAAACCTTAACACTGAAACCAAAAGCATATTTCAAATTTGAAGCCAGATGGAATAATAAAAAAAAGCAGATAAATGGAGAACCAAAAGACGAGAAAGATTAAACAGTAATACTCATATACTTTCTTTAAAGTCAACAATACGACCTGTTCATTGAACACTTTTCTCACCAGTTGCGGAATTTAGTAAAACCTTTCTTAATAAAGTAATTGAAGATGGGTTGTTTTTTGTTTAAAACTATTGGAACTTAAATGGTTCTCTTTGTTTAGCATTGGCCCTCTTCATCCAAAATAGCATTTCAACATAACTTTCAACGACTTAAATTGTTTCTAAAAATTACGATCAAATTGCTCGGAATTTCGGCCCCAAAATATATACTTTTCGATAATTTTTCAGCCTGTCATCAATTTGTTATGTTTAAATTGGTTATGTTATTGAACCACTTGATTGCCATTTTTAGTAAACCTGATACTCCGAAGTCACATTAAAATAACTAATTGGTGTTTTCTTAAAATTTAAGCGTGTCATCGTTTTCAATGTCACCACTTTTGTTTGTTCAGAAGAAAGAAAGAAAGAAGAAAAAAAGAATTAACTTCTCAGCTTCAAACAAAATCGTTAATATAAATATAAATACAAATAATACAATTAGGGAGAGCGTAGACACGGGGCCATATAGACTCACCTAGTATCTGTCCCATGATTGAATAATTTTTGTTAACTTTATTTTGAAATAAATGAAGAAAATCCCCTTTCATCCATTTTCCAATCCGAGGCAAGAAAAAAATGTCGAAATATTTTGTTTAGAAGGCTGTTAACCTTAGTTTGGTTGCTCTTTGTTCCACCCCGGACCAAAATCAGAAAAACCGCCATTTCTCCTAAACTAGAAGGACAAGAGGGGTCAAATTTTCTGGGGTCATTTTGTATCAAAAAGGCTTCCTTAAAGTTGTGAGAAAACTTAATTTCAAGATATTAGCAAAATGAAATCGAAGTATGTTCTACAGTTTGATACATCACACATCTGTACAATACTGATTTCCTCTCCATTTTTAACAGAGGTTCTCGAAGAAGATCTATAATGACCGTCTTGTAGTGTCGGTTTTTCTTGGTCAAAGTGAAATAAATTATTCAAATAAGTTTCACAATGATGGCCGCTGGCTGGACATAGCACAAATTTAAGTAATTTATAGACGTAAAATCGATGTGTGATTGAAAGGACAAATTGGCATCAAGAAAATTGCCAAGGCACTTACAAACTGATTCAACTTTAACGCAATAGCCACCTACATTTTAAAACTCATATTGGAAGCACTTGGTCAATTACTAATTGAACTGTTTTGTTAGAGTTAACAACTAATCTATTTGCATTTAGACATTTATTTACTATCTCAAGATCTCTGTAAAGCAGAGTTGGTTCCAATAGCAGCAACATCTTTGTCATCCGCAAAGAGAATAACTTCCGCGGTTCTACAACTCTGCGGAAGATCAATTATATTGATTAGAAATAAAAGTGCTCCAAGAGTTGAACCTTTGGATACACCAGAGGTCATATTCTTCCAAGAAGTAGCAAAACCGTTGACAGCCACATGTTGCTGTCTATCTTGTAAGTATAATGTAAACCATTCCAAGACAATTCCTCGAATGCCTAAGCTTCAAGTTTTAAGAGAAAGATGTCGTGTTGAATGCTGTCGAAAACTTTTTCGAGATCAAGAAAGAAATTCACAATCGATCCTTTATTTTCGTTGAGACGTACCGTTTCCGTTAGTTCAACCAAGGTATCAACTGTACTGTTCTGTTTTCGAAAACCATACAGGTTGCAATACAGAAGTTGGAATTTTCCCAGGATCATTTGTTGATTCTAATGTTTTTTTTCGGGTTTGCGTCAGCTCGCAGAGAAAAAAGTGAAGCTGTTAAATTTGTAGTAGATTGTAAAATATATTTATTATACTAAAATCCACAGCCTTCCATTCCATTTGTTTTTCGAAATTGCATGCTGTTCTAAATAATCTTTAAAAACTATTTTGAGTTATTTTTTGAAGCTTTGTAGACGAAAATTGAGATCGCAGATTATTCTATTATGAAACGTTTTATTGTCGCGAAAACTTAATCGAATCCTGAAATAAAACTTCTCTAATCAAAATTAGTCAGAAAGTAAAATTAAATTTGAATTAAAATACTTTTTAAATTTTGTTTAAATTTTCAAAACTTTTAATATCTTTATATTGTTTCGTGTTTTTCCACACATGAGATGACCGTTTTTTCTAAGATGACCGTTTTTAAATCCGTAATTAAATTTGTATTTCGAGTCGCTTCCGTTTCTGAGAACATTATTCAACCCTTAAATTGAAACGCCGAAAATGAAATATTTCTTCAAACAATTGAACAATTCAGATTTATTTTTTTGTTCACATTGTGCAAAACAAATTTATGAGCAGGAATTACAGGATATTAATAATTATTACAGGATGCTTCGTAATACAGGATATTACAAAGCTTGAAAGGAGTTGTAATATCAAAGATTTTTGACAAATAATCCTACCACGATGTTATAAACTTCCGGTAATAGCCTTGCATAATCTTTGACAAAATAAATAGAGAAAAACAGAATATGAGGATTATATTCTTTTCAGAACACAAATAGAAAACGAATCTAACTTGGCAGAATGTTTGGTTGCTTTAATTCCAGAAACGTCGTTGTTCCAAACTCCTCTCAACTTATCGAGAACAATGGAAGTTTTCCCACACCCACTTTCTCCGACCAGCATCAAGGGAGCACCTGTCTCCTGGGACAGACCAACTAGGTTGCCAAGTTGTTGAGCAGCCACAGTGTGAACAAAAGAGTTGGGAGAGATACCGCATTGAGTTGCAGCTGAGAATGTGGGCAGGTTCTCATCGAATCGAGCCCAGTCACAAGTCTCAGAGTCAATGTAGTAGTCCCAAACCTGAAAACACCGCTTTGAGTTTCAATTTTCATTTATCTTTTCATCATATCTTTAACAACTCTACGCAAATTTTTTGACAATATTTAATTTCATAAAGTACGATATTGATGCGTAGTTAATATAGATATGACTATATTAGTTTTGATCGCTATGGTTTACTAATGATGAGCAACAAGTGAACAATATTTTCAGCAACTCACTAAATATTGTATCAAATTATAAAGATTATGCAGAAAATTTACTCAGTTCTCCGTTTTGAGCAATCTAATTATGGACATTTCTTCGCAAAATGCATCACAGAATGTGTTGTCAAATTAATTCCATTCGTTTTCGGCAAACTTACTGTTCCTTTAATTGGCACTGGAGATGATATGAACGTTGAATGCCACCACTCGGAAAACATTACTCTGTTCTCTTGCCAGAACAAACCTCCGAACGCCCATATAGCCGAAAAGCAGAAATATCTCTCCAAAATTTGCTCCCCTGCGTTTCTGAAACTTCCAACCAGGCCATCAATCAACTTCAACATTGTCCTGACTTTGTCAATTAGTTTCACCGAATCAATAACCTCCCGGATAATAATTTGATTGTTCACGCGGTCTGTTCCGCCTTGAAGAGGTCCCTTGAGCATCTTCGCAGAATATTCTAGAAGACTCGGTATGTATATTTCTATGAACTTCTGAAGAGTGGGTCTGTAATGGATCCACTGTTTGTTGAGCCAGACTGATGTAACCATTTTGTAGGTCAGTTCTGATTGGTTGATTGAGAGAATGGGCGCATGGGTCAACACAGAGGGTGCTAGTTGGGCCAAAGATTCGATCTGCGAAAGAAACGTAAATATAATGCAGACCTCAGATATTCAGTGAAGTCAGTAACCGCAAGAACGTTTTGCAAAGAGAAAACAATCAAAAACTGCTCATCTAGAGACTACCAAAAACAAGACTACCTTCTTCGATCAAGTTTTCCAGTTACTTTTGTACTTTTGTTTGTAAAAAAAAATGTTTGTTATTTTTGTTACTTAAACAGGCTCATATACGATTTAGTCTGGGTTTCTGAGCGGAACAATAAGAGCAATTTTTATAAACATGAATATTCTAAGAGAATATTCTAACCTCCCAAAATATCTTGGTATCGCTAGATAGACTAAAGGACTCGTTGTTAGCGAAAGTGATCATTCCTCTGTTATGTAACAGACTGCCGAAGATCTCCATTTGCCTCTCGTTAATCACTCCGTCTAACACTAGACACCTGATTGGCTGAACACGAGATGTCACTTCATCATCTGAGGGGACTTCGATTCCACTTGACACTTTATAGCTGCGGACAAGAGTATTGAACCCTCCGTCAACCCAACGACTAAAACAGTAAAAAGACATGTTGAAGAAAAGTAAACAATTATTTGAAGAAAAAGGCCAGCTCTATACTAGTTATTAAATATCGTTGCACACAACAAAACCATAACCTCTAAAGAAAAATCAGACTTATTATGTGAAAAATTGACATTTACAAAGTTGCAATATTTTTTGTAGTTCGAAAACTTTGTTTATATCGGAAGAATTGGAATTCTGTTCAACGGGCTGCTTTGAATGAAATGCAGACCATTCAAACCAATGCTATACCCTAAAAGCATCATGTGACAGAAAATTCTACGGAAAACTGAATTATATCGAGCCATGTGTTTTGTTCCTCTGAGTTGAAAGTATCCAATTCAAAGGGACAAAAAATAAACAAAATAATTATATGTATCACAAACAAGCGTAATAGAACAACCAGGCACAAAAAAACAGCAAAATTCACAAACTACATGTTGGCAACTTACTTTGAATGTGTGTAGTAGCCAAACAGTTCATGGGTCTCCAAAGTGCCCACAACTAGTCTGTCTGTGACGACCTTGTGACCTTGAGTCTCCAGGAAACTTGAGAAACATTTAATCACACTGCTCTTCCCACTTCCTGCCTCCCCGCACACAATAGCCAAGTGGTGGGTTGAACACATCTCAGCCAGTTGCTGAATTCTTGTCAGGAAATAAGGCGATGAAGCCAGCCCCAGTTTCTCGATGTCTTCAGACCGAATTGTGATGTTGTTTCGACTGCTTGACTCGCCTGCTTTGTTTTTATCAGCAGAGTACGCTGCACGGTCAAAACTGAGAGCGGAGTTTTCACGAATTGTGGCTAGAATGTCTGAAATTTAAGTATTTAGGTTGACCGATTTAGAATAAAAAGCTTTAAAGTTACTGGTTAGATCTAAGGAACCTATGCACAAAGATTTTAATGTTTAGAAGTAATTAATCGATATGTTTACACATATTTTCCTCCATTTTCAAACCCCTACTTCTCCCGGTTACTCGTTATTATTAGTTTAACGCTATGAAAAAGTCAATACAATCACAAACATAATGCTATAAACTTGAAAACTTTGAACATCAAGAAAAGCTGTGATTGGTTTATAACAGAGCATTATGAACATCCTACTAAAATACGCACCATTTTCAGTTTGAAATCTGGCCGACTGTTCCTGCAAGGTAACAGGCACGTTCTCTGCTTCAGGCATTACACTCAGTAATCTGTCTTTAAAGATGGCCGCGCCCATGAACCCAGGATACTTGCTCACAAACACGGACTTCAGCGCCATCGCCAGCGACTGAACTTCAAGCAACATCAAATCGTCTTCACTTACAAAATCTGACTCATTTCGCAGCTTCCACGCTGATTTTAAGTCCTCTATATTATTCTTGGCTAACTGAAGCATCTTTTCAGTTACCACTGGGGCCCAACCAGCGCCCGGCCAAAATTTGTCGACCCAGTAGAACGAATGACTGCTTGAGATTTTCTCATTAATGTCTAAGTTGCAGCCGGAGAGAATGTAAAGTTTCCGAGCCAGAGTGCTGGCGTGATAGAAACCTTTGGAAAGAAGACTGGCTTCGTACGCTGTTTTAAGATCGGGGCAAGATAAGGCAATTTGTCTGAACTGAGAGACAACTGCGGGTGGCAGGGCTAGGAGGCTGCTTTGTCTGATGAGAGAATGATCGGGATTGGAACTCGAGATCTCGACCTGTTAAAGAAACAAACGAAACTCTGATGGCGTAATGAATTCAAATCCCACACATCAGTCTCGACTACAAAAATTGACTAACAGAAGCAGAAATACGCGACAGTTGGTTGCGTAAATGTAAGCAAAAACACCGCAGCGATTACCATAGCTTTCAACGGAAATTTTTCCAAATAGATCTTAAACGATATCCTGCACATCCTGGACCTGCAATTTTATTCTACTCTGAAAATTTTTTGTCAAACGATCGAACAAAAAAGTAAACGGTCTCAAGTCAAAACTATGTTTTATATAAAAATGAAGTTTTGCTTATTGTTTCCAGATAAAGTTAAGCAAAAAATGATTCATAAATTAACTCATAGAAGACTTAGCGATCAGATAACATCTGTTCACATTGATACAAACCTTGTCATCAATAGTGCAAAACACTCCAGGATTGTTCAAACTCTTAATTGGGTAGAAGTAGGGCTTCAGATCCATCTCTGCCTTTTTGTTCTTGATAGCATCTATCAACGAGTAGATCATTTTGCCCAACAACACCACCAAACTGGATCTGAGGTGGTTGACGTTATGGATTGTCACCCAGAGTCCGGATAAGGCCACGCCCTTGAGGACACTTTCGATCGTCTGGGCGGTTGTGAAGTGGGTGCAGGTTAGAGGAAAGAGCGCTTGTCCGAAAGTTCTGGACAGCTCTCGCACTGTTTCACGCTTAGAAGAGCCCTAAATGATGTTATAACACAAACTTGGGAGATAGAAATTCACAATTAAAAAAACATTTTGCCACTACTTTTGATGCCATCAAGCACAGCAACTACTTCTCGAAATCATTGGCTTCGATCACGCGAAAATTGCAGATGAGCTACATTCACTTCATTGATTTGATATTATTCATGACAGCAAACTTCATGTGAAAAAAAATATAAGAACCAAAATTATTGCTTACTTTTTTGTTCGTTGCTTACTTTGAAAACCCTTTCAGAAACACGGGAGATTAACCTTAACTGAGCAAAAACAAAATCGAGTAACGATGAAGCAGAGATAAAGGAAGCCTTTAAGTTAAGGAAAGTCGGATTTTTCCTTGCAGCTTACTCTCAGATAAAATAAGCTGGAAATAGAAACTTGACGCTTCTTTCGCTTATCCCCGCTATTGATTGGTTGTTGATTAAATATCAAAATAAATTCTTTATTTCTTTCTTCTTTCTTCCTAACTGATGAAGCAAGTCAAGGTTTATTAAGGTGAGTTCACTTCAACTGCATTTAAAGCGTATTAATGAATTAAATTAAGAGATCCAAAAATGGCTGGAAACACTCAGAACCGTCCGCTAAAAAGTTTGTCCGCAGTCATACTTTGAGATATTTGGCCAAAAAAGCACTGTAAACTGCCAAGCTATCAGCATCTCCGTTACACAACAGACGTATCCGTTAACATTTTTTCTTGAATTATGGAGATTTCCATACCTCGTTACGATGATTATCAACTTTTGAACAGTGATCTGAACAAGGAGGCTCGTTAATGTGCGTTCGCCCATGATGTTCCGACCCGAGCTCATCTGCATTTTTTTTTACTTAACTGTCAACCAAATGAAGAGATAATCAAAAATAAATCTTTGAAAAAAAGTCGTTACACAAACTACTGAATTAATTACACAATGCCAAGCCTCATTAAAGCTCTCACGAGATCGGCCATTAATAACGGGAAAATACGGGAAAAAACAAACAACAATATGAGCAAAAACAAACAAAAAACATTTTTTACGGCAAAAATTCAGCATCTAAACTTAAAAGCACCTAGTAACAACGTCAAAATACAATTAAATAAAACATGAACTAACTAAATTTACGTTTTCGTTACCACAAAGCAGATGGGACTTTTTATTAATGACACTAGGTAATAAGTCGACAAAAAGAAGAAATAATGAGGCAAAATCCAATAATCAACCAATATTTCTTAAATCAATTATGATCTAACGTCTTAAAACCCATTCACTTTTTACAAAAAACCCTTATAAATTTATCAAAAAGTCATTGAAAAACAAAAAACAGACCTGTCTTTGGTTAGACTAAGCAACATAAAACGGACTAAAGATGAAGAAAAACTTTAAAAAAATAAACAATTTGCGAAAAGACCAATTATTGAAGCCAATAAAATCTTTCGCTGTTATCTGAATACTAGGTTTTTTATTTCAAACGTTATTTAAAATATTTCAGTCAAAATTATACTGAAAAATTAAATATGTTCACTTGGGCCTCATTTGAAAATCATTGGGATCTCTTATTACGCGAATGTGTTTAAAGAAGAGAAAAGGAACACAAACATTGACCACTAACGAAACTTTTGTTAAAACGCATATTGTACGACAAACAAAACATCATTTACGATGTAATATCAATAAAAACGCTAATATTCAAATTACAAGGAAGCGGATGGTGGCTCTCAATGATGAGAATTAGATACAAGTTGACCACTATAAAAACAAAAACTAAAAAATTTAAAATATTGGAAGAAAGAATATAAGGAAGTTTCAGGCTATTTGTTATAAAATTACTGAACTGAGTAACTTCAATCATTCAATCCCAAGTTAGAAGTTTATGAGACTTCTCAAAATTTTACGACTAAATAAAAAATAAAAAACAGGCGAAAACCGCAAATTGAAAAAAAATTGAGAGAAAAGTGTCGAAGTCGTTACAAAATGAAATAATCAGTATAAACAACTGTAATTTTCTAACAACAATGGGATTTTTTTGCAACAATAAGACTTCAAAAAAACCAACAAAAATGAACAAAATTATTAAAACAATGAAATTTTTGATAAAACCCGTAGTATCAAAGTCATTAAATTCAATAGCTTTCAACGGAAATCACTGAACAAGGAGATATAAACAGTTAAGCCTCGAAAAGTAGGCAACAATTTGTGTCAGGCTTAAATCATCAATAAGTCATCACAATAAGTCGCATAACTATCAAAGCAACAACAAATACAGGCAAAAACCAAAGAAGTGTCGAAGTGCGAGAAGACAGTGTCGAAGCCATTAAAACCTTACGTTTTCTCTGAAAACCTTATCTATGATTAATTGAACGTCTTCCCTAAGCCAATGTTAACTGTCAGTAAAAATATAGATGCAAAAAGAATTCAAAAGGAACCCTAATTATGAAAAAAAACCTAAAATAAAAAAAATAAATGAAAAATCGTGACATCGAAGTCATAAAGACTATAGTTAAGAGATTAAACCGCTAACTAGATTAATTTTGGTTGGAATAGAAAGGAAGAGGGCCCTGTAAATAGTGAGACTGACTTACAGTTCAGAGAAACAAGTTCAAGATCGGTCAATGTTCAAAAGAGATCTCGAAAAAATACTTTTAAAGTCTAAACAACCACTTGCTGCCAACTCGAATTACTACATAGGTTCACTTTCTACTCATTAGGAGGCCTATTGCACTTTCAGTAAACATGTCTTTATGTCATAGGACTACCAAATTTTTCAAAATCGCGAAAGAAAGATCGAATTTCAACAAAAATTACGAAAACTCATAGTCGGAGCCTTAAAAAATAGCGATTCCCTGAAAACGAACTATTTGTTCAATGGGCATCATTTAACTATAACTGAGGTTTGTCATTAACAGAACTTTGATTGGAAAAGTGACTAGTCTCTAAGTGATTTGAAAAAAAACAACAGAAAAATGAAATTGCTTTTAAAATAACAGCTCTCAAATAGAAATCAATTTTTTTATAGTACACTTCCCTATGAGACAAAAGCTAGCCTTTTTAGGGAATTTTGTCCATAGAAACACATAATTGTTTCATTTGTAGCATAAAATGTAAATTTGAATTTTTATTTTCATAGAAAAAATCTGAATTTGAACAAAAGTTACGCTAAAAGTGAACAAAATCTTGCCAAGCATCTCGTGTTCACACAAAACTTACTTTAAACCTCAAAAACTCCTCGTAGAAAGTGAAATTCAAAAAAAATCTTTTTAATCCCGAACTCTAGGTTGGCTGAACAATTGACTGAACAAAAAATTGACTGAACAAAAAAGCCCATTTGAGTATATAGTTGACTGAACAAAAATTGTCTGAACAAAAAAACCCATTTGAGTATATAGTTGACTGAACAAAAATTGTCTGAACAAAAAAACCCATTTGAGTATATAGTTCCTTCTCCCAACAAGTGGGGTCAGAACAACAATGCCCGCAGGTAGGCAGAGAGGATAAAGGAAATAGTATTTTAAATTGGGAAAATCAACTGAAATTGTCAAAAATTTAGCAAAAAGTTGTTTTTTTTTGCATTCTATCATATCAACTTTATTTAAAAAACAAACACAAATAGGTAGAAAAAGTCTAAAAATGCTAATTTAGTTGGAGAAAACGCAAAAAAAATTCTGACAAAAATTTCGCAAAGAATTAAAAATCAAGTTTTTGCTATTTTCACGTCTAAACAGTTTGATCTTAACAAATACTTCGAAATCATATGTATGTTTTCAAAAACTGCAAACTATCGCTGACTTCCTCTTAGAAAAATCTGAATCTAGCCAATGTATGGGGAACAAAACTTAAAAAAATTGTTAGTTATCTGCATTTTTTCTACACCAGTACAGTGACATCTAATTTTTTGCTCCGGAAGACAATTTTTCAAAAATCGTTCCACTGAACGAATTGTATAAAACGACTTGTAAAAAATGTGGCGTGACGTTGCAAAAAAAAACAGAAAAAGTTGAGGGGGGGGCTCTGACAGCTGTTATTTTGATTCTTGTCTACTATCCTATGACATGATCACAATTTAGTCATCCTAGCTCTGAGAAGGAGCAACTTGGACATAATTTTAACGATGAAAAACGCAGGGCTACGCTCAACTTCGTATGAACACAAACAATACAAACAAGATACCCATGATGAATTTGTTCTTACAGAGGGCGCCGCAATGATAGTTGGGTGGAAGTGTGCAACTGAGAGTGCCATGTTCACCAAGGTCTTTTCACTCTGTCCACTGGCCGCCCGCTGGACTGAAGAACCCTGGTACTCAAACTGGTAGTCACCAACAGTCTCTCCGAAGCACTGCAACATTACGAACTCAGTTTAAAACACTGAAACCAGGCCGCTAAATTTCAGAATAAATGATTTACAACAGGTTAAGTAAACGGAGACCTGAAAAGGAATCCGTTAAATTTTCAAAGGATCAAAACAGCTATAAGCAGAATAAGTAACACAATTTTAAACAATAACTTTGAAACAACTTCAAGTTGTAAGGAAGGAAAATACCTTAAAAATCTGCTTGCCACAAAAACGTAATCGTAAAACTTATTCAAAACACAAAACGGAATAAAGCCATCTTCTGGCTCAAAAATAACAGTTTTGTCATTGATTTGAAGTTTGATCATCATGCCAAGATTTGAATGATCTGATGCGTAACAACAAAATGTTGGTGGGAGATTTTTCTTATCAAAATGTTGGCTATAACATCGGTACCACACCACTAAATTCAAATTACTTTTTATAAAAAAAATCAATAACTTTAACCAAAATCCTCACGGGCGACATACAATTTATTTGGAATGAATTTATCTATATGATGTCTGCCGATTTAAAAAACAAACCTCAATTTTGACGGGATTGATGGCGTTAAGAGGCTCCGAGTAGAATTTAAGCATCTGTTGCCAGTAGAAGGAGAAGAGCAGACTCTGGCTTTGACTAGCGGAGTCTAAAGCCCTCTGGATTCGGTCACGCCACGTGATCAAGACATTGATCACATTTTCTAATTTCTAAACGAGAAAGGTAACAATTAATCAAGCACCTAACTCCAGATTATATCGAGGAATTGTAGTTCCATTTATAGTGAAGAACAACAGTTTCTAAATCATGACATAGAAAAAGATTTCTCTTTGTTTGACAGAAACAAAGAAATTGTAGTTTAGATTGACGAGAACTTCTTGCACCGAAAGATTGGCACACGAACCCATTTCTTTCTGCTCTTAACGATTCAGATCTTTCTCTCCTGCTGCCGAGATTTCATAAACAGATCTGATGAGTGAGTCAAATCATTGAAAGCGTACAAATCAACTCTCAGAAGTTCTCAAAACCCGCTCTCAAAGTTTTTGCGAAAAAAAAAATTCAATATAATTTGTTCGGAAAGAGCAAGACAGAAAAAACATTTATTTAATTATTACAGACCTTCAATTGATAAGGTTTCAAAGCCATCTCGTAATATTTATTCATCATGCTCGCATCCCTCCGTGTGTATCTGTGAACACTTGAAGTCCTGGGTGGAGGTGGGCCGACATCGGCAGTCACGTCACTCTTGTCAGTGTTCGCTTCCTCATCAGCTATTTCTGCCTCAGTTGTCTCTTCAACCAATTTTTCCGCGGCCGATTTGCTTTTGTTAACATCGTCGTCTTCGTTAACTTCGTCAGCAAACCCACCTTCACTGTTCAAGACATTTTCAGCAAATTCGACCGCTAAAATGATTAAAGCTATTATATTTGGGGTTCTTGACAAGCGCAGACAATCTGAATGCGTGTTTATTATCAATGATGCACTTAAACCGCAAAATTGTTTCCTAAAATGAACAATCAATCGACTGAAAAGTCTAAGTTGATCAATCGGTTATAAGCATTTGCAAATCATATGCCAAAGGGTCCTCTCCGCTTTTTAATATAACGCATTATTGTTCTGACCCCACATAGTGGAGTGAGGAACTATATGCTCAACTGGGCTTTTTTGTTCACTCAGTTTTGGCACATCGATACATTTGATGTAGACATGCAATGAGTGTCATCATTAGAAAGCCCGCAGAGCGTAAAATATTTTAATTGCAGCATTTTTTAATATTCATCTTTTTCGTGGAGTCGAACAGCTTTAACTAAATTTTCCAAAAAAATCTTTGTCCAATTTTGGGATACTTTACGCGTAATTTTTAATTTTAATTCAAATTTTCATAAATGTTACTAAAACATATTATAACCTCTAATGATGGAGTCCATTTTACTCATTTTGTGTAAATTTACCATAAGAACAACCAAAAAGTGCTGACATAATCCTCGTAAATTCAGAATAAGGGCACTTGAGAGCACAAAGAGAGCATTTTCAATTTAAAGTTTTGCCGTTTTTTCGCTAATTTAAATCGATAATTATCAGAAAGGCATTTTTATTTTTGATATTTTCGTCTAAATTGGATAAGTGGTTTTTCTACCTTCTTGGGACTTAATGTTCGATTGGAATTTCAGGCCGATTGGAATGTTCTAAATTTCAAGCCATGCCCTGCTATCATTTTCTGAAAAATCTTTACACTTCTTTGACAGTTTAATGTCAATGAGAAA
This sequence comes from Convolutriloba macropyga, assembly GCF_964194025.1. Classification (NCBI taxonomy): domain Eukaryota; kingdom Metazoa; phylum Xenacoelomorpha; order Acoela; family Convolutidae; genus Convolutriloba; species Convolutriloba macropyga. Next base: position 30,143,538 of record NC_134470.1, read on the forward strand.
TCAAAATGAGGCAGAAATTCTGATCACGCTGCAGTAGTTAAAAACGAAAAAGTAAGAAATTTTAAAACGACGTGTTCTTTCGTCTCATTAATGACCGGTCCTATATGCTTTCAATTGAAATAGAAATTAATCTGTTAACTGGTTTTTGTTTTTGTGACTGTTTGATTTCTTTAATACCTATTGTAATACTATTAATAAAAAAGTCTCAAAACAAAAAAGTCATCTCTCACCCTTTAATGCACAGACACATGAATTTGCGAGTTTATAATTTATTCTCTAATTGTTCCGACCCCCACTTTAGTGGGGAGGGAGGAACTATATACTCAACTGGGTTTTTTTTTGTTCAGTCAATTTTGGCCGATCGATATATTCATCGTACAGAATTGTGAGTGTTATCATTGAAAAGCACGTACAACCTAGAATATGGAATTAAAAGACTTTTTCGATTTTCGTTTTTTACAGGGGGTTATCGAGTATTAAAGTTTTGTGAACATTCAACTGTTTTTGTTCACATTTTCAGTAATTTTTGCAAAAATTTGGCATAATTTCGGTAATATAATTTAAAATAAGTTTAAATTTTTAAAGGCAGAGTAATATTCTTACCGCTAGAGATAGAAGAGCGTTGCTGATTTGTTTTATGAAGTTTTATTGGCAAAAAATTTTCGATAAAATTTTCAAAATTCGAACTTTTTTCAACAAAAATTGGCACACAATATGCTTTTTTAGTCCATTTTGTTAAAGTTTGCGCCAGGTGTAGTGACCGAGAAACTTTAACATAGACTCCCTAAACTTCAAAAGAGCGCTAGCTGAATTTAGGCGCCCTATGAAAGTCTTCTGGAAATAAAACTTTGCCGTTTATTGCATATTTAACTCGATAATTATACAAAATTCATCGTTGTTTTTTTTTTAAATATTTGAAGAAATTCACTAAACAATTGGTCTAATTCGCAAACACTTCGAATAATTGGGCAGTTTGTTGGGCGTTCGACAAAATCGGGGATAGGTTCGATATTATCATGTATTCCTAGAATCAGAAACTTGCAATTTTTTATTTTGGTGCGGCCTTCTTTCAAAAAAATTTTGCTTTTGTTCTTTTAATATTAATTACTGACAAAAATTTTTATTCACGGCTCCATTAATGACAGCTCCTACTTAAGTAAACATGAGGCTGAATGTAGATAGAGTCTGTTTTCGGAGAACCATAGGCTTTTAATGGCTTTGAGGAATGTATTCGTTTTAAGGAAATTTCAGTGATTTTTTTGAACTTGTCAATTTCTTATATTATTTGAGTCAATTTTTGGGTTTTCTCAGTAAATACCGGTCACACATTCTTCTCAATAGAGCACAAGAGCACAATCTAATTTTGTGGCGGATTGCTTTAACGCAAGGTTTTTTTGCTTTTGGTACTACGAATTTTCATACAAAATTTTATGATTTTTGTGCAAAATTGCCCACTTTTGCTGTTGTTTTTGGTTCTTTGGAAAATTGTCACAATTGATAACAGGTTAACTGAAAAAAACTTTACAAAATTTGGAATTGAAATTTTTTTAGTTTTGATTTCATATGGTTTTAAGGGCACGACACCATTCTCTTGCAGAATTTGGTAGAGTGTTTTATTTTTGCCCTCTGTTTGTTGTTACTTTTTGTTATCGTATGCCAAATATTTGGCAAGGAAAGGTCTCAGCGGCCAACTATAGATAAACCATTAAACTTAATAGCTGATATAGGTAAATAGCTAATTGTTTTATTGACTTTCAAATTAAATTCCTAAAAAGAGAGTAATAGTATTCCTCAACTTATCCATTTTTGTTCAGATTCGGGTTTATTTTCGTATTTTACAATGTTGTATCATTTTCGTAACATCGCATTATTTAGAGCTCTTTATCATGTTTCGTTGAATCAAACAATAAATTCTCTGTTGTTTAAACGTTTTGACTGATGTCTTCGGGGCTTAGACAATTTGTTTCAGAGGAATTTTGCGAAACTTGGATACTTTTCATTTTCTGTGGTTCTTTTTGCTGTCAATTTGTGACAGTCGTTTTTACAAAAAGACTTAATGATGATCAAACGAGAAGCAAATGAAGATTTTAAGTTCTCCTGGATAATTTTGTTTATAAATTTAATGGTTTCAAAATTGTGGTTTCGTAAAGTTGTGTGTGAAATTTTTTAGCTCAGCTTGTACTTAATGTTATTTTTTAGTCCTGTGATTTAGTCTCATCAATAACAGGCGCAATTAGCTTTCCAGTTAATTGCAAGACAAACTGTTTACTCTTTTACTCGAAAGCTTTGTTGTCTATGAATTTTGAAAACATTTGTTTTTTAAAAAAAAAAGACAATAGATTTCTGAGAATTGCCAATCTTATTTCTGTTAACTTGTAGCTTAGCATCTCTAATGACAGGTCACGTCATTTAATTATTGAAATACAAATTGCTCTTCATAAAGGTTTTATTTTCCTCAAATGGTCTTTTTTGCTTGGTACAATCAGTTTTCATAAAATATTCGTAATTTTTGCATATTCGCCCCTTTTTAGTAGGTTTTTGTTTTCTTTCCACAGTATTTCAATAATGGGCGTCATTTGATTCACAAATTTGTTCTTTCACTTTAATAAAACGCAATCGAAGATTTTCATTGTTTTTAATGAACAGCTTAATGTTAATTGGCTGGGACATCGTTTTCGTGCAAATTTTTTCGTGCAATATTTTCCTTTCTGCCTGTAATGGTCGTTCTTTTTGCAGTCGTATGACATATCCTGGATAGTGAAAGGTCTCACTCGCTCTCTGTGGAGGTATAAAAGAATCTCTCAATGATTTAATTTGTGATGCATAATGTTTCTAATCATCTCCAAATTTTTTCTTTTCCAAAAAGCAATGTTTTATTATTAAATTTTGCCATTTTGCTCATTTCTTGTCGACTTGTAACCAAGTAGCATCGAGGATAAAATCCACATTTCTTTCTAACAAAGTACAGGTTAACCTTCTTAGTATAAGTTTTATCTGATGCCATCTTGATTTGGTTATTAATGATTTTCAAAAAATGGACAACGAGTTTTGGTTGAAATTAATATTTGAAATTATTTGATTTTTATCGCCGTCTATTCTGGGAGTCATATTATGGTAGTCACAGGTCTAATAGGCCCTCTAAGGTAGATTGTTTTATTCATTTGTTAGTTTGTTGAACGACATGTTGCCGTGTTAATTTTTTTTTATCTCTTCATCATTTGGTAGACAATTAAGTGAAAATGTAGATGAGCGGGGTCGGAACTTAATTCGCAAACGCACATTACCGAGCCTCCTTGTTAGTTTCGGAATTCAGCTTATGTTCAAGGATTTAATCAGATAGTTTTATTTTTATTAAGTTTGACGTCAGAAATTCTCAAAAACAGTTCATAATTCCCAAAAGTATTTTTATTCTTTTAGGTTGTTTTAAGTTTCATTGCTTCGCAGCAATTTTGGTGTGCGCTTTTTGAAGACATTTAGCTTGAATAAAATTCACAAGTATTTGGTGGTGGTAACTTTAACGCCGCTTGTTTTTCAAGACAGGGCTATTCTCCTTTATTAAGATTTTTTCGATTTCTTTTGTTTGTTTTCGCGTACGTAGGGTCAAATGCTTTATTGACTATCAAAGGCTTTTTTCGGTAAGAAAATTGATGGTCTCCTCATTGGAGTATTTTATCGGATTGCATTTCAGGACCTGTACTGATATTTGTTAAAATCCAAAGTCTTTTTTTAAGGTCTTTTGAAATTGTTGACTTTAAAATGCCATTGAGAAGTCAAATTATAGCACTGATTTTCATCACAATGGCGTCAAAAAAGGAGTTGTTCAACGATTGAAATTCAGACGAGTGCCATAGGTGAACAAACGATCAGCTGATGTTTGACTTCTTCTAAAGATTTGGCTATCCTTTTTCATAATATACCAGTCTAAACTGAATGGTCACGAAGGACGGGTCGCAACAAATTCGCCGCCGTTCCCCCGCTTATATTAAATCTAGTGCAAATAGTTGAGATCTACCTTCTTGAATTCCATCAACGGGTTCTTTCTTGTCCACACTCTGTTCAACTCCCTCAGTTGGAACAGTTTTCTCTTCGTCCTCTGGTTTTTCAGATAAAAGTTCGTTCAAATACTCATTTTCATTCCGACTTTTCCTGTCTTTTTGAGAATTGGTTGCAGATTTCATGGGCGGACTTTGTCGATCAGACATTTCAATGTCAGCTTTAGAAGCTTCGACTTCGTGAACTAATTCTTTCTCGCTTTTTTCTGCTAATTCGTCATCAGCGACAGCTTCGCTTAATTGACTCGTAACTTTTCGAGGCATTTGTTCATCGGCTAGTTGAGTCGGTTGCGGGTCTTCACTCATCTCGCCTTCGAGTTGAATCAGTTCAGTCATCGTTGCAGTCGCTTCAATTTCAGGTTCGCCGTGAAAAGCAGATTGCAAAACGTCCATTTGATCCAAAGTCGTATCATCGATGTCAACGTCATTTTGTTGTCTCGTTTTAATATCTTCGAGAGAAATAATCAGCTGTGAAATTTTGTCCAAAGCTTTTTGCAAGTCTGAGACCAAGTTGATCAAGTTCTTTGCGTTCTTTCTCTCCATGGCCGTTTTTGCACGAGAGGTCAAATCACAACTCATTGCGAGGTGTATCATCTCATTCGGAATTTGGACGTAAGTTTTTGATTCATTCCTGGCTTCGTTTTGCTCGTCCATAGCTATTTGTATCTGAGGAAGGCCATCTCGAGATACGCCATCCTGATTGGTTGAATCTTTCAAAGCTTTTTGTTGGCTCTGATTGGATGATTCCTTGATGACTCCACTAATAACAGAATCGCGATCCTGTCGCCAGTAGTCTAAGGTAACTGTTTCCAGAGCAGTTCTAAGCCAACTGATCAACGTTGATTTTGTTTCTCTCGAAATATCGTTGAGCCATTTCTCGGTTTCACCTTTGCACACGATTGGCTAAAAGCAACTCAAATAGATGTTATGTGGTGGGGTTACACGATAGATAAGTCAAAACAGTGTTAAACACCTGAAATAGCTAAATAACAGTTTTCAAAATCAAAGAAACTGATATTTTTTGGCACAATAAGCAATTTAACTGAAGCCTTCAGTTGATAAATATAGCCAGAATAAAAAACTTTAAAACTTTCCCAGCATTTTATGCTACAGCAGAAAATCGTTTTGAAGCAAAAGGACAGACAGTTCTAGGAAAAATTTGTTGATCATGAAATCAAAAATGAGTGTACATCGGATAAATATCAATTATTATTTGAGAATAGTTACTTTAATCAGATTTCAAGAATAGTTTTGAGCCCAACGTGATACATTGAATTTTAATGTATGATGTGATTAAATTAATTTTACAAGGTTTACATCAAAGCCAACTATAGTAAAAACACGCATCAGTAAACAGCTAGACACAGTGCTGGAATCAATATCCGCATCAATGTTAATTATTCACAGAGATTTGTTACAATTTTTTGCTACAATACAATCGAGAGACACAATGGAACTAACTGAATTAAGTTGTAGTGGTTCTCCCATGTGGCTGTTGATGTGAGTTATTCTGAAGTATTTAGCACCACCACTGTTCACATCATTTGCTCCTTCAATTACATCACTTGACTGGCCATCACTGAGGTCAAAGGTCAAACTGCCTATGTTCTCGTACACCTTGAATAAAACATTACTATTTGCACCTGAATATATATAAAAAGTCCCAACTACCAATTCATATTTAAAAAAAATTATGGCAATGAAAATAATTCTGATGAAAGAATCCACAGGAATCAATCTGCCATGATAAAGGCAATACTAATCAAGAATCCATGGAGGAAAATTGGGATAGAAATTTGTTGGATACATGAGAAATTAGAATCGGATCCCGGCAAAAAAAAATCAATCGAAATTGCATTGAGATTTAAATAATTGAGATGTCATGTGCAAAAATTCACACTGAAAAAGGAAAAGTCAGTCAGAATAAGTATTGCGTTAAACATGACCAAACACTGCCAGACTCATAGATATGTTAGCAATACGATTCAGCAACTAGCACGTTTGACAGGACCCATTATTAAAAAGCTCCTTAAAAATCCTTTCGTTAAACGAAAATGATTTTGCTGGCATGCGACAAAATCCTTGAAATAAAAAGGCCAAATAAAAAAAAACACGAATCAACAAAATATTATAAAAACAAACAACCAATTATTCTCTCCAAAGCTAAAACAACAACCAACCTGGGATCGTCAACAGAAGCTAGGAGAAAGCAAAAGAAATGATCGTAAAAAAGTGAAAAATTTCTCTCAAGCTAATTTTTGAGCAAAAATTATTTAAGGCAAATATTGATGTTATTTCCTATCTCTATTTTAAACTTCAAACGTTGAGAAGGGCAACCTTATCCACAATAATGTAGAAATCAAGTGGCAAAAATGAGGAAAAAGAGAAACGTTAAAGAGCGATAAATTCAAAGTTGAGGAGTCAATGTAACCGAAATTGCGCAAACAAGCTCATCGTAATATTCATTCTCAGATACTTTTATGTTGAAAGCTATTCTGGTGGAAAGCATTCTGATGCATACAATATAGGCAATTGATTCAAAAACATAGAAAGGACCAAAAAAAGTCTACACATTAGGGGAATGTGTTAATAAGTTTTCTCAAACAATTGTTTTGAGAAAACAATTATTTGAGAAAACATTTACTGTTTTGGAGTTTACTGTAGCATTAACATTAACATTGGACATAACATAAAATATTATATTAAACCAGACAAAGAGAAAACATCCTTCCTAGTGCTTTTATCTGCATAAATAAACGTTTTATACAAAAAAATATTTGTAAATTACCCATTCGCAATAAGTAACAGCCTTGAGCAGTAATTTGATATGATATTTCGGGAAGAGACCAAGCATTGATGAGATGAGTCGTTTTCAAATTGCTTTGTTTAACTCTCACAACCTTGAGTATTGGGTTGGTGTGACATTTTGAAAATATGGAGGAAACTTTTGTCAGTTATTTGCAGATATCTTCTATACCAATACAATGCATGATCCTTAAGTTTTGTTTTCTCTAAGAATATATTATTTTTTGGTCCCCCGCCTTTGAGATATTTGTAAACAAAATTGCCAAAAACGGTTTGGCGGGAAATTACTAAATTGAGGGGAAAGGTTGAAGAATTATGCCACCATCATTTTGATTTAATTCTACTCGTCTACGGATTGACAAGGAGAGTGATTTCCAGTGCGCGAAAAAAATTGGTCCCCGACCGTTGCGTTGTGAGATATTTGTAGAAAAACAGTCTTGTAAGCGATTGGGTGGTAAATTGCAAAAAAAAAGAATTTTCTCGAAGGACGTGTTCTTAAGCAAATAAATTGAATGAATCATACCAATCAATCAGAATTTCCTACACGCATGAATACCTCAACCTATTCAATTGACTTCCAGGATTTTACATAGTCAAACTTGTAAAACAATCTGGAAGCCAAACAAAGAGCTCTCTTTATCTCTAATAAAATCATTGTCCTTAAACTAATTTTTAGCTGAATTAAAATGCAATTCTCGCAAAAATCCGACTAAAACATTGGGGTGGGGTATATTATTTCAAACAAAAATATCCTAACTCAATAATTGCTGCACAATTTGAAATTGTTAGCAGAAAATAATGCGCACGTGACCAATAAAGTCATGGCTGCAATTAAACAGAAACCCCACGTACTTTATGCACATATCCGCTGGCTTCATAGAGGTCGCTCCCGACCGCGATGAGGGTAATGACGTCATCATCTGACAGGAAGTAGAATCGGCTGAATCTGCTCTTCCTCTTCTCCAGATTGCGAAGGAGACTCGAGTGGCAAAACTCAAAGTTGTCGAACATCTTCTCTAACGTCTTCCGGATTCCTATAAATATGACTGAAATTTCTCCCCTATAAATTACACTTGCACATTCTAAACGTGGATGGAACAGTTAAAACTTCAAATAACCCAACCAGAGAGATATTTCCAAAAACAGCCATTGGTTAAAACCTACTGTTATAAACTTACAAGCGTTATAAACTACTGTTATTCTTATCAGGAGATAGAATCATATATCGTTTTAAAAGGGTACTAAGTAAATGCCGGATCTATTCTCACCCCCCAAAAAAATTTTTTATGATGCCCTACTAAAAAATTTGGGTTGTTGTAGCACATTACTAAAAAATGCATATGCGTCTGGAGGCGTAAAAGTTATATGCCCACAAAGCTGGGGGCAGAAACAAAATGGATACAAAAATTCCAATGTAAAAAAGTCTTTGCCGAAGCAGATAAACAAAAGAAGTGAAATCAGCAGTTTCACAGTTGATACTAAAAACCCTCAAGTCAAAAATTGATTGATAACACTTGTAACCTTAGCTGCTCGTAACCATATACTAACTAACATTCATAGCTATAGCTACACAGGATCCCTCATTCAAGAAACCCACTGACCTTTGTAAAAGCAGCACTGAAGAATGTTTGGTTTATGAGCTGTGGCTCTCATCAGGGTCCTGAAGTTCTTATTGAGAGATGAGAAGAGAATGGCCTCTTTCGGGAGCACTGTCGCAATCTCAGACTTGGCAAATATCTTGAACAAATAAAAAAAGTTCCAAGCGTCACACTGATCTGGGAATCTGAGTAAATTCTTTAAACAAGCTATTCGTCAACTAAACGTCCATTACAATATGCGGGGTTAAAGTGACACGGGGTCTTTATACTTTTTGCCACAACTCAATATAACCACGGCTCGATTGAACATTAGAGGTTCTATTGGTGTAAAAAAATATATGATCTTTATATTAGCAATGGGAAAATGTAGCAGAAAATCTCTAGAAAAAAGGAGTGTTACCTCATCAAGTTTGAGCCACATGTCCTGTGCCTTGAGCCACACTTTGACAACACTCTCGATATCCTGAAATGGTATCCATGAATCCAGAGCCTCTTAAAATTCCACAGATAATAAACATAACCGACTAACATCGGGTGACTTGCTCTCAAACGACTGGTTAACGGTGTGCTTCGGTACTAGCCAGCGGGGGCTTAGGGATGCATCAGGTGGGTGAGAGTGGAGTGAACGGGTGGTGGTGGTGATGGGGGGGGGGTCAATTGATGTGGGTAGGGTTGTGGAGAGCTGGGCGAGAGGGATCGAAATCGCCGGGCTGGAGGAGGGTGGACGGGGGTTTTGGGGCCCGGGGTGTGGCTGAGGGGGGACAGAGGGGGTCAAACTAATAAGAATAAGAACTGATCTTCACACCTTGAAACTGTCTCCTCAAATCGCCGGGCCGGAGGAGTTCTGGTGAAACGCATACTTAGGGACTAGTAAGACGTAAGGCTCTAAGAGAGCTGCTCCGCCACTCAGTGCCCCCCAAGATCTACCTGTTTATCCCGCTTTTGAGCAAGAAAAATCAAATCTGCCAGACGAAAAATCGGTCAAGCGAAAAATTGGGGAATTAAAAATGTGAACAGTGAAAAAAGAGGAATTAAAAATAATAAATCGCCTTAGATCAATGATGTGTTCAAAATTTCAATGATGTGCTCAGTAACGAGACGCGTATTACCAAAAAGATGTTAAATTAAAATCGTAATTGTTTTCAACATTCCAACATCATCAACCATCTAAAAAACAAAAAAAGTCAGGCAAAAAAATAAAATATAGCAGCACAAGTCCTGACCTACAATTCAATTTTCCTTGACTAAAGAAGACAAATAGATCTAGATATGACTGGAAATGGCCCGAAAAACGATTTAGAAAAAATACGATAAAAAAGATAAGAAAAACAGAAAAAAATTAAAGTCAAATTGCCGCATGTGAACAAAAACGACTATCGAGGAAACAATTTTTTTTCGAACATCTTCTTCTCCCTCCGAATTAAAATACGAGAGAAAACTTTCACTCAACAAAACTAGTTGATTTTTTGCTCAATTTCGTGTTTTGGCGTGACTAAAATCACTACTCAAAATTGACTTTAAAAATAATGAAAATTAGTGAACATATATTAAAGACGATAGCGGAAAGTATTTCGGAAACAACTCGAAAAAAAAATAAACCAAAAACCTCTTCAAAAAACTAGTACCTACTCAAACGACTCATAACAATTTTAAAAAATTATTTGAAGTCATTTCTTTTAAATGAGCTCTTAAAAACAACTTGAATTAAAAAACAAGAAAAAATAATACAAATTTCTTTATATTACAAATGCACTTTAAGCAAAAAAGAAGTTTCTTTAAGCAAATAAAAGTACTTAAATGTTGCAAAAACAACAGGAAAGTCAGAATAGGCTAAGCTAAGAAATTTGTTTAAGATGATAGAAAAAACGAAAAACTGCAAAAAAACTGCAAATAGTTAAAAATTGCTCGATTTTGTCACATTTCTCAACAAAAAAATGCTTGCAAAACAAAAGAGGAGTCATAATAGGCTAAGCACATGTTCAAGAGAATAAAAATGAAAAACTTCACAAAAACGAAACCAGTTAAAATTTTCAAATTTTTTGTCATATTTCTCAACAAAAAGTTTCATAGAAAAAAAAATTTCACTTGGTATCAAATACTCCGTACATCATAGGCCTTTTTAAAATTCCACTTAACGCTGTAAAATAAAACAAAAAACGAAAACGATTGAAATATGCCTAAAAAACAGTAAAATAGCTGAATTAGCTAAAAACCTCTAAATTGGCATAAAACTCACATTATATTACCAGAAACCCTCAAATTTGAAAAGCCCTAAAAATAACACAAGATCATAATCAAACTTCTTAAACAAAACAAATTGAAAACAAACAAAAAAATCTTAAATAAAAGAAATCAATTTTATTCATGAATTTTGAAAAACCAAACGTATAACCACGAATAGATTGTAACATGCTCTGTAAATGGGGATGTATAACGTACTGGGGGAACAAACGGAAAAGATCCGAATCGAAAAATAAAAAATTCCTCATGAGAACGAAAAAAATGAAAAAGCCTTTTTTGATACAATTTCTTCGGTAACTCTTAAATCGCAGAATTTTTTATTTCAAAAAACAGCTATCCTCATGTTAAAAATGTGTTTTATTCTTTTTAAAACAAAAACATAATTTTTGATATAAAAACGCAATGTTTTTTAATCACCGCAAAAGTAATTATATTTTAATCTGAATCTGAAGTCTACCAAAATGTTAGAGAAATTCAATAATATATTTGACAATTATCCAGCAAAACAGCTTCAAGTTTATAGTATAGCCCAATAATCTTTTCTCAGACAACAAATGAAACAATTTCGTTTACAACTTTAAGAGGCGTGTAGGAACATTCTGTGCTACGCAGATCATCTTACGAGAAGTCTCGTTCTAATTCACGTTAAATTTTTACTGCATGCAATTCAATTAACAAAACAGCTGTACTAAGATGGGGGGTCAATCGATGTGGGTAGGGTTGTGGAGAGCTGGGCGAGAGGGATCGAAATCGCCGGGCTGGAGGAGGGTGGACGGGGGTTTTGGGGCCCGGGGTGTGGCTGAGGGGGGACAGAGGGGGTCAAACTAATAAGAATAAGAACTGATCTTCACACCTTGAAACTGTCTCCTCAAATCGCCGGGCCGGAGGAGTTTTGGTGAAACGCATACTTAGGGACTAGTAAGACGTAAGGCTCTAAGAGAGCTGCTCCGCCACTCAGTGCCCCCCAAGAGCTACCTGTTTATCCCGCTTTTGAGCAAGAAAAATCAAATCTGCCAGACGAAAAATCGGTCAAGCGAAAAATTGGGGAATTAAAAATGTGAACAGTGAAAAAAGAGGAATTAAAAATAATAAATCGCCTTAGATCAATGATGTGTTCAAAATTTCAATGATGTGCTCAGTAACGAGACGCGTATTACCAAAAAGATGTTAAATTAAAATCGTAATTGTTTTCAACATTCCAACATCATCAACCATCTAAAAAACAAAAAAAGTCAGGCAAAAAAATAAAATATAGCAGCACAAGTCCTGACCTACAATTCAATTTTCCTTGACTAAAGAAGACAAATAGATCTAGATATGACTGGAAATGGCCCGAAAAACGATTTAGAAAAAATACGATAAAAAAAATAAGAAAAACAGAAAAAAATTAAAGTCAAATTGCCGCATGTGAACAAAAACGACTATCGAGGAAACAATTTTTTTCGAACATCTTCTTCTCCCTCCGAATTAAAATACGAGAGAAAACTTTCACTCAACAAAACTAGTTGATTTTTTGCTCAATTTCGTGTTTTGGCGTGACTAAAATCACTACTCAAAATTGACTTTAAAAATAATGAAAATTAGTGAACATATATTAAAGTCGATAGCGGAAAGTATTTCGGAAACAACTCGAAAAAAAATAAACCAAAAACCTCTTCAAAAACTAGTATCTACTCAAACGACTCATAACAATTTTAAAAAATTATTTGAAGTCATTTCTTTTAAATGAGCTCTTAAAAACAACTTGAATTAAAAAACAAGAAAAAATAATACAAATTTCTTTATATTACAAGTGCACTTTAAGCAAAAAAGAAGTTTCTTTAAGCAAATAAAAGTACTTAAATGTTGCAAAAACAACAGGAAAGTCAGAATAGGCTAAGCTAAGAAATTTGTTTAAGATGATAGAAAAAACGAAAAACTGCAAAAAAACTGCAAATAGTTAAAAATTGCTCGATTTTGTCACATTTCTCAACAAAAAAATGCTTGCAAAACAAAAGAGGAGTCATAATAGGCTAAGCACATGTTCAAGAGAATAAAAATGAAAAACTTCACAAAAACGAAACCAGTTAAAATTTTCAAATTTTTTGTCATATTTCTCAACAAAAAGTTTCATAGAAAAAAAATTTCACTTGGTATCAAATACTCCGTACATCATAGGCCTTTTTAAAATTCCACTTAACGCTGTAAAATAAAACAAAAAACGAAAACGATTGAAATATGCCTAAAAAACAGTAAAATAGCTGAATTAGCTAAAAACCTCTAAATTGGCATAAAACTCACATTATATTACCAGAAACCCTCAAATTTGAAAAGCCCTAAAAATAACACAAGATCATAATCAAACTTCTTAAACAAAACAAATTGAAAACAAACAAAAAAATCTTAAATAAAAGAAATCAATTTTATTCATGAATTTTGAAAAACCAAACGTATAACCACGAATAGATTGTAACATGCTCTGTAAATGGGGATGTATAACGTACTGGGGGAACAAACGGAAAAGATCCGAATCGAAAAATAAAAAATTCCTCATGAGAACGAAAAAAATGAAAACGCCTTTTTTGATACAAGTTCTTCGGTAACTCTTAAATCGCAGAATTTTTTATTTCAAAAAACAGCTATCCTCATGTTAAAAATGTGTTTTATTCTTTTTAAAACAAAAACATAATTTTTGATATAAAAACGCAATGTTTTTTAATCACCGCAAAAGTAATTATATTTTAATCTGAATCTGAAGTCTACAAAAATGTTAGAGAAATTCAATAATATATTTGACAATTATCCAGCAAAACAGCTTCAAGTTTATAGTATAGCCCAATAATCTTTTCTCAGACAACAAATGAAACAATTTCGTTTACAACTTTAAGAGGCGTGTAGGAACATTCTGTGCTACGCAGATCATCTTACGAGAAGTCTCGTTCTAATTCACGTTAAATTTTTACTGCATGCAATTCAATTAACAAAACAGCTGTACTAAGAAAACCGAGCCAAGTTTATTTTTTTAGAATGAGCTATTAGCATTATTTAGCGACCCATGAAAAACAATTTTCTAAAGCTAACTTGCAACACAAATATAAATATGCTGGTATTTCATTTTAAAAAGCGTTTTTGAAGGCACAAAAGTACAGAAAAGTTTATTAAAAATCAGAGAAACCAATAAAATTGAAAAAGTTTTGTCCATAATCATATAAACTTTTCCAGGGGTTTCATGGTACCAGTTTGCATCTCTCAGTATCAACAAAAATTTTCTCGTCAAATAACAACTCAGCCTGGCTTCTACTGGGTGGTAAAAATGTACTGGGTGGTAAACTGTGATTTTTTCAACATAAGTGTTCATCAATTTCTCAATTTATGCTTTCGCGTCTCTGAAAAGGCTCTACATTTTATCAGAAGGAACAAAATTACCTTTGTGAATTTAACTGCTTCTTCAAAAAAGATCAAATCGCAGCCAATGCGCTTCAAAAACAAAATGGCTTTCTTTGACACAAGTCGGACGGATGAAGGTGCAAAAATTCGTAAGCATTCTCTGAGCTAATGTCAATTGAGCAATAAAACTGCGTTTGATTCCTTTTTTGCAAAAGTTTCTTCCACCCATCAGCGGAGACAAGATATCTCAATCAATTCACAAATTGGCTTAATCAATGAACAGTGAGTAGTTGTGAACGGAGCTGAAAGAAATGTGCAAACCTAGAATTGTTCCGGTCGACACTGCTCACTTTAATATCACGGCGATAGTCAGCTGCATAAAATTTTCATTCGAAAACAACACAGACGCATGGATATTCTAACCGCCAACAAAAATCTAAAACTAAAAATCTAAAGTTAAAAAAATATCTGAACTTTATGCTTTATTGTAAGACTGTTTAGTGGTGCCTGAAGTCTAAAACTACCATGAACCTAAATTATTTCGAGCAAACTTTTAAAAGAACGTCCGTGCTTTCAAGTTAACATGAAAACACAAATCTTACTCAAGGTCCACTTTGATTTACACAGCCTCACTTCACGACTCATACCAGGCGAATCATAATCGGTTGGCTTTATCAATCATAGTCTTTAGGCTATAAAATGGTCGTAACAGTTTAGAGAAAAGTTGCAGTACCTGCAGGATGCTCTGCCACTTAATGATCTCGTCTAGGAATGAGCCTGCATCCTTGTTGTGTCTCATCCTCTCCAACTCCACCTGATGTGACTCCAGCTTCTCAAACACCTCCTCACACTTGTCCAGTAGGAACATCTTGTGGCTGTACTCCGCCTAGTTAAAATTTAAAGCAATGGTAATAGAATGTAGACAGGGTTCATCCTACTTAATAATACTACTGCGAAATAATACCCCCTAATCATATATGGTTTATAGATGAATTTTTGCTTTACATTGCTTATTTATGATTTTTGCATATTTTTGCTATGCTAACTAAATAATTGTAAATGGTCTTGAATTTGGTTGGTAAGAGTAGTTATTTTCAAACCAGAGCAAAATATTGCTTTTGTAATGGTAGATCATTGACCTTATATAGCAACAATGAAAGCGGAAGATGTGCTGAACAAAGATAATTCTAACTTTTAAAAACTTACAAAAAATATTGAGGAAATGAAAATCCGGTTTAAATAATACAAAAAAATATAGATGTTTCAGGTGAACAAATTGGAAGTAAAAATCAACTCTTTTCATTGGTTGTTACCAGATTATTCACTTCTAATTTATCTATTCACTTCTTATTCACTTCAGATTATTCCACAAAATAAATTACAGCACATACACTATTATTTAATGTGTAAAAATGGAAGTGACGCAATTTCTGACATGAAATAAGGTATTAGCAATTTTCCAAATATTGATACCTCCTCTAGCAAATATGCGCGTGTTAAGCTGACTTTTTACTTGTGCTGACTTTTTTACTGGTGACTTTTAACGTTTTTCGTAAAATCAACCAAACACCTGTTATTCGATCTAACCAGAAGGCAAGATTCCGTGGAAGGCACAGAATCGTTCTAATTTAGCATCTGTAAGCATATAATGCATCTTAACACATCTGAGTCTGATGAAAAGTTAGCGTTACAGATAAATTGTGCTTTAGGTGCTTGGACATTCAGTCAAGATAGCAACTGTTTTACAAATCAAGAGCGACAAACTTTACCAAAAATGAAACTGCAATTTTGCAAAAATTGTCTTATTTGCGCCTGATTTTTATCAAAACTGTTAACAAAAGCTTTCGCAATGATACCGACATAAATCAGTTGTGTCTGATTTTTTTGTATAAATTGCAGTATTGATTCTGCTTCATCCGTTCATCCAGTCAGCGCTCATAATTCTTAGCAGACGTTCAGAACATTGACAATTTTAAGGTCAACTCCCGTTCTGTCCTTGATATTGTGTGTTTCATCATCAAAACACTATGGCATTAAAAAATAAGAAACATCACATGCAAACTTTTCATCCTGCCCTGTATTCAGCAAAACTTTCTCAAGACTGCCGAATTTTTGCCGTAAAATTTTGTTTCACAAATGCAGCATCATTGGAAATTAAGGCAAATGATATTGTTATTTGACCTCATCATTGATATAGTGTCTAAAACCTATAGTCAGAGGGAACAGTTACTCAATTTCGCCCATTTGCTTACTGAGTAAGGTCAGTTTAAAAGTATTTCAAATAGAATGGATGAAAGCAACTAGCAAATAGAATTCACAATGATCCCACCCAAAAATGTTCAAAAAGAGGTAAAAGTAGGCGAAACAAGAAAAGTTAATTTGACAAAACAACCTAGTGTGACGAGACCTGAAATAGAATTCGAAGAAATGTCAAAATTACATACCTGCCTACCTAGCAGATTTGACAAAAAGAGGAGATTTTATTTTTCAGAAAAGCAAAGGAACCTAAAACATTTTAAAATATTAAAACATCAACTCCAAAACTTTATATCTTTAAGCTCAGGCGATCTCAAACAATATATTGAAACAAGGAGGCTCGGTAATGTGCGTTTGCACATGATTTTCCGACCCCGCCCATCCACGTTTTGATTTATTAGTCTACCAAATCAGGAAGAGAAAGAAAAGGTTCAAAAACTCGCATCAAACTCTCAGCAAACAATTAAGTGAAAAAATAAAGCTGGATTAGAGAGCTGATGAGACTTTCCATCAATGAGAGTACTGGATGCGATACACCCAAAAACAAATACTAGCAAACATTAACTCAGCCCAAAACAGAAAAATGAAAATATTTAAAAAAAACAGAAAAAAAACAAAATGAAGAAGGAATCCGATAAAACCTCTCAATAAAACAACTTGGTGACAGGCCGACAATAGTGAGCAAAAAGTAAAAAGTTCAAAAATACAATTCTCAATTTTTGAAAACAACCAATTTCAAACTGATTGAAACCACTTCGTATCAACTCGGCTCATTAGGGAGGCTAATTTATACGTGAATCAATAGAGACTTGTCGTTATCCGTAATATGCTGGACGACAGCAAAACTAACAGCGCCAATTGGGTCAACCCATTAGTGTAATAATCTAGAAAGAAAAAAGAAAACTTAGAGTGAGCGAATATCCAAAAATCAAACTTTTTTAATAAAAATGCGTAGTACCAAAGCCAAGAATCCATTGGTTTAAAAAAAACTATAAAAAAATTGAATATTGGTTTACTGGAAAGAGGATGCAACTTATCGTTACAGAGACCAAGCTACAAAATTGAAAGAAATAATATAAAAGTGACAAAGCTCAAAAACCAACTGATTTTTTTGAAAGAAATATTTTCAAAAGTTCCAACAAAACATAAGCTTCAAACTTTAAACAAAAACAGATCAATTTGCACCTGCTCAGGAATCCAGTTGTGCTTGTTAGTATTGAAGCCAAATCATAGGACAACAAAACAGCAAATACGGATAAATTAGAAACTTCACAAACAATTTATCGGAACCATAGTGTTCAAGCCATTATATCTATAATACATTGAAAAACCAAAAAAACTTGAAACTGACGAAAGCGATTAAATGATTTGATTTAATCGCTTTTGATTTAAACTGGGTCTTCTAGGTAAAGCGTCTTGGTGGAAAAGACAACAAAAGGAACCACAAATACTGACCAGTATCGAAAACACAAATTTCATATGAGTACACATTTCCAAGCTCTATAGATATCTGTCAAAACGTTGAAAACTGCAGAAATAATGTTTAGAGCAACAGAAAATTGATTCGGAAGTCAACAAAAATATTTACTTTGCGCATTTTTTCAATGCCAATTGGAGCTATAATTAATATGATTAGTTGAAAAAGGAATAAATAACTACCTCAAATACAGGAAAACCTGCAGAATTCACAAAACTTTCATGAAATTTCGTAGTAAGAAAGCCAGAATAACATTACTTGAAAATAAAACCAATGTAATGAGTAATTTTTCCTCCATTTGGAATAGAATTTGCCCTGTTTAAATTGAGACTAAACTAGACGTGGACAGAAAGAAGATTAAAAAATGACAAAACTCAAAATTTCATTAACATTCTCTTAAAAGAAATACATTCAAAATCATAAGAGGCATTAGATAATAACTGATGGCATTGCATAGTATCAACTGCAGCTTTTTATGAACCCACTGAAGTTTTACATAATAAAATGTAGTCATAGGGCTGCATAAAGTATTACAAATGAATCCAAAACAAAAAGAAATCATTTAAAATTTACGAATATACATCTTCAAAGACAAAAAAACTATGAGCTTTTCTCTGAAGACAAACTATATTTTCATTCGGCTTTATTTTATTGTGAATAGGATTGATAGTCACTGATTGGACCTTGATTTGAAATAATTCATGTCAGTAATCAACAAAAAGCTGCGAAAAAAATTTGGAAAAGTCTGCGCCCTAGCGCCCTAATATAATCCAAATAATTATTGATTGTAAGAATCCATGATGAGTTGAACCCTAGCCCTGATTTTTCACAGCGTCCAACAAAAACAATTAATTAGTACATATATTTGCAAAAAAGAACAATTGGTAAATGAAGTATTTCAAAAAACCACAAACAAATAAACCACACTTCGTATAATTTTTTGGTTTAATTTTCAAAAACCGGCAGAAATTTAACACCAGAAAACTCCTACAGGAAGCAAATGAACAGGTGTCTTTTTAGGAGATTTCAAAGATTGTGGCAGCAGATGTTACGTCTCCACTTCCTGCAAATTCAACGAATTTGGAAACAAAAGCCTATTTGTAGCCTTTTTTGAGTTAAGAAAACTGACAAATTCGAAAAACTTAGCAAAAAAAAATATCAGCCAAAAAGCTCGATAAAAACAATTTGACGAGTCTTCGGTATCCTTAACCGTAAAACCAATAACATTGTTTTTAAAAATTTTAACGAGTTTTAGCAAAATTAACGAAAATTTGGTCTAAAATTACGGAAAAAGTGACTAAAAACGGCGGAATTACGTCTAATATTCACAGAACTTCAAACCTCGATAACTCCCTACAAAAAGCGAAAATTGATTAAAAAAAATGTTTTTAATTCCATATTTTACGCTGGACGGGCTTTCTAATAATACCACTCACAACTCTCTACGATGATTATATCGATCGGCGACAATTGTCTGAACAAAAAAAACCCATTTGAGTATATAGTTCCTCTCCGCACTTGTGGGTCGGAACAAAAGCAATATATGGTAACTATGAGCACGTGAGATGAGGGCAAAATCAAAAAGATTTTTGAAATTAGTAGTTCTCCTAAGTAGAGTAACCTATTAAAAAACAACGCATATTTGGAATCGTTCAAGAGAACAAATTATCAAAAAAATATTAAAATAACTGAATTTGGAAAAAAATAAACTCATGGCTCGAATTGGAGGGCAATTTTAAAATTCCAAGAAATTTCCGAAAAATGGTATGAAAATAGTTAAACTTAGATTGACTTCCTAGTCAAAGCTAAGAGTCTATAATATTCTATATTTTTTACAGGCAGTACATTTTGGTTGAAAATTTTAGAAAAACTGGTAGTAGAATTTTCAAAACATCATAAAAGTATAAGATTTTAAGGCTTTCTTTTCAAATTCATTAAAAAATCTTCTATAAACGGTACGGAAAATGCATATACTGGTTTTTCAACGTGCTTTGATTTAAGTGTTTAAAACCAAGAAAATTTAACTCAAAACAGCAGTAATGCTTTACCTTGAAGTACTCGTTTTTTTATTGCTAATGTTAACTATTTGGCTTTTTGGCTACAACTTACATCTTGTCAAAAAAGTTGCCTAACTTCTTAGCAAATGATAGGCAATCATTGTTTATTCAAATTGCATATTAGTTAGAAAAAAACAAATCTGAGAAAGAGCTAAACTGTTCGAAAGATTAAAATGCAAAAAGTGTCTAAGAAGTAGTAATACAGGGCTAAACGAAGCCCACATTTATCTGACAAAATGAAAAACAGCGAAGCAGGTACTAAACAAAAAAAGAACACAAAGAATCTGAATTTCGGCCTGTTTTGAATAGAGGAAGACAATCTTGTTTTCATAAACGTATGGCCCTACATAATGTAGAATAGTCAGAAATATTATTGTCCAATTCTCTGATTGGTACTATTGCAAAAAATTTAAGATAAACCATATGCAAAACACTAAAATTAAAAAAATAAATGCTCTGTAAGACAAAAAAGGAGCTTCTTGACAGGCCAATGTTCACTTCGGTGACAAAATTTTGTTGGCAAATCAATCTAAACTAAGCACTTTAGGAAGGCACTTTATGAAGTTTTAAAAAATGAGAGCACCTATGGGAATAAGAAATGAGTGAAAAGTAATTTGATCATCGCGTTATTAAAAATCGGGTTGTTCAGGCAATTATTTATCAGGAAATCAGATTCATTGGAACATATATATTGTGGCAGTGGCACGTCTGTTTGTTGAAACTCTATGTTATAAACAACTTTCTGGGGGGGGGGGGGGGGATGGGGGATAATGGCTAGAAATGATCGCAACACACGTAATGAACACAGCAGCGGTGAGATCTGCTTTTATAATACTGATTAACTGTTTCAGCTGCCTTAGGGCGCTCAGGTATCGTAAAGGGCTATAAATTCGTTTGTCAGACAAGCAATTAATATTTGACTGGAACGATTTACCAATAATTTTTTTGAAAATTAACAGAATTTAGGGAAAAGTTACCAATGATTAATCTTTTAAAGGGGACCCTTGTAGTACTGTGAGTGGATTGTAGTTTTATGTCTTAAAAAAATTGTAGTTTTTTATTGTAATTTTTTATGTCTAAAAATTGTAGTTTTATGTATAAAATATAACCTTCCTTTTTCGTTCTTATGTCCCCCCAAACTTGATTATTAAAATAATCATTTCTGCTCACAACGCCCTGGCTTCCATTGTTT
This sequence comes from Convolutriloba macropyga, assembly GCF_964194025.1. Taxonomy (NCBI): domain Eukaryota; kingdom Metazoa; phylum Xenacoelomorpha; order Acoela; family Convolutidae; genus Convolutriloba; species Convolutriloba macropyga. The sequence goes on from NC_134470.1 coordinate 30,164,582, forward strand.
ATAATTTGATTGGAAATGAATGATCTCGTTGGAAATTCAGTGTTCCCTTTTAATAAGAAAGTCTTAAGTTTGCGACCACGGATATACCTTCTTTACGCTGTTTTATAAGCATTTTTTGAAGTAATGCGTTCTTAATTGACCGACCAGAGCTCGGGGAAATGTTCAGCTTTAATTCTCACTCATTATGCCTGTTTGGCGTCCTCCCTATAACCAAATTACTAATATATAGCAATTCAAATGTAGGCTCAACTTGTGCCATATTATCTCAAGAAACCGCGTTTTATAATGTATTCAATTCACTATCGCCCATTTGTTATACTACCTCTTCTGATTAATTTTATACAAAAATCTTTAGTTTAAGATAAATTATTGTAGACAAATGTCTGTCCACTAAATAAATGAAGTTGAAATAAAATATACTTAAGGTTTTTGCTTACCGATTTACACACTTGGAGTTCAATGTTCGGGACCAAAGTTTGACACTTATGTGTCCATATCTAACGCGCAATCCGATCGCCTTTTACTATCGAATTCCGGATATGGATAATACTTTCTATCAAATCTTTTTCCAGCCCCTCTGCTCAGGTGGAGGGGATTCAATCCACATTATCATTAAACAAACAAAGTTAACTACCTAAATATATTTAATGCGCAGGGAGAATTTCAGTGCACTAGGGAACTTTTACAGAGTAAGGTAATGGATTTTGCCGCAGAACAATGTACAACTGTGATGTGTTTGTTTTATAGTACCGGTTTGTCCCGAACGTGGCTGAAAACTTGACTCAATGTCGAGGCTGGCTTGTCTAGCATTTGGGCCACTAACTGGTCCAGGTTGAACTGACACAATCAAATAAAACAATACGTGAATTTTTTTAACTACGATCCGAATGCAAAAAACATAGCTAACCTAGTGTTAATCTTACGAATCTAACTGTAGCGCTAGTTATCATTGAAATTTAAGTCGCGATTTATCTGAAGAAAGTGACCAAATTATACTAGGTAAGGAGAAGAGTAGAGGGGAATACATTTACCTTACGCCACAAAATAATAGGTCTCAACCCGTAGAACTGATAAACAGATTGAAACAATAAATCTGGCTGAGACTAATAACAAACATAACTAATACTCTTTATAAATCCTGTTAAGATTATACGCTGCACGTGTGACATTTACAGTTCCATATAATGTCTAGATAACCAGTTGAAGCAAAAAGGCGGAAACTCCAGTCACTAAAAAACAATTTGCAGTTGAGCATCCTAGCTCTCACCTCAGTCTGGACATTGGCAATCTCCATTGGCAGTGAGGACAGACTGATTCTCCTGGCCCTCCCCGGAGTGACCAGTCTGGCAGAGCTGGCTCTGCTCCTGGCAACTGCACCTCCTCCCAGACTTGTCGCATCATCGCCAGGAGCTGCAATACTCATGACTTTGTCACGACTAGCACGGCGAGAGGATCTTCTGCTGGTTGTATCCGGTTCCTATAAGGGAAAACGATCCTCCAATAATTCAATGTGTCTGCTCAAAAATTTTTAACAGCTGAAACAGAAATGTTTGCTGGCGCAACTAGATCAAATATATAAAAACATCCCGACAAAATTTAAGCTCTAGGCAATGCTTTCAATATTTATTCACAGCTGTTCGGACTCCGATTAAAAAATGAACTAAATAACTTCAGGATATAAATTGAATGAATCTCTGCACAACTTAAAATTCGGCAATCATGAAATAACCAATTCTCAGAAGTAAATCATATTTGCTGCCTTTTTCCATCTAGGAGAGTAGCCTACAATTTATCTAAAATCATTAAAAACATTGATGACGAAATATTTATTGTTCTCGTGGTATGCAGTTACACTTCATCAAGAGTTACCGTTTGTAGTTTTGCGCTATTAACTTTGCATATAGCGACAAAGCAGGAAAAACATTAAAAAATATATATGAAATCGAAATCAGCCAACACAAAGAACCCTGTATATCGGATAGATCCCCTTCTGCAATGAAGCAAATGAAATTAGCACATGTTTACGAAGGACCAACACTGCCTTAGGTACGGATCTTCCAATGATACGATAACCACAACAGCGGAGATTCATCTTGAGATGCAGTCAAAAAATCCAAGTCTTTACAAACCTTGAACCAGGACAACCTTCCCTAAGTTGATTTAGAATTGGTTGTACACTGAGCTAAGTGCTTCAAAATAAAACAATTAAAGTAGCTAAAAGTCAATTGAAACTCAGTGCGTAACAATAGATTGATCAATATCACCGCCGCCTATCAAAACTTTTTCAGAGTCCTGTTCTGCATTAGCCATTCAAAATGATAATCCAGTTAAACAGGACAGACATCTGGAGTATTTTGCAACTTAGAAGAGTTGATTCAAACCAAATGAGCGCCAATAGCGTGAGCACGTAAACCATACCTAAATAAACTATCAAAAACAAGTGCCCAAAATTCAGTTTCAATTAAAACCCCAGTAACAGAGCTTCAAAAAGTATTATTACGAAAAAAATAGAAGAACACCCATAACTCAATGCTTCAATGACTCAAGGGAAAAGCTAATATCAAAGAGGGAAGAAAAGGTAAGGAGAAAAGTTAAGATCAAATCAATTTTTACATAAGAAGTGCTTTTATAGAGTGACATCCCATCAAGCAGTTACTTAGAAGCGTGAGCTGTCCACTTTCAATTCAAAAGATTATTTCATTGGATCAACTGGGTCTGCTTGTGAGCATTTCGAGTCTAAATGAACAATTTTTTCAAACTGAACGTTTTGGCTTTTGCGAAGACAATTTGTTTTACAATTATGTAATTTGTTCACATGATGCTGAGGATATCTTATTTTAAGGTTTTATCCAGTCTTGGAAAGAATAAAAATTAGTGGGGATAGAGTAGTTATATTTTAATTCAGTGGTACTCCTACCAAACATGACGCAAAAGTCCCCTTGATTCATTTGGAAATAGAAAAATTTCGACAATTGCACCGAAAAAAATTTTATACGATACACCTTGCGTCGATTTAATTCAGTTCATTCTGCGAAATTATATTCTCAGGATTCAATAGCAACCAAACAGCAAGGAATTGCTCTTACATTGAATAGACTTTTCTATAATTTGTCTGATCAAAATCGAAAACTAGGATAGGATAAATAACGTTCTCAATTCAAATTTGAAATTCTCTTGGTTTCAGCATTAATAAGAAAAAGAACTGGACAAATCGGACGAATATTAAATGGATAGGATTGCTTAAATTATTTTTCCTTTTTTCACCTCGTAAATTTTAGCTTTTTTTTCTTTTTTTTCACCTTGTGAATTTTTGAACAGCAAGCAGATCAGACATTATAACTAAAGATTTCAGACAAAATTGGGCAAAAATTTTAAAAAAATAATTGTTCTAGCTTTATTTGCATTGGTAGGTGACAGCCAAGCGCAAGTGGTTTGGTGTGATATTTAGACAAAATATCAAGAATGGACGGAAAAAATGTTCAAAAACGCATATTTTAATCCCAATAATTAAATTGTTTATATTAGTCATGGGTAATTTCGATCTAATTGTTTCATCTACTGGCCATTCGCAAATTAGGTGTTTAAGAGTTTCAAAATCATGTTCACAAGAGTAGCATAGTGAGTGCGTCGTTATATTCTTCAACCATCTGTTTGGCATGTCCAAAAAACTATTCAAAAATAGTAGGTATAGAACATTTTTTATATCGAAAAGAGTTAAAGTTTGTATATTCCAGATGTTTATGACAAATTTAAGTATTTTATCAGAACACTTTTGATTTTAAGATGTACAAAAGGTCTTCAATCTTTCATCCATTCTTCCATTGATCTTCAATACGCAATTTTAACCTTAAATGTTTGCTCTAAGAGTGTATTTTTGAAACAATTTAGAAGAGAGAAAAAATTTGGTAACCGTCCGTTAGGTTCTGGAATAGTTGTAAGAAGCTGAACAAAAAAGGGATAGGGTGAAATTGCTGAAATGCGGGAAAAGTTGGCAGACTTATGCTACACCCATTTTGCTTTTATTAAAAATTTTATGGCTCATTAAAACATTTGGCTTAAGGATTGTTTTTTTTTCAAAAAAATCAATAAGTCAAAAGGGGTTTAATATATTCACAAAAAAATACTCAAAGGCCATTTGGCTGTTTTTAGCGATTTAGCTGTCATTCTGTTTCTTATCAGCTACCCTATAACATAATCGCCAACAATTTGTTTCTCCCCTCTGAAAACTCACCTCTGAAATACAAACTCCGAAAATAAAAAATGGCAAAGAACAAAATTTCAAAAGAAACTCATGACGAAAAATACGCCAATGAGGGCCCTCAAAATAAAGAAATCTGATGAGATATGCTTCTTATCCACCACTATATAATAAAAATCAAAATTGGCTCTGTGCCTAGGACGAGAAATTAAAAATTGAAAAATATATAATTCTTCATTACCATTGAATAAATGAAGTTTATTTAGTTGTTGGCTCCGTCCGAAGTGATATTTACAGTAAGATTGGAGTTAACGATGAACAAGGCGACCCATAAATATGAGGGGGTATATGTCGTCAAATGATCAATACCAATTGAAATGAAAAGTTTGAATTGCAAAATGCAAATAACTAACAGCTTCATCTTCAGGCGCTTCTAAAAAGTCCTTCTGTTGTTCTTGCATGGCCGACTTTACATGCTCCTTCATTGTGAACACTTTTCCCAACCATATCTCCTCCAGTCTTTTTAGCATCTGCTCTATTGTGACGTCACCCTGTGCTCTAGACACTATCTTGCGGATGTCTTCTGCATACACTGGAACAGAGAGTAATGCAAAATCAAGAGTAACTTGAAACTAATCGAAAAACAGCCCTTATCTAGATAAAGTACCTCAAAAAATAAACTGCTTCGATGCATAACTTGCTTAGGCTTTTAACGCTTATTGATGTATTTGTGTTCAACATATTAAACTCCAACATATCTCCCTTGCATCACCAGAAACCTAATCTTACTATCAAACTGTAAACAAATTTGTCATTGCTTGCCATGAAATAGCAACTTAGTTAACCGCAATTTTTAAAAAATGATATCAGCTGTTGCAGCCTTTTTTAAGAGTTCGACACCAAAAATAGTAAAAAAAAAAAAGAAGTTAACATGCCCACATAAAGTGAAAAGACAAAAAGTTCGAACTATTTGTATTTTCACTTTATGTGGGCATGTTAAATTTTTTCTTCACTTGTGATTTATAAACAGTTCATCAAATGTTTATAAATTAAACCATCAAAAAATAACAGGTGAAGCTCAATGCTACAAGACGAAAACAAAAAACAGCAGGCAGCGATAGCTTTGTAGATCTGCAGCTAGTCTAAAACGACAGTAAAAAAGACAGACCAAAAAAGAAACTTCTTTCTATTAAGGGTTGAGAGGTTAAACTTTTTTGATTAAGAATCTGTATAATTTACTGCTGCTTCTATTAGAACTAAGGAAAAGTCGATTTGAGAGTGCGGAGGTCATTTTTGAAAGTGAGGTAAGTCAGCCTTGACCAAAAACACAATCAAGCAAATGAACAAAAAAAATCTCCACTAAGGGTGAAAAATGACGTCACGCATGCAATTCAGTTGAAATTGCATGAACTAAGGAACAAAAAGTAGATTTGAAGTGATTGTGACGTCTTATGGTCGTAACAAAAATCTTGACGCCGAAATAACAAAACATAGCAGGACAAGTCCTGAAATGCAATCCAAAGAACTGAAATAACTTAGGACTTGGCAATTAATTGCAACACTTTAGAAGCCCAATAAGAACTGTTAGCTTTGATACTATTGAGGCTACGCAACCTCAAGCAGTCCTCAAGAGCAACAAAAACAATAGCGACTATAAATCAACTTTTATTTTTTAGAAGACGAGGTCAAAATTTAAAAAAAAACAAATTCTACGGACACAAGAAAACAATTAACTTCTCTTTTTTCTCATTATCAGTCTGTCATTAAATGTCAACAAAACCTGTCTCTAGTGATATGCAATGATACGACAAAAAAAATTTCGCAAATGACCTCGATATAACTTTTCGCAGGCAAATAGAGTAAAACTCAGAGAACGCAATAGCTACCAACTAATACAGTTACTTCGATTAACTTAATCCCCATTGGCAATCGATGAGACCTGTCATTAATGAGATTGAGGGATCAGACACCAATAAATACAACAAAAACTAGCAAAACCAAAAAAAAATCATTTTTTTAAAAAAAAACGAACGGCGTCTGAGCCACAGAAAGCAATATCTACAAACAGAAAAATCTTTTTGCACTACTTAAAGTTTTCTGATCAACCAGAGAGACCTGACAACAAGGATACTAAGCGATGAGACATAAAGTCAACAAAAATGTAGAAAAACTCAAAAAATCGGTAATATTTCTTGAACAATTAGTATCCAAGTCATAGAAAGCTTAAACTTTGAACAGAAACCATTAAACTGGCCAGATTAACCCCTAGTTGCAATCGATATCACCTGTCCTTAATGAGATTAAGTCATAAGACAACAAAAAACAACAAACTCGTCACACTGAAAAATTCACTTAAAATTTTGTGTGACAAGTTTTAATATAAGTAGTGACAAAGTCATGAAAATTGTTAGCTATTAACTCGAAACAGTAATTAGGTTTTTTTGTTTCATTAGCAACCAATTAGGCTATTCAGTGATCAGACTAAGTGATAAGATAAAACCATTTTCTTTAAACAGGGCAAAATCAAATATTCACTAATAGTAGTGTCAAGTTCATGAGTTTTAGCTGCCCCTTGATGAAAGCAAATAGACGCATTAAAAACACATATGCATCATACTAAAAGCACTCAAGGAGAAGAAACATTGAAAACAGGAGTCCAATTGACGCACGTGAAAAAAATTCCCTCTCAAAAATCGAAAATTTGGTCAAAAAACAATTTCTCACTCCACTTGAAAAAGGTAGTTGGGAAAAAAAATCTTATTTTAAACCTGCTCAATTTTTGACTTCCTTTACTACTTCAGCGTGACTAAAATCACAGCGTGACTCAATAGACTTCTGACCGACTTAAAAAAGCCGAAAAAAGCGTGAACAGATCTGAAAAAAAAGACAGCACACCAATAAAATACAATCCAAGCACTTTGGATTGTAAAAAACCAAAAGAAAGCCAAAAATAGCCTCAGCTATTGCGTTGCGGCTATTCAAAAAATATTTTTGCGTTTTTTGAAATTACATTTTTTTTAATTAAAAATTTCAGTTATATTCTTTTTTAAATCTGGAGTTCCTGTGAGCAGAATTTGCCATGATAAATCAGAGACCCAGAAGATAAAATCTTTTAACTTTTAACTGCATTATGAAGTTCCAAAACCTAAAATCTGTGGGTAAGAGCTTTGGCGGATAAGTTCGTAACTGTCGTCCCTCAGTGCTTTATATAGGACTGTTCCCAGCAGTTATTAGATAATGAGATTTTATAGAGCTCAGATGCTTCTAACGTTTCGAGTGTGAAAAACATGAAAAAGTTGATTCACTCATAATGAAGATCTGCTCTAATGTTACGTAACGAAAACTTGACAAATTCAGAGATACATAATTGCATCTCAGTCATAATCTTATTATATCTGAAATCGAAGTCAACATTTTGTTCTCGAAGTTTTGAAATAGGTTTTTTTCTCGAAGTTTTGAAAAATTAGTTAGAGTATTCTGCTTTCGAAAATTTTTCTTTACGAAACCGCAAATTTTCGACAGACATGCCCCTCCATAAAAAAGAATACCGTATTGAATTAAAGGTTCTACATAATAATTGTAATAAAGCAGCATTTTTTCTTGAAATAAAGAGTTGCAGCTTAAATAAAACTGTTGTTCGAAAAAACCTATGATTAAGAAAATAACCGACGGAAACTCTGCAAACAAACAACTTGGTTGCAATCGAAAGAGTGAACGTTTGCCAACCGTGCAAATTAGTGTTGAGGAGTTTGCCCAATGTCATATATCTGAGTGTGTCCTGGTCTATCTGGATGGCACTCTTGGTCTCCCTGTAGAGCTGTTTCCAGTGTCTCGCTCTCATCGCACTGCTGCTCAGATCCTCCACGAGAGGAAGAACTGCCTTGATCATAGTCACTGATTCTATCAGACTCTCAGTGATGTCCCAGTTCTGGCACTGTTACCACCACCACGACAGTTCGTGATGTTTATTTCAATTGAATTATACTTTCAATTGATATTTCAGAGCTGCGCAATAGGATACGTAAACATGAAAACTCAATTCCCCACCACCAACTTATCAACAATTTCCCACTGTTTTATCTGCATCGTAATTAATTGTTACATTTCAAATCAAAAAGCACGAAACAATATTTTTTCTAATCATTGACATTTCTGTAAGAGTAGAAAGTGTTCAATTGCACATTCTTTTCTTAACCTGAAGCGGAACGTAACAAGTCAAAATGCCTTAATGCAAAAATCACACAGGCGAATGTCATCATGACTCATCATTACTCTATCCTTTATTATGCATATGTATTTGTGTATAATAAACATCATGACTGGTTCAGGATATTGGGCTAGTTGTGTCTCGAGAAGGGTGGCAGACTGGGCGACTTCCTTGGTGTCCATTGAGAACCAGCATGTCTCCATCCAGTGTCTCTTCCACTCACTCACCTTCTCTCCCATGTCCCAAATGGACCACAAGTTATCCAGCTCCTTCTTTACTCTGAAATTGAATGAAAAAATAACTATTCAGCTTTCATCAATATTTGTCAAGCCACAGTGTCAAAATTCTAATTTCGAACAAACTTTTCCTCCAAAAGGACAGAGTATTTCTACTGGGTATATACAAATCCATCGCCAAAAAAAGCACCCAAAGAGCAATTAAACATCATTTGAAGCCAAAAATGAAAATAATACAACATGAATGTGCATATCAAAATTTCAAATGAACTAAACTGACCCCAATACATGACTTGGCACAGCAGGATACGACAATTGCTAGGCATACTTGAGAGGTTAATGTTATGGTTATCACAAAAAGCAATGCAATGACATCAATGCACACGATGGGGATGTTTCAAAATGACCTGGTAATGATTGAGGGGTTCTGGTAACATGAACATGACGTTGAAGTTACCTGGCTGTATAAGACTTCATATCTGGCATTACTCTTCTGCAAAGTAAGTAAAGGCATCAGAACAAGAAGACTCGCGTACCTTTGTGAATCACAAAAAAAGTTCGAACAATCAGTCAGAGAAAAAATGGTTGGTTGAATCCAGGACGAGCAATAGTAAATATGTAAAAACTGTTTTGAAGTCGCCAAAATTATACCAAAACTCAACTCTTTCATCGAATTTCCCTAAAGGATAGGGTTGTTATGGTACTCTCAAAAAGCAGCATTCAGAAATATTTCTTAAACAAAGATATTTCAGCATGAACTGAAAAAAGTTTTTCTGTAAAATTTTTCCTCGGCCTGATGACACCCGTTTCTGAAAAACAACTTCAGTAAAAAAATTTAGAACAGAAATCTGTTTTCTAGGCACAGGCTTAGGTTTTTCAAAAAAATGTGAAAAAAAATCGGTTAATTTTGCAAATAATTGAGATCACTGATTATTTGAAGCCGAACAAGTAAAATATTGAACGTTTTCGTAAACTTTCTAAAGAGGGGGTACGTCGACCCAAAACCTTTTCCATTCGCAAAAGGTAATTTTAAAAGAACGTGCGATTCAAAAATAATCATCACGTCATCGACTGTTGGAATGAGATATTCGGAAGAAATCGAACTGTAAACAATTTGACGAACAGTTTCTAAAACATTGAAAAACGCCCAGGATTTCATAACCAATATTTCTTTCGAAATTGATAATTCACTTGATTTAGCTATCTTGTTGTCAGCTTTAATTCACTAAATTAATTAAAATGGGAACAAGGAAACGAAAAAGTCAGCGCTAACGAAACTTATGCTCAAATTTGAGAGTCACTGGAAGCAACAGGAACAATCAACAGAATTTATAAACTTAAGAAATCAGATGTTTGTGGTTTTCTTCCCAAGAATTAAGTATTCTGTTGTTTTTGTTTTTAAGTATGTCAAATTCGGTCAAATCTTAAAAAGCACAATTAGATCAATTTTCGAATGAACTAGGATTGGGCAATAGGTTGAGCTTAACTGGTTAAAAATATGAGCAAAAAACTTCCTTTGAAAAAGATGCTGATCGATTTAAAAGTTAAAACAATGTGAGAATGTTCCTATGCATTTCAGTTGAACTAGGAAGTAGATAACATTGTATGACGATGCTAAATTTTGATTGGTTGAAAAAGACTTTTATAAATTCATACAGCACGCATTTTATTATCTTGAAATTCAGACAGACGATTGTGCTCAGTACAGTTCAGTTGCTTTCCATATTACTTGAATTGAAAAACTTGTAGCAGAAAAAGAGCGTTTTTACCGAACCCGCGCTTCGAATAGCACTTAGCAAAAACTTGCAATTAAAAGCCTTTATTAGAAAGGATATTGCAACGATAACTCTGTCTTCATACAATATAGTACTTGGCACTAGCACCTACATAGCTGCTTCTAAAAAGATAGAAAAGGTAGAAGCAAACTAAGAAGAGAGTTATCATATGGCGACAGAGATGTTGAACGCTAACTTCTGTTAAAAAGAAAGAAAAATTTGCAACTGATGGAATTAGCCATTAACGGAAAAACTTACAATCTTCGAATCATTAGAAAAACAAACACCGGAATTAGCCTTTATTTTATCGCACAAGAAGACAATCAAACCGATATCAAACGGATCCGTATTACAAAAGACTCAGAACTTTACAATTTCTTTCAAAACTACCGAATTCGAGAAATTAACCAAACCACAAGCACAAACCAACTTTACCCATTCAAAATTATTTGAGCATCAACCTCTTTGTTTTGCTAGCAAAGAGAAAATACAACGCAAGCCACAACAGTACTTCTATGACACTATTGGAAGGCTATCATCCAAGAAACCCGTTCGTATTCTTCAACGACAAAACAATCGACAGAAAAGTAAGTCAAAAACTTGCAGCGAAGAAAAAAGACCAACCAAATAGCCTAAACTGCAAACTCTGTGACACAGCTAAATTGGAGAAGCGCACAAATTGCTCTTTCCACAAAAACACTTCAACAACGAACTGACTAAAGGAAAATGGCAGATCCAAGTCCGCCTCACGTACATCTGAACAGGTTCTCAGGACTACCAAACGAAAACTGGCCTGAATTTGAAGGACTACTGAGAGCAAGCATTGCTGTATCTAGAATTTCTGAAGCAAACCACCAACGTGCAAGATATCTTCACCTACACTTAGCCGGTAATGCACTCAACTATTACCTTCGACTCGCCGAAAACACAAGAAACGATCTAGACGATTCGCTTGAACAACTACGCAACCGATATGCAGGAGCAGACCAAAGAAGAAACTTTGAGCTCGATCTGCAATCGAGAAAGTTTGATCCAGTGAAAGAACAACCCGATGACTTCCTCACAGATCTGCAACGCCTCGCCAACCTCGCAATTGTGGACGATGCTGCAGCTCACATAGACCGCACTGACGAAAGAACAAGACGAATAAGAGAACAATTCATTCAAGGCATGCCCTTCAAGTACAAGAAAGTGTTGCTGAAAGAGAATGACAACATCACTGTAAACGAACTATGCGCTATCATCAAACGACGAGTCAAAATTGATCAGATAAACCCCGAACCACAATACACCACGGCATTCAATACACTAAACGCATCAGGAAACCCTGCTGTGGCCCAAGCCATAGAAAGCATAATGGCGGCAGGCATAGCATCAATGCAAGTAGCACAGCCACCGCATCAGCGCGTGGAGAGTACTCGGTACCCTAGCTACAGAAGAGGAAATAACTACAGAGGCTACAACCACAACAGACAAACATACCAGTATAATGGAAACCAAAATAGCCGAGGATACAGTAACAACTACAACAGCAGAGGACGTAACCGTGGAAGCTTTCAGAGAGGTCGAGGAAATTATCCGAGAGGAAGGTCAAACTTCCAACGAAACGACCGAAGTAATGGACGTACCGAAAGATATCCTACACCAATGAGAACATTTTGCAGAACATGTGCTAGCAATGAGCACACTGCCCGAGATTGTCCAGAACGTCAACCAGCATACCGCGATGGAAACATGCCATTCAATCAGCAATCAAAAAACTAAATAACCTGCATGTTTTTCTACAACATATACCAGATAGCATGACAAACTATACCGAAAATGTATTCATAATACCTCTGCAGTTCGAAACATTAATAATGAAAGCAGTAGCAGACACTGGAGCATTCAGCAGCGCCATGTCAAAGAAACATTTTGATAAAATAAGCAGAAACCTCTACCAAAAACCAGAAAAAACAAATCCTCCTGAAATAAACGTTTCTACAGCTTTCCTACACCAATCACCCATTTTATTTACAGTCCAACTGACATTCAAAATTGGCCATTTACAATTTGAGGAACAGTTCATGGTGTTTGAAACACTTTCCGCTATCCTTCTTGACTTCCCCTTCTTTGATAAAAATGAGATTATCATTGATGCCCACAACAGACTACTCCAAACACCAGAATTTACTTTTCAGCTAAATCTAATGCACATAAAAGGCAACAACAAACAAAAACGTCTCAACAGCCGAAAAAAAATCATGCTCAAAACCAAAACAACCTATACGCTATCACCTGGGGAACAAAAATTTCTGGAACTAATCCCATCGGAGGAAACTGATGCACAAGAACAAATTGGACTCGTAGAGCCTACTGTCAAATTTGAAAAACTGGGCCTTGGTCTAACAAGCACGCTTGACAAACTTACAAAAAACAAAACTACCACCCTACTTGCAATCAATACAACAGAAGTTCCACTGCACATTAGACAAGACTCTCCAGTAGCAACATTCGAAATCATCACACCAGAGCAAGCACGCTACCTGATACCACTTGAGCCAAAACTTCTCCCATCAAGCGACTCAAAGAAAACAATAAAGCAAATAGAAAAATCTATAGAGAGAACAGCAAAAGGCGAAATAAATCATATAACAATAAAACACGAAAACGGATTCTGGTTTCCGACCCCAGAAACCAATACCGACACATCGAAGATGAGTGAAGTTGAAAAACGCATATATGACGAACTTGTTAAATTTAAAAATCTTGAAGCAATTCAACCACTCTCGAAAAACGAAGACAGGAAAACTTTTCTTAACGCATTCAAATGGAGCGACAGCGTACTCTCTGACAAAGATAAAGAAAGAACAGAACAGCTTCTAGTCGAATTCAATGACATATTCACAAGGCACCGCCTTGACATTGGCTACACTCACAAATTCTCAGTCAAATTGACACCAGACACAAACAGACCTAAATACTCAAAAACTCAAAGAATTTCAATCCATCTCAAAGACGATTTGCTTGTTGAACTAGCCCTTCTCCAGTACTACGGAGTCATAACAACGCTCCCCTTCAGCCGCTACTCATCTCCAATATTTGCAAAACGGAAGCCAAACGGGAAGCTCAGAATATTAGTAGATCTAAGAAAAATAAACCATCTCATTAGAAACGACTACAACAATAACAATTTCCCGAAAGCTACACTAGCAGATGCGGGCACCCACTTAGCCGGCAAGAAACTCTTTTGCAAGATGGATGGCAGCCACGGCTACTTCTCTGTACCAATGGCAGATGAACAATCAGTACAGTTACTGGCCTTCAACTTCGCATCGAGAACATATGCTTTTCAAAGACTCGCCCAAAGACTAAGCAGAAGTGTCAGCGCCTTTAGCTCATTCATGCGTCAAAACCTGGACCCCGTGATAACCGCGGATAAATGCTTTCAGTACGTCGACGACATTGGCATCGGAGCACATGACACAAACGACATGTTGGAAAAACTTCGAGCAGTCTTTACATGCATCCGAGAATCAGGAATGAAACTCGCAACAGACAAATGCGCATTTGGACTCAGAGAAATACAATTCCTTGGTAATACGATAACCTCTGAGGGTCTCACACCAATTACACAGAAGATTACAACCTTTCTGAAAACATTCAGAATGCCGCGAAACCCAAAGCAAGTCAAGCGAATGATCGGATTTTTTCAATTTTACAAAGCCTTTATCCCTGAACTTGCTGAAAAACTTTTACCGTTCTATCGTCTACTTAAGAAAGACACCAATTTCGTGATAGAAGAAGAACACCAAGTTATGCTGGAAAAGCTCACAAATGATCTAAGAACAGCCAGTGACCTTTCACTCAGATTACCCAAAGTTGACCAGCAATATGTAATAATGGCTGATGCATCCTTTTACGCAGCCGGATACGTACTGATGATAGAAGACTACACAACAAATGATGATAATCAGGAACTGAAAATTTATGCACCCGTCAGTTTTGGATCTAGAATTTTCCACCCAAACCAACTCAAACTTTCGATATATGCGAAAGAATTCCTCGCAGTTCACTTTGCCCTAGATACCTTTGCAAATATTATATGGGGATGTAAAAAACCAATTCTCATTTTGACAGACAACAGATCAGTAACCAGGTTCTTTCAAACAAAAATCATACCGCCAACACTTTGGAATGCTCTCGATCATGTACTCAGCTTCGACATCATACTGGGACACATACCCGGAAAAGCCAATTTAGCAGCGGACTATCTGTCGAGAATACACATAAACCCGAAAGAGAAGCTCGAGCTACGCATCAACTCACGCATACCGATGCACGAAATCGAAATCAACACAGCAGCAGATACACCTGACAATTCAATCAGTTATCTGAGCAGCTCAGAAAATGACGATACCCCCAAAATTATGAAAACATACTTACTTGAGAGAAAACAAACCAGCGGAGAAGATCCTATGAATGTTCGAGCTGACGTTCAACTGCAAATTCTTGCACCTGAAACGCAACAAATAAACGCCATGCATGAACAAAACCCATTGGATGAATTCATCACTCATGGGCACGGACCTTTAGACCTCCGTGCCGAACAACAACAAGACAAAGATATCAAACGGGTACTGCTCTGGTTTGAGAGAGGTTCACCGACTACAGGACAATATCTATCCAGTGACCTAAAAAAGTATCTCAAGCAGTTCCCAAGACTATCGATAACAGAAGGCGTCCTTCATCGCAAGTTCTATAACCACACTGGAAACCAATTTATTAAACAATATTGCGTCCCGTCGCACTTACAGAAGAAAGTACTCTACAGAATTCATAACAGTGTCTGGAGTGGGCACAAAGGAGTCTCACTGACAATAGCAGAATTTAGAAAACGATTTTACTTCCCGAACTTCACTGAACGCCTAACAGAATATATCAGAAACTGTCTCACATGCTTGCAAACAAAACCAGCACCAACATCTGCATTGAAACCTCCACTACAACCACTTTCGTCTCTACAAAACTTCCCAGCAGACCTTTTACTAATAGATCTGGTGGGAAAGATGCACCCTTCTCCCTACACGTACATTCTCTCAGGTATTGACGTGTTCTCGAAGTACCTTTTCGCCACACCTCTTATGAAAGGCGACGCAGACACCGTAGCACGAGCCCTTGTCTCAATTTTTCTGAGACACTCCTACATTCCCTCAAGAATCATATGTGACCTTGGAACTGCGTTTACATCCGAATTAATGAGCGAACTAGCAAACCTATTGGAGGTAGAGCTCAAACATTGCACACTGAAACATGCGCAAACCATTGGCTTACTTGAAAGAAACCACGCACCGCTCAAACAAATCTTGCGAATTAACGAAAACCAAACTTCCTCGGACTGGCATAGATACGTTGACATTGCAGTATTCATACACAACACAACATTTGCACCAGCTCTTGGGTGCACGCCATCTGACGTCTTTCACGGCAGAACACCGATAAATCCTTTGGACCTCAGATTTCAGAATACAAAATTATGGGAGTCTCACCCAAAATACGACTGCATTAAAGAGCTACAAGACAAAACTACGGAGCTTTTCTCCAGCGTAAAAGACAACCTTATCTCGTCTTATCTGAAATATAAAAAGTACTATGACAGAAAAGCCAACGCCACACCACTAAAACCCAAATCATACTGCCTGATCCTTGACCCAAAAAGCACAACACAAGTAGCAGTGATGAATAAACAGCAAAGCAGGTGGATACCATTATACAGAGTAGAAAAATTGCTCACGAATGCAAACTACATTGTACGCAAAACCAACACAAATTACACGCAATGTATCCATCGAATGAGACTTCGACCTGTGAAACCTCAATATCAAGTAGAAGACACAGCAATATTACAAAATGGAACCATCGTGATCTGGGCACACTCCCATACAGGCCTTCTCACGAAAAAATGTTTTTTCTACACAACCTGGGAATATTACACCTACGTTTACCATTTCATTACTTCATCCCAAGGTACCCAACTAGCCCACCAATTCTGGGATTTTATTCAAATGGACAATGACGACCCCATTGAGTTCGACCCTGTTGGCATCCGTGTATTCACTTAGACTTGCATAATTCTCTCTAATTTTTATCCGAAATACTTTTTTAAAATCTTTTTTCATGAGTCGCAATTAATTTAATGTAGTACTTATTTTATAAACACCGCAAATTATTCAAATGTAACGCCTCCTCTTCTTATTTTTAATTTCTTACCAATTTAATTTTTACTTCTGTCCAAAAAAAAATTTTTTTTTACTCGTGAGTCACAACTCGTGAGCACAATGAGCAAGCACCCCTAACATAGCAAACTATTATTAACCAATCTATTCCCAACCATTATCAACAAAAATTAACATCCCACCTTGTTATCACTTCGAAGGGCACGCGATTGAAAGTCAAAATATTAATTGCTTACACTACATACGACTGTGCAAAATAACGACCCAAAAAACTCACGAAACATCATTTTTTTTCCAAAACAAAACCAAACTAACACAGACAGGACCCTTACCGATTGCTCAGTATCAACAAAAAAAGATCCTTTCAAAACACGTTGAAAGGGCACGGGCTTGAAATAATAAAATCTCAAAAAATTTGAAAAAAAAACCCTGGCAGTATAGTTCCAACCCAAAAAAAAAATGTAAATTAAAGTTGAACAACTCACTTATTCCATTGAAGGATCCTTTGGAGGAAGAAACGAATACACAAAATTCTCGTTATCGTTCGATTGCGTTTTTGTTTCCCGTTTCCCACCCCATTTTCTTCGATTACCTCGTTTGTTATTTGTTTTTAAAATTAGACCACTATTAGCAAAACTTTGCACATGCTCAGTCACATCACTAGCACCACCAGTTGATACTTCTCTTTCTTTCGCCCAGTCTAACACTGCCTTTTTATTTTTATTTGATATTACAATTCTTTTTACCACACCTTTACGTACACTATAAGCAAACGATCCCAAAGTCCGATCAACAACAACTTGATTCGATTGATCACGCGCCTCCCAGCCAGTCACCAACGACAAACCTCTTGTAAAAGTTAAAACAGCATGCGCACACAACGAAGGCTGGCACAACACATTATCTTTCGTCGGAATGAAAAACCAAACATCCTTTTCAAACCACTTGCAGAAGGACCCCTCTTAATTAAATCCATAAAATATTGCGGAGTACCCATAACATTATTAAAATCCCTTGATGTCTGATAACTTCCACAAATCAGAAACAATTTCTCACCACACGGCGTTTTCGAAACACTATCATTACCCCCAATTTCAACATGTGCCGCCGTCCACCACTCATTCCATTGTACCATGGCATCTCTCCTTACACCAGTAAAACCATCAGGCAAAACACCACTCATCAAACCATCCACACAAAACGTCCAACCTATTGAATTACACAAACCAGCATACGACCCAACTTCTTGATACAACCTGCTATCACCACTCTCCAACTTTAATTTACTAACATAATTATACACATCGCCCTGATTTCTACAGCCCCGGAACCCTTCCACTAAACTTTCTTGCAATCCCACAATTTCTTCATTATTTATTGCCAATGGTACCTTTGGCCAACCATTCTCTCCAACCAGTCCCCCTTTACCTTCTATAGTTAATTTATTCTTTAAGGAGTTCCAACTATTTATACCCCGCCCATCGACTGTTTCCACTTCTTTCCATCCGAGACTTATTAATTTTTTCCGATCGTAGTACTGATGTTTGAACTCGTTCATTTCGATTAGCAAATCTTGTCTGCCTCGTGTCGTTCTAAACACGATAATTCTGTTTAAAAAAAATATATTAATGCTAGCCTATGAAATCCTAAATTGTTATAAGTAATTAACGAACCTTTTAGTGTCCATACTTTGATAAAATAGAATATTCCGTTTCTTCGTTATTACAATCGTTTTTGCAAAGCTTCGATAAAAGATCCAATAGTCGATGAGTAACGCCGCTATTAAAGTTTGACCTCTCCGCAGTAAACGTATTCTGAATAACTTGATCAATAGAGCAGTCAATCACACTGTTCTCAATTTACTTTCCTCCAAAACTTCCATTAGTGACTGTCATTTACTGCCATACCGAGGGATTTACTTCATTACTTTACTCCCCTCACAACGTGGAGCAAATGGAACTGCCACACTTGACAGATCACTACTACAATAATCTTCCTGGGAAAAATGCAAATAAACCCGAAGAGATTATCAAACAACTGTCATACTGATACAAAATCTAATGAACGGCCTCCCACTCTAACCTTACTCAGAAAAAAAAAGAAACTATTCATCACTTTATCTATTCAGTCCCACTTTCATTGTTAACAGCGAAGAAAACAGTAGCAGAGAAAATGAACTATCAGCCTGACCCCCCACAACTCTTCTCCTTCGACGGGAGGCTCGCCCTGCTTATAAAAATGGGCATACCACAGACGCCCATTTACCGCACTTACGTGCAAATTACCTACGTGTGGCAGGGCGAGCCCACGAACCTGGACGTACTCAGAAAAACAGCCCTCATTCCTAGACGAAGCAGCCTTATGCCTCATTTAAGGAGAGTTGTGGGCGGTCAGGAGGCCCTTAATTTACGAATCGAGCCTCATCACTACGTCATCCGACATTTTTAATCTATTTTTATACAACACTGCACGTCTCTATTTTTCTACTGCATGCTTACTACGCCTGCCACGACCAACACGAACATCATTGAAACACTTGGCAAGAATCGAGGACACAAATCTTCAATCCCACCATCACCAACTGGACACATATGGCTCCGATATGGCACGAAACTCACATCCACTTGGCCAACGCGGAATGTAGTATTCTTTTCACAACATACAGCGGTCGCGTTCCCCAGCTCAATTTCTTCGCATACATCAGACGACAAAACAAGAGGCCACAAAAGAGCAAACAGACAGTAAACTTTCAGCATTTTGATCTGGAATACTCAATAAAAACTTAGAACAAACCACTATTGATGTTGCTTTCCATTTATACTTAATTAGCCCAGTAAATCCCTTGACTTTGACAATACCACTAATTAAGACCCACTTGGCACAGCACACTAGGCAACCCTGTTTATAATCATAAGATTAAAGGTTCGAAACCCATCGCCTCCGCTTTTTCTAAAGAGCCGTAATATGACGATGCTAAATTTTGATTGGTTGAAAAAGACTTTTATAAATTCATACAGCGCGCATTTTATTATCTTGAAATTCAGACAGACGATTGTGCTCAGTACAGTTCAGTTGCTTTCCATATTACTTGAATTGAAAAACTTGTAGCAGAAAAAGAGCGTTTTTACCGAACCCGCGCTTCGAATAGCACTTAGCAAAAACTTGCAATTAAAAGCCTTTATTAGAAAGGATATTGCAACGATAACTCTGTCTTCATACAATATAGTACTTGGCACTAGCACCTACATAGCTGCTTCTAAAAAGATAGAAAAGGTAGAAGCAAACTAAGAAGAGAGTTATCATACATTGTTTCATAACATGCTCTTATGTTCAGAGAAAAATTTGGATCAATGGACAAGAAAAACTAGCAAAAAATGGAGGAAAAATTTGTGAAATTTGTTTTCAATACTTTTCGACGTTCACGTTAAACACAGTTATTCGTTTGAGTAGTTTGAAGCAAACAAAGCAGAGAAAAAATCTGCAAGTTTATATATTTGCTTCCACTCTCACTTGCATCCGTTCTGAAAACGTAACTTTGCAATCAATTGAGGTCAATGATTATTTGAGGCCAAACACGGAAAATAATGGAAGTTTTATTAAGATGAAGTACTCGCATCAAAAATGAGTTCAATTCACAGAACGGCATTTCAAAAGAAGAAACGGCGAATAAGAAAAATCTTCGTCATCGGCTGCTGAGATATTTGAACGAAATCGACCTGCAAACAAGCTGACGAACTTGTTGCAAAACATTAAGAAATGTTTCGGGACTTCTTACCAATGTTTCCTTCCCACTTGATGATCCACAAGATTTAGCAAACTTGGTTTAGGATACAGAGAAAGGAGAAAAATCAACGCTAACGAACCTTAATCTCAAAATCTTTGCGCAAATTTTTACAAAATGATGAACTATAAGCTTTTTGAGCATTTCAACAGTACACTTGCGGAATTTTTGGCCAATTTTAATGCCTTATGTTTCCTTATGTTCAAGAACACATTTTCGCTGCGGATTTCTCCATATAGTTCGCAACAACATTTAATCAACAGTTTTTCAACACGAAAAGCATACAATTTACGGTCCTCAGTGAATTGTTTCGAACCACTGTCTGAAATTCTAATACCTGAGCTCAGCAACCTCTAAAATTTGCAATGGCGGTTTCGGCCTGAATGGCTGGCTCGTTTTCCTAGGAAATGAGAAACACTATTCACTGAAGCGGTTAACAACACAAAGTTGTCCTTGAACTTACAAAAATTTAGAGGCGATCATTATCGACGTTTAGCATTCCATTTAATACTTTTGCAGCTAGGAGCTTTCTTACGCTGACAAGTACGAAATACGCTGATTTATAAACATCGGAACAAAAGCCGCTAAAAAAATCTACTCATCAAAAAAACTGGTTGTATTCTTGGCGAAAACACCTTCCACGTTGACCCCGTATTCTTGGCGTTTTCCACGTTGACCATGAAATTCATATCTAATTGAAGCTCATGATCGTCACTGGAGTTTTACGAGACCATATAAGACTTAATGAGTTATCTTATATACAAGAATTTTTTTTCTTGTTTTAATCCAGTATTTTAAAAGTTAACTTCCAGTCTAACTGCTTAGTGCCTGAACTTAATTTTGTTTAATATCAATAAGGGAACTGTTTCAGGGTTTATCGGGGATGTGAACTGATTCATTTCAGTTTGTTTAAGTATCTGAGAGAATACATGTGCAATGCCTACGTGTGACTGCTTGCATAAATGTGTAAAAATATTTTTAGTGTTCGAAGAGAATCTGTCCGCCTATTTGTGCGTCCTTTGATGAGCAGAAAACGTCATAAACGTATGCCAGTTAAATATATGGAAGACACGGCTCGTAGGAAATTGTGCGTAGTCTAAAAGTCTCGTAAGAAGTACGCATCCAACATACGTCTCAAATTTGTCAACAACTTTTCTTTCCTCTGAAGTAACTTTTCAATTGAAGAAACTTTTCAGGAGCAACCTTGAGTGCAACTTCATTTTGAAAAACCTGGTAAAAATAAAAACATTTCAGAAACTTACAGTCCGATAAGAGCAATCATTCGCAAGGAAACAATTATTTTAAGCAAATGCAGACAATAAATTGCAACATTTTGCTGCAATCAGTTGACGCACTAGAAATAGCAAACTATTATTGACTGGATATGCTTAGATCAGGAACTCAAAAAGAGGAGCAAAAATGAAATCACATTCATCAATAGAATTTTCACTTTTCAATTTTTTTTAACCAATTAGACTCAACTTCCCGTTGAAAAGTACTTCATATTACCGATTAGAAAGCAATCATTAAAAAGAGTTAAAGCTTATGTCAAATTTTGTCTCCCCGGCAAGAAGTTTATTTCGAAAAATCAAATCATGCATTAGGTGTCCTATATTCGAATTTCTTATCTTCGAAAATTCATACAATTTAAAAAAAACAAAAAAACTTCTTTCCTTTCTGGGTTGGTCATGACAAAGCAATGAAAAAGTATGAACATAACGTCTCTTAAAAGTTTCTTACTCAAACACTGACAGTTTTCTATATCGATTAACTCATGCTGTTGCACTCTGTAGTTTGTTGGTTCAATCAATTTGAATTACCCTTAATAAACCACTTGTAATTTTTCTCTCCAATTAATTCCCTAATAATTGAAAGGTGGCAGAATTGAAAGGTAGACGAAAATTTGGCGTAGAAACCTACGAGAAAAAAATTCCCAATTTTTTAAAATAAATTTATGATTGAGTTTTTTTGTTTTTTTTTCATTTCAAGAAAAACTACTGACGTCTTTAAAGGTTTGGTTTATTGAAATTGGTAACCAAATAAAAGCCAATGAACTTAAGAATGACTGGAATGAACAGAAACAATCAACAGAAAAGAGAAATTTTAAAAAATCCGATTTTTCAATTTTCTCCAAGTAATAAGTTTTCTGTTGTATTTGTCTTAAGTGTGTCAAACTCAGTCAATTTTTAGAAACCTCAATAAAATCAGTTTTTAAGTGAACTAGGTGAGGGTAATAGGTAAAACTGACTGCTCTCCAAAACTGAATAATTTTTGAAAATGGTAATATTTTTTATGTCACTCAAAAACGTTCTAATAATGCTCCTATGAATTTGCGTTGAAGTAAAGATTATATAATATAGTTCAGCGGACCAGAAAAACCACCAAGATTGATGAATTCTAAAATTGTTTAGTTGTTTTCCTGATTCTCCATAAAAAATGCTTTGAACACTTCAACGTTCAGGATTAACATAGCTATTCGTTGGAGCAGGGCGTCACTGCAGATAAAGCTATGAAAGTTCATATATTATTTCAAAAGCTAATAGAAGGTTCGAAAAAATAATTTTAAGAAAGACATACTCTGCATCTGTTCAAAAACCTTTGATTCCTATGTTTTTGATAAAGTTTTCTGTTTTTGTCAAACCGGAAAAATATTGCAATACAAAAAACTCAATGAATTTCCAAAATAAGCACCAAAACAGGGAGAAGGAACTCAGACAATGCAAACATTTTCTTTTATAAATAATATTTCAGATTCTGCCTTTGAAAACCGCTTTTTTTTTAAAAAAAATGGATTTTGAGCTCGTTTTGTTTTGAAGCAAAACTATATAAAATAAAGTTAATTTTTATTAATATCACTTAACAAAAAATTAATAACAAATATAAAATTTTCATATAAATTAAAACCATCTTCCCACCCTCAAACCCCAAACTTTTCGTTTTTCCCGTAAGTTTTTTTTTAAATTTTTTTAAAAAAACTCCAATTTTCAACCGTTGGATAAAAGTCAAAAGTAGCCTTGAAAATTCGATAAAAATCAAAAGTAGCCTTTAAAGCCACAAAATGATGACTCTCTTTTTTCTCTACGATGCGTAAACAAATAGTAAAAATTTGACCGAAGAAAAAAGCCAGCCTCGCCTATATATAAAATATTTAAAACAATACTACATGTAAATATGCGTACGGGCTCATAATTGTATGTAATTCTAAATTTCCGTTCGAAATGAAATAAGTAATCGGTAGACTTGTGGTTTTCAGATATGGTAATTAGAAAAGGAGAACAAAAATAACTAAAAAGAAGTTTGTATGTCAAGAAACGCTACAGCAATTAAAAAGAATCATGAAATAATTAAAGCAATCACTGAGACCCAAAAAAGAGCCTATGATTTTTTACTATAACAATACCTGATATTTAGAGAAAAACAATAAGCAAAATTAATTTCAGGTGGCATAAAAAGCAAGCAATTCAAAAAAGCCATTTTATTTAATTTCTGCCACTCAAAATGAATCACAAAATAACAAAATAAAAGTAGCCAATGCACAAACACCGACTAGCACTCATGAGGGTTGAGGAACTATCGTAAAGTTTGACCTATTGTAATAACAGGATATACAAAAACTCTGGTGTAATCGTTACCAATCAAAACAATTTAAATTTAGCTATCATTAAAAATGACCCGGAGGCGGATTGGAAAATAGGAACCAAGTGATCTCGTCTCCAAAAATGAGAATTTCAATATGCCAGTGAATACACAAAAGATCGGAATGTTTTTTGCAGCAGAACTTGAAGTCGCATTTTTTTTCAACCAAAAAAAATTTTACTTCAAAAACACGTGCAAGAGCTAAGCTTAAGAAACTTCCATTTATTTGAGTAACCATAACAGGATTATGCATATATTTAACATATGGTATTTAAAACGGATCTTAAAGTAGACAAGGAGGCTCTGTAATGTTCGTACGCACATAGTGTTCCGACCCCGCTCATGCACATTCTTGACTTAATTCGCTACCAAATGATGAAGATATAGAAAACTTTCAAAAACATACACATCGTTCAAAAAACAACCAATGAAATACGATAATGCCACGCTAGAGGGCCGATGAAAGTTGTTGATATTAGGACTACTAGAAAGGACAATAATAAAAATCAAAAAACAAACATTATTTACGACCAGTATGTCTATAATAAAAAAAATCATAAAAAAAATCAAACTCGCATCAGATAAAAACCAAAACAACACAATTTGACCTATACTTCATTAGCAAAGATATGGGACCTGTCCCCAATATGAATGGTCAACAGGTCGACAAAAAAGAGCAAATAGGTGCGAAGTTCAAAAATACTTTTCCTTTTTAAAAACAATTCTATTCACAATTATTAATGTAATTAGATATCAACTGAAATAACTAAAAATGTTCTTTCACGCTACATAGGAAGCAAGTGAGACTTATCTTTATCCAATTTTCGATTGAGCATAGTTTTAAAGCCAATGGGATGAACAATTAATTTATAATTAAAAAAGAAAACAAAAATCTTTTGAAATGTACAAATATATAAAAATCTAACAGCTTATGAAATCTTGTAGTAACAAAGCCAAGAAACAAATGTTTGAAGCTGAAAGCCTCATAAAGATTCAATTATAGCTCACTGAAGACGGGTTTTGACCTGTGCTTACAGAGACTGAGCTAAAAATCGACAGACAAAATATTTAAAAAAGACGGAGCTCAAAAACCCCAATTTATTTTTGAAAACAAATATTTTCAAAAGTCATAACAGACTTAGTATACAACAAAAAGCAATGAATTAAGTTTCGAAACCTCAGGAAACCAATTGGACCTGTTATTGAGGAGGCTAAGTCACGAGCCCACAAAAAACAAATACATAAAGAAGCCAAAACTTCAAAAAATTCTACGAAATGACACTCTTCAAGGCTCTATAATTATATAATGTTATCTGTAAAGAACTTTAAATCGTCATTTTCCCTTCATCTTAAAGCCAAAGAATCTTCCTTTTAAAAGGACTACTTAGACACGACAAAACAAAAAGAAACACAAAAACTGAAAAGCACAGAAATCTCGAAAACATTTTTATAAAACTAAATGGTTGAAGCAATTACACACAACGTATAAACAAGCGCAACAAATGTTTGAATCAACAAAAGTAATTGAGACTTCTAATGAGCGAAATTGAGTTAAATCATGACAAAAATAAAAGCAAAAAGGAGGCAGAAGAAAAAAATCATTTTTTAAAAAATTTAATTTGAAAGTCAATAAAACAAAGAGCTATAAACTAAAATCTTTAACTAGGTTGAGTTATACGTCTTGGCGGAGCATTTAAAATCTATCGTTATTGGGTATTTGGCGTACAACAACGAAAAAAGACACAAAGGCAAAATAAAAAACCCACAAGATTTAGCGACAACTGTGTCTCAGCCCAAGACGCATAAAATATTCAACAAAAAAAATTAACAAATCCAGATACGACTATTTCCGACGTTGTGCAATTTACCTACATTGCCTTCCTTTATTGGACTTATGGACAATAATGTGTTAATTCGACAAGGAAACAAACTGAAAAAATAAAATGTGCAATTCTGATCAAAAACAAAGGAAAAACGGAAAACGCGTAGTACCAAAATGGAGAAATTATTAATTTAAAATAAAACCGTTACCGACATTAATATATAACTCACAGGAAGTTGATTTTCGTCCGTTGAGACTGCGCCCAAAGTTGAGAGAAATAAGAAAAATAGTGGCAAAGTTCAAAAATTCATCAATATTTTCTCAAAACAAATATATTCAAATTCATAACAGGCATTACATGACACAAGAAAAAAAAGGCTAGGTTCTTTTATACCTTCTTAAATCCAACTGGATCTCTCATTGGGGACACTAGGTCATTGGGCTAGAAAAAAATCAGAAATGAAAGCAAAACGCAAGAAAACCATTTTTTTTTGGAAACAATTAGTAGGATACTGAAAAACCATGAGCCTAACTCTGAAACCAAAATATAATCTAATTGGGTCTCAATTATTGTATATACTATCGGTCAGTAATTGAGCCCTCATTTGAAATTCTTGTCCGTATTTTACATAACAAACATTTACATAGCGGAAATATTTTGAAAAAAATGTTGCGCCCAAATAAAATCTAAAAAATTTTTATCATAAGGATCCATAATGTGATCAAGATCAGCCCAGATATGGCTAAACGTCTAACAAATGACTCAATTGTTGAAACGGTTACGAAATAGATCAGTTTTATACAAAGGTTTTCAGTTTGTCAAAAATAAATAATGCAATTTGTATAATTATCGAGTTTAAATTAGCAAAAAACTGGCAAAATTATAATTCCAGAAGACTCTTAAAGCCGGTGGGAGCATAACTAGCTCTCTGTCCAGCTGAAAAGAATATGTCCACAGTTTTAAAGGGTCTTTTTCCAGCAAATTTAAAGCAAGTGGGCTAAAAAAAGTCATTTTTCGACGAAAAAATTCTGAATTTTGAAAAATTTAGCATAAATTCCAACCAAAAACTCGCATCGAACAATTCAGCAACCCTCCTCTATCTTCGGAGATAAAATCAATAACACGACAGTTAACATTTTTCACAAAATTTACTGAAATTGACGAAAATTTGGTCAAATTTGACAAAAATTTGGTCAAAAATGTGAATAAAAAGCTGAATTACGTCTAATATTCACAAAACTTTAAACCACGATAACTCCCTATAAAAAGCAAAAACTGCAAAAAATCTTTTTTTATTCCATGTTCTACGCTGGACGGGCTTTCTAATGATACCACTCACAGCTCTCTACGATTATTAAATCGATCGGCCAAAATTGTCTGAACAAAAAAGAACCCATTTGAGTATAGTTCCTCCCCCTCATGAGGGGTCGGAACAAAAATGAGGCCCAAAACACTGACCTGTTGAGAACTTTGAAGTCGACAGCTGGAATTTGCAATAACTCTTGAAGCTCGTAAAGATCCTAAAGCAGCATCCACATGGATTAGATACATAGAATAAAGCGGTACTGATAAAAAATGAAGCTGATATCAGTGCACATACGTCAAATTGTTTAAAAAATATTTTTTCCAACATAATATGTTATTTAATTTTACTTTCAAAGTTGCTCACTCCAATTATGTTAATGGATAACGGTAATTGAAAATTAGTCTTCGTACTTCTGAATACAATTGGTGGAAAAACTATTTGACCACTAAAGCGTGAACTATGGAAACCGGTTTTAAAAATTAATTAACCTGAGCTCTAAGGTTGAGTTCGGCTAGTTTCTGGTTGAACTGATTGATAAGTTCGAATGCTGAAGAGGAAGGACAGTTTCTCTGGTACACGATGGATGCCGTAATCTCAGATTCCAACTCTGTCAACTCACGTCCAAACTCATGCAATTTCTGCAAACACAGTCGAAAAATTTCTCATTTTTCAGCAGTCAATTGCAACCTTTGCTTAAAAGCTGTAGTTTTTGATATGTACCAGAAATTACTCGAATTATAGTTCTTCATTGTTCATTGAAGGGGACTTTTGTTTTGAAACACTTAGACTCTTTGAGACACTTAGAATCCAAATTTGAGACTGAAATATTCTCTGCACTTGAAAAAAACATATTGAAAGCTTGCTATTATGACAGATACGTGAGATAATGCGAACTAACAGTATCCGACCATTTTAAAACAAGCCTTATAACAGACCGACGCTTTGATTTATTAAGAATTGGAATTTTTAATACTTATTTCTTAAAGTATCTTCTAGGGCCCACAAATACCAACCGATTATCCATTTCATATATCCCAGAGTACCAATAAAAAGTTTAGCTGGGTACCAAAAAAATTACAAAAAAGGTCGAGTACAGAAGTTAGTAAAAGTTTATTGAATATACCCACGACATCATAAATGACACGACATCATAAATGACACGACATCATAAATGACACGACATCATAAATGACACGACATCATAAATGACACAACATCATAAAACAAGCAGTGGTGGAACACAGTAAAACAGAGTGAAACACAAACCCCAGTAATGAAATCAGACTGATTATGAATGGTGGGCGTCAATCGTTGTTTGGCAAGAGACACTTTACTCTTGAGCATATTCCATCTCTGAGGGGCAGTTGAAAAGGCCTTCTGGACCTCCTTGGGCAACTCGCTTCCCTGGTTACCAAGTCCGTGCTTCTTCACCAAAGACACAGTTCTTTGCATTGCAGTGAACTTGGAGTCCAGTTCTGCGTGTTGTGATGACACCTCGTTGAAGATGTGCATTATTCGCATGATCTCATCAAAACTGCTTTCGGTACCTGAAATGGCCAATTGAATCGCTTTTCACGATGGCATTCAAAAACGTGCTCCTACAAAAGGAATAGAAAATGTGAGAAACCAAGTCTCCGAGCAAGGCAATTAATGGGGTGTTGTTAGTTGTCTACAACAATAATGGCAGCCCAATAGTTCAGAAAACCCTAAAAAACTGAAAATACTGACAACGACCAAGAAGTCTGGATGATGAAAAATTAAATAATGCGATCAATTATTTTTTAATAAAATCTTAAAAACCATGGTCACCAAATATTGACGCTAGCTTAGATAAGGACACACCAATGAGTAGAGCCATCATCAATAAAAGATGGCCGAATAGATTTTCGATGTGACAACTCAAGCAAACATAATTCTTTTCATTAAGAAATTTTGCAAAAAAAATTGTTGAGCAAAAATAGTAAAATACTGACCTGTAACTTGTTCCAACGCTGGTTCTATTCGTCTCAAAAAGGAATCGAGAGAAGTGAGAACAGAAGACACTTGTAGAATGAGGTAGTCAGTGTAAGTCCAAATGGCTTTGTTAGCATATCCCTTGAGCACCTCTTTAATGGGACACAAGTCTACCTTGAGCCAGCCAACGCTTGTCGTGTCGTCAAATTCTTCAATTCTCATTCGGGCAAGCTGAATAAAATCAATTTATCAGAAAATTATACAAAAGTTTAGTAATAGATGTGAGATTTAAAGCAAAAACCAAGATCAATCATATACATGACAAGGAGAATCTGTAATGTGCCTTCGCACATAATGTTCCAACACTTCAAATGATAAACAATGAATATTTTAATTTAAAAAATTTACCCTTGCCTTAATTTTAAGTTCGAAAGTTGCAATCTACATCATGGGATTGTTGATCAGCTATTTGATAATTTGAGGGACCGCTAAAAAGTTTCAAACACACCTAAACCTCTTTTGCTCTACAAATAAATTTTGCAACTGTTTGTAGAGCAATTCGTCAATTGCTGCAGTAAACTTAGACATCAACACTTTAGAAGCTGACCAGTTATTTTATTCCAGTTTGGTTCAAACGCATAGCATAACCATTATAAATTTTTGAAAAACCGGATGTTTTTTTGTAATTTACTGTACATGTACCCCGATATACTTCTGTACTTTGAAACTGTCCTCAATTCCGCACCTACATATTAACTTTGTATTATTCTCAATTTTATATGAAAAACAGCCGGCAGATTGCCAGAGAGCAGCTCAAATAGCCGAATAGACATGTTGTCCGGTCTTTCTCTAGACAAACATAACAACAAATGAAACCAAGAATCCTTTTTTTAATTTTGAAAACAAAAACTATATAAGCGATCAAAAATCTCCTTTCAATGGAAAAGCAATGTGACATACTGATAGAGAGATTAAGAGACAGGAAAGCAAGAAGATTAGCGAGCACAATAAAATTAAAAACCGACCCCTTTTGAAGCACAAATGTTTTCAAAGTAAATTAAACCAACGGCTAGAAAATGCAAATCAACAAAAACGTAACATTTGTTTAATCAGAAAGTCTATGATAGCTGACATATATAACAAAAAAAACAGGACAACCAACATAAGCAAAAACTGGGAAAAGGATCGAAACTTTGCAAAATTCGTTAAAAATTTAAAGTATAAATCGAAACAATGAATTTAAGTCATGGCTCATCAGAAAGCAAACGAAGCTGTAGTATTTTTAAAAAAGGAGTATCTTATGAAAAAGTAGTATCTTATGAAAAAGTAGTATCTAATTTATAAAAAGTTTATGAAAAAGTAGTATCTAACTACTTTTTCATAAATTTTTTTTTTAAAAAAAGTAGTATCTAACTCGTAAGAAACCTTACATGCCCTTTGAACAATTCAGTACTTGCATCTTAGCATAGTAAAAACACACGAAATAATTCTGAAACACATTTTATTTCTAAAAAATCAAAATAAAAAGCAGAAGTTAAATCAATGGCCACAGAAAATCTCTCAAAAACCAAACATTTGTTCAAACATAATAAATTTTATTTTATACCTGAAAACAGTTCGCTGTTTTTTATACATCAGACTGCATCACCACGTCATTTTGACTTCTCAATGATAACAAAAAATCGAAAATGAGAACCGTTCTTTAAAAATAAACCAATTAACGTCGGACAAAATTTTCTCGATTAATAGGCGGAGCAATTAAATTCAGAGGGGGCTGCAGCCTAGATAAATTTCTCATTGATGGTGCAAAACGATGCGCTAAGTGGGGGGTTCGGATCTGGGACCTCCGGCGTCCTTGAGGGGATCACTATCCATTCGTTTATAAGGCACCTGTGATATAAATCATAAGTGCTTTTGTTTTAGCAATAGACTAATTTAAACAATATCTTTTTTATAGAAGTAGATTAATTTCTGAATGAGAACAATTCCGATCACTCAAAAATTAAGAAATCAAGCGTGAAAACGTCACTCGAAAAATGCAATCGAAAGATAATGGTCAAGCAATAATTTTGCATGAAAAACAAATAAGTTTGCAATAATTGCCTCAATTTTCATTCGAGAGTAATTTAAAAGAAAGACATCGCCCCAATGTAATTCAAATTGACTGAAATTGAAAAAAAAACAAGAGACCGCTAATAGCAACTCCAATCAGTCATCGCAGCTACTAAAACATTGCTATAACTGAAAAGCTCCCTGTTGTTGAAGAGATTTTTGTTAAATTCTTGTTTCTCAAAAAATAATCGCGGCTCAAAGTTTTCAAATTTTTTTACATTGCTGACCTTTCCAAGTTTTGTTCACAATACTCTCAAAATATACATTCATGCTCATTTGATGTAAATGTTATTTGATGTAAACTAAATTAAATTTACGTCAAATAAGCATAAATGTATATTTTGAGAGTATTGTGAACAAAGCTTGGAAAGGTCAACAATGTAAAAAATTGAAAACTTTGAGCAGCAATTAATTTTTGAGAAACAAGAATTTAAAAAAAAATCTTCAAAAATCGGGAGCTTTTCAGTTATAGCAAATTTGAATCTCATCAAAAGATATCAGTCGGCAAATATTGGCATAACAAAAAGTAGGGCTGGCATCAAGTTTCAAACCCCAATTTCATTGGGGTTGGAACAATTAGGATGTAGATTATAATTTGAAAATTGAAATAATTGACTGACCAAGTTTAACGCTCATGGCGTCAAACCATTGCAACTTAACTTCTTATTCAAAATACAGTTTTCATGAATTTACACCACGCATTCTCCAACATAAACTTTAAGGACATTTTTAGTATCGAAATGCTCACTTTATAAATCTCGATTTCGGTTTCAAATGCATCCAAAGACGGCATATGTTCAAAGATCCTGTCCGTCATTTTCTTCGCTGTGTAGAATCCAGGCGCCGAACTTCGATCTTTGGACAGCTTACTCCTCGTGTGACTGGATTCGGAGCCAGTCTTCTCGGACCTTGAGCTCTTGGCAGCCGTGGCTTGGTCACTAAGGAATCCTTTGACTTCTTCTCTTAATGGGTATGGCTGCAACTTTCCATCAAGAAAATTCTGGAATACCGTTGGAATGTCATCTGTCCAGAGAAAGTAGAAGTCGTTGAAAGGAACCATCAGAGACTAAAATTCAGGATAATGACACAATAGAGCAACCAGTCACAATTAAATAGAGCTTTTACTCAAAAAATCTAATGTTTCACAAGTTCCAGGAAATGGAATTTTATGAAAAATTACCATTTTTTGTTAGTTTCTTAAATCTGTGAGTCCCTTTCCTTATAACGTTACTTCGAAAATAGCAAAGGATTACATTAAGTTCATTCGATTCATCTAACTCATAGAATCAGAAATTTTTCATGTATCAAAAATTTTTAACGAAATTTATCAAATAATACTACCTTGCAGTCCTGACAGTTTGCCTCAACGATGCTTCTAATCTTGTCAATATAGTCGTTGATCTTGACATCATTGGCAATGCGTTTGTGGTATTCGCTTATGTCCTCCTCATCTCCTACGTCGGCAGTGTCGTGACCCCCTGATCCAGGCTGGGCGTAAATGGGCTGGATGTAGGAGCCTGGTGGGTAGAAACAAGACTCTATACAACAAGTCCCAATAGAAAAATTGAGAAAAGCATATCGTATCACATACAATAGAATTTGTGAGAGAGGGTCAAGATAAAGACACGGGTTGTCGCCCGCTTTTCAAGAATTCAACAAAAAAAGCATGGGAACCCCGGGTCGGCTTAGTATGGCCTGTGTATGTGCGCGCCTGCTTTTTTGGCTGATTGTGTTGAGACAGGGTCCCAATGTTTTCAACTTACAAATTTCTTTCGAAATGAAGTCTAACTTTCAAGAGCTTTAACAAGATGCCTCTAGCTTCTAATAAAGAATTAGCTTGCAGGACAATTGAATTGGTCTTTATACCAAAAACATTGATCGGCAGTCCCTTTAAATAAAAGACTCAGGCTGATGTGTGAAAAGAGTTATCGATTCCGAGCCATTCGTAAGCTTTTCTCAAATTAAAAAAAAAAATAGTTTGAAAAATTAACGATTCATAAATTTACCAAAAAATGATGTTTTCGACTCTTCATCGAGAAATCATTTTTGTTCCAACCTCATTTTTATTCAAAACTTATCTGGAAGTTGAATAAAAACTAATCCGTGGTGTCTAATTAGCCGATCGATATCTTTTGCAGAGATAAACAAGAGCAGTATCATTGAAAAGCTCCTCAAAATCTTAGTATTTTGAATTTTTTTGATTTTTCAAGGAAAAACAGGATTCACAGTTTTTCACTTATCGCGCCGCTTCACGTCGTCATACCGCTTCAATTTTTAAATCAAGACTCTTCAGAGGGTCTTTTTTAATATTTCCAGGTAAAAAATGTTCAGGTAAAACGTTCAGAAAAATCTTTGTCACATATTTTTGAGAGATAACTTTTCAGTAACATTTTTATTTTTGTTATATAAATAAACAACTGATTTTTATATTTTTCTTGTAAAAGAGCAGAACTATATAACTGAGCTGTATATAACAAACTTTAAAAATTTCTCCGACTGGACTAACCGCGATTGAGGAACTGAGTCATCCACTCCTCAGCAGTTTCCTGTACACTTCGTTCATCTGATGATTCGTCTAAGGGGGGCTTGAAACCTAATCTTCCATCGACCAATGCTAGTTTGATCACAAGCAAAGGCTCGCCTTTGGGCTGAAACAATCGCTCAAGATGACTCAAGTACTACATCAAAAGATCGCGAAATCCTTCAGAACATCGTCAGCGATGGGTAAAGGCGTCAGCAATAGAACTATTTGCTCTATTACTTATAGAAATACTTGATTAATGTCCAATTATGGTAAAATATAAGGGGGACGTTATGATTAGGGAAACATTTGCCAAAAAGTATTTAAATCGAGGCATTGCTAAAGCATTAACTGAAAATGGCTACCAACAGAACAGTTTTTACCTCCGAATTGTTAGCGTCGGCTAATTCATTGTACATGTGCCTTAACGAGGCAAAAGTGGCGTCGAAAAGTCCCTTGAGGGCAAAGTAGTCCACATTCTTGAGATACTCTTCCCAGGCAGGAGATCCACGGCTGACCTCTACACATTCGAAGGTGTCTTCAAGTAGAGAGTGCACTTTCATACCAGATGACCTCAAATAAGCGTCGTGCTCGGAGACGATGGCTCTGAACAAAACAGTCCCAAACTACAAAGACTTCAATTCAAACGCCAAAATAACCGTAAGAGAAGAAATTACAAACAGAGCATAGCGTAAATATTTTGGTAAATGTTTCATCATTTAAAAAAAACTACAACAGAACTTTATATAAGCATAAATTTTGTTTAAAAATGAACTGCTTTTGAGTACTTCTGGACAAACAAGTATGTCATCCTTTCGAAAATTCTGGCTCTGAACTTTAATTTTTCAAAGTGTGTTTGGCCAAACTGCCAAATTAAGAAAAATTAAATTGACATGAAACAAATGTTGATATTTCACCCTTGATCATCCATCAACTCTTGCATCGAGTAAGAGTAACTTGGATCTCTGTCATGGAATATGTCCAATGGGCCATCAGACCACAGAGTGAAGATGTCAAATATCTCTTTTAGATTTCCTTTCACCTTGTCCAAATTGTAATACAGGTCATTCAACACCAGCTGACTCGCGTGTTCTATGAAGTCTTGAGTCTCCGCCATTTTCCAAGTGTACGCAGTTTTACCCTGATCTAAAAGCTGCTCAATTATGTTCAGTTTTCTATGGAACAAAGCCCGTTCTTCAGGCGTTATCGAGCGCATAATGTAGTTATATTTAGCAACGATTGCTTCCAGTCTTGCAGAGAGAGACCTCAAAGTTTGGAAGTCCATACTTCGGATGATCTCTTTGACAGTGTCTGGCATTCTAACTTCAAATGGGGGTTGTGAGAGATAGTGCACTTCTCGTAGGAGAAGGAGTAGAGATTGGTCCAGGTTTACACGGAGAATCTCGGTCAGATCTGTCACACTGGTGGGCGCACGCACAGTTGTGGCATGTGGGCTGTCACGCAGGTGAGAATCCGCAACTAGCATGGCTCGGCTTCCAGGTGCTGAATCGGGATGGGTGTCGGGGTGGTCTTCATTGACTGGTGTGACCTTAAACCAGTGAAAAGTCACAAAATTTGAGAGGTGTTCTAAGTTAGAAATGAAAATTTTGACAATCGTTGTGCTTTTAAACAATCATTGACTCCTTGTTCACGGCTAAATGTGCAACTGAGTATGATTTGACACGGTTTACCTCCGAATAAAATTTGTTGATGATAATGACCGTGTAATATATACGTGAGAAGTCAAGAGATCAGACAATAAGAGCAGTCAATGAGAATCCAAAAGAAAAAAAACAATTAATAACTCCCATCTTATCTTCTGAAAAAAAGACGAGAAGACCACGAAAAGTGACCGCGAAGTGAATTGGAAAAAATGAGAGGGTGAGATAAATGTTACCAGTATGAAATCTTTGAGTCTCTCCTTGATCTCTGGATTGAGTCCCCTCTGCCAGTCTTTTAACAGTTTGTCCTTGAACTTCTCCAGCTTCACTGTCAACTCACTATAGAGCTGCTCAATCTGGGAGCCAATCTCACTCTGCACTGAATTGGGACTCACTTTCAGTAGCTTTGTCATTGGGACCTAAAAAGAATTTCTCTAAAAATAAGACACTTGTCAACCTACATCATAGTACGAAGAAAACCTTCTTCAAAAAAATACCACAGCTGTTACCGTTTCGGCCCCAACTTAGTAGGCATATATGATTCCCGATCCTTAACCCTATAAAAACAGAAGTTGCATACAGGATATGATAAAGAATTCGAAAGAACATAGAAGTGACAAGTTTTAGACATTTTGATAGTTAGCAGATCAAAAGTATTAATCAGCTTAACTGAAAGCGGTAAAAGGAATCATTTTCTCGGAGCTCATCAAAGATTTCACCAAAACCACACCAACAAATATAGACTTTTAATCAGCCAACCATTAAACATTTCAACAACGTGTTATGCTCTATAAAAAAGGTTCCCAAAAAGCTTGCACGGCATCCAAAGCGTAGGTAGCATTACGTAATGGGAGATCAAGAATCAGTGAGATGATGCAATAAAAGTTTCAGAATTAAACAAATGAAATATATCGGTATTTTAAAAATAATTTAAAAAACGTTTGAAATGGGAATGAATGACAAAAGTATTTGAATTTAAACGCTAACCTCGATGCGCATGTGGAGTGCATGTTGCCACTTGAGCTTGCTGACG
The DNA here is from genome assembly GCF_964194025.1 of Convolutriloba macropyga. Classification (NCBI taxonomy): domain Eukaryota; kingdom Metazoa; phylum Xenacoelomorpha; order Acoela; family Convolutidae; genus Convolutriloba; species Convolutriloba macropyga. The sequence goes on from NC_134470.1 coordinate 30,201,039, forward strand.
ATGAGGGGTACATTGACATGTTCCGGTACCAGTCCAGTGTGCCTGTGTCTGTCCAACATGTCTTTCACACTCATCATTTCCTCGAGGAAACACCTCATCAGGAACCGATCCTCTGCAAAACACATCAAAACACACCCCTCAGCAAGTAAAGATATTTTCTGATTACGCATTGTAAATGTTTTCAATAATATTCTATAATAACAAATATTTAATATATTGTCAATCTAGAAGATGTCAACAATCAACAAACATCTCAATAATGTGTTGAACTTTTCAGAAGAAAACATTTCGACGTTTTATGTTTAAAAAAATTGGAAAAAAAACGTCGAAAAAAGTTATCGTTTGATATAGATAAACTTTAGTGCTTGTTGTTCCGACCCCTCTTGAGGGAGGAGGAACTATATACTCAAATGGGTTTTTTTTCAGTCAATTTTCGCCGATCGATATATTCAACGTAGAGAGTTGAGACTGGTATCATTAGAAAGCTTGTCCAGCATAGAATATGGAATTAAAGATTTTTCTGATTTTCGTTTTCTACAGGGAGTTATCGAGGTTTAAACTCAACGAGTAAGGAGTAAATTAAGGAGTAAATTAAGTTAAGGAGTAAATTCCTTTGATTTTATTCACATTTTCCAAAATTTTTGACTAAATTATCGCCAATTTTGCTGAAATTTGTTAAAATTATTAAGAACACTGCTGTTGATTTTATTTTTAAAGACAAAAAAGTATTGTTGATTATTTTGAATTAATTTTTTTCTCAAAAATTTTGGCAAAATAGTTCAAAATTCAGCCTTTTTCATCAAAAGTAGCACGAAATAAGCTTCTTAAGTCCAATTTGATTAAATTTGCCTGAAGAACACCCCCAAACAACACTGATACAATCTTTGTACACTCAAACAGGGGCTATTCCTTCTTCAACCTCTGATGAGAGTGCTCTGTAGTTAAAACTTTGCCGTTTTTCGTTAATTTACTCGTTGATTATCAAAAAAGCAGAATTTATTATTGAGTTTGTAACCAACAAATTATCTATATCTATAAAATTTACACAATTAGGTGTTCCTAAAGGGCGATAAGCATTAGCAGGGCTAGTTTTGGATCAAACTTGGACTATACAATCCAAAAAGACTTCGGATTGAAATCAGTCGGTCCTTTTTTGAAAAAAAAAGATCTTTTTTATATTAATTAAAGAACAGAATATATCAAACCAAAGCGCAAGAGTGATAGGTCCAATTGGCTTGCTAAGCAAATCCATGCTAATGCATTTAGTTTTTTTTTGAAAGCTTATGGTCGTTATGACTTTTAAAAGTAATTAATTTTTAAATAAATATTGGCTTATTGAATTTTTCCTCTATTTTTTTCTTAATTTGGTCAACTTGTAGCTTAGTGTCTTACAAAAGAATGCTTCGTCATCCTACTGATTTAAAATTTAATATCTACTGCGGTTTAAAGCCTTAAGTTATTGTTTTCTGGCTTTGATACCATTAGATTTCAGATTTTTTATTTTTAGATATTTGCCAGTTTTTCACGTTTTCTAGTTTTGTCACATCATCCCATTATTGAGAGCTCTCATGTCACATTATTGTCGTTAAAAAATCCTGAGGGATAGATTAACGTTTTAACGGCTTCGACACCCCTTTCTCGAAGAATTTATTTGATTTTTTTTACAATTGTTTTTAAATGTCGTTTTTACTTTGTCTTTTTAGTCGTATGAAATCTCCAGAATAATGAAAGATCTCATTGGCTGTTTAGGGAAGACTAGATGAGCCGATATTCTGATATTAGCAGATAGCTGATAGCTTTCATGACTTTGAAAACATTTGTTTTCCAAAATAAAAAAAAATTCGCAACTTTTTAAATTCGCAATTTTCAATTTTTTTGTCTTTTTGCTACCTAGTCTTGTAAATTACAGGTCGAATATGAAATTATTTGGGTCTAAAAAAGGTTTCAAGAGGGATTGGTGTCACAAAATCTAATATAATTAAAGAATTTGTTATGTTTTTTCTGGCTTCGACTTCGGTTTTTCACAAAAAAAAATTACATTGATTTGTCATCTTTGACGTTTTTGTAGACCCAAGACATATCCTGGATAATTGCAGTTCTTAAGGGCTTCCGTTGTACGAATAAATGAACCTATTCAGTTATTTCATTTTGTAATTAATGGCTTTCAAGAATTTGGAAGTAATTTTGCTTTGAAAAATTTTGCTTTTCATTTTTTGTCTACTTGTTACCTAGTCTTATTAATGAAAGGATGTTCATAGTTTGTGGCTATATGAACCGATAATATAGCCACATACTAGTTTATCGATGTTTGAGGAGGGTGCAACAGAACGTATTTTGAGAGCCAAATAATGGCTTTACGGATTCGACAGCGTTTTCTGGCAAGTTTTAACTGAATTTTTCTTTGTTGTCTTTTTTGTTCTTTTTAGCCGCAGAAAAAACTGAATAAGGACAGGTCTTAATGCCCTTGAAATGAAGCACTGGTAATCGTAATTCTTTGGGATATTTTATTTGAATTCTAATGTTTTTCATTTTTTTTAAGTTAATTGTTTAAAAAAAAATATGCGAAATTTTTAACTTTACTGTTTTTGTTCTTTTTTGTCCAGTTGTTACTGAGCCTTATTATGAAATGGTCCCATAACGTTTCTCGTGAATTACAAGTTATTTTATTCAGTTGCAGTTTTATCTGACGCTATGTTGACTTTGTTATTAAGTTTTGTTTTTTAAAACGGACATAATACGTTTTTGATGTAATCAATGTTTGTTATTGTTTTTGCTGTTTGCATTGACTGGCTTTCTTAATTTTGGCATATTTTTGGCTCATCAATCTAGTTAATCATTTTTTACTCCACTGAGTTGTTTGCTTTGGGGGCTATTTTTTGTCCATACAAAATTTATTTTAATAATAGGGTTTTTTTGGGGTTTTTTGGGATTCCCAAAAAAAATTTTGTGTTTTTCTATTCGTTCCTCATTTGGTAGACAACTATTCCAAAATTGTGGATGAGCGGGGTCGGAACCTTATGTGCGATCGCACATTACCGAGCCTCCTTGTATCATTACGGCGCAAAAAGGACCTTTTGTAATTTTTGGTTTTTCTTGGATGGATGCATTTACTATCGTAGAAATTAGGTATCTCAGCTGTCGGAAACAGTGACTGCTTGGACGACGGTAAGCGTGGGAAACAATGACCAATTTTTATCTATTTTTTGCAGTTAGCGAAAAATCGGCATCGTGAACGTGTGATTTTTTTCAATTTTAAAAGTAGTTTGGACCAGTTTTCCTTACTGTCGCTGTTTTCCACACGTTTACAACTCTAATTTTAAAACATGTGTCTGCATAAACACATACATTTTCGATTTGCTCCAAAAAAATTAAACATTTAGTGGGGCTTTTTAAAAATAAAAACCAATTATTATGAAGGCTCTAATATATTATGAAATCAGAAATAACCCAAGAACGATTCTGACGATAGTCAAGTTCTCTAAAAGCTACGTTCCAAGTTTGAGGGGAAAAAAGATGCGAATATTGATATTGATATACGTTTTTGATAAAAGTACTCTCAAGAAAATAATTGTTAACGTGTTCTTGAACAAAGTGTAGCGGTTGGAGTTGTGGATCTGTCTTACCGCCTTCGTAGCTTAAATTTGCGACGAATTTGAGCAGAATATTCTGGTATTTTGGGTTTTATGCTTTACATGTTCAATTTCTTTTTTCTTACCGCACGTTAGTGTTTTTTGACGTTTTGGTATTTAGACATTTGTTGATCCAACCCACAGAGTTGCGAGTGGTATCATTAGAAAGCCCGTCCAGCGTAGAATATGGAATTAAAAAGATTTCTCCAATTTTTGGTTTTTATAGGGAGTAATCGAGGTTTGAATTTTTGTGAATATTAGGCGTAATTCAACTGTTTTTATTCTCATTTTTTGATATTTTTTACCAAATTTTTGTCATTTTTGCTAAAATATGTTAAAATTGTCGACCATAGTGTCATTCATTTTATCTCTAAAGATAGAGGAGGGTTGTTGAATTGTTTGATCCGAGTTTTTTGGCTAGTATCTATGCTAAATTTTTCAAAATTCAGACTTTTTTCGTCAAAAAGGACCAAATTTGCTTTTTTAGCCATTTTGCTTCAAATTTGGTTTTAATAGACATCTTAAAACTGCAGACATATTCTTCTGCGGTTTTAAAAAGAGCTAGTTGTGTTCCTGCTGGCTTTAGGAGTCTTCTGCATTTATAAATTTGCCAGTTTTTTGCGAAAATAAACTCAATAATTAAACAAAATGCATTAGTTATTTTTGACAAAGCCAAAAAATTTGCTTATAGATTATCTGTTTTGCAACCATTTGAGCAATTGAGTGTTTTTTTAGACGTGCAGCAATATCTGGGCTGACCTTGATCTCACCATGGATCCTTAAAATATATAATCTTTTAGATTTTAATAGGGCACGACCTTTAAAACATTTACATAGCGGAAACTTTTTTTAAAAAAAATTTCCGCTATGTAATTGTTTTTTATGTAATTTACTAACAAGAATTTCAAATCAAGGATCAATTAAAACCAATTGTTTTTGTAAAAATTTTTTAAACTCCTTGAGTTCTGCTTTCATTGTTATACTTTTTGTAGCCCAATGACTTGGAGAGATCCAGTTAGGTTTAGATGAAGTGTAAATGAACCTAGACAGCTCTTTTAGTTGTTATATAATGTCTGCTATCACTTTGAACATTTTTGTTTAAAGAAAGTATCGTTGAATTTTTGAACTGTTTTATCCTATTTCTTAACTTTGGGCGCAGTCTTAGTAAAAACAAGCGGAAAACAATTTTCTGTGAGTTATAAATGAATGTCGGTAAAGGTTTTAAACTCAAGTAACGGTTTCTTTGTTTTGATACTAAGCGTTTACAATTTTTTAATTTGTTTTATTTTTCAGCATAATTGCGTTTTTTATGTTCACTTTGTTTCGTTGTCAAATTATTACAATAATGACAAGTCCAACTGAAGAAAAGCATAGCAGCAAAATTGAAGAGCGTTGCAAGAAGGCGTATCTTCATATGTTAATTTTTTTTGAATAGTTTATGCTTTTTGGTCCTGAGACACAGTTATCTCTCAAGTTTTTGTAGACTTTTTGTTTTAGCCTAGGTTTGTTTTTTTTCTGCTGTTTTACGCCATATTCCTGATATTGAGAGGTTTCAATTGTTTCTTCAGGTTGTAGAGCTCAACCTAGTTAAAGATTTCAGTTCATAGCTGTTTGTTTTAATGACTTTAAAATTAAAATGAACAAAAAAACTCTTTCAGCTTTCTTTTTTGTCATCATTTTACTCTATATCACTAATTAGACGTCTCAATTAATTTTGTTGTAATAACGTTTTTCGCGCTTGGTTATACGTTGTGAATGATTGCTTCGACCATTTGGTTTCACAATAAACTTTCGTGATTTCTATACTGTTCAATTCTTGGGCTTCTTTTTGTTGTCATGTCCGTTTATAGGGAGGACCCGTTGATGTTGAGATGAGGAGAAAATGATAATTTCCAGTTCTTGCAGGTAACATCATATAATTAGAGTGCCTTGAAGAGTGTGATGTCGAAAAAATCTTTGAATTTTTGGTTTCTTTAAGTATTTGTTGTTATTTGGGGGTCGTGACATAGTCTCATTAATAACAGGACCAATTGGCTGCCTGAAGTTTTGCAACTTAATCCATCGCCTTTTATTGCTAATCCTAAGTCTGTTATGACTTGTGAAAATATTTTTTTTCAAAAACATATTCGGGTTTTTGAGCTTCGTCATTTTTTTAAAATAGTTTTTCCGTCGATTTACATCTCAGTCTCCCTAAAAAAAGGTCACAACCCGTTTCTAGTGATATAATTTAAACGTTACAACATTTTTAGCTTCATACATTTGCTTCTCGGAGGCTTTTTGTACTGTTACTACGAGATTTCATAAAATGTTTCAGGTTTTTTTTATATATTTGCACATTTTAAAGGTCTTTTGTTTTCTTTTAAATTTATAACATTAATCCTAAGTCCCATTGGCTTTGAAATTTTGCGCAATTGAAAATTGGATAATGACATGTCTCAATTGCTTCCTAAGAAGATATAAAAAACATTTTATTGTTTTCAGTTGATATCTAATGACATTAACAACTGTGAAATTATTTCAAAAATAGAAACGTATTTTTGAACTTCGCACCTCTTTGCTCTTTTTTGTCAACCTGTTAACCAGTTACATTGAGGACGAGTCGCATATAATGTAATGAAGTATAGGTTAAGTTGTTTTGTTTGAGTTTTATCTGATGCGAGTTTGATTTTATGATTTTTTAAAAAAAATTATAGACATCGAGTTTTGGTCGTAAAAAGTGTGTGTTGTTTCACTTTTATTATTGTTCTATCTAGTAGTCCTATTGTCAACAACTTTCATCGGTACTCCAGCGTGGCATTATTGTATCCCATTGGTTGTTAATTGAACGATATGTATGTGTTTGAAAGTTTTCTATCTCTTCGTCATTTGGTAGCCATTTAAGTCAAGAATGTGGATGAGCGGGGTCGGAACTTTATGTGCGTACGCACATTACCGAGCCTCCTTGTTTGGTTAACTCTCATAATTGATTAGCTTTATTCATCCCTTATTATTGCTTAGCTAATATAAGTTCTGCTTCAAAAAAAGGAGGTAACAAGGAAAAACTTTTCGAGACGCAAAAGCCTTCACTTAAAAAGCGAAAGAAACCCAGAACCAATTTTCAAAATTCATTTGTTCTAAAATCATCACGCTTGGAAACGACGACCCCTTAGTATTGGAAATACGAGCATTTAACTTACAAAGCAGATAAAATTAGAAAAAAGACACTTCTGCCAAAAAACGGTGTAGATATTTGACTTTTAGAAATTTCCTTTAAAAAATTCAAAACATTAACCTTTTCTCCACTTTCTAAATCAAAATTGTATTGAAAAGCCGTTATAAGCAGCCCTTTCGTCGAAAAGAAGAAATAAACCAAGCCCGCTCAAATTTTTCGGATTCTGGTTCTGGCTTTGTCATCAACTACATCTACCTATGCTCGAAGACTGCTATAACTGCTACCAAGAGTAAATGAATTGATGACTAACAACTTTGAGTATAGCTATAGATGTAGATGATGACAGACTTATTTATGCAATACCGATACTAGGACACTCATCACCCTTTTCGCTCAAAGGATTTATTTTAATATAGCTCTTGCACTGTGATAAATCGGGGAGAACTAATGATATTTGCTTGCCCAATACCATTTATGACAAAACAAGCCTCAACGACGTCCTCAACGACAACTTCGCTTAGCTTCATAATGAAGCCCATAGAAAAGGTCAATCACCCACTGAAATTAAGAGCAAAAAAGGTAACAAAACAACTACTGTTGGATAAAACTATCCCGCATATAATTAATTGAGAAGTATATAATCCAAAAGGGTGGCCTCTGAAATGCATACTACTAAAAATAGCAAACTCAACCAAGAATTTGAGACGGAATCTAAAACCATATGTTAATACTATATACATCTTTATAAATGACGTGTGTGTACTTCGGTTTCTCTTTGTGTGAAAAGTAAAGATTATGACTTTTGTTTTAATAAATGGTAATTAGCACTTTTTGCTAATACTTGTCAGAAACACATCAAAAAATTAACCATCAGTAATGTGTTAGTCCATAAATAAGAATGCAATACAAAGCACAAAACTAATTTACCATATTCTCATCGAATGCATTGCAATATAACCTGAACAACAGAGCAGTCTTCGAAAAAGTAAGAGAAAAAAAGCTGACGCAAAGTTCTCCTGTGAAAATCAATAAAACAAGAAGGCTAGGTAATGTGCGTTCGCACATAATGTTCCGACGCCGCTCATCAACATTCCGGCTTAATTTACCAAATGAAGTTGGGATAGATAACTTTTAAAAAATCAAGTATTTTTCGAGAAAAACTAGTGTATGAATAAAAAATTGCGTCCAACTCAAATCACTGAGTGGTCTAAAAAAGGCCACTTCAGAAGGACGAGAAGATTGGCCCTTATTAAGAGTACGAGAAAAGACAACATTAACAACGACAAACATTAATAACATCCAAAACTCGATGTCTATCTGTAGAAAAATTTAAAACAAAGTCTAAATAGAGGCAGATAAAAGCTAAACTAAACAAGAAATCCAATTCATTGTCCTTCGCTAGAAAAAGTGGAACGAGTCCGTCCTTAATGAGACTCGGTAACAAGTAGACAAAAAACAACAACAGCGGCTAACATAAAAATTACGCTCATATTTTTTGAAAGCAATTGGTTCCAATATAATAAAAAACTTAGATATGAACTGAAATCATTAAATAATTTTGTGATACATTTATAGCTCCATAAGATAAGACATTGGGAACTGTCATTATTAAGTTTTTTTTTTCATACGACAACAAAAAACAACAAGTACAGAAAAAAAATCAAATCAATTCTGCGAGATAAGGGCGTCGAAGCCGTTAAAATTACAATCTATTCCCTAAGAATAAGACCAGTCATTAATGAGACTAGGTAACAAATAGACAGGAAAAGAGCAAAGTTAAAAACAACGTTTCGTATTTTTTGAAAACAATTAGATTCAAGGTTACGAAAATGATCAGCTGTACGTTGAAAAAAAAATTAGGTTTATTAATTTCCCTAAACGTAACCACTGAAATCTCTTCCGATCAGAATATGTCCTCTGTTTACAAAAAGAACGTCACGTCAAATACAGACCAAAACACAAAAATCAAAATAATTTTCTTTTTCTTAAAACGAGTTTCGAAGCAATTAAAACCATATCGAATTCACTTAAAGCATTACATTATGTCAAAATTTGCCTTTTTATGCCCGCAACGTGATATATGACCTATAATTATTAAGACCAGGTAACAACATACAAAAAAGAACAGAAGATGCAGAGTTAAAATTTAACTTTAAAAAAAACAAATATTTTAAAAGTCATTAAAACAATCAGCAAAAGATTAAAATTATTAAACAGGTTCGATCAATCCTCCAAATGAAGCCCCTGAGACCCGCCTTTTCTCAGAGAAAAATGTCAAACGTTAACAAAAATAACGTCAAATACAGACAAAAATTTAAAAAATATCGAAAAACCGGTGTCAAACTCGTTATAATCACAATCAATTCACTGAGAAATTCAGATATGTTCAACTGCGCCTTTTTCCGACGCCAATATTGTGATATTTGACATGTATATAGAGAAAATAGGCAAGTAACGAAAAAAGACGAAAAACAGAAGACTCAAATTTAAGAAAAACGAAAAAATTTTTAGAAAACAATGGTTTTCCAAGTCATGAAAACCATCAGCTACCAATTCAAGTCATTAAACAGTTACCTGCAATCCTTCAATGGAAGCCATTGAGACCTGTCATTAATCAAAATATGTTGTACGTGTACAAAAAGAAACACGGACAAAAAATTGAACAAATATATTTTATTTGGAATACTGGCGTCGAAGCCGATAAAACCATAAATTAAAAAAAAACAGGCTATATCCAAATGCTCTTTCCTGTGATGCCAAAAAAGTGATATCTGACTTGTATTTATTAACACGGGGTAACTAAAACTCAAAAGAATCAAGTCGATAAAAAATCAGTACGGAAAATACAAAAAATTCAAGTCTGAAAATTTTTTGAAATTAAATAACTTCAAAGTCATGAAAATCAATCAGCTCCAGAATCAAATATCTACTATTTTTTGTTTATTCTTCTACGGAAGCCTCTGAGATCTGCCACAAAGCAGAAATTCTCATAAGTTTAAAAAAAAATTTCAAATACAGACCGAAATCTCCAAATGCGTCTCCTTTTGCCTCCAAATTGTGATCTGACCTGTGATTAATGAGCCTGGGTAACAAACAGGCAAAAAAACGGAAGATGAAAATGAAAAAAAAACATTTTAAATTTCTGGAAAAACTTATCTTTAAAGTCATGGAAACCAACAACTAACAGCTAAAATCAGTAAAGAGGCCCATATATTCCTCCATAACAAGAGTCTATACCCTTGAGACCTCTTATTATTAAAAAATTTTCATGCGACTACAAGAAGAAAGGTAATTAAAGACAAAATGAAATAAATTCCATAAAAATCTTCCAGAGAACGTTGTCGAAGCAGATAAAACCATAACATTCCTTAAAAAAAATAGAAGTTCAATTTTTCCTATTTTCAACCAATAAAATGATAAGTGCCCTATCAATAATTTGATAAGGTGACAAAGCCAGAAAAAAAGAACCTGTCCAAAAATTAATCAGGTGAAAAAGCCAGAAAGTGTTAAGCCGCTATAGAGATTAAAATTCAACTGAAGATTCATGATGTGTTTGCTGAAATTAAGCTGCCAGTTGACCAAACAAATAAGTTAAAAAAGTGGCAAAGCTCCATAATAACTTTTTTATTTTATGCCCAAATTTTTTATGTCCAAAAATCATTTTTTTTTTGTGAAACTAGTAGTTTTGAAGCCAGAAAACAATTCTTTAAAGTGTTAAGCCGCTATAGAGATTAAAATTTAAATCAACTGAAGATTCATGATGTGTTTGTTGAAATTAGGCTGCCAGTTGACCAAACAAATAAGTTAAAAAAGTGGCAAAGCTCCAAAATAACTTCTTCATTTTGAAAACAAATCAGTCTGAAAACCAAAACGACAATAAGCCTTTGACTAGAAAGTTTAAAACATTAACTGGAAATTGTCCATGAAGCCAACTGAACCTGTCAATAGTGAGCCTTGATATGTATTGTTCTCTACTGTAGTAAGCATAAAAAAGTCCGAAATTTTTTAGAAAAAAGACAGCCACTGATTACGGTCCTGATTGTTTTTAGATTTTAAAAATCCACGATCAGACCAAAACTACTCTTCGCACATTAAGAACACGCAGTGGTTCCCAGTTTAACGCATATAGATAATTTGACGAAAAAAGTTCATAGATCAATGAAAAATGATGCGGTTTGTATAATTGTCGAGATATATTAGCCAAAAAGCCGACAAAAGCTCCAACCAAGAAAACTTTCAAAGAAAGCAGAGAGGTAAATTAGCTCTCTCTCTCTCTCTCTCTCTCTCTCTCTCTCTCCCTCTCTCTCTCTCTCTCTCTCTCTCTCTCTCTCTCTCTCTTGAGTTGAAGCAAATTATGTCAGCAGTCTATTAGGTGTTCAATTCAGGCAAATATAAGCGAAGTTGACTAAAAAAAGCATATTTCTCGCAATTTTCGATGAAAACAGGCCAATTTTTTTTAAATAAGTAGCAAAAATTTGAGCCAGGAATCAGATAAAAAAATTTCATCGACAGCTTCTTTAGAAAACGAACCAACAACACTTTTTTCAAACAATTTAAACATTTTAGAAAAAACTTACAAAAATATAGGCAAAAATCTCGGAAAATTTGAATAAAAACAACGGAAATCAGTCTATTATTCACAAAACTCCTTAGAAAGAGCAAAAATCAAAGAAAATCATCAAAATTCCATATTCTTAGCTGGACGGGCTTTCTAATGATCCTACTCACAGCTCTCTACGATGAATATATCAATCGGCCAAAATTGGCTGAACAAAAAACCCATTTGATTATATAGTTCCTCCCCCACTAAAGTGGCTCGGATCAATTAAAAAAGTCCAAGTTGGAGAATGAGCGCAAGAAATACTCTGCGTTCACTTTTTTAAGCAACATCGAACCCTCTAATAGGAAGGCAGCTAGCGATTATTTAGAATACATAGAACTAGTACAAAAAATTACAGACTAGCAGGACAAAAATTGGTTTTGGTAGTTACTGTTCACAAATATTCATACCACGGAGAATTTCTGAAAATTTATGAAACATCTGAAGGCTGACAATACTGAAGGGACAAAATAAAGTGTCATATTTATATAATTCACTAAGAGTTAGCATATTAAAAACCAGGTATCTGTTTTAATACATTTACTAATTCTAAGAATAGGCCAATTAATTTTAAAATTTAGCGATATCTTGTTTTTGTGGCACCTGTTTCGATTGCTTTCTGGATGACTTCCCGGTTGTTCACTCCCTCGAACACCTCTAGAATGCGCAGTTGACTGCCTATAGTACGACATTGTTGGAAGGAGTGAGACAACACAGCGGCCAATCTCTTCTCCAAATCCTGAAACAATGACGGAAAATACTCATGCTATCAACATTGACTCATTAGGTTCCAATGACACCTTGTCATCATCTACCTGGGTGCTACTTCATTGTCATCATTACTTAGAGGCTTCTGTTCAAGTTAAGACTCCGAAGCGGTCAATTATAGTTCACAACAAGAGATCTCTGCAAAAAAAAAACTAGGATTTTATTTGCTATCGCTGTTTGAGGACGGTATCTGTGCTCCTATTATTATTTTGACAGAGCTCCCTGGCATTCCTGCTTTAGTTAATAAAACCCACGGAATCAGAGTGGAATATTCGATTAAAGGTTGTTCATTATATTATTGCTCATTTAGAGGACTTTAGATGTTCAAAAAAGAACAAACTCGGAAATTTTAAGAAAACACACAAACACAATAAACTTAATTACAGTGACTAATGTCAGGCACTACAGCTGCTAATGTCAGGCACTAAAACAATCAAACATACTTCAAGATCAGTCGTGTAAAAACTATAAACGACATAAGCGAATGGAAATTGATGCTACGACGTCCAATTTCAAAGCCAAGCATGCCCACGACTGCCTTGATAGTAGCTATAACGGCTTGCGACACCTTGACCTCAGTCGCTTTTTAACCAAACATAGTATACAGCCGAATTGAAGACCACTCATTTAAAACCAGGTTGCCCCATTTTACAGTGTACTGATCCCCGATAAGCATCGCTCACTCAATCGGAGGATTTCGTAAAAGGTGTACCAATTTGCACCAAATTATATCAAGGCAATTGAAAATGCGGACTGAACATACCCGAATGACAAGTCTAAAACGGAAGAACTGCTGCTCAAAACTGGCCTTGGGCTCGGATACAATCAAACTAGAGCCAGAAGCAGCTGCAGATGGTACAACTTGGCTTCCACCACTGCCCAGGCTCTTGAGACCAAGAAGGTCGTTATGAGACACGGTAAACGACTTCATGGCCTTCTCGAACTGCTCGTGAATCTCAGACACCAGGGCGTCCAGACCATGACTTCCGGCGCCGCCCACCTCAGCTACCTAAAAAACACACTTTTTGCTTAAGCTGTTAATGTTAATAAAGAATCAACGGTAAAAAGTAGTCACAAACTAAAACTTCGAGGCTGCTTATCTTAGTCAATTAGTTTGTATTTTAAAATTTTAGAAACGCACGTGCATAACATGTACGCAATAAAAAATGTGTTTTTACCGCGCATTTGTCTCAGTTTGTTTCTCACTTAGTTGCCCTCTAAGTCTAATTTTGCTTGCCCTACTTAGTTGCCCTCTCGCAGTAGCAAAATCTCTCTCTTGACTTTTTCACAAGCGTCGAGAAAAAGAACCTAAGTTTTTAATCCTTTGATTCTCTAAATACGTTAGAATACAAAGCCCAGTTCCCCTCGCGCATTGTGCCCAGCACTAGGGTGTAAGCGCACTCGTCGGAGGTCATAAAGTCACTGCGACGACTAAAATTTAACTTCTAACATATACCTGTACACTATTTACAAAGCCCGGTCATTCGTCAGCTGCCATCTTGGCAGATTTATGGTGTATGGGTTGCATGTATAGGACGAATAATGTATAATTGTAATGTAAACCGGTTACTAGTCCTAGAACATCATCATTTTTAAAAGAACTTTTTTAGTTTCCAGATTCTGTAACAAAAATGTGAGAACTATATGCTAGCCCCACTTTTTTGTTCAGATAATTTGGGGCATCACAGAGCAACATAAGTCCATGGACGAATTTACTAAAGCAATTTGACATATTGTTTAAACTTTGATGACCTTGAAAAAATATTTACAGAAAAACATTTCGGCTGTGTGTCATCTAGGCAATATTTTGGCTTATAAAATGGCTTTTCTAATTTCTTTTTTAAATTTCAATATTTCACTGAATTTTAGCTCGTATTGCTGAAATCCCTTAAGGAAAAACTAATAAAAATCAAACTGAATTAAGACCTCATTCTGGTGATCAGTTTAAAAAATAACATGCGGTTCAACAGTCGAAACCAGCCTGTGTTAATAATTTTTCCTGCTGAACATCCCTTCAGTATAAATACCAAAGATAAAAAAACGAAGACGAAACAATTATGTGTCAGTATTTCCTACTCACTTAGCTAAGATTAGGCACCCACAGTCTATCGATTAAGGCTATCGATTAAATACCCAAAGCTTAAGAAATCTATTTATTCTAATTTGTTTGCCTATACGTTACTATCAGTAGCAGATGGTTTCAAATTGCGTTTTCTGACTTGTTCAAAAGTTACCCAAGGCTTTGGAAAAATTGATGATTTTTGGCCCACCGAAGAAAGTAGGCGTTGTCTAGTAATCAACCTAGATTGAGGTTTCCATTTCTGCCATAATTTTAAAAACAATTTTAGCTGAAACTTATGTTTTTAATCAATTGAAAAAATTGTTCTAGCAGTTAGCTGTAACTTTTCGCTGAGAGACCCAAATATTATAGAAAAAGAGTAACAGCTAATTACTCGATTGTGTAGCGTGGCTGCATCTTTAAAAAGAAATTTCGATTTTAAAAAAATTGCTGAATAAGTTTAACTTCTACGTGCAAAGACTAAATTAAGATATTGAATAAAAATGCACGTTTGTCAGTTTTTGCTGGGTCTCGCTTTAATTAGCCTAATAATGTACACAAATTTTACGTCATTAACCATTTTAAATGCCCGCTATTTTTATTTGTGCTTGACAATTTTTAAAAAGCTAGAGCAAAGAAAGAAAGAAAGAAAGAAAGAATTTATTTCTCCAGTACTATATGAAATAACAACTTTCAAAAACGGTAACAGATAAGCAAAAAAAGAAAGGATACTAACAATAGTCATGCTGGACTTTTAAGCTGGAGAGGGCAGACAACGAAGCCATCAGGCCTACACAAGGTCTGCCCCACTGCGTAATACGTCTTCAAAGCAAAATGAAAAAGACCTAGAGAAGAAAAGGGCTCTGTAAAAAAGTAGCAAAAGAAGTCACAATTGTTTCTGATCATTAAAAAACGTCCAAAAACTTTTTGGTCCCACTGCCAAGGTCTGAGCACCACGAGGACGCTCACAAAAGCAAAGAGCTGTAGAAAAATCAAAACTTTAGAAAAATCAATAATTTTGTCTCCTATCGACCAAAAAATTTCTAAGTGTTTTTGGTATCATGGACCAAAAAAGGGCCATATCTCGAAAACTAAAAAAGCTACGAAGCTCATATCTGGTATGGAAAATTAGAAGTTAAAAAAAATGGGCTCCTGCCCCAGGCTGCCGTAGCAGCCCGGGACAGGAGCCCTCACGAACCCTTTTGTTTGAACACCAAGGTAACTAAATCTGAATTCCCAATCAAATAATGTTTTCTAAATAAATGCACAAAATTTACAAGCTCAGACGGAGTAAGCTCTGTAAGATTATTGGGCAATACTCCACTTCTCTCTAATGCATTAAAAAGAATAGTACCTCTATACTTGATGGAATTTTTTTCGATTTGCTTTTTACATAATGGCAGTTTCAACAGACGTAAATTAGTACTTCTGGTAATACGATCAGAACGTTCAAAAATAAAAAACGAGTTGAGATACTCTTCACTGTGGTGACTTCAGAGAACGCAGAACAAATTTAAGTAGCTCATACAAGTACAATTATAAACCGATAAAATTTGATGCTTTTCAAAAAGATCTGAGCACTGATCACGCTTTTTCCTGAAACAAATGAATTTTAGAATTTTTTTCTGCAGTGAAAAAATCCTGGACAGGGCAAAATCCTGACTGCAGCATCCATACACAAGAAGTCCGTACTGAATAACGGACTTGATACTCGAATTGTAGTATAATATCAAGTCTTTTCTGGGTACATAGTGACATAACTTTGAAATGACTCCACACTGGGTGCTTAACCTTTTCAAAACAATTCCAATATGCGAATGAAAAGCCAGCTTGCAGTCCAGCATAATTCCCAGGTATTTACATGTAGCAGCAGCTTGCACATTAATAATTTCAATACAGAAGCTACCAACACTGGAAGCACGATAACCTATGTTTAAGCAAACTGTTTTATCCAGATTCAGTACTAGTTTGTTAGAAGTCAACCATCTTATAACCGACTCAAGGTCGGCTGTGATTTGTTCATAAGTCACATCGAGTGCGGATAGATTTGTGTCATCAGCAAAAAGAAAAACTTCTAACTTTTTACACACACTTGGTAGGTCATTTATATATATCAAAAACAAAATAGGGCCTAAAACAGACCCTTGTGGAACGCCACAAGATATTTCTTTATATGAAGATGCAAAACCAGAAAATTCAACTCGTTGAGACCTGTTATGTAGATAGCTTTCAAACCATTTTAAGGCATTTCCTCCTATTCCATAGCAGGACAACTTCTTATTAGGATGCTATGATCTAGAGTATCAAATGCTTTTTTAAGATCCAAGAAAAAGTTCACAGAAAATTTAGTTCTACCATGCCTTATCCTCTCTGTCAGCTCTGCCAGAGCATCAACGCAACTATGCTTTTTTCGGAAACCAAATTGTTTATTAAAGAAGAGACTAAAAGATTCAAAATAATAGTAGACTCTATTAAACATGACTCGTTCAAAAACTTTACTCCATACAATTAAGAGCGATATAGGTCGGTAGTTATTCTCATCAAGCTTTGAACCGGACTTATGAAGTGGAATTACTTTCGCGTTGCGCAGAAGACTTGGAAAAAAGCCCTTCTTGAATGACTTATTCACCAGCTCAGCCAGATACCCCGATGTAACAGGTGAAGTTGCTTTTACAATAAGGTTGCTCATGTTATCAACCCCAGAAGATGATTTATTATCAAGCTGATGGATGATTGTTTCAATTTCCGCTGTATTTGTTGGATATAGATGCATAGAAAAGTTTTGATCACTTGGTAGTACTAATTCCACATCCGGCAGGCAAGAGCGAACATTCTGTCCAATAGTACTAAAATACTCATTAAATTTCTGAACAATTTCACACCCTGAAGGACTTTTTTCCATTCTCGCACAAGATGACAGAGCTGGCACAGACAAATCTTTAGTAGTTCGACCCTTGATATCATTTAACAACTTAAAAGTGCGCCTTGAGTCTCCGATACAGGAAGTAAATTTAGTCATATAATATGATTTTTTTCGCTGTAGTGTAGGTTTTTTTCAAACTTCAAGCGGTATTCACAGAACCGCGAACGCTTTTGACTGTTGGACTTATCTTTTGACCACTCTCGGTGTAGTCGATTTCTTTTAGTCCGCATGTTTTTCAGAGTATTTGAGAACCATTTGGGTCTTGATATTTTGATATTTCGGCTTTTCTTTATAGGTGCAAAAGAATCAGTCACACTTAAAACTGTTCGCTGGAATCGCTCAAAAGCTTCATCGACACATAACACATCAGATAACTTACACTTGGCAAGTTCGTGACTCAATTTAAACTGGTAAATCAGAACTTGTTCTTTGTTATTCAAAAAAGACGTGTCCCGGAAAACTTTTTCAGTAGAATCTTCGACACTGTCACAAAAAAACTGAAGATATATTGGATAATGATTGGTAAAATTCTCGGCCTCCATGACCAATGATTGGAAGACTACAATATTTTTAGTTATATAATGATCAATGCAGGTAGCCGATTCATGTGAAACACGAGTCGGTTCATCTATCAAAAAATCGTATCCATTTGCAGCAAAAGCATTTAAGTAGTTTCTCGATATCAAGTTACAATCCAGAGTATTTATGTTGAAATCTCCACATATAACAATTCCAAGATCATCAGAACAACTTTCCAGAAAACTATCAAAGATATCAAGGAACTCCAGCTTATTAGTGCGTGGGGGATTATAACAGGTTAACACTTGAAAACAAAAATTTCCCGCTTTTAGTTAAACGCTGATTCAGGTAAACATGATGATAGTTCTTTAACAAATGAAATAGTTTCATGAATTTGTATCATCACACCTCCCCCTCTTGAGTCACGAACTATGCTTGAAAGGCAATTGTAACCTTTCAATAGATAACAAAACTTATCATCTTCTTCATTTAACCATGTTTCTGTAAGGCATATTACTGACGGCGGAGACTCAAGGCTGAACACTAGTGCTTCCAGGTTGTTAAGATTTTTACGAAGCGACCTAACGTTAACAGTTAGAATAGAAATAGATTGCATACGACTTGTTTGAGGATGATTACCGCTAATCCTGGGTCCGGAACTCCTCACTTTCCTCCACATGAAAGGGCTGCTCAATGATTGTCTCAAGATTACTTTCCTTAGCGTTAGGAGTATCACCAATTAATCCCATTACATAATCCAAAAGATCGTCCTTATTGTCTTTTCTACTTCTGAGTTCCTCCACTAACGATGACTCTTGATCGCTAAACGTGGTCTTTTCTCTCATTCTTTTAAGTCCTGGAATGCCAGTAGAAATTGGGGTTCTTGGCTGGAAATTGGGCTGACGAAAAAAACTGGGGAGGGGGGTAGACGGCTGCACAAAGACATTGGAAGCAGGCACAGGATTGGATAGAGGCGCATTGGACGTTTGTTGTTGCGTGTTTAGTCTCCGCATATTTTTCTTGGCCGTTTGCTTTAGTTCGTCGATGTCTTTCACTGAATTGATAGTATGGCTTCTAGTTCTACCACCTTCTTCAAAATGTAGCATTGGAGCCGAGTTGTAGGTTGTTACCAATAGGTTTTGACTTTCCGCAGTTTCTTTTAGGTTTATGTCGTATTTTGTTAGGCGTTCGTAAAGAAATACCGGCTTGCCATTCATTGGGTTCTTAAAAAACTTTAGAAAACGTTTGCGGCTCCAGATTCGTTCCTTCTGATCGTTGTATAAGAACTTAGCAACAATCCCAGGTGGTTGTTGGGTTGTCCCATTGCCCAAAGCATGACATGCTTTCAAATCGTGGGGTGCACATTCAACTTGCATGACGTTTCTTATAAATGCCACCACATCCATGATTAGCGAGCCATTAGCTCCAATTGGCAAATTTCGGAATATTAAACAGTCCTTGGATTCATATCTTTCCAGTTGATTCACTTTAATTTTCACTTGTTCCACTTCTGCTTCGAGTTGGGCAATGCGATTGTTTTTGGCAATATTGTCCTCTAGAATAGCGCGTATAGCTTTCTTCGTTCTATCGTCCAGGCATTCACTTTCCATAATTGCGGTGGCCACGTCATTCGCCGTGAGAATCATTGTCCTTCTCTATTTAATAAGTTTATCACAACAATTAGGCTAAACACAATCAAAAATTTTTCAAAAAAAGTCCTATCTTCATTGGGATTTTAAAAATGATTAATTTAAAAAAAATTCTCAAAAAAGCGAGCAACTGCACTACTTTTTGGTTTACAATTCTGAGTTTGACTAGAACATATATACCATCCACATAGTTTTGAATTCTATGAATTTTACTTTGGAAATGTACCGTCAGAGTAGTTTTCAGAATTTTCGAGAACATAGGGCACCTAAGTCAGAATTAACTTCATCATTATCGATAACTTGAACAGCAGCTTTCTTCTGAAGGACAATTAAAATCATTTTCCAAACTTCTAAGATTTCCAAAACTTTTAGTGTCAAATTTTAAAAAAAATGAATATAAAGTGAATCATATCTTTCAAAATTGAAGTCGTACAAGAGTGCTATATAGTAATAAAAACAAGCGGTTAAAATTCGCTGTAAGAAGTAAATGTAGAAGAAGGAGTAAGTAACAAACACAAGCAAAAACAAAATATTCCAAGCAGATTGGATAATTCGGAAAATAAGCATCGTGTCCATTTTCGGTTTATTTCGGAGTCCGGGAAAAAGGTTTTCATCCACGCTGCCGAAGCAAACAAAAAATTGCAACAATTCTGTCGCTATTTCGACAGCTCACCCAATGAAGTCAGATGATGAATAGTACGCTGTCAAATATGAATGCGGGAATGTTCTAGGAACATGCACATATTCATGACCGCCTTCTTGTTTGTTTCATAACATGATACAAATAGAAACACTAGAGGAACACATCCAAGGCTCGCAACTTCAAATTGGTGGTATAAACATATAGATTCTAGGGTTTATACCGTGCCAGATCTTAGTTGTCTTCTAATATACCTGCATATATGGAGCTAGAAATTAAAGCCGATCTGGCACAAAACCGAATGATAAAAATGAGAATCAGAGCCGAAAACTTAAACCTGATTGGCCAATTAATTTGATTGGTTCAAATTAAAGTACAACAAATGTAAGAATTGGTGAAATAATTAGTTATCGTCGTTTGATTATCTACGATGTGCGATCGGGTTGCGCTCCACTTGATCTCTCCGAGGCCGCAACCCCTTTCTGACGGGTGGTGGGGATGTTGCGACCACAGATAGACCTTCGTTATGATATTTTGTAATTATTTTTGTACAACAATTGCCTAAAATAATCAGTTTAAGATCAACAAATCATAGCAACAGAATCATTCGGTTTTAAATTTCATTCAATGGCATTCTTTTCTACGCCCGTTTAGCTCTACAGGCGTCCTCCGTTTAATATGTTAAACCAAATTAAAAATAAAATACGCCATGCTACGGCAATTAGCCGAATTGGAATAAACAGCGAAAAGAATTTCAACCTGGCGGGACAGTGGGAGCGCTATAACCAATCCAGGATTTCTGGATTACATTCCACAGCGCATGAGAGGTATGGCCGTGAACAGCGGTCCGCAATTGCGCTTAAACTGATATTCGGTCATCTAAACTTTAGCCAAGTAATATTGTTGCAAAGTATAGCACAGAAAGGGTCGATTCTCTACTAGGTACCAAAATGGGTGAAGGGGGGGATTATTGAAAACATCCCTTAATATGTACAACTGATTTTTCCAGGGCCTATCCCATTGTCTTTATATAGAGAAAAATATTTCTGTAAATTTACCGAAAAGTTGACAACTGAAAACGTACGACATAGCGCGGACAATTAAGAAAATCCAATGGAACCGCAGTTGTGTTTTGGTTGTTTTTTTGGATCTTTTCAACAATTGCCCCCCCCCCCCCCCCTTGGTATCTAGTAGAGAATCGCCACCCCTTCTGTGCTATACTTTACCACAACATTACTTGGCCTACAGTTTAGATAGCCGAATATCAGTTTAAGCGCAATTGCGGACCGCTTTTCACGGCCATGCCTCTCATGCGCTGTGGGATGTAATCCGGAAATCGCGTGTCGGTTATCGCGGCGAAGCCGCGACGCGCGCCCACCGACCCGCCAGTCGGAAATTCTTTTCGCTTTGTATTCCAACTCGGCTAATTGCCCTAGCATGGCGCATTTTATTCTATACAGTTTAACAGTATGAGCATACACGGAAAGTTTAGTCGTCTCTGATTGGTTAATAAATCGCTCGCTTAAATTCTATTCAAGGATAGGCCCCCCTTTTGCAAAAGGGGGGGCAATTGTTGAAAAGATCCATTTTTTTAATTTTAAGTGTTTTATTCTCCAAGAATCTGACACTTTGTTCCATATAAGAAAACTTGTCCCTACAAAATTTACACGATGAAAATTTAAAAGTTAGGATCTTTTCCGCTAGCCATCCCCCCCCCCCCCCCCTCCCATTTATATATGTTTAAACATCATATGTATGCATTTCAATTATTACGTATAAATAGGTGTGAATAGGCAATTGGAAAAAACTAATAGAGTGGAGGTTTGAAATTAATATATGCATAGCGAAAACGCCCTGCATATAATGTAAACATCAACTAATCTTTTAAAGGAGTCTACTGTTTTGATTCTCTTGAACTTCGTTGCAAATATGATTGTTCCATCTATTCTATTAAACCAGGCACGTAATTAAATCAATATGAAACAACTGATAAACGAAAATCAACCTTTTCAGAACGGAGCAAAGCATTAATTTTAGTGGGTGCCTAAGCTTCGACAAGTTCATCTAATAAGATGACTTACACCATCAAAAATCGAGGATTTTTTGTGTTAACCTAAAGTTTAGTGGAGAACTAACTTTTGCGAATTGCAAAAATTTGATAAAAATTCCATCCGGCATGTTATCAAATCTGAACCGATATAAAACAGAGTCCAGGAATAACCATTCGAAATGCTGAATCCGCCGATTATGTAGTTTCTTTGTTCAAGATGGTTGTCCCTCCATATGCAAACAGGTACGAAAAAAATGCCATGCTGAACTCAGCCATACCAGGACTTAATACAATCTTAAGTGTTCGGTGTTATTACCCCTCCACATTTGCGGACGGGACAGAAAAAGAACTTATTGACTTATTATCCATGCCCGGAATTCGATAGTGAAAGGCGATCGGATTGCTCGTGCGGCATGGACACATGAATTTAAGTCTCACCATTTTTATAAATTGGTAAAAGGGGTTAATCGTACGGGAAAACTACCTTAACTTTTCACTTTGCTCTGAAATATTTCTCAACAAAACAACGGTAGTTTCCCAATACTGTAACGCAATGGTCTATTCATTTTTTTTGTAACTGAATATTTAACCAAACATTTGCACTATGGTTGAATTGAATAAATTATACCGAATCGAGATCCGACGTGCTATTTTAGCTTTATTATGGTACTTATTAAGACTAATTATTAACAAGTGGGGTCGTAACAACAAGTTCCGCGCTATTAAGCCTCCGATAAGTTTGAATCCGGACCTATTTTTGAGATATAGTAAAATGCTAATGAATGCACTTTAATTACAGGAACTTGGAAACCTTTTCCGACATTCTGTTGTGCAAAACAACAATTTGGACAGGATCATCCGATTACCGATTTAACAGCTCTCTCAAACACACTAAGCACTGTACAATTAACATGCAACTGACCTTGCGCATTAGTCTGAACTGGTGAATGGTCTCGACGAAGTCCAGGAGGTCGTTGCACCTCTCGGAGAAGGAGTTGAGTTTGTCGAAGGGACTGGCATTCTTCTCTGGCCAGGGACTGTCTGTCCAGAGGGAGTGGTCCGACAGGTTTAACCACAGATCGTACTTCTCACTCGGGGGATACACTTTGGCACGATAGTAGGGCGTCTTTGGGGTGCGAAGTCTGCGACAAAAAGTTTTTCACAACACAGTAATCTATTGGAAACAATCACAACAGCAAACAGAATACACCCTAGTGATGAGTGAATTTAAAACTTGCAAGAATCTTGCAAGCTGATTCAAAACTTGCAAGATTCTTGCAAGATATCAATCAAGGCAAAAAATAAATCAGGTTACAAATGTTTTAGAAAACATCTTTGAAGCAAATTATTGTTTATTCAACAAATTACAAAACCGAATTCAATAAAAAATTTTTTAGCCCGGATTCAAAATCTTGCAAGTATGGTGTTATGGCAACAGATTTGACAATTAACCTCCTCTGAAACAACTAGCCAACAAGCACAAGAGTTGTCGAGCCACTCAGATTCAATTGAGTAGAAAATGGGATGCGATAGGGGTGGGGGCATCTACTCTGAACAGACATTGCAACCTGAACCTGACTATAAAACCAAGGCCATACGTTGCAACCTGACCAAAACCAAATTAAGGGTATGGGTCAACTATCAATTTTTTGCACCACTAAACTATCGATTAAACTTTGTATATGTTCTAAATTTCTTGCACTACTTCAAAACAATTGTTCTCATTTCTCTTCAGAAAATTGCTCCTTAATTGATGTCCAGTTGCATGACTACGATAACGAACATTCTCGAATTTAGGAACAAATATTAAACTATACAATGTCTGTGAACTATATAGCACTTACTCTTCCTTCTTAGTCTCTTTAAATCTGCTCTCATTAAGTGCATCTGTTTTCGTCTTCGTGTCCAGGTACACCCCTCTGAAAGCCCCACACAAGTTCAGCGCATACTTCAAATCCTCAAATGCCTAAACAAACGCAAACAACTTCTCAAAACAACACAGCTGGTACAAGTTAGTAAGAAGCAAGAAAAAACCAACAAACTTTCTTCATGAAAGGCAGTCTGATGAAGTAATTCAGATGGAATACAATGATGATATCTTGACGTTAACAATGTGTGTGGCATTAAGTAAAAGAATAAGCAAATGGTACCATTTTAGTGTCCTCTAGCAGGTTTGAGTTGACAAATGAGCACGCTTTCAAGGTCACTTGATTAGCAACTAGTGACACGAGATTGTGAAAGAATGTCTTCTTATGGTAGTGACCAGAGTACTCCCACATCAACTGCATTGTGTGCACAAGGGGTCTGAACAGTTTTCCCACTTGATCAACCGAATTGGAAACTGAGATCTCTTCCAGCCATCTCTGAAGGGGTTTCAGGAACCGGATATTGTCCAGGGCCTCATCAACAGCCTGTAAACAAAAAATTCAAATACCATTTCAAAAATCAAAAAATCATTTAATTCAGATGGTATTCATATGCCATTTCAAAAACCACGAATTAAACTGATGTATAGCAAAACAATTTAACTAATTCATTCCAAAACCTATCCACATTGCTAGACTATACCCATTTATAAAAATGCAAGTAGCAAAAAGCTAACTTGCGTTTGCCATTGCCACCGAATAGTCCAACATTCACATTTGAAGACACGATCTATCTTAAAACGTAATAAAAGATAACTTCTTAGTGAGGGGATAACTTACATTGTAAAAGATAACTTATTAGAGTAAGGGAACCAACCTCATATATGAGCCAAGTCAAGCAAATCAGCGGCAAATGACAAGTGAGAGACATTGCAGAAACTAGCAGCAAACATTTTAGTGAGATTTGACCGTTTTTAAGCTTCTTCTTGGAAAAAACTAAAATTGAAAAAAACGGGGAAGTCTTAATTATAGAATGCAATGGTTTGAGCAATGATTTGATGCAATAAATAAGGAAGGCATCAATCAGTCAGCTGGAGACAATTTTTCAAAAATTTCCGGTATTTTGTTTAACTCTCTGTTACTAAAAAATTTGAGCCCAATTTTTTCCCTTGAACTCAAATAGGCTATACACTGAAAAAATACTCGCAACAATGGGAATGGTAATTTCTGGAGGAAATTGATCAGTAAACGAATGGTCTCAAAACTGCTATAATGAGAATTGTCACGAGTAAATTTTATCTTTTTTTATCTTTTACCCGATAGCCTACAAACATTTTTCATTTGAAATCAAACAAGGAGCAAAATTGTTGTCAGTAATGGCATCGCTCCACTTCGTTTTGCTGCGTTCCAAATTTTGCAGAAAAAAACATTCAATAGCTGCTATTAGAAACAGAAACAGAATAAAAAAGAGAGAAAGAAATAAGACCCAAAATCTAATTAATAAATTTGGTCTTCAAAAGCAATAACCAAGGAAAAATACAGCCTCATTAAAGCAACCTCATTAAATTAAAACTCATATGCGCCTTGTAATGAATTTCTGAACACAGTTCTATTGAAAAGAAGATGAGATGTGAAACAGAAATATGAGAAAAAACACCACCGACAAACATCGGAAAATGTGCTCTCCAACGACTATTCCGAGCTCTAATCTATTTCAGCCATCCTCAGTCAGGGGGGAGGGAGGGAAGACCTTACCTGAAGCGGGACTAAGAAGTTTCCTTAGGGGCGTCAACGACGTCATTTCAGGTTACTATATACCACTATAAAGATTTATCGATTTAAATTGCGCCAATATTTTAGAACTCTTCACTTGTCTGCAACTTTTTACTAGTAGTCTGGCAATATTTGAGTTCAGCAGCTTAAAAATATAAGTGATATAATAATTTAGATCACGCTAAACGCCAGGGGCGAAATAATCACTCGGAAAGTTAAAACAGTCAGGTAAAACTTTTGCATAAAGAAGACACACGTTTACAACCATTGCCTTAAACTTCGTTCGAGAGCAATTAAAAACGCTGCATAGAAAAATGAGAAAACGCTAAATACAGACTATAAAATGGTAACAAACACGAATCAATCTTTTGAAAAAGTCATCATTTTGATAAATCAATTCCATTAGAACAATTCAAATTATTTTTAAACCCCATTTATTGTGAGCACTTTTCTTAGGCCAATTGAAGTCTTCCTTTATCTCTCCATAAAAACATGATTCTATTTTACTCTACATTTGGTGACCCCTAGGCAAAACATCCGCTGATCAGTATTGTAAATCTACGTGGTCAAACCTATCAGCATTAAAAAATTGTTAATTACAAACGCAGAATAAAATTTGTCCAAATAATGATTCAATGCATTAACTGAAAAAATGTTACAAACACTCGAAACAGCCCCAGAAAACACTAATTTTGAGCATATCATGACTTTGTTTAATGCATGATATCTGAAAATCCAAAAAAGTTGCAGACTATGAGGATAAGCACAAAGTCAACAGAAAGATCGGATCATTTACTTCACTTCTGCTTTCTTCATTTACTGCACTTCTGAGTCGTTAAAAACGTCCCAGTTGAGAAAAACTTTTGTTACATTCTTCAAACAAAATGAATTCAAAAGTGTTTAAAATGTTTAGGAAACCTTGAGTAAAATAGTTGGCGGTACGCACATATCACTGTACAATCATTTATAAAAAATTCAACAAAATAGTTATCTTTTCAAACCGCAAACATTGAAACCAAATCAGCAACCTATTTTTTGTGCAAACATTCTAGTCAAAATTTTTGTAAGACAACTTTTCCTTTAGAACTTACGTTACCGTCATTGGTAGTAAGAAAGCAAATTAAAAATGTATTGTTAAAATTTAGCCCACTTCAATAATTAAATCAATCATTGTTGATAGATCAATTTCTGACTAGACACTTATTTCAAACTCCCCCTCCCTTTGGGCGAGTGCAATGAAACTGAAAAACCATGTATAAATGTTTAGCTCCCCTCAAACCGGGTGAGTCTAATTTGAAGAAGAAATACTCTCCTCCCGTCATTTGGTGAGGTCACCTTGCATACAACTCCCCACGAATTGGATAAACTTCATTGGCTAGATCATTGAGAATAGAACTACACAAGGATCAAGAGTCAAAATCAGCTTCATGCAAAAGAAAGCGCGCAATTAATCAAAATAACACATAACAACAGTGGCCATAGATCAATTCATGCGAACTTTAATTGAGCCTTGAAAAACGAACGGATCCTCAACTGATGGGAGGATAGATCATTCCAAAGAATCACAATCAAATCGTTAAGGATGAAACATCAATTGGAATTCTTTTGCCATATTTAGGAAGAAGGTGGAATTCGTCATAGAGTTTTTTTATCGACACCTGTGACTATACGACACATGTGACTATCGCTTTACGCTCTAGTACCTTCAGCAAATTATCATAACGGTCCGGTCAGAAATTCCATTGAAATTATCAGATGACGAAACCAAATATTAAAGAAATGGTACACGTAGAAAAACTTCCAACGCATCGATGATTTTCGAAGGCGAGAGCAGATTTTAACAAGGAAACCGACACTCCTGTTTGAGTTCAAAAATTTATGGCCGCTTGTTAGCTGTCGTTTAAATACAAGCTCTTGAAATTTCGCAAACAGTTTTGTTCTTAGCCAAACTTTCCAGCTTTGTTGACACCGTACAAAATCATTTTTTATTGAAAAAACCTTTTTCAACTCGTTCCGCATCTCATGGACTCCAGTTGCATATTTGTTGTTCTGCTGTTCCAAATAGGCAACCAGATCCCTTGTGGTCTCAGAGTGGAGTTGTGACTGGATCTTCCTGAGTGAAATGACCCTCTCGTGCCAGAGCGCCTCCTCGTGAACTACACAAGGGATGCCAGCGTGTCCCTCCACTGGGATCTCTCGAGAGACACGTTGCAGTTCATCTATCGGCTCTATTTTGAGCAGAACCTGCAAGATGGGAAAAATTTGCAACTTTACGCTATGTATTTGCAATATAAGAGTCGCAAAATTAATAACGCACACAACATCAGCATTCAAGTTCCCTTTCTAATTTGATCAAAATTATTTAGAGCATTGGAAACTACTAAAAAGCCACATATTACCAAATGCGCAAAAGGTACGCAATAATCAAGCACGTATAAAAAATTAGAATAGTAAAACTCCATATTACAATATGAAGAACATGGAATTCGTACACCTTCCTACAATTCTTAGTACAATTATATCGAATTGGTACGCAGAGATAATCGAGAAACTACAGGTGACATTAAAGTTGAAATGGGAGTCTTAATTGAATTGGAGAAAAGCTTTAAGTATTAGATTCTATTGAAAATTTCAGTTAACACACAAATTTAACTTGAAGACCCCTTAAGTATGACTCAGGAATGCATTAAAACGTCTGGAACTCAATTTGGTGATGTTACTAATCTGGCTCAATAAAAATTAGCAGCAAATGTTTTATTTTTGGGTTCCGGAGCTTGGTTGAGTTTTACCTTGAGTTGCTTTGTCCAGTTTATCACAGTTGTTTCTATGACGTGAGTTATAGATTTGTTTCGTTTCGACTGAGACTTGATATCCTGCAGCACTTCGATACTCGGATACGGGAGAGAAACGTCGCCCTTCTTCAACACTTGCGAAAACTCAGACGATGCCAGAAATCTGTGCATGAGGTCCACATACTTATCCCCAATAATTGCCGGCTTTTTGGACGCTGCAGCTCCTTGATGACTGGCTTGGTGGTCTTCATTGGTAACCGTGGGAAGATACAGATCTCTCGATAACCAGTTAATGTTCTCCAAAACGTCAACTGAGTTGTCGAAAAACGCTATATTGTTGGTCCAGTTTGCCTGGTTGAGCTTGGAAGAGAGTCCCAATTTGACAAATGTCATGCATCTGGAAATGTTGGTCTCTTCAGGCGTAGAAAGACTCGAAAGAAGGAGACCAGATTGCAGTTGATACACATACAGGCACCGATTGTCCTCATTTGAACAGAAGTTTGCGATGTTGCTCCTGAAACATTAGAGAACAAGTAATAGTTTATGACTTTTACATAGCTCACAACCGATAGTATCGGTGAACAGGACAGTTTATCAAGCGCAAACTCATCGCTGTGTCTGGTAATTGATTGCTACTTTCGGGAATCAAATTTAGTTCACTTTTGTCAGCCTTTAATGACAATTTATATTGTAAACGGACAGCTAATAAATAGCCCGGTGAATCTGCTGACAATAAACAAAAAACATAGCAGGACAAGTCCTGAAGTACAATTAAAATTTTATTGATTAAACAAAAACTAGACCTAGAACGGACTATGAGTGAATTGGAAAAACCATTTCAAAAAATCAGATTAAAAAATCGAAAAAACCAGTAAAAACCAAAGTGAAATTGCCGCATGTGAACAAAAACCACTAGCGAGAAAACAAATTTTTGTTCAAACACTCACTCTAAAATTTCACTCTAAATTCAAACTCTCACTCACTTTAAAATTAGAGTAAAAAAATTTCACGCAGCAAAACCACTCGCTTTTCACTTCACTTCCTGTTTTGGGGTGACCAAAATCACTACTCCAATTTGACTTCAAAAATCATGAAGATGTGTGAACAGATCTGAAAAAAAGACAGCACCCCAATACAATTCAAAATCATTGAATTGTAAAAACAAAATCTCAGACAAGAATAGAGTTCGACCTAAAATTTGATTGACAAACAAATTTATTCAGTAAACAAATCTAAAAAGGCACCTTTACCCTTCACATACCATTGCTTTTGCTGAACAACGTTTGATTTTGCGCTAAAACTAATATCAGTATAAAATTTGAGCTCAAAATATTGCATCCGTATTCCCTTTCTCAAACAACAACGCAAGAAAAATCAATAGATGATAGATGGCTTCAAAATGATGACATTGACTATGATGAAATTAACAAAAAATTTATTCAACAAACAAAACAATGTTCAGAGAATTTTAGTTAATCTCAAGTTTTTGGCCCAAAAGTCAACAAAAAAGAAAAACTAAATGGTGGTAAATTTATACAAATACAAAATGAGCCAGTAGAAAATAGGACTGCAACGAGAAAAATTGATAGCAGCCATCCGTTCTTCCAGCACTAATTAAAGGAAAAAAGGAAAACAAGTTATAAACCAAAATTGGTGTTTTACTGTCCGTCAGCAAATATGGAAACAAGTAAACAGTGGGACTTAGCGCAAAAATGAGTTTTTTAAATTTATTTTGTTATACTAGACATTTAATTCTTGCTTGCAACAAACTGAACTGAATAACACCTCGTTTGTAAAAGAATGTCTCGTAAATTGATATTATAAAACGATGGAGCAAATGCCAGCTTCTGACATCAATAATTGTGTCAAAATTTAGCTTCTAAAGGGAAAAAATATTTGTATAATTCTACTACTTCTCATTAGCAGAACACGAACCCCAACTTTTTAATAGAAAAACAATTCAACCATAAAGTGTCGTCAAAGATGTTCAAATTTTTTGAAATAAGAAAAAAAACATAAATCGTATTACCTCAAACGCTGAATAGAATGAAATCAACAAGTTAGACGAGTTTCAAATTTAGCATTTTAGCAAGCAGTTAATTTAAAATTAATTTTAATTCATGTGTACTATATTCGCACAATTTTCAAGTTTCCATAATTTCAAGCAAATCCAACAAGATTTCCTTTTCAATGTTTACGTTACAAATTGAAAAAGAGTTTGAAAGAATTTATGAACTTCTCTACCTCAAAAACGGACACTTTCGTATCACAAGGAACTCACGCTGGTGGATTCCGGTGTATGGCGATTTCATGCTTCCACCAATTTTAGAGCTTTTAGAGAAAGTATGAACAAAAGCCACTCAAACATCAGTTTAGAAAAACTGGCAGTGTTTAAAAGCAGTGTTTTTTCATCGTTTTTTTTTAATCAAAATTTCAATTAAACGAAAACCTTTCGACCTACATAAAAGATTTTCTTAAAAAACTGAAAATAAAATAAAAACTTAGAGGACGAAAAAACCCGAGAATAGTAGAAAAAAGACCACAAAATCCCCTTTGAGCTCCGGTCCTTTAAAGATTGATTTTCAGAACGCTTTCAATTCAATCAAAGGGCTCTCAATTCTGCTGCTTTTGGAGTTCATTCTGCTACTTGAAACAGTTTTTTTTTATTTAAATGGGGAATCAAACTATAACTAGTAAATCGGAAGTAACAACAGGGCTCCCTAATGTGGCCTCTTCTTTTTGCTCTTACAATATGGCCAACAAAAAAAATGATCAAAGCAAAGTTCCAAAATTTGCCACACCACTCATGGTACCTTGATGATAGGATTATCACTGGAAAAGACCACGCCTTGGTGCAAACAATTGCAATTCTGTGCGAGGAAGGCCATGAAAGAAGTTTAGTTCTGCATAGAGACAAATGTGACATATGGTCATCTTCTGAGCTACTAATTTCAGACAAACAAAACAAAACCGTAGCGAACGATTAGAAAAACTTGGTGCTGCAATTAGTATTCCTGAATATGTTGCATCTTGTCTGCAAAAAAATGCGCACTAGGAGTTTTAAGATATTGTTTGGGTTCGCCCAAATTCTGTACTATTTGAGAACAACAAATTTTCAGAAAACGTATTGAAAAATTCAGTTTTTTTAAAAAAATAACGTCAGACACTCTAAAATCTCGTTGGTACCCCCTTTTCAGATAGTGCTTGGTTGAAGGCAAGCCTCACGAATAACTTGTCCGGCTTAAGTGTATACACAGGTCTATGGAACAGTTTACAGCAGCTTATATTGGTTGTGTGACCTCAGTTTCAGGTGTTGCTGGTAAAACATCAGATATTCAGTAACACGACATTCAGATATTCAGCTGCACTCATTTAAAAAATCGATTGATGCAATTTGTCATCTTGAATTTGCAGACTTTACTCAAACAAAGATTCAGGAGGCGCACTGCAGTTTCGGACAGTTTTGAAAGACAAACAGACATGTTAGAGAGAAACCGCTCATCTAAGAACACTGTCAATCCTACAAGCAGGGGCCTGGCTAGTTGCTTCTGCTGTTCCAGGCTTTAGGCCTGCATCTGCAAGCAACCGAATTTCGACTCAGTGCAAAATACCGCATAGGTATCCCGATATATAAAAGTGAACGACGGCGTCAATATTGCAAATCAGGAACACTAGACATCTTTGGTAACCACGAAGTTTGGTGACACGGCAAGGGCGATGGTACAGCTAGACACGATCGCAATCGAGA
Source organism: Convolutriloba macropyga (assembly GCF_964194025.1). NCBI lineage: Eukaryota > Metazoa > Xenacoelomorpha > Acoela > Convolutidae > Convolutriloba > Convolutriloba macropyga. The sequence continues at coordinate 30,233,205 of NC_134470.1, forward strand.
TCCTCTAATCGCAACTTTATCGTCTGAAAATCTCTTGTTCTGGAGAAAAAAGATTCCTGATAGCAATAGCTGAGCAGGCGACTTTTTGTACCCTATGGAATGCTGAACAGCGCGCTGCCTTCGGAGTTACCATTACTTCGTTGCTGCACTCAAAAGCAATTTCTAAAGCGGTGCTTTCTCGTCTATAATAAAGAAAACACTAAAGAGAATGGCCGTACTACCAGATAATCGCGGTTTCTATTCTGAGGGATTATCGGTGGCTTACAGTAGATTGCCTCAGTCATCATCTATAAATGCTATCAGAGGATCAGCTTCTTTGCTTTTTGGAAAAATCGATTTTAAGCCTAACCCCAGATTTGATCTATTGACAAGGAAGCTTCCTTGTGACAAACCTGTAATTGTTTCTGCTTCCACCATTGCAGCCAGATCAGAAACCAATACCGGATTTATCATGTTCTAACAAAACAATTCAATTGCCTTGCAAGCGAATGAGCTCCGACGTGCCTCTTTCTCGATTCAGCATTTTTGTTTTTGATAGCTGCAGTCTTGACGATCGCAATAAAACTTCTAACAAGAGTGTGAAGGAAGATATGACATTTTAGGACTCGGTAGCACTGATTTAGTTCTTTAAAAAAACCTTGAGGCTTAAATGAAGCAACAATTGTTTTCAATTTTATAATGAAATTTCAAACAATAATATTAATATTAATAGTAATAATAAATAAAAAAAAATTTGTCACGAGAGTATAGTCAGAATTCTTGTAACAGAACCTTGAAGATTGGCACTGAGAGCTTTTTTCTAGGAGCAAATTGTTTGGGCAACCTTAGAACAATCGAACCTCTAGAGAATGTGAAGTGGCACCACGTCATCAGCATCACTATGCCCGCAAAAAAGCAAAAGCAGCAACTATACTAAATGTTCAGTCGAGAAGCTTCTGGAAATAGTCACTCAGTCAAAATATAAGGTTGTTATCTATGGACAGCATCTTTGACCAACTAAAACTTGAAACCACTTCTTGTTATAGACTGGTTTTCTACGTTCTCATAAGAGAAGCAAGTCGTTGGTGCAGATCGAGCGATTTGGGAAGAGCCATCCAAAGTCAAACGTTACACGCATCGACGTTTTATCGTTCTGTGTCTCAATGCGTATTTCCGCTTTTCAAGCCACAAGAATCAGATTTAGATCGTAAGAACTCGCAAAGACATTAAACGCTGGAAAGTTTTTTTCCAATAGAGCCTTCTTGATTTTTGTAAAACTGATTGATGATAAATAAGCAGGTTAATGTGGGCATAAATTATTAAGCACATTACGAATATGTAAGAACATGTAATTAGTAAATTAGATGACGTGCAAAACATCAATTTTTGTTGAACGGACATCACCGATCAGTTCAACTTTTCAAGAGAATTTCATTGATACAAAATAATAGTCAACTCCTAATGTAGGACAAAATTTTAATACACTGCCAGATCACCTCTAAGAACTCAATTTTTCAAAAGTGAAAAAATATTTTATGAAACAAATTCCCTGCTACCTCTTCATGGGCTCGGTTATCGGCCAAGTAGAAAACGAAAATTTAATTTAATTGCTATCGAGCATGAAGACTCAGACTCAAAAACACTTATAAAATAAGTTGAAAGCCATTGCTACTACTCCGTGCCAATGGCCGACGAGCAATCTATTCAACTGCTCGCTTTCAATTTTGCATCGCAAACATACGCATTTAAAAGATTAGCACAAGGACTGAGCCGAAGTGTCAGCGCACTCCGCTCATTCATGACAGAATCTTGACCCCGTAATTACAGCTGACAAATGTTTTCAACACGTAGACGATATTGGAGTAGGTGCTAATGATCTCCCAGATATGCTGGAAAAACTATCAGCAGTCTTAACGTGCATTAGAGAATCAGGAATGGAGCTAGCTACAGATAAATGCGCCTTTGGTTTGAAGGAAATTCAGCTTTTGGGGAACACGATAACTTCAGAGGGTTTGACCCCCATCAAACAGAAAATCGCGACGTTTCTCAGAACATTCAAGATGCCGAAAAATGTTAAGCAAACAAAAAGAATGATCGGTTTCTTCAATTTTTACACAGCCTTCATACCAACGCTCGGGAGAAAAACTGCTTCCTTTTTAAAGATTAATTAAGAAAGAAACAGACTTCGAAATAAACGAGGAGCACAGCATAATGTTAAAGAAACTGACACAAGATCTACAATCAGACTGCGAAATATCACTGAGGCTACCGATGACCAATAGACAATATGTCATTATGGCCGGTGCATCATTCTATGCCGCCGGATTTGTATTAATGATCGAGGATTGCATCAAAACAGCAAACAGAACGTCTGAACACAAAATATATGCACCTGTAAGTTTCGGTTCACGTATTTTTAAACTGAATCAACTCAAGATGTCAATCTACGCGAAAGAATTTCTTGCCGTTCATTTTGCCCTTGATATGTTTGCAAACATCCTTTGGGGATGCCATAAACCAGTACTAGTCTGAACAGACAACAGAGCTGTCACCAAATTTTTTCAAACAAAGGTCATTCCACAAACGCTGTGGAACGCATTAGATCACGTCTTGAGTTTTAACATAATACTAGGACATATCCCTGGAAAAGCGAACCTCGCAGCACATTACCTCTCAAAGATACACATAAACCCGAAGGAAAAACTCACACTTCGCATCAACTCGAAAATACCAATCAGTGAAGTCCAAATTGACACTACCGCCGAATGCCCGGACAACTCAATTAATACACTCCTGCACGAAACATCCAAGGAAAAGACTAAGAAACGCCATCTCCTTCAAACCGTCAACGAAACAGATCAAACAGAAATCGTTGAAGAGGTTCATATTCAACAACTAAAACCGGCGCAACTCCAAGCAATACATGAACACAATCCAATGGATGACTTTGATACAACCGGACACTAGCCATCGAATCTAAGAGCCGAACAACAAAAAGACTCAGACGTCAAAAGAGTTATCCTTTGGTTCGAAAGAGGCCCACCGACAACTGGCCAATATCTCTCAACACACTTGACAAAGTACCTGAAGCAATACCCAAGACTCGCTATTTTTGACGGAATGCTACACAGAAAGTTCTACAACCATACAGGCAACAGCTCCATCAAACAATACTGTGTTCCAATTCACTTGCGGAGGAAACTACTCTTCCGCATCCACAACAGTGTCTGGAGCGGACATAAAGGAGTGTCACGCACCATAGCCGAATTTCGAAAACGGTTTTATTTCCCCAATTTCACACTAACTGACTACATCAGAAACTACGTGAGCTGTTTACAAACGAAACCTAGTCCCACAGCAGCTCTGAGACCACCTCTACAACCAATGTCTTCCGTACAAAATGTAGTACAACTCCAACTACCAATGCAATTACGAAGGGAATAATTGAGAATCTAATCCCTGGGGCATCTGATGCCTCCACCCACACACCACAAAGAGAGTGACGATAAGCCATAAAACTGACGTTGCGGCCCCCCACGATAAAAGTTTTCCAACCCATGCTAAACGCTTTTCTAGATAGCCGCAGTATCGAGCATGAAGAATCATACTCAAATAAAACTTATAAAATATTCACTATCTATTAATAGAATAAACTCAATTCTGATTGGACAAAAATTTAAACAAAAAGTATAAATAAGAAATGCATAACGCGAATTATTCATTCATTCTTCAATTGGTTCTTGTGAAACTTAGTGCTTTTTGTCATCCTCAGAATTTGTGAAATTTTCTCATCTTAGCAGAATAACGGACACTTGCGAATCTAAACACTTAAAAAAATATTTGGGAAAAGAAACATAAAAACCGCACTTAAACCATAAAAATCAGAAGGAACTCTTTCAGTAGAGGCGCTATAAGGAGAGATACCATAAATGCTGAAGAAAGAAAGTCGGCATGCGAAATCCCGTGCTGCTTAGTGCAGATTATTTGCGGCCCAAGAGCACGTGCTATAATTTTATATAAGGATTTACTGGATCTTCCTCCCCCCCCCAGTACGTTATGCGCCCCCAGTTACAGAGCACGTGCCATTACATAGTAAATCATTATGTAAAAATATGGCACGTGCGACTGGGGGTGCAAATAATACGCGCCCACTAAGCTGGGGGGGGGGGCACAAACGGAAAAGATCCGATTTACTATGCAAAAGCACGTGCTCTGTAACTGGGGGTTGCATGACGTACTGAGGGTGTAGAAACGGAAACGATCTGACCACTCATCTGTTAGCAGCAATGAGAAAAAAAGAGGAAAAAGAGGATACTATTCATTTTAGATTACACGAACAACGACACTACTTAAAGCAAGAAATGTACTACACACTAAAAACACATAAAATGTACTAGACACCTGAAACACACCTGAACTGTAGTTCAGGTAAATTTTTGCCTGAACGAGTTCAGGTGTCGTTACCTGAAAAAATCTAACTGAGACAAATCTACCTGAACTGTTCAGGTAAGTTCAGGTGTTTTTTCAGGTAAATTTACCTGATGTTTTTTTAGAGCGAGCAAAACTAATTTAGTAACGTACCTTGAATCTGAGTCTGAGATGAATGCCTTAACTTCATCGCCGCGGGGTCTGAGTGAAGAAATTATTTTTGACTCAAACCAAACAATATGCTCGTCAGTTCCAGTCATTGATTCAAAATTACATTTCTGATCCTGAAATAAAGCAGATTAGTCGGATAGTTCAGATTATGGTCCCTTAGAGGGCGCATGTAACGTAAAGGAAATAGGGGTCTTTCCCATTAGTAGTAGTAGTAGTAGTAGTAGTAGTAGTAGTAGTAGTAGTAGTAGTAGTAGTAGTAGTAGTAGTAGTAGTAGTAGGGATTTGGCCCTTCGGTGTCGTCGGGCGCGGGGACTGTGTCCCGGTTCTTTGTCCATGGTTGCTGTTAAATTTTCCACGTATCGCTGACTAGTTCGTTGTAACTCGTTTCAAAATGATGCCACAGATAATTGAGTAGTCGACCTTTCAAACCCAATGCATTTCCGAATTGTAAACTGTGTGGAAGTCTATTCACAAGAGCACAAGTTCTAAAGAAGAAGCTTTGCTGACAAATTTCAAGGCGTGGTTTTGAATGTTCGAATTTCAGTTCGTTCTCACTCCGTAATGAACGTGTGGTGGTCCTCAAGCAGACAAATTGATCAATATTGAAGTTGAAATGACCCGTAAGAATTTTAGAAAGAAAAAGTAAATCCTGTAATTGTAGATATAAAGAAAGCGGTAAGATACGACTGCAATAAAGTAGTTCTCTATAATTGTTATTGCTCGTGCTGTTGATCCATTTCAAACTCTTTTTCTGAACACTTTCAAGTACTTTTGTGTTTGTTACATTAGCAAACCAACAAACACTTCCGTATAATAAAACGGGCAATACCATAGATTTGTACAAGTTTAATTTAATTGACGGATTTAGGTGTGGTGAGCTTCTTTTTAACATGAAAAGAACTCCGAGCGCTTTGTTCGCGGACTTTTTTATGTGGACATTATACCCCAAAACTCATACTGCAAAACTCATCGATGCAAGTGCCAAGATGGGCACCCAGTAATTTGACCAGTTTTGTGGCTCGCAGCCAGAAGTCACTTTTTGTTTGCGTTTTGACAAACTTCTCGTTGTGAAAGTTTTGATGTTTCTTCGGATACACTGCTTTCCATTTCTGACTTGCTGCACTTGAGTCCAGTCGATGTTGTATCTTCCATCTATAATTGAAAAGACCCAATATGCCAGCCGGTTGACTCCAAATTTCCAATATCCAATCAAAAATAAACCAGTTTTCAGTAGCCTAAAAATCTATAATCCCCTACCCGTGTTTTAATAACCCCCGATTACAAATTATGTGTCGTTAAATAACACGTTACTATGTATAATGGGACTGAAACAGAATAGGGATCCTTCCCATTATAGCCCCCCATAATGATATGTTAACCATGATTGGGCGGTCATCAGTTAACTGACCACTAAGCTAGGAGGCTATAATGGGAAAGACCCCAGAACACAGCGATATAATGGGAACGAACCCAGAACGCAGCGCAGTCGAGAAACTACATGAAGGAAAAAAGAGCATATTTCGGGTCTTTCCCATTAGAGCCCCCATCTTAGTGGTCAGATAACCTATAGCCCCCGAATCATGGTAATTATATCATAATGGGGGGCTAAAATTTTATGGAGACCCCATATTTCAATTGATCATGACGTTATACGGTTGCTACAAAAAATTTTCGGTCTCTACACAACAATTTGTAGTTTTGTAAAAAAAAGACTTGAATATCAAAATTAGTATGTTTTCAGGGTATGTGCTTGTGGGTTTTTTGCAAATGATAGAGAAATATATTTTAAAAAAACTCACAATCCATTGCTATCATTGAAAGCAAAGTCTTATAACTATCCTCAGACATTGAGTACAAACATAGCCACGTTAAAAACAAAAATTAGAAATCTTAAACCAGTAGGATTTATTGTTGAATTCTCCTATATCCAAAGCAGGCTTTTATATGACGTTGCAAATTTTTAGAATGGATGGGTTATCGAATAAAAGCCAATAATTTTTGCTTTTGATTGACAATCAATCTTGGTTTCATTTGCGGGCAGAGGCAGTTTGAAATCAATAGACGTTTATTTTTCTCATAAATAAAAGAGAACACGACTAATCAAAAGACAGGTTTGCTGGAGTAAATAGGGGGTTAGAATGCCTGAAAAGTAATTTCGATCAGAAAAAGCAAGAGTTTATTTTTTGTTCGTGACTTGAAGTTTGCCGTCTTCACAATTTCGAATATTTCAGTTCAATTCAGCGAAAAAAGTTGACGTAAAACAAAACGAACCAAGTTAGATTTTGAGTTGAATTAAGTTGTCAGCGGCGTAAACCAAGAACAGTTTGAACAGAAAAAGCGCTCAAAGAACCTGGTTCTCCTCGGGACTAAGCCAGACAGCGAGAACACTGAAGCATCTGAAAATCGTCTTGTTTCTGAAATTGCCGAGTCCCTGAAAGTAAACGTGAAATTTGAATGTCAAAGAATTGGCAAACAAAATACAGAAGGCAAACAGCTGCTTCGAATAAAGTGCGAGACAGAAAAAATGAAATGGGACCTTCTAAAGGTAGCGAAGAGCTTAAAAGAAAATGGACGATTCAAGTACGTATTTATACAACCCGATCTAACAAAAACCGAACAAGAAAATAGAAAGAAAATGGTGGCAGAATTAAAAGAGAAAAGACTGCTGAATCCTTCCACCAAGTACAAAATTAAAGGCAATCAAATCGTTGAAAACAGAGGATCGTGACTAACAATTTGTTTATGGAACGTGGAAGGTGCTAAAGGAACACTATCAACGTGTACAAGTGAAGCAATCGCATACGATATCTTGCTATTAACAGAAACTCTCAGTGTAAATTCAGTCGAAATACCTGGTTTTACATGCTTCTGCACAAAGGCAATAAAAAGCGGGAAGGGGCGGCCGCAAAGCGGCGTAGCAATTGCACTGAATAAACAATTAAGAATTACATGCAATGTTCTCCATCAGAACAATAAATTATTAGCATTGCAGATCAAAGAATTCAGCCTAATTATAATTGTAGCATATTTTCCGCCAAAAACAGATCTAGAGACAAAATATCAAGCACTTACCGAAGCTTTTCAATGCTGTCAAGGCAAAGCACGTATGGTCCTGGGCGGCGACTTCAATTGCAGGCTTGACTCATCCGAAAGAGGCAACTCACCTTGCGAATTTTTAATTATTTGGAATCTTCATTGTGTTAACGATATTAAAGAGGTAAAGTACGAATTTCAGTACGGTAAAAGCGTTATCGATTTATTTTTCGTAAGCAAGGAACTCCTAGAACATTTTAACGAGAAAAAGATCAACAATTCATTGTTAACAAAGCACAAGCCGCTTTCTTGCTGCTTTGATCTAAAACACAGACAAGGTATAGCTGAAAGCAGAAAGAAGCAAATGCGTGAATTTGATATTGAGCAATTGAACGAATGAATGAAAAGCGTTCAAAATCCACACGATAGCAACGCTTTGGACACATCGTATGACGAATTCGCCAAGGCTATTCAAGAATCGGCAACCGTTATGCATGAAAGAAAATCACCGAAATGGTTCAAAAGAGAACTGTACATATTGCAGCTGAAAGCTGGATACAGACAGAGACATAAAGCAGATTCTGATTACTTTAAAATGAAAAGAGCCTTTAAGCAACTTTGCAGAAAACACAAAATGATGCATGAAATAGATCGTGAAAGTTTCATAATCAGAAAAGCGGAATCGGAAAGGCTAGAATTTTGGAAAATTCTGAAATCAAAGAAAGTTTTAACAAAATTATCTGGAATTACAATTCCAGTTTGGAAATCATATTTCGAAGGTCTATTTAAAGCTGAGGGCGAAATATCTGATAAACTTCTAGACAAGCAAACCTTAGGAAACCACGATTATTGTTTTTCAAACTGGAAATATACCGGGTATTTGAATGATCCAATAACACTGGAAGAAATTACCGATGAAGCTTCAAAGTTAAAAGCTGGTAAGGCAGCGGGACCAGATGGAATAACCAACACTAATATTAAATTAGGTTTTCATCCAATGCAAAGATACGTATTCCATTTATTTAACCTCTGCTTTGCGGAGCATAATGTACCCCGAATTTGGAAGTTATCATATGTTAAACCACTGTACAAAGGCAAAGGGAGCAAAGCAGAACCAAGTTCCTACAGAGGAATTAGCCTATTATGTTGCATGTACAAGTTGTTCTCGGGTACCATTTACCAGCGTTTGCGATCATGGGTCGAGAAAAATCAAATTTTACCACCAAGCCAATATGGTTTTAGACGCAAACTGTCAACAATCGACGCAGTTTTGCACTTAAAAAGAGCAATCAAACATAACATCAGCTGCAGTGGCAAATACTATGCCTGCTTCATTGACTACGAAAAAGCTTTCGACTTCGTGAATAGGAACCTGCTGCTTACAAAACTGATCAAAATGGGGCTCCATGGGAACATTCTACACACAATACAATCAGTGCTAAAATGCAACTTCCAGCAGATCTTTGATGGAGAATTCCTGTCAAACGAGATTGAACAGAAAACAGGAGTAGCACAAGGAGACAAACTCTCACCACTCTTGTTTAGTTTATTCATAGCTGATTTATATTTTGAGTTGAAATGCAAGGGTCTAGATGTTATATTTTACGGTGATGACTTAGTACTTGGGAGCCATAGCCAAGGCCAACTACAAAAAAGTTTGAATAATCTGAACACGTATTGTAGCAGGATTTATTTGAAAATTAATGTGAACAAGACAAAATGCATGAAATTTAGAAGAGGTGGCTGTCGATGACAAATTCTATATATCGAGAAAAGAAGTTGAATTTGCTAACACCTTCTGTTATCTAGGTGTAATTTTTTCGAGCACGTTATCTCCCAGTCACCATCTAAGCCATCTAATGAAAAAAGCCTATCAATCAGTAGCTTCAATAAACCAGAAACTAAATCTGCAGAAAGTCAACTTCAACTCAGCACAACAACTCTTTAATTCAATTGTTTTTCCAGCCTCAACTTACAGATTAGAGACGTACATCGATGAACTTTTTGAAATAGATATAAAACAACATTACCGGAAATCAGAAGCCGTTTTTTGGAAAAGTTGGTGCGGAGTAAGCAAGTACACCTCAACCACAACGCTTTTAAACAAATTGATGTTTTATGATATACACGGACTGAAGGACTGCCCGCCAAAACACAGGAGAATAATTGCAAAGTTCTATGCCAATGGACTGCACAATAATTTTTGTTGTATGGAAGGTTGTTATCAATGGGAGGAAAACTTATGTGTGTGCAGATTTTGCGAAAGAACTCTTTTATCAACAGACCATATTCTTTATTGTAGTCACTTTTTAAATTTGACACCTTTACAGAAGTTCTATAAACTCTTAAACAGTTAAATTTAATGCTCATTTCTGAATCTGTAAATAATTTGGACAATTTGTCAGTGTGATCTGATGTTTAATTCAATCTCCTTCTTCTTCTTCGTTTTCTTCTGAAATAATTCTATCTTCTAAGATAGAATTCTATTAATTCTATCTAGTTGAATTAATTCTATCTTTTGAAATCGAAATAAAACAACATTACCGGAAAATAGAAGCCGTTTTTTGGAAAAGTTGGTGCGGAGTAAGCAAGTACACCTCAACCACAACGCTTTTAAACAAATTGATGTTTTATGATATACACGGACTGAAGGACTGCCCGCCAAAACACAAAAGAGTAATTGCCAAGTTCTATGCCAATGGACTGCACAATAATTTTTGTTGTATGGAAGGTTGTTGCCAGTGGGAGAAAAACCTATGTGTTTGCAGATTTTGCGAAAGAACTCTTTATTCAACCGACCATATTCTTTATTGTAGTCACTTTTTAAACTTGACACCTTTAAAAAAGTTCTATAAACTCTTAAACAATTAAATTTAGTATTTTCTGAATCTGTGAATAATTTGGACGATTTGTCAGTGTGATCTGATACTTAATTCAATCTTCTCTTCTTCTTCTACTTCATTTCTATTTCCTTATACTGAAGTCAAAGAAAGTTTTAGCAAAAGTATCCAAAATTACAATTCCAACTTGGGAATCATATTTCGGAGGTCTATTTAAAGCTGAGGGCGAAATATCATATGAGCTTTTAGACGAGCAAACATTAGGAAACCACGATTATTGTTTTTCAAACTGGAAATGTACCGGACATTTGAATGATCCAATAACACTATAAAAAATTACCGAGGAAGCTTCAAAGTTAAAAGCTGGCAAAGCAGCGGGATCAGATTGAATAACCAACACTAGTATTGAATTAGGTTTTCAGTCAAGGCAAAGATACGTATTCCATTTACATCTGCTTTGCGGAGCATAATATACCCGGACTTTGGAAGTTATCATATATTAAACCACTGTACGAGGACAGAGGGAGCAAAACAGAACCAAAATCCTATAGAGGCATTAGTCTGTTATCTTGCATGTACAAGTTGTTTACGGATATCATATACCAGCGTTTGCGAATATGGGTCGAGCGAAATCAAATTTTACCATCAGGTCAATATGGTTCAGACGCAAACTGTCCACAATCGACGCAGTTTTGCACTTGAAAAAAAGCAATCAAGCATAACATCAGCTGCAATGGCAAATACTATGCCTGCTTCATTGACTACGAAAAAGCTTTCAATTTCGTAAATAGGAACGCGCTGCTTACAAAACTGATAAAAACGGGGCTCCATGGGAACATGCTACACACAATACAATCAGTGCTAAAATGCAACTTCAAGCAGATCCTTGATGGTGAATTCTTGTCAAATGAGATTGCACAGAAATCAGGGGAAGCACAAGGAGAAAAACTCTCATCACTCTTATTTAGTTTATTCATAGCTGAGTTATCTTTTGAGTTGAAATGCAAGGCTCTAGATGTTATATTTTACGCTGATGACTTAGTATTTGGAAGCCACAGCCAATGCCAACTACAACAAAGTTTGAATGGTCTGAACACGTATTGTAGCAGGAATTATTTGAAAATTAATGTAAACAAAACAAAATGCATAAAATTTAGAAGATTTGGCCGTTTAGCTGTTGATAAAAAATTCTATATATCGAGAAGAGAAATTGAATTTACTAACACCTTTTGTTATCTAGGTGTAATTTTTTCGGGCACGTTATCTCCCAGTCATCATCTAAAGCATCTAATGAACAAAGCTTATCAATCAGTAGCTTCAATAAACCAAAAACTAAACCTACAGAAGGTCAACTTCAACTCAGCACAACAACTCTTCAATTCATTTTTTTTCTAGCCTCAACTTACGGATTGGAGACGTAATTCGATGAACTTTTTGAAATCGAAATTAAACAACACTACAGGAAAATAGAAGCCGTTTTTTGGAAAAATTGGTGCGGAGTAAGCAAATACACCTCAACCACAACGCTTTTCAACAAATTGATGTTTCATGATATACGTGGTTTAAAAGACTGCCCGCCAAAACACAGGAGAGTAATCGCCAAGTTCTATGCCAATGGACTGCACAATAATTTTTGTTGTATGGAAGGTTGTTACCAATGGGAGAAAAACCTATGTGTGTGCAGATTTTGCGAAAGAACTCTTTTATCAACCAACCATATTCTTTATTGTAGTCACTTTTTAAACTTGACACCTTTACAAAAGTTCTATAAACTCTTAAACAATTAAATTTAATCTTTAATTTCTGAATCTGTGAATAATTTGAACAATTTGTCAGTGTGATCTGATGCTTAATTCAATCTTCTTCTTCAATTCTATCTTCTTTCGTAACTAAGAGTCTGCTGCTTACAAAACTGATAAATTGGCGCTCCACGGGAACATGGGAACATGCTACGTACAATACAATCAGTGCTGAAACGCAACTTCCAGCAGATCCTTGATGCAGAAATCTTGTCAAATGAGATTGAACAGAAATCAGGAATAGCACAAGGAGAGAAACTCTCACCACTCTTGTTTAGTTGATTCATAGCTGAGTTCTCTTTTGAGTTAAAATGCAAGGCTCTAGAAGTTATATTTTTCGCTGATGACTTAGTATTTGGAAGCCATAGCCAATGCCAACTACAACAAAGTTTGAATAACCTGAACAAGTATTGTAGCAGGAATTATTTGAAAATTAATATAAACAAAACAAAATGCATAAAATTTAGAAGATTTGGCCGTTTAGCTGTTGATAAAAAATTCTATATATCGAGAAGAGAAATTGAATTTACTAACACCTTTTGTTATCTAGGTGTAATTTTTTCGGGCACGTTATCTCCCAGTCATCATCTAAAGCATCTAATGAACAAAGCTTATCAATCAGTAGCTTCAATAAACCAAAAACTAAATCTACAGAAGATCAACTTCAACTCAGCAAAACAACTCTTCAATACAATTGTTTTTCCAGCCTCAACTTACGGATTAGAGACGTAAGTCGATGAACTTTTTGAAATCGAAATAAAACAACACTACCGGAAAATAGAAGCCGTTTTTTGGAAAAATTGGTGCGGAGTAAGCAAATACACCTCAACCACAACGCTTTTCAACAAATTGATGTTTCATGATATACGTGGTTTAAAAGACTGCCCGCCAAAACACAGGAGAATAATTGCAAAGTTCTATGCCAATGGACTGCACAATAATTTTTGTTGTATGGAAGGTTGTTATCAATGGGAGGAAAACTTATGTGTGTGCAGATTTTGCGAAAGAACTCTTTTATCAACAGACCATATTCTTTATTGTAGTCACTTTTTAATTTTGACACCTTTACAGAAGTTCTATAAACTCTTAAACAATTAAATTTAATGCTCATTTCTGAATCTGTAAATAATTTGGACAATTTGTCAGTGTGATCTGATGTTTAATTCAATCTCCTTCTTCTTCTTCGTCTTCTTCTGAAATAATTCTATCTTCTAAGATAGAATTCTATTAATTCTATCTAGTTGAATTAATTCTATCTTTTGAAATCGAAATAAAACAACATTACCGGAAAATAGAAGCCGTTTTTTGGAAAAGTTGGTGCGGAGTAAGCAAGTACACCTCAACCACAACGCTTTTAAACAAATTGATGTTTTATGATATACACGGATTGAAGGACTGCCCGCCAAAACACAAAAGAGTAATTGCCAAGTTCTATGCCAATGGACTGCACAATAATTTTTGTTGTATGGAAGGTTGTTGCCAGTGGGAGAAAAACCTATGTGTTTGCAGATTTTGCGAAAGAACTCTTTATTCAACCGACCATATTCTTTATTGTAGTCACTTTTTAAACTTGACACCTTTAAAAAAGTTCTATAAACTCTTAAACAATTAAATTTAGTATTTTCTGAATCTGTGAATAATTTGGACGATTTGTCAGTGTGATCTGATACTTAATTCAATCTTCTCTTCTTCTTCTACTTCATTTCTATTTCCTTATACTGAAGTCAAAGAAAGTTTTAGCAAAAGTATCCAAAATTACAATTCCAACTTGGGAATCATATTTCGGAGGTCTATTTAAAGCTGAGGGCGAAATATCATATGAGCTTTTAGACGAGCAAACCTTAGGAAACCACGATTATTGTTTTTCAAACTGGAAATGTACCGGACATTTGAATGATTCAATAACACTATAAAAAATTACCGAGGAAGCTTCAAAGTTAAAAGCTGGCAAAGCAGCGGGATCAGATTGAATAACCAACACTAGTATTGAATTAGGTTTTCAGTCAAGGCAAAGATACGTATTCCATTTACATCTGCTTTGCGGAACATAATATACCCGGACTTTGGAAGTTATCATATATTAAACCACTGTACGAGGACAGAGGGAGCAAAACAGAACCAAATTCCTATAGAGGCATTAGTCTGTTATCTTGCATGTACAAGTTGTTTACGGGTATCATACACCAGCGTTTGCGAATATGGGTCGAGCGAAATCAAATTTTACCATCAGGTCAATATGGTTTCAGACGCAAACTGTCCACAATCGACGCAGTTTTGCACTTGAAAAAAAGCAATCAAGCATAACATCAGCTGCAATGGCAAATACTATGCCTGCTTCATTGACTACGAAAAAGCTTTCAATTTCGTAAATAGGAACGCGCTGCTTACAAAACTGATAAAAACGGGGCTCCATGGGAACATGCTACACACAATACAATCAGTGCTAAAATGCAACTTCAAGCAGATCCTTGATGGTGAATTCTTGTCAAATGAGATTGCACAGAAATCAGGGGAAGCACAAGGAGAAAAACTCTCATCACTCTTATTTAGTTTATTCATAGCTGAGTTATATTTTGAGTTGAAATGCAAGGCTCTAGATGTTATATTTTACGCTGATGACTTAGTATTTGAAAGCCATAGCCAATGCCAACTACAACAAAGTTTGAATGATCTGAACACGTATTGTAGCAGGAATTATTTGAAAATTAATGTAAACAAAACAAAATGCATAAAATTTAGAAGATTTGGCCGTTTAGCTGTTGATAAAAAATTCTATATATCGAGAAGAGAAATTGAATTTACTAACACCTTTTGTTATCTAGGTGTAATTTTTTCGGGCACGTTATCTCCCAGTCATCATCTAAAGCATCTAATGAACAAAGCTTATCAATCAGTAGCTTCAATAAACCAAAAACTAAACCTACAGAAGGTCAACTTCAACTCAGCACAACAACTCTTCAATTCATTTTTTTCTAGCCTCAACTTACGGATTGGAGACGTAATTCGATGAACTTTTTGAAATTGAAATTAAACAACACTACAGGAAAATAGAAGCCGTTTTTTGCAAAAATTGGTGCGGAGTAAGCAAATACACCTCAACCACAACGCTTTTCAACAAATTGATGTTTCATGATATACTTGGTTTAAAAGACTGCCCGCCAAAACACAGGAGAGTAATCGCCAAGTTCTATGCCAATGGACTGCACAATAATTTTTGTTGTATGGAAGGTTGTTACCAATGGGGGAAAAACCTATGTGTGTGCAGATTTTGCGAAAGAACTCTTTTATCAACCAACCATATTCTTTATTGTAGTCACTTTTTAAACTTGACACCTTTACAAAAGTTCTATAAACTCTTAAACAATTAAATTTAATCTTTAATTTCTGAATCTGTGAATAATTTGAACAATTTGTCAGTGTGATCTGATGCTTAATTCAATCTTCTTCTTCAATTCTATCTTCTTTCGTAACTAAGAGTCTGCTGCTTACAAAACTGATAAATTGGCGCTCCACGGGAACATGGGAACATGCTACGTACAATACAATCAGTGCTGAAACGCAACTTCCAGCAGATCCTTGATGCAGAAATCTTGTCAAATGAGATTGAACAGAAATCAGGAATAGCACAAGGAGAGAAACTCTCACCACTCTTGTTTAGTTGATTCATAGCTGAGTTCTCTTTTGAGTTAAAATGCAAGGCTCTAGAAGTTATATTTTTCGCTGATGACTTAGTATTTGGAAGCCATAGCCAATGCCAACTACAACAAAGTTTGAATAACCTGAACAAGTATTGTAGCAGGAATTATTTGAAAATTAATATAAACAAAACAAAATGCATAAAATTTAGAAGATTTGGCCGTTTAGCTGTTGATAAAAAATTCTATATATCGAGAAGAGAAATTGAATTTACTAACACCTTTTGTTATCTAGGTGTAATTTTTTCGGGCACGTTATCTCCCAGTCATCATCTAAAGCATCTAATGAACAAAGCTTATCAATCAGTAGCTTCAATAAACCAAAAACTAAATCTACAGAAGATCAACTTCAACTCAGCACAACAACTCTTCAATACAATTGTTTTTCCAGCCTCAACTTACGGATTAGAGACGTAAGTCGATGAACTTTTTGAAATCGAAATAAAACAACACTACCGGAAAATAGAAGCCGTTTTTTGGGAAAATTGATGCGGAGTAAGCAAATACACCTCAATCACAATGCTTTTAAATAAATTGATGTTTAATGATATACACGGGTTAAAAGACTGCCCGCCAAAACTCAGGAGAAAAATTGCCAAGTTCTATGCCAATGGACTGCACAATAATTTTTGTTGTAAGGAAGGTTGTTACCAATGGGAGAAAAACCTATGTGTGTGCAGAGTCAAATGAAATTGAACAGAAAACAGAAGTAGCACAAGGAGACAAACACTCACCAATTTTTAGTTTAATCATAGCTGACTTATATTTTGAGCTGAAATGCAAGGCAATGGACGCTATATTTTACGCTGATGACTTATTACTTGGGAGCCATAGCCAATGCCAACTACAACAAAGTTTGAATAATCTGATCACTTTCCATAGCAGGATCTATCTGAAAATCAATGTAAACAAGACAAAATGCATAAAATTCACGTTATCCCCCATTCATCATCTAAGGCATCTAATGAACAAAGCTTATCAATAAACCAAAAACCAGTTCTTCCAAAAAATTTCAACTCAGCGCAGCAATTTTTCAGTTCAATTTTCCACCTTCAACTTACGGGCTAGTGACGTACGTCGATGAACTTTGGGAGTCGTAATAAAGCCTTTTTCGAAGAATAAAAGCCGATTTTTGGAAAGTTGGTTCTGAGTAAGCAAGTACACCTCAACAACAACGCTTTTAAATAAGCTGATGTTTCATGATATACACGGATTAAAAGACCGCCCGCCAAAACCGGAGAATAATTGCCAAGTCCTATGCCAATAGATAGCACAATAATTTTTCACATTGGTAACGACCATTGGAAGGTTGTTACCAATGGGAAGAAAAAATATGTGTGTGCAGAATTTGCGAAATAACTCTTATCAACCGACCATATTCTTTATCGTAGTCCTTTTTTGAACTTGAGACCTTTACAAAAGTTCTATGAACTCTTGAACAATTAACGTTTTTTTGATAACTGTGAATAATTTCGACAATTTGTCAGTGTGACCTGATGGCTAACTCAATCTTCTCTCTTCCATTCAAAATTCAAATTTTGAGTTTAATTTAATTCTGCTAAAAGAAAATCATCATAATGGTTTTTAAAAGAATTGTACTTGTTGCACAAACTACTGAGAGCTGGAAACACACAGATTCCAGGAAGCATCCTGTTTTCTTGAAATGAAGCAAAGCTTCAGAGAAAATTTAAATCATAGAGAAAAATTTATCCAATAAGCCAAGAAAACTATCTAATAGTATAAGTATAATCTGACAAAAAAAAGGTTCTGGGACATAATACAAACAAAAAAGGTAACTTCTAGAGGAACACAAATCACAATTAGGACATGCGAGGCGTATTCAAGAGAAAGTTTTGGGAACCATGATTATTTTTTCTCTACCGCGGGAGCGTTATTCAATACTAAATACAATAGTTACAATAATGGAAATCAGCAAAGAACGCTCAAAAGTGAAAAATCCCAAAGCAAACGAGTGCATCAAGAAAAGTTTTTAGCGTCATTGAGAACTTTATTTTTCATTTGTTCAACCTCTGTTTTACAAGGAGTTCACTTCCTAATATCTGGAAATTATAATATATAACCATTATACAAGGGAAGGGTAAAAAAAGAGTCAAGTTCTTATAGAGGAATTAGTCAGCTATGTTAATTGTACAAAATGTTCACTGGAATTGTTTTTGCATGAAGCCTCTCATCTCGAAGAAGCAATCAAGGGTCTTTTCTGTTTTCGCCCCCATAAATTAGTGAGCTTAAATTTTTTACGCCCCCAGTCGCACGTGCAAATTTTTACATATTACGTGGTATATATCAACATATCATTTGTAACTTGGGGCTTAAAAACACGGGGGAGGGGGCAAAACAGTTAAAATTGCAATAATAAAGAAAAAATCGAGTGACACAATGGGGGACCATCTACGCATGCTTTATTGATTACAAATATGCATTTGATTTTTTTTATCGGAATCTGTTGATACCAAAATTGGTTGCAATGGTGCTCCCTGGGAACATCTTAACATTATGGCAATCAGTACTTAGGTGCAAACTGCCACATGTATTAGATGAGAAACCCCATTGGAAGACTTTAAGCAAGAAACTGGTGTTGCTCAAGGAGACAAGCGTCACATTTACTTATTAGACTTTTTTTGCTGATCTATACTACGAGTTGAAACTTGATGAATTAGAGGTAACTTTCTATGTCGACGTAACTTTCGAGGTAACTTTCTTGTACTTGATAGCAAAAGTCATTCTTACAGCCAAGTCTAAACAAAGTTGAATTGTATGTTCTGGAAACTACTTGAAGGTAAACATCGCAGACAAAAGCCCTCAAAATCAGAAGAGAAGGTCGACTAGCAAAATTTGAAATATACTTATCTGGCAAAACAATCACTTACACTAACACCTTTTGTTATCTAAGAGTCATCTTTTCATGTTTCCTATCACCAAGACACCAGCTAAACCATTTAGTTAATAAAGTCATTCCAGTTGTTGCAAACCTTACTCAAAAACTTAACTTACGGCAAGACAACTTCAATTCTGCGAATCGTCTGTTCGGTTCAATTTATTTGCCGGATCTATTCCGTTTCGGCCGCCAGTATTTTTTAGGACCCTCAGATACAAATTGAATGTTGTTATATAGCACGTTACTATGTAAGAAAATAGCACGCACGCCTGGGGGTCAGAAAATATTTATGCCCACTAAGCTGGGGGCCGCAACAGATTAGATCCGTTTTGCCACTGGCAACCTATGGCCTACACATTTACACCGACGATCTATTCGAATTAGAGATAAAGAAAAACCAGCGCAAAGTTGAATGATTTTTTCTGGAAAAGCTGGTGCGGAGTGAGCATGTACTCTTTGACAAGACATTTTTAGAAAAATTGATGTTCAATGACCAGCATGGGGTAAAAATTTGTCCCCCCAAACACAAGAGTGATCGTAATGTTTTAGGAATTTTGTCTGCACAAAAATTGCTGCTGCATGGAAGGCTGTTACAAGTTGGAGGCTAACTGGTACGTCTGCAAATTTTGCGAAAGAAAATTATTTGATGATCCTATTCTATATTGCATTTCATTTATAAAAGTGTCACCACTTCAAAGTTTCATAAACTCGCAAATTGAAGTTTTCAAATACACTCTGTAAGTGATAAAAAATGTAGATACCATTCTGATTTTTCCATTCAGAAAAAACTTCTATAATACTAGGAGAGAATTTAATAAAGGGTGGGGTTTTCGTTTGATGAAACAGATAAAAACACAGATAAATTGAATTAAATCCGTAGTGCCAGTCAATTTGAGGCCCGTAATGGAGAGAGTAACGACCTAATTTCAAAAACTGAGGAGGGTTTTTTGTTGAATTCTCCTATATCAAAGGCAGCTTTTATGAGGTTGCAAGTTTTCAGAATGGATGAGTTATTGAACTATCACCAATTTTTTTTGCTTTTGATGGACAATCAGTCTTGGTTCCATTCAAGGGCAGGGGCAGTTTAAAATCAATAGAATTTTTTTTCTCTCATAAACAAAAGAGAACACAACTAATCAACTGAAAAGTTTGCTGGAGTAAATATGGGGTTAGAATGCCTGAAAAGTAATTTCGATCAGAAAAAGCAGCAGTTTAATTTTTGTCTTAGTGACTTAAAATTTGCTACTGTTAAGATGTCGAATGTTTCACATAAAATTAGTAAAACAAAGTAAACGAAAAACGAATAGATTTCGAGTTCAATTTAGCGGTTTTTTAATCATGATTTTAAAATATTAAAAAAAGCAGGAGATCGTCAAAGAGATTTCGGGGACAAACAGATAACTAAAACAACTGGAGCGAAAGTAGGTAAAATCGATAACAATAGCAACGTATTAGATTTTATGAAAATGATTTTTCAAATAAAAAATAATATGTAGTACTGAGCTAGAACAAACAACCAAAAATAATGATCATTTCGTCACAAGTTGGAACTGTACAAAATTTGGCGCTCAATTAATTTAAGAAGAAACAAATTGGGAATAAGAAATCAGAAAAGGGGAAGCCCCAGGGGTTTTATTAGCCTCGTGATCATATAATCTTCTATAATACTTCGGTAGAAATTGATAAATGGTGGAGTTTTTGCATGATGAAAGAGACAACATTCACAGATAAGCTGAATGAAATCTGTATTATCAGTCAGTTTGAGGCCCATAATGGGGAAAGTGACAACCTAACCGCAAAATGCTGAGAATGAAGATTTTCTGTTGAATTCTCCTATATCAAATGCAGGCTTTTATATGAGGTTGCAAACTTTAGAATGGATGAGTCATCGAAATATAACCACTAATTTGTTTTTGCTTTTAAGTGACAATCAGTCTTGGTTTCATTCAAGGGCAGGGGCAGTTTAAAATCAATAGAACTTTTTTTTTCTCTCATAAGCAAAAGAGAACACGACTAATCAACTGAAAAGTTTGGTGGAGTAAATATGGGGTTAGAATGCCTGAAAAGTAATTTCGATCAGAAAAACCGGTAGTTTATTTTTGTCTTAGTGATTTAAAATTTGCTACCGTTAAGATGTCAAATATTTTATTTAAAATTAGTAAAACAAAGTTAACGAAAAACGACTAAGTTAGATTTTGAGTTCAAATTAACGATTTTTTAATCAATTTAATAATAAGTTAAGAAAAACAGAAGTTTATCAAAGAGATTTCGGGGACAAACTGATAAATAAAAGAATTGGGGCGAAAGTAGGTAACATCGATAACAATAGCAACATCTTATAATTTATGAAAAGGTTTTTTCAATTCAAAGAAAAAACTTATGTAGTACTAAGCTAGAACAAACAACCAAAAATAATGATCATTTCTTCACAAATCGGAAATGTACAGAATTAGCGCTCTAAGAAAACTTAAATTGGGAATATGAATTCTGAAAAATGGGAAGCCCTAGCGGTTTTATCAACTTTGTGATCAAATAATCTAAAAACTCAATCGTGTTTTACCATGATAGGGGTGTTATAGTATCGTAGAGTGCCTAGTTTGGCTAAACAGAAATATTGGGTTATCCGAATGAAATAAGCAAAACCCGGCCGCGTTATAGTATCGTAGAGGAAGTTTAAAATCAATAGAACTTTTTTTTCTCTCATAAATAAAAGAGAACACGACTAATCAACTGAAAAGTTTGCTGGAGTAAATATGGGGTTAGAATGCCTGAAAGGTTGTTTTTGTTGTATGGAAGGTTGTTATCAATGGGAGGAAAACTTATGTGTGTGCAGATTTTGCGAAAGAACTCTTTTATCAACAGACCATATTCTTTATTGTAGTCACTTTTTAATTTTGACACCTTTACAGAAGTTCTATAAACTCTTAAACAATTAAATTTAATGCTCATTTCTGAATCTGTAAATAATTTGGACAATTTGTCAGTGTGATCTGATGTTTAATTCAATCTCCTTCTTCTTCTTCGTCTTCTTCTGAAATAATTCTATCTTCTAAGATAGAATTCTATTAATTCTATCTAGTTGAATTAATTCTATCTTTTGAAATCGAAATAAAACAACATTACCGGAAAATAGAAGCCGTTTTTTGGAAAAGTTGGTGCGGAGTAAGCAAGTACACCTCAACCACAACGCTTTTAAACAAATTGATGTTTTATGATATACACGGATTGAAGGACTGCCCGCCAAAACACAAAAGAGTAATTGCCAAGTTCTATGCCAATGGACTGCACAATAATTTTTGTTGTATGGAAGGTTGTTGCCAGTGGGAGAAAAACCTATGTGTTTGCAGATTTTGCGAAAGAACTCTTTATTCAACCGACCATATTCTTTATTGTAGTCACTTTTTAAACTTGACACCTTTAAAAAAGTTCTATAAACTCTTAAACAATTAAATTTAGTATTTTCTGAATCTGTGAATAATTTGGACGATTTGTCAGTGTGATCTGATACTTAATTCAATCTTCTCTTCTTCTTCTACTTCATTTCTATTTCCTTATACTGAAGTCAAAGAAAGTTTTAGCAAAAGTATCCAAAATTACAATTCCAACTTGGGAATCATATTTCGGAGGTCTATTTAAAGCTGAGGGCGAAATATCATATGAGCTTTTAGACGAGCAAACCTTAGGAAACCACGATTATTGTTTTTCAAACTGGAAATGTACCGGACATTTGAATGATTCAATAACACTATAAAAAATTACCGAGGAAGCTTCAAAGTTAAAAGCTGGCAAAGCAGCGGGATCAGATTGAATAACCAACACTAGTATTGAATTAGGTTTTCAGTCAAGGCAAAGATACGTATTCCATTTACATCTGCTTTGCGGAACATAATATACCCGGACTTTGGAAGTTATCATATATTAAACCACTGTACGAGGACAGAGGGAGCAAAACAGAACCAAATTCCTATAGAGGCATTAGTCTGTTATCTTGCATGTACAAGTTGTTTACGGGTATCATATACCAGCGTTTGCGAATATGGGTCGAGCGAAATCAAATTTTACCATCAGGTCAATATGGTTTCAGACGCAAACTGTCCACAATCGACGCAGTTTTGCACTTGAAAAAAAGCAATCAAGCATAACATCAGCTGCAATGGCAAATACTATGCCTGCTTCATTGACTACGAAAAAGCTTTCAATTTCGTAAATAGGAACGCGCTGCTTACAAAACTGATAAAAACGGGGCTCCATGGGAACATGCTACACACAATACAATCAGTGCTAAAATGCAACTTCAAGCAGATCCTTGATGGTGAATTCTTGTCAAATGAGATTGAACAGAAATCAGGGGAAGCACAAGGAGAAAAACTCTCATCACTCTTATTTAGTTTATTCATAGCTGAGTTATATTTTGAGTTGAAATGCAAGGCTCTAGATGTTATATTTTACGCTGATGACTTAGTATTTGAAAGCCATAGCCAATGCCAACTACAACAAAGTTTGAATGATCTGAACACGTATTGTAGCAGGAATTATTTGAAAATTAATGTAAACAAAACAAAATGCATAAAATTTAGAAGATTTGGCCGTTTAGCTGTTGATAAAAAATTCTATATATCGAGAAGAGAAATTGAATTTACTAACACCTTTTGTTATCTAGGTGTAATTTTTTCGGGCACGTTATCTCCCAGTCATCATCTAAAGCATCTAATGAACAAAGCTTATCAATCAGTAGCTTCAATAAACCAAAAACTAAACCTACAGAAGGTCAACTTCAACTCAGCACAACAACTCTTCAATTCATTTTTTTCTAGCCTCAACTTACGGATTGGAGACGTAATTCGATGAACTTTTTGAAATTGAAATTAAACAACACTACAGGAAAATAGAAGCCGTTTTTTGCAAAAATTGGTGCGGAGTAAGCAAATACACCTCAACCACAACGCTTTTCAACAAATTGATGTTTCATGATATACTTGGTTTAAAAGACTGCCCGCCAAAACACAGGAGAGTAATCGCCAAGTTCTATGCCAATGGACTGCACAATAATTTTTGTTGTATGGAAGGTTGTTACCAATGGGGGAAAAACCTATGTGTGTGCAGATTTTGCGAAAGAACTCTTTTATCAACCAACCATATTCTTTATTGTAGTCACTTTTTAAACTTGACACCTTTACAAAAGTTCTATAAACTCTTAAACAATTAAATTTAATCTTTAATTTCTGAATCTGTGAATAATTTGAACAATTTGTCAGTGTGATCTGATGCTTAATTCAATCTTCTTCTTCAATTCTATCTTCTTTCGTAACTAAGAGTCTGCTGCTTACAAAACTGATAAATTGGCGCTCCACGGGAACATGGGAACATGCTACGTACAATACAATCAGTGCTGAAACGCAACTTCCAGCAGATCCTTGATGCAGAAATCTTGTCAAATGAGATTGAACAGAAATCAGGAATAGCACAAGGAGAGAAACTCTCACCACTCTTGTTTAGTTGATTCATAGCTGAGTTCTCTTTTGAGTTAAAATGCAAGGCTCTAGAAGTTATATTTTTCGCTGATGACTTAGTATTTGGAAGCCATAGCCAATGCCAACTACAACAAAGTTTGAATAACCTGAACAAGTATTGTAGCAGGAATTATTTGAAAATTAATATAAACAAAACAAAATGCATAAAATTTAGAAGATTTGGCCGTTTAGCTGTTGATAAAAAATTCTATATATCGAGAAGAGAAATTGAATTTACTAACACCTTTTGTTATCTAGGTGTAATTTTTTCGGGCACGTTATCTCCCAGTCATCATCTAAAGCATCTAATGAACAAAGCTTATCAATCAGTAGCTTCAATAAACCAAAAACTAAATCTACAGAAGATCAACTTCAACTCAGCACAACAACTCTTCAATACAATTGTTTTTCCAGCCTCAACTTACGGATTAGAGACGTAAGTCGATGAACTTTTTGAAATCGAAATAAAACAACACTACCGGAAAATAGAAGCCGTTTTTTGGGAAAATTGATGCGGAGTAAGCAAATACACCTCAATCACAATGCTTTTAAATAAATTGATGTTTAATGATATACACGGGTTAAAAGACTGCCCGCCAAAACTCAGGAGAAAAATTGCCAAGTTCTATGCCAATGGACTGCACAATAATTTTTGTTGTAAGGAAGGTTGTTACCAATGGGAGAAAAACCTATGTGTGTGCAGAGTCAAATGAAATTGAACAGAAAACAGAAGTAGCACAAGGAGACAAACACTCACCAATTTTTAGTTTAATCATAGCTGACTTATATTTTGAGCTGAAATGCAAGGCAATGGACGCTATATTTTACGCTGATGACTTATTACTTGGGAGCCATAGCCAATGCCAACTACAACAAAGTTTGAATAATCTGATCACTTTCCATAGCAGGATTTATCTGAAAATCAATGTAAACAAGACAAAATGCATAAAATTCACGTTATCCCCCATTCATCATCTAAGGCATCTAATGAACAAAGCTTATCAATAAACCAAAAACCAGTTCTTCCAAAAAATTTCAACTCAGCGCAGCAATTTTTCAGTTCAATTTTCCACCTTCAACTTACGGGCTAGTGACGTACGTCGATGAACTTTGGAAGTCGTAATAAAGCCTTTTTCGAAGAATAAAAGCCGATTTTTGGAAAGTTGGTTCTGAGTAAGCAAGTACACCTCAACAACAACGCTTTTAAATAAGCTGATGTTTCATGATATACACGGATTAAAAGACCGCCCGCCAAAACCGGAGAATAATTGCCAAGTCCTATGCCAATAGATAGCACAATAATTTTTCACATTGGTAACGACCATTGGAAGGTTGTTACCAATGGGAAGAAAAAATATGTGTGTGCAGAATTTGCGAAATAACTCTTATCAACCGACCATATTCTTTATCGTAGTCCTTTTTTGAACTTGAGACCTTTACAAAAGTTCTATGAACTCTTGAACAATTAACGTTTTTTTGATAACTGTGAATAATTTCGACAATTTGTCAGTGTGACCTGATGGCTAACTCAATCTTCTCTCTTCCATTCAAAATTCAAATTTTGAGTTTAATTTAATTCTGCTAAAAGAAAATCATCATAATGGTTTTTAAAAGAATTGTACTTGTTGCACAAACTACTGAGAGCTGGAAACACACAGATTCCAGGAAGCATCCTGTTTTCTTGAAATGAAGCAAAGCTTCAGAGAAAATTTAAATCATAGAGAAAAATTTATCCAATAAGCCAAGAAAACTATCTAATAGTATAAGTATAATCTGACAAAAAAAAGGTTCTGGGACATAATACAAACAAAAAAGGTAACTTCTAGAGGAACACAAATCACAATTAGGACATGCGAGGCGTATTCAAGAGAAAGTTTTGGGAACCATGATTATTTTTTCTCTACCGCGGGAGCGTTATTCAATACTAAATACAATAGTTACAATAATGGAAATCAGCAAAGAACGCTCAAAAGTGAAAAATCCCAAAGCAAACGAGTGCATCAAGAAAAGTTTTTAGCGTCATTGAGAACTTTATTTTTCATTTGTTCAACCTCTGTTTTACAAGGAGTTCACTTCCTAATATCTGGAAATTATAATATATAACCATTATACAAGGGAAGGGTAAAAAAAGAGTCAAGTTCTTATAGAGGAATTAGTCAGCTATGTTAATTGTACAAAATGTTCACTGGAATTGTTTTTGCATGAAGCCTCTCATCTCGAAGAAGCAATCAAGGGTCTTTTCTGTTTTCGCCCCCATAAATTAGTGAGCTTAAATTTTTTACGCCCCCAGTCGCACGTGCAAATTTTTACATATTACGTGGTATATATCAACATATCATTTGTAACTTGGGGCTTAAAAACACGGGGGAGGGGGCAAAACAGTTAAAATTGCAATAATAAAGAAAAAATCGAGTGACACAATGGGGGACCATCTACGCATGCTTTATTGATTACAAATATGCATTTGATTTTTTTTATCGGAATCTGTTGATACCAAAATTGGTTGCAATGGTGCTCCCTGGGAACATCTTAACATTATGGCAATCAGTACTTAGGTGCAAACTGCCACATGTATTAGATGAGAAACCCCATTGGAAGACTTTAAGCAAGAAACTGGTGTTGCTCAAGGAGACAAGCGTCACATTTACTTATTAGACTTTTTTTGCTGATCTATACTACGAGTTGAAACTTGATGAATTAGAGGTAACTTTCTATGTCGACGTAACTTTCGAGGTAACTTTCTTGTACTTGATAGCAAAAGTCATTCTTACAGCCAAGTCTAAACAAAGTTGAATTGTATGTTCTGGAAACTACTTGAAGGTAAACATCGCAGACAAAAGCCCTCAAAATCAGAAGAGAAGGTCGACTAGCAAAATTTGAAATATACTTATCTGGCAAAACAATCACTTACACTAACACCTTTTGTTATCTAAGAGTCATCTTTTCATGTTTCCTATCACCAAGACACCAGCTAAACCATTTAGTTAATAAAGTCATTCCAGTTGTTGCAAACCTTACTCAAAAACTTAACTTACGGCAAGACAACTTCAATTCTGCGAATCGTCTGTTCGGTTCAATTTATTTGCCGGATCTATTCCGTTTCGGCCGCCAGTATTTTTTAGGACCCTCAGATACAAATTGAATGTTGTTATATAGCACGTTACTATGTAAGAAAATAGCACGCACGCCTGGGGGTCAGAAAATATTTATGCCCACTAAGCTGGGGGCCGCAACAGATTAGATCCGTTTTGCCACTGGCAACCTATGGCCTACACATTTACACCGACGATCTATTCGAATTAGAGATAAAGAAAAACCAGCGCAAAGTTGAATGATTTTTTCTGGAAAAGCTGGTGCGGAGTGAGCATGTACTCTTTGACAAGACATTTTTAGAAAAATTGATGTTCAATGACCAGCATGGGGTAAAAATTTGTCCCCCCAAACACAAGAGTGATCGTAATGTTTTAGGAATTTTGTCTGCACAAAAATTGCTGCTGCATGGAAGGCTGTTACAAGTTGGAGGCTAACTGGTACGTCTGCAAATTTTGCGAAAGAAAATTATTTGATGATCCTATTCTATATTGCATTTCATTTATAAAAGTGTCACCACTTCAAAGTTTCATAAACTCGCAAATTGAAGTTTTCAAATACACTCTGTAAGTGATAAAAAATGTAGATACCATTCTGATTTTTCCATTCAGAAAAAACTTCTATAATACTAGGAGAGAATTTAATAAAGGGTGGGGTTTTCGTTTGATGAAACAGATAAAAACACAGATAAATTGAATTAAATCCGTAGTGCCAGTCAATTTGAGGCCCGTAATGGAGAGAGTAACGACCTAATTTCAAAAACTGAGGAGGGTTTTTTGTTGAATTCTCCTATATCAAAGGCAGCTTTTATGAGGTTGCAAGTTTTCAGAATGGATGAGTTATTGAACTATCACCAATTTTTTTTGCTTTTGATGGACAATCAGTCTTGGTTCCATTCAAGGGCAGGGGCAGTTTAAAATCAATAGAATTTTTTTTCTCTCATGAACAAAAGAGAACACAACTAATCAACTGAAAAGTTTGCTGGAGTAAATATGGGGTTAGAATGCCTGAAAAGTAATTTCGATCAGAAAAAGCAGCAGTTTAATTTTTGTCTTAGTGACTTAAAATTTGCTACTGTTAAGATGTCGAATGTTTCACATAAAATTAGTAAAACAAAGTAAACGAAAAACGAATAGATTTCGAGTTCAATTTAGCGGTTTTTTAATCATGATTTTAAAATATTAAAAAAAGCAGGAGATCGTCAAAGAGATTTCGGGGACAAACAGATAACTAAAACAACTGGAGCGAAAGTAGGTAAAATCGATAACAATAGCAACGTATTAGATTTTATGAAAATGATTTTTCAAATAAAAAATAATATGTAGTACTGAGCTAGAACAAACAACCAAAAATAATGATCATTTCGTCACAAGTTGGAACTGTACAAAATTTGGCGCTCAATTAATTTAAGAAGAAACAAATTGGGAATAAGAAATCAGAAAAGGGGAAGCCCCAGGGGTTTTATTAGCCTCGTGATCATATAATCTTCTATAATACTTCGGTAGAAATTGATAAATGGTGGAGTTTTTGCATGATGAAAGAGACAACATTCACAGATAAGCTGAATGAAATCTGTATTATCAGTCAGTTTGAGGCCCATAATGGGGAAAGTGACAACCTAACCGCAAAATGCTGAGAATGAAGATTTTCTGTTGAATTCTCCTATATCAAATGCAGGCTTTTATATGAGGTTGCAAACTTTAGAATGGATGAGTCATCGAAATATAACCACTAATTTGTTTTTGCTTTTAAGTGACAATCAGTCTTGGTTTCATTCAAGGGCAGGGGCAGTTTAAAATCAATAGAACTTTTTTTTTCTCTCATAAGCAAAAGAGAACACGACTAATCAACTGAAAAGTTTGGTGGAGTAAATATGGGGTTAGAATGCCTGAAAAGTAATTTCGATCAGAAAAACCGGTAGTTTATTTTTGTCTTAGTGATTTAAAATTTGCTACCGTTAAGATGTCAAATATTTTATTTAAAATTAGTAAAACAAAGTTAACGAAAAACGACTAAGTTAGATTTTGAGTTCAAATTAACGATTTTTTAATCAATTTAATAATAAGTTAAGAAAAACAGAAGTTTATCAAAGAGATTTCGGGGACAAACTGATAAATAAAAGAATTGGGGCGAAAGTAGGTAACATCGATAACAATAGCAACATCTTATAATTTATGAAAAGGTTTTTTCAATTCAAAGAAAAAACTTATGTAGTACTAAGCTAGAACAAACAACCAAAAATAATGATCATTTCTTCACAAATCGGAAATGTACAGAATTAGCGCTCTAAGAAAACTTAAATTGGGAATATGAATTCTGAAAAATGGGAAGCCCTAGCGGTTTTATCAACTTTGTGATCAAATAATCTAAAAACTCAATCGTGTTTTACCATGATAGGGGTGTTATAGTATCGTAGAGTGCCTAGTTTGGCTAAACAGAAATATTGGGTTATCCGAATGAAATAAGCAAAACCCGGCCGCGTTATAGTATCGTAGAGGAAGTTTAAAATCAATAGAACTTTTTTTTCTCTCATAAATAAAAGAGAACACGACTAATCAACTGAAAAGTTTGCTGGAGTAAATATGGGGTTAGAATGCCTGAAAAGTAATTTCGATCAGAAAAAACCAGCAGTTTAATTTTGTCTTAGTGATTTAAAATTTGCTACCGTTAAGATGTCGAATATTTTACTTAAAATTAGTAAAACAAAGTTAACGAAAAACGACTACGTTAGATTTTGAGTTCAAATTAACAATTTTTTAATCAATTTATTAATATGTTAAGAAAAACACAAGTTCATCAAAGAGATTTTGGGAACAAACAGATAAAAAAAACATTTGGGCGAAAGTAGGTAACATCGATAACAAAAGCAACATATTATAATATATGAAAAGGATTTTTCTTTTCAAAGAAAAAACTTATATAGAACTTAGAACAAACAACCAAAAACTGTGATCATTTCTTTACGATTTGGAACTGTCCAGAATAAGTCGCTCAATTAATTTAAGAAAAATTTAATTGGGAATATGAAATCTAAACAATGGGAAGCCCTAGTGGTTTTATTAGCTTCGTTATTATATAATCTCAGGACCCAATCGTGTTTTACCATGATAGGTGTGCTATAGTATCGTAGAGTGCCAAGTTTGTCTAAACAGAAATGTTGGGTTATCCGAATGAAATAAGCAAAACCCGGGTCGAGGTGTCACCGCAAAAGTTGCTAAAAGATTTAAGGTTTGCAGTGATTTTTAGTAAAAAGTGTAAGATTTGCGCTCAATGCAATGAATGCAGTGAATTAAAACATTTAAGCGGTGAAAAATTTTTTTTACCGCTAAAGCCGGAAATAAATTTTTTCACCTCCACCAGCAAAATGCGGTTAAGAAAAACTTTTTCACAGTTACCAGTAGAATGCAGCGAAAAAAACTTGTTCACCGCTACCAAAAGAATTCGATTGAACTAAAAATTTTACCGCTACCAGCAGAATGCGGTGAAAAATATTTGCCAGCGCTGTCAGCAGAGTGCGGTGAAAAACAATTTTTCTCCTCTAAAAATGCAAAAAAAAACAAATATTAATCGATAATTTCAACTCTTATTATATTCACAGGAAATAGCATTGAAGTTAGTGACAGATGGCGCAGTGGAAGAAGAAGTTGGTGACATACAGGAGGTTAGAAGTTCGAACCACACTTTCTTTTCTGTGAAAGCGGTGAAAAACAAATTTCACCGCAAAAAACCGCAAACCCTACAAAAATTCTCATTCAACGCTAAAAACGCAGGCGCCTTGCGGTGAAAATAGGTTTTTTCCACCGTTTTTCACCACTAATCTTACATTTAATTTTACCAAACATCGACTCGCGAAGATACCAGTCTGGTTTCTGCAAATCATGAAATATGTTTTCCTTTTCAAGCACGTGTCATTATAAATCAAATCGTTATGGAAAAACATGGCACCTGCGTCTCAGGGGTGCAAATAATCTGCCTCAAGAAAAATGGGTATTGGCCATAGCGAACAGACCAAAATATGGGTATTAGTCAGACCAACCAGACCTAAAAATGGGTATTGCCGAGATAAAACAGACCGAAATATGGTTATTGGCCAGAACGAAGAGATCGAATTATAGGTATTTTTGGTATATAAGTATTATTATTATTATAGGTATATAAGTATTTTTGCGAAAACGGTGAAAAAATATCACCTCTAAAGACCGCAAATCTTACAAAAAATCACCGCTTTCAACGCTAAGAAAGCGGGCGCTTTGCGGTGAAAATAGTTTTTTCACCGCTTTTGACCCCTAATCTTATTTCTTTTTTTACCAAACCTCGACCCGGGAAAGTACCAAAACCTGGTTCCTTCAAATCACCAAAACTGTTTTTACGATTCAATCTTTGCTCCCCAAGTCTGCTCTATACAGGATTTGCTAACTGCTGTGTCTAATCGCTATAGATAACACTATGAAACTCTAGCATTATTTGGAAACGACTTAACAATGGGTAGAAAACATCTAATTTACTACCTAGCCTGGATGGTTTCCGACGTAAAATGTCAACAATTGACGCGGTGTCTTGTTTGAAATGTTCCAATTGACAAAAAATTCAGAATGGAAAGTACTGCATGCTTCATTAATTGCGAACAAGCGTTCGCGCTAATAGTCAGTCCCTTGATACGAAACCTGATAAAATTAAAGGATCTTTTCCGTTTGTGTCCTCCCAGTACAGCATGCAGCCCTCAGGTAAAGAGCACTTGTCATTACATAATAAGTCGTTATGTAAAAGCATGGCACCTGCGTCTCAGGGGTGCAAATAATATGCACCAAGAAATATGGGTTTTGGCCAGACCAAACAGACCGAAATATGGATATTCAGAACGAACAGACCGAAATATGGATACTCTCCAGACCGAAATATGGGTTTTGCCCAAACAGAACAGACCAAAATACGGGAATTGGCAAGACCGAACAGACCAAAATATGGGTATTGACCAGACCGGGCAGACCAAAATTGCCATTGTCCAGACGGAAGGAATGGCCCAAATTTTCTCCAGATCATTGGGTTCGATTGCACCGCACCCCCTTTCCGAAACCCACGTTGGTCTGGCCAATGCCTGTCTTGGGTTGCGGACTTCATCATTGGTTGGTGGCACAAACGGAAAAGATCCAAAATCAGCCTGCATTGAAATTTATTAAAGTTCGAAAATAACGTGTAATGTTCAGCAAACACCGTGATTATCTTTAAAAAAAGAGCAGATGTCTGCTGCATGGAAGGTTGTTACAAGTTGGAGGAGAACTCCTGTATCTGCAAATTTTGCGAAAGAAAATTATCTGATGATCCTATACTATATTGCACTTCATTTATAAAAGTGTCACCACTTCAAAAGTTTCATAAACTCACAATTTAAAGTTTTCAAATACGCTCTGTAAATGAAAGAAATTGTAGATACCATTCTGATTTTTCCATTCAGAAAAAAACTTCTATAATACTAGGGTAGAATTTAATAAATGGTGGTGTTTTCGTTTGATGAAACAGACAAAATACACATATAAACTGAATTAAATCCGTACTGCCAGTCAATTTGAGGCCCGAAATGGAGAAAGTTACGACCTAACTTCAAAAACTGAGAAGGAAGGTTTTTTGTTTAATTCTCCTATATCAAAGGCAGCTTCTATGAGTTTGCAAATTTTCAGAATGGATGTGTTATCGAACTATTATCAATATTTTTTGCTGTTGATTGCCATTCAGACTTGGTTTCATTCAAGGGCAGAGGAAGTTTAAAATCAATAGAACTTTTTTTCTCTCATAAATAAAAGAGAACACGACTAATCAACTGAAAAGTTTGCTGGAGTAAATATGGGGTTAGAATGCCTGAAAAGTAATTTCGATCAGAAAAACCAGCAGTTTAATTTTGTCTTAGTGATTTAAAATTTGCTACCGTTAAGATGTCGAATATTTTACTTAAAATTAGTAAAACAAAGTTAACGAAAAACGACTACGTTAGATTTTGAGTTCAAATTAACAATTTTTTAATCAATTTATTAATATGTTAAGAAAAACACAAGTTCATCAAAGAGATTTTGGGAACAAACAGATAAAAAAAACAATTGGGCGAAAGTAGGTAACATCGATAACAAAAGCAACATATTATAATATATGAAAAGGATTTTTCTTTTCAAAGAAAAAAATTATATAGACCTTAGAACAAACAACCAAAAACTGTGATCATTTCTTTACGATTTGGAACTGTCCAGAATAAGTCGCTCAATTAATTTAAGAAAAATTTAATTGGGAATATGAAATCTAAACAATGGGAAGCCCTAGTGGTTTTATTCGCTTTGTGATTATATAATCGCATGGCCCAACCGTGTTTTACCATGATAGGTGTGTTATAGTATCGTAGAGTGCCAAGTTTGGCTAAACAGAAATGTTGGGTTATCCGAATGGAATAAGCACAACCCGGGCCGAGGTGTCGCCGCAAAAAGTTGCTAAAAGATTTAAGATTTGCGTTGATTTTGAGTAAAAAGTGTATAATTTGCGCTCAATGCGATAAATGCAGTGAATTAAAACATTAAAGTAGTGAAAAATTTATTTTTACCGCTAAAGCGGAAATAAATTTTTTCACCGCTACCAGCAGAATGCGATGGACAAACAATTTTACCGCTACCAGCAGAATGCCGTGAAAACAATTCACCGCTACCAGCAGAATGAGGTTTAATAAATTTTCCACCGCTGTCAGCAGAGTGCGGTGAAAAACAATTTTTCACCGCTAAAAATACAAATAATGCAAATATTAATAGCTAATTTCAACTCTTATTAAATTCACAGGAAATAGCATTGAAGTTAGTGACAGATGGCGCAGTGGAAGAAGAAGTTGTTGACATACAGGAGGTGAGAAGTTCGAACTACATTACTTCACTTTCTTTTTTGTGAAAGCGGTGATAAAAAATTTCACCGCAAAAAACCGCAAATCCTACAAAAATTCACCCCATTCAACGCTAACAACGCGGGCGCCTTGCGGTGAAAACAGGTTATTTTCACCATTTTTCACCACTAATCTTACATTTAATTTTACGAAACATCGACTCGCGAAGGTACCAGTCTGGTTTCTTCAAATCAAGAAATATGTTTTTCACTTCAAGCACGTGTCATTACAAAGTAAATCGTTATGTAAAACATGGCACCTGCATCTCAGGGGTGCAAATAATATGCACCAAGAAAAAAGGGTATTGGCCAGAGCAAACAGACCAGAAAATGGGTATTAGCCAAACCGACCAGACCTAAAAATGGGTATTGCCGAGAAAAAACAGACCGAAATATGGGTATTGGCCAGAACGGAGAGATCTAAATATGGGTATTGGCCAGACCGAACAGATGAAAATACGGGTATTGACCATACCGGGCAGACCAAAATTGCCATTGTCCAGACGGAAGGAATGGCCCAATTTTTTTCCAGATCATTGAGTTCGATTGCACCGCACCCCCCTTTCCGAAACCCACGATGGTCTGGCCAATGCCTGTCTTGGGTTGCTGACTTCATCATTGGTTAGGGGCACAAACAGAAAAGATCCCAAATCAGCCTGCATTGAAATTTATTAAACTTCGAAAACAACGTGTAATATTCAGCAAAAACCGAGATTATCTTTCAAAATAAAAAGAGCAGAGGTCTGCTGCATGGAAGGTTGTTACAAGTTGGAGGAAAACTCTTGCATCTGCAAATTCTGCGAAAGAAGTTAATCTGATGATCCTATACTATTTTGTACTTCTTTTATAAAAGTGTCACCACTTCAAAGGTTTGATAAACTCACAAATTAAAGTTTTCAAATACACTCTGTAAATGATAGAAATTGTAGATACCATTCTGATTTTTCCATTCAGAAAAAAACCTCTATAATACTAGGAGAGAATTTAATAAATGGTGGGGTTTTCGTTTGATGAAACAGACAAATTAAAAATATAAACTGAATGAAATCCGTAGTGCCAGTTAATTTGAGGCCCGTAATGGAGAAAATTACGATATAACTTCAAAAACTGAGAAGGAAGGTTTTTTGTTGAATTCTCCTATATCAAAGGCAGCTTTTATGAGTTTGCAAATTTTCAGAATGGATGAGTTATCGAACTATCACCAATATTTTTTGCTGTTGATTGACATTCAGTCTCGGTTTCTTTCAAGGGCAGAGGCAGTTTAAAATCAATAGAACTTTTTTTTCTCCCATAAACGAAAGAGAACACGACTAATCAACTGAACGGTTTGCTGGAGTAAACAGGGGGTTAGGATGCCTGAAAAGTAATTTTAATCGAAAAACAATTGGGCGAAAGTAGGTAACATCGATAACAACAGCAACATATTATAATATATGAAAAGGGTTTTTCTTTTCAAAGAAAAAACCTATATAGTACTCAGAACAAACAACCAAAAACTGTGATCATTTCTTTACGATTTGGAACTGTCCAGAATAAGTCGCTCAATTAATTTAAGAAAAATTTAATTGGGAATATGAAATCTAAACAATGGGAAGCCCTACTGGTTTTATTAGCTTCGTTATTATATAATCTCAGGACCCAATCGTGTTTTACCATGATAGGTGTGCTATAGTATCGTAGAGTGCCAAGTTTGTCTAAACAGAAATGTTGGGTTATCCGAATGAAATAAGCAAAACCCGGGTCGAGGTGTCGCCGCAAAAAGTTGCTAAAAGGATTTAAGATTTGCGTTGATTTTGAGTAAAAAGTGTAAAATTTGCGCTAAATGCGATGAATGCAGTTAATTAAAACATTAAAGTAGTGAAAAATTTATTTTTACCGCTAAAGCGGAAATAAATTTTTTCACCGCTACCAGCAGAAAGCGATGGACAAACATTTTTACCGCTACCAGCTGAATGCGGTGAAAACAATTCACCGCTACCAGCAGAATGCGGTGAAAAATATTTTCCACCGCTGTCAGCAGAGTGCGGTTAATAACAATTTTTCACCGCTAAAAATACAAATAATGCAAATATTAATAGCTAATTTCAACTCTTATTAAATTCACAGGAAATAGCATTGAAGTTAGTGACAGATGGCGCAGTGGAAGAAGAAGTTGTTGACATACAGGAGGTGAGAAGTTCGAACTACATTACTTCAATTTCTTTTTTGTGAAAGCGGTGATAAAAAATTTCACCGCAAAAAAACGCAAATCCTACAAAAATTCACCCCATTCAACGCTAACAACGCGGGCGCCTTGCGGTGAAAACAGGTTATTTTCACCATTTTTCACCACTAATCTTACATTTAATTTTACGAAACATCGACTCGCGAAGGTACCAGTCTGGTTTCTTCAAATCAAGAAATATGTTTTTCATTTCAAGCACGTGTCATTACAAAGTAAATCGTTATGTAAAACATGGCACCTGCGTCTCAGGGGTGCAAATAAAATGCACCAAGAAATAAGGGTATTGGCCAGAGCAAACAGACAAGAAAAAGGGTATTAGCCAAACCGACCAGACCTAAAAAAGGGTATTGCCGAGAAAAAACAGACCGAAATATGGGTATTGGCCAGAACGGAGAGATCTAAATATGGGTATTGGCCAGACCGTACAGATCAAAATACGGGTATTGACCAGACCGGGCAGACCAAAATTGCCATTGTCCAGACGGAAGGAATGGCCCAATTTTTTTCCAGATCATTGAGTTCGATTGCACCGCACCCCCCTTTCCGAAACCCACGTTGGTCTGGCCAATGCCTGTCTTGGATTGCTGACTTCATCATTGGTTAGGGTCAGAAACAGAAAAGATCCCAAATCAGCCTGCATTTATTAAAGTTCGAAAACAACGTGTAATATTCTGCAAACACCATGATTATCTTTCAAAATAAAAAGAGCAGAGGTCTGCTGCATGGAAGAATGTTACAAGTTGGAGGAAAACTCTTGCATCTGCAAATTTTGCGAAAGAAAATTATCTGATGATCCTATACTTTTTTGTACTTCTTTTATAAAAGTGTCACCACTTCAAAGGTTTGATAAACTCACAATTTAAAGTTTTCAAATACGCTCTGTAAATGAAAGAAATTGTAGATACCATTCTGATTTTTCCATTCAGAAAAAAACTTCTATAATACTAGGGTAGAATTTAATAAATGGTGGTGTTTTCGTTTGATGAAACAGACAAAATACACATATAAACTGAATTAAATCCGTACTGCCAGTCAATTTGAGGCCCGAAATGGAGAAAGTTACGACCTAACTTCAAAAACTGAGAAGGAAGGTTTTTTGTTTAATTCTCCTATATCAAAGGCAGCTTCTATGAGTTTGCAAATTTTCAGAATGGATGTGTTATCGAACTATCATCAATATTTTTTGCTGTTGATTGACATTCAGTCTTGTTTTCATTCAAGGGCAGAGGCAGTTTAAAATCAATAGAACTTTTTTTTCTCTCATAAACGAAAGAGAACACGACTAATCAACTGAAAGGTGTGCTGGAGTAAACAGGGGGTTAGAATGCCTGAAAAGTAATTTTGATCAAAAAAAGCAGCAGTTTAATTTTGTCTTATTGATTTAAAATTTGCTACCGTTAAGATGTCGAATGTTGCACTTAAAATAATTAAAACAAAGTTAACTTAAAACGACCACGTCAGATTTAGAATTCAAATTAGCGGTTTTTCAATCAAGATTATAATATATTAAGAAAAGCAGAAGTTCATCGAAGAGATTTCGGGGACAAACAGAAAAATAAAACAATTGGGGCGAAAGTATGTGACATCGATAACAATAGCAATATATTAGGATTTATTATAAGGACTTTTCATTTCAAAAAAACTTCTGTAGTACTAGGCTAGAACAAACAACCAAAAATAATGATCAATTCTTCACAAATCGGAAATGTACAGAATTAGCGCTCTAAGAAAACTTAAATTGGGAATATGAATTCTGAAAAATGGGAAGCCCTAGCGGTTTTATCAGCTTTGTGATCAAATAATCTAAAAACCCAATAGTGTTTTACCATGATAGGGGTGTTATAGTATCGTAGAGTGCCTAGTTTGGCTAAACAGAAATATTGGGTTATCCGAATGAAATAAGCAAAACCCGGCCGCGTCGAGGTGTCACAGCAAAAAGTTGCTAAAAGATGCAAAATTTGCGGTGAATTTGAACAAAAAGATTTGCGCTCAATGCGATGAATGCAGTGAAATAAAATTTTTAAGCGGTGAAAAATTTTTTTTACCGCTTAAGTGGTGAAATAAGTTTTTTTCGCCGCTATTGGCAGAGTGCGGTGAAGAAAAATCTTTTCACCGTTACCAGCAGAATGCGGTAATTTTTTTTTTCACTGCTACTAGCAGAATCCGGTGAAAAACGTTTTCCACCGCTGTCAGCAGAGTGCGGTTAAAAACAATTTTTCACCCCTAAAAATACAAATAATGCAAATATTAATAGCTAATTTCAACTCTTATTAAATTCACAGGAAATAGCATTGAAGTTAGTGACAGATGGCGCAGTGGAAGAAGAAATTGCTGACATACAGGAGGTGAGAGGTTCGAACCCTATTACGGCAATTCCCTTTTTGCGAAAACGGTGAAAAAATATCACCTCTAAAGACCGCAAATCTTACAAAAAATCACCGCTTTCAACGCTAAGAAAGCGGGCGCTTTGCGGTGAAAATAGTTTTTTCACCGCTTTTGACCCCTAATCTTATTTCTTTTTTTACCAAACCTCGACCCGGGAAAGTACCAAAACCTGGTTCCTTCAAATCACCAAAACTGTTTTCACGATTCAATCTTTGCTCCCCAAGTCTGCTCTATACAGGATTTGCTAACTGCTGTGTCTAATCGCTATAGATAACACTATGAAACTCTAGCATTATTTGGAAACGACTTAACAATGGGTAGAAAACATCTAATTTACTACCTAGCCTGGATGGTTTCCGCCGTAAGCTGTCAACAATTGACGCGGTGTCTTGTTTGAAACGTTCCAATCGACAAAAAATTCAGAATGGAAAGTACTGCATGCTTCATTAATTGCGAACAAGCGTTCGCGCTAATAGTCAGTCCCTTGATACGAAACCTGATAAAATTAAAGGATCTTTTCCGTTTGTGTCCTCCCAGTACAGCATGCAGCCCTCAGGTAAAGAGCACGTGTCATTACATAATAAGTCGTTATGTAAAAGCATGGCACCTGCGTCTCAGGGGTGCAAATAATATGCACCAAGAAATATGGGTTTTGGCCAGACCAAACAGACCGAAATATGGATATTCAGAACGAACAGACCGAAATATGGATACTCTCCAGACCGAAATATGGGTTTTGCCCAAACAGAACAGACCAAAATACGGGAATTGGCAAGACCGAACAGACCAAAATATGGGTATTGACCAGACCGACCAGACCAAAATTGCCATTGACCAGACGAAAGGAGTGACCCAAATTTTTTCCAGGCCATTGGGTTGGGTCGCACCGGACCCCCCTGTCCGCAACCCAGGTCGGTCTGGCCAGTGCCAGTCTTGGGTTGCGGACTTCATCAGGGGTTGGGGGCACAAACGGAAAGATTCAAAATCAGCCTGCATTGAAATTTATTAAAGTTCGAAAACAACGTGTAATATTCAGCAAACACCGTGATTATCTTTCAAAATAAAAAGAGCATTGGTCAACTTAGTGTATACCTGGAGTTTATGAAAAGACCCCGGGTTGAGGTCGTGGAATTATGACCCGACAA
The DNA here is from genome assembly GCF_964194025.1 of Convolutriloba macropyga. Lineage (NCBI taxonomy): Eukaryota > Metazoa > Xenacoelomorpha > Acoela > Convolutidae > Convolutriloba > Convolutriloba macropyga. The sequence continues at coordinate 30,273,306 of NC_134470.1, forward strand.
AACCTCGCTTGGGGGTCTCCTTCCGGGTAGTTAAAAACGCGGTCCCGGAAGTAGTTAATGACCCAGTAATCGGATTAATAGATCTCACATTTCGGGACAATGACCCGGTATTTCGATTTAAAAATTTGGCTTTTCGGAACTGTGACCCGGTCTTTCAAGTCGTAAATTTGGCTTTTCTGGTCATAAATCGATACACTTCGAATCATTCATCCCTTACTTCAAATTTTGATTCCTGTATTTCAGAACAAAACCCCGGTAATTCGATTCATAAATCTGTTATGTCTGAACAATGACCCCGTATTTCGAGTCATATATCGGGCTTTTCGAATCATAATTTACTATATTCCAATCCCAGACCCGATGATTCGAATCATAAATCTGGACCTAATCTATTTTTTCACCTGCACAAATGAGGTTGCCAAAAGAGCCAAAAATGACACAGCTTGATCATTGTTATAATGATCAAATATAGCTCATGTAGTGCCGGAAAACTTTCTCAAGTTGATTGAAAAAAAACCAACTCTTGAATATTTAAAATGGGGTCCTCGACCATGTAATTCAATTGAATATTTACACCCCGTACCTGTAATTATTAGGTACATGATAATTCCAGGTACTGGTGTGTAAATATTCAATTGCATTACATGGTTGGGGTCCCCATATTAAATATTCATGTTAAACTCTTTTCAAAAAGCCAAAACAATTGTTTTCATATGCAACTTTGGCCGAGCACTTTTCAATGGTCTGGCCAGGTTCTTTTCATACACCATTGGTTCGATCCAATTTCTTTTTAGTTTGTGCCCCCTAACTTACTGCGTTCACATTATTTGCACCTCCCCTCCCACCATAGGCAACGTGCCAGATTTTTACGTAATGATTTAACATGCAATGACATGTGCTCCATAACTGGGGGTCAATAACGTACAGGGGGGCATAAACAGAAAAAATCACAAACAGCAAAAATCGCAAATGCAAACCTCTGTCCATCCCAGATCTTTTCAAACACAAACCATGGTCCATCCAAATTCTTTTCACATACAAACGTGAGTCTATCCAAATTCCAAATTCTTAATTAACAAAAATTGTCGATCCCTGTCTATAAGCTACGCAAGTTCAATCACGGCCCAGTTTTTTTTCAAATGTGGAGCAAAAGAACTTGAAATGGCTAATATATTGAAAAGTTTTCTACAATCAAATTGAAAAACGCGACTTTTTCACTATGTTCTAGGAGAATCTCCTTTCCTCTTTTACTCGTAGCTGGGACCGGCTTCGGCGGAGCAACAAATAAACAACTACACGCGATTTCATCAGAGCACTAATTAAAATCCAGACCCATACTCTAGCACCAATTAAAACTAACAAAAAAACAGGAAACTAGTATAACATAGTAAAAACTACGTCTTGTTTGAGAATTATACATTTTGAGATCTTCTAGAATGCTCTGACTGTGTTTTGCCATCGTGTTGGTGACCGGCTACGGCAGAGTTAAAAAAGCACAATTATAGGAGGCTTGAGCAGAGCGTTAGGTAGAAACATGGCGAACCTGCATCTTGTTGAAACTAAACTAAGAAACAACAAAATGAAACATTAAAACAATGGGGAAAATTAATATATCGGATAAAATCTTACATTTTGCACATTTCATATTCAAAATTTTCCTTCAAAAAGCAATCCAATTAGTTGGTACAAATTGTGGAATAACAGAAAGCACGAAAAAAGAGCAGTACCCCACTTTGACAACAATTCAAGTTATTGAAGACTATTTTGAGAATTTTTTTGAAACTTATGCCAACTTTGCGCTTCTTTATGCAAAAACAGACGTCTAATGGACCAATCTTTAACATAAATTGGCCGAAAATCAATTTGAAGAGAAATTGATTAAAAAAGAGCTCAATTTTAGAACAGAAACTAGATCTAGTTCTAAACACGAAAGGAACCGAGAAAGAAACAATCCAAATTTTATATCTAAAACAGAAGTGTCCATATGCATTATGCACGTGGAAACAGGTCAACAGTAAAAGTCAACATAATTTCCTCTAGGAAGTCGAATAAAAGCAAAAAGGGGTGCAAAAACAAAATGGTTTCAAAAACATAAACTTTTATTGCAATTTTCACAAATCCACGGAGTTTTTGAGTATATTGCAAATCCGTCGAATTATAAACCTTTAGAAAAATACAAAAAATAGGGGAAAAGCTGACAAAGTTTTGCATCTATGACATCGATAAATTGAAGACATGTCCGAGAAATATTTTGAAACATGAAGAAAAGTAGTTAAAAAATTAGGAACCAAACAATGCCACTAGTTTTTGCAAATATTTTTGAAGCACGGAGAGTCTATTAGTGTTGGCCTGACCGTCAAGGTGAAAAATATCAAGCTTATGAGTTCTGAAAAAAGCTCAAAGAAAAAATTTTTCACCAATACCAGCAGAATGCGGTGAAAATTTTTTTCACCGCTACTAGCAGAATGCGATGAAAAAAATTTTACCGCTACCAGCAGAATGCGGTGAAAAAAAAATCACCGCTACCAGCAGAATGCGGTGAAAAGTGTTTTCCACCGCTGTCAGCAGAATTCACCGCATTCAACGCTGAAAACGCGGGCGCTTTGAGGTGAAAATAGTTTTTTTCACCGCATTTCACCCCTAATCTTATATTTTTTACCAGAGTATACGGAGCAACAGAAACCAAGTATACGGATAATTTATTTGAGTTAGAACAGCTCGAAAAACTGCAGACATTTCTCACAAATGTTTTTCAAACCAAAAAAAATTGATTCACTGGACGCAGCCATTGCAATCTGGGATCCTCTTTGCAATAAACGTTTCTCTACCGTCACCTCTGAAACCAAAGCAAATCAAAGCTCTAAAAAGACAAAACTTTTAGCCTAACATGAAAACACAAAAGCAGAAACAAACAGTGAAATAGACAAGGAAGACAAAAGAGCTCGAACCCGTGACCAGGCAGATACCTCTTCTGGGAGAGTTGACTACGCAGGGTACAGTAAAGTGGGCAGGGGACAGGAAACTGCTAATGTGTTGGTAAACCTCTTCAAATCAAAATTAAAAACCCCACTTTTCCAGTATATTCTGGCTGTGTTTCCTCTCCTCCTTTTCTCAACTGGGCTGAGACCGGCTACAGCGGATCTCAAAACAAACAACTACACAAGAATTTAGCAGAGCACTAGGCAGAAACCGGGCGAACCTTTATCTCGAAGTAAACCTAAAGAACGATAGGGCAAACAAAACAGCCAACCGATCAGGGAAAAATCGTGATCTTCGAGAAAATCCGACATTTTGCACATTTACTATCCCGAAAAATGCAAACCAACTAGTTGGTACACAATATGGAACAACAGCAACCGCGGAAAAAGAGCAGCCATCTCACTTTCACAAAAGAGCAACCGCGGACATCTCACTTTCACATATCCTCGAAATCTTGAAGACTCTTCTGGGAATTTTTTGATTCATAAAAAATAGTTTTCTATCCCTTGCACCTTTACGCCAAAACTGTGGTGCCTTTTGCATTAAGAGGCATCTACTGGTGTTAAATAGGAGACAGGGATCATTAAAAAATAAAAAACAATCTAGAGAAAAATTGACAAAAAGCTCTATGTTGGTAGAAAAAGCAGACCTGGTTCTTGAAGAACAGCTTAATGAGAGTTTCAGTTTAAATGAAACAGCTTAAGGAGCAACAGAAACCAAGTAAACGGAGAAGTAAAAAGTTTTTCACCGTTACCAGCAGAATGCGGTGAAAATTTTTTTCAGCGCTACTAGCAGAATGCGATGAAAAAAATTTTACCGCTACCAGCAGAATGCGGTGAAAAAAATCACCGCTACCAGCAGAATGCGGTGAAAAGTGTTTTCCACCGCTGTCAGCAGAATTCACCGCATTGAACGCTGAAAACGCGGGCGCTTTGAGGTAAAAATAGTTTTTTTCACCGCTTTTCACCCCTAATCTTATATTTTTTACCAGAGTATACGGAGCAACAGAAACCAAGTAAACGGACAATTTTTTGAGGTTTAACAGCTCAAAAAACTGGAAACGTTTCTCACAAAAGTTTTTCAAACCCAAAAAAGTTTGATTCACTGGACCCGACTATTCCAATCTGGGGTCTTCTTTGCAATAAAAGTTTCTCTACGTGGTCGAAGAATATTATTATTCGGCTCACTGTTTACGTAAAGAAAAAAAAACATTGCTGGAGCTGTCACTGCTTGAGTGCTCAACTAAAGAAGACCACTGCCGCTGACCAGCTTCCCATTTTGAACACAAAAAGCGAAATGCAACTGATGAGATCTAACAGGGCTTATGTAATTGCAGCGCCTTGTCCAAAAAAGCTCGTGCTATCACTACTAACGCAGAAACAAAACAAGGCACGGCGTACAAACTCACCAGTTGAGGTTTGAAGCCCACTACTGCTACCGTCGTCTCTAAAACCAAATCAAATAAAAGCTCTGAAGAAATAATTCTTTAGCCTAACTTGAAAAAAAAACGCATACCCCGAATCAAACAGATAAATGCACAAAGAAGACAAAACAGCTCAAAGCAATGACCAAGCAGAAACCTCTGCAGCCAGTAAGTAAATCCACAGTGCAGTTCTAAGGGCAAGGGAAAGGAAACAGCTAATGTGTTCGAAAAATTTCTCTAGTTATCGTGAAAAACCGTTTTTTCCTGTATGTTCTGGGTTTGTGACCTGTCCTCTTTTACTCAACCGGGCTGAGACCGGCTACGACGGAGCTATAAACGAGGCAAATGTCAGATTCCCTAGGAATTTTTCAGTTAAAATGCAATCCACTCAGTAAAAACTAAGGAAATACTGAACGCGCGTAAAAAATTTAACTTTCAAAACTGTTCGAAGTATTGAAGACTAATTTGAGATTTTTTTGAAACTTATGCCAACTTTAAGCTTCTTTTTGCAAAAAGAGACGTCTAATGAACCAAGCTTTACAGTAATTGGCATAAATCGATTTAAAGAGAAATTGATTAAAAAGAGCTCAATTTTGGAACAGAAACTAGATCTAGTTCTTCTAGGCACGAAAGGAACCGAGAAAGAAACAATCCAATTTTTATATCTAAAACAGTGGTGTCCATATGCATTATACACGTAGAAACTTCGGTTAACAGTAAAAGTTAACAAAATTTCTTCGCGGTGGTCGAATAAAATGTTGAATAAAAAAAGGGCGTTCAGACAGATTTGTTGAAATAATATAAAATTTATTGCAATTTTCACAATCCCGGGGAATGCCTGAATATACTGCAATTTATCGAAATAAAAACATTACAAATATACAAAACTTGGAGAAAAAGCAGAAAAATCTTACTTCTATAACAAATCCAAACAGAACACAAGTCCGAGAACTATTTTGAAACAAATAGAAGTAACTAAAAGATAAAGATGACAACAATGCCAAAATTTTTCTTCTTTTAGCAACCAGTAACGTCTACTAGTGTTGGCTAACGCATCCTGACCGTCAAGGTGGAAAAGTTTTGGCTTTTGGAGTTCTGAAAAAGGTCTCAAACAAACGAGAAGTTTTAAAACGGGTTTATCATCAAAAAAGCAGATACGATCAATCTCAAAAAACCAACAAACGAAAGCAGGTGGCTTGATGTGCTTGTGGGTAAAAGGGCAAAGCGCTCTATGAGTGCGGACACACGGGAATTAAATAACTGCTGAAAATGATCATAGAACGCTTTCTGCAGAGCGAGCAAACAATGCTAAAGCCGTCACTGCTGGAGCCCTTAACCAAAGAACATCGCTGCCGCTTATCAGCAGGCGAGATGCATGCAAAAAGCACTCGATGAGAGCTAACAGTGCTCATGTAATTGCAGACTTTTGTCACAGGAGGCTCTGAGCAAACACACGCTCAGTTCATCGCTTCTAATGGTGAAACCAAACAGATCATAACGTGCAAACTCACCGGATTAGCGTCGAAGTCCGAGGCTCCTACCGTCACCTCTGAAACCAAAGCAAATGAAAGTTGTGAAAAGACAAAGTTTTTCATGAAAAACAAACACAGAATCAAACTGTGAAACACACAAAGACAACAAAAGAGCTCGAAGCTCTGACCAATCATAAACACCTTCACCGCGGAGATGACTTCTCGGGGGAGTTCTGTCGGCAGGGCACAGGAACAGCTAATTTATTGAAAAATTTTTTCAAGACAAAAATGAAGAATCTGATTGTTCCAGTATGTTTTGGATGTATTTCCGTTCCTACTTTTCTCAACCGGGCTGGGACAAGCTACAGCGGAGGTACAAACAAACAACTACACGAGTTTTGAGCAGAGCACTAGTTAGAAACAGGGCGAACATGTATCTCTTAATAAAACTTAGCAACAAAACCGCAAAATAAAACAGCAAAACAACCGGGGGATCAATATATTCGGAAATATATTTTTTATTGATGAGATAATGATACTAAGTGGGGAAACAACGGAATAAAAAGAAAAAAACAAAACTTACTTAACATTTTACAACAGCAAATGGTCTCTCTACCTTAAAAATTTCAAGCAAACGAAAACAGTTGCAATTACAACGCATATGTATCGTATTAATAGAACTCTATAGAAAATTGCCGTATATGAAAGAAATGTAGCTCTAAAATTGTTCAAAAATAGTTAAAATTGCTCTAAAATTTGTGCAATTATCTACTTCTGACTCTTTTTAAATGTACTTCGAAAAAACAAGGCACCAAACCTGCTCGCTTTTTTCTCACTCTACTACTCTGGCCAGAATAAAATCACCTCTCTACTTTGACTTCTCATTGAGGTAAAAAGCCAGAAGAAGTGTCGATAGAGCTTAAAAACAGCCGAAATAATTTTGGAAACGACCTAAAATCGTCGCGCCGAAATAACCTTCCCATTAACTATTGGCCAAAAGCAAAAAAGCTGATAAAATAAGAATTTAAATAACAAAACCTCAAATAACAAAAAATGGCCAAAAGACGAAAACAAAAAATTAAAGAAACTCATTTACTTCATTGCACGTACACATACAAATGAAATTATTTTCATGAAATCAAAACTATTAAAAAGCTCGCACAACTTTGCACAAGCTAAAAGAAGCTCAAAAACAACTAATTTAAAAGACGGCAGAAATCTGTATAAGTTTTTGCTTGAACTTTGCTTGATATCAAAAATTACGAAAAGCAAATATAGTTAAAAGTTCACTATATTGCCATTTTTCTCAACCAAAAATATGTTCTATACCAACGAAACTGTTCTTACTTGGTATCCAAGTTATCTGTAGGCGTCTTTTCAAATCCCACTTAAAGAAGCAAAACAAAACAATAAACAAAAAATTGCTGAAATTCTCGTAAAATTGGCAAAATAGCTGAAAAAAATTCAGCTAATAATAGCATAAAATTCATGATAATTACCTAACACCTTCAACCCACTATTGTAACAACACCAACATCAACACAAAATCGTACGCCGTAAGTTTACGTCTTGAAGCCAGTGGGAGGGCAGCATCGATTCCAGCCGATGAGTGCTATGCCCTTTGCTTTAAATAAAATGTTTAGATAAAACGGGTGCGCTGTTTCTTTAATCACCAAAAATCGATTCAATACTATTCTGAGAAAAGATTTTTAAGTTGCAGTTGCCCTCGCTGTAAAACTTTTGGAGCTTCCAGTGCCACTCGATCTGCGAAACAAGTACTCCATGGCGTGCAAGTTCTAGTCCAAAGTTTGCCGAGCATGATGGCAGGCACGTTTTTTTACGCTCAATTAAGTTTTTGTAGGTTCAATTGATATACCACGGAGTCCCATTGACCAAGAAGTCCGACTGCCCTACAAACACTCACCCAGATACGTTGCGATTGTGGTCATCACAAACCTCTGGAGAGATGACACCACTGAGCACCCTGATTTGTTAACGCCGAAGTATTTTATTGGTGGTTAAACTTATCTGAACAAGATGCAGACTGAAGAACTGCCAAACGCAGAAAAGCAAATCTTGCAGATATTCGGATAGAAGCTGCAATTACAATCACTCTATTTCGTACACATGGTTGACTTTGAAACAAACTTGCCTGATTTCTTAAACAATCTTTTTATAGCTTCGTCTGCAATTTTCAGAACACTTGGTTCCAAAAATTTAACTTATCAAGAAAACTTCGGTGGTAATACCAAATGAATTTCACTGCATTCTGAAGACTAGATGGATATATCACAAGTTAAGAGACTTTTGTGCTATATTTTTGTATACAAAATTTATCGTTGGCTTCGATTACCAGCGATTTGATCACCCAACATTAAAGTAGTCTGTCTTGGCGCAGGACGTTAAAATTTTAAAATAGTTCTAGATTTTCTCGACAATAAGTATAGCTCTAGTTTGGTAAATCAGCTATTGTGATCACTTCGGTTACATAACTATCCCATTGCTAAAAACCAAATAATGTACCCAAAATATCAATGCCGTTACATCCAATTTCTTTCCTTTACTCTGTCCATCAATTACCCGAACTTCACAAATTAGCAATTGGTAACATAGCCGGCAGATTGCCGGAATAGCTGCGAAAGAATAGACCTGCGTGCCATATAGAGATAGAAACAGATACAGATCAAAATTGAAAAAAAAATCGACGCCGCTCAAAAAATCTAGGCGAAAAATTATTCAGCGAAAAATGAAAAAAGCTTGTTAAAATTCATTCCACAGAAGCCTCTTACTAGGGACCTCTACTGCACATTTGAGTTCCTTTGACCTTAAACAAATATAAATTAAACCTAAGTTTTAAAGTGCAGAAGTCATTTTATTGAGTGAGGTAAGTCACGTATGATCAAAATCTAATCACGCAAATAACCTAAAAACTTTTGCTAAAGCGAGCGAGAAATGACGTCACGCGCGCAAATGCCGTTAGAGAGAGGAAGAAGTCATTCAGAAAATTTGACTTTTTCAGCTTTGCTGTGTGAACAAATGTAAAACGAAAAAAGAGCGTCAGACGACGAAACAAAAAAATACCCGGAAGAATTCCGGAAGCGACTCGAATCACCAAAACTTCACAAAAAGCTGAAGCCATTACCTTTTGTATTAAACCATTAACTCATTACCTCCCCCGGTCTGATCTAAAAATTGGTGAAATTTAAACCACGGTCACCAAGAGAAAGAAAATGCAGCAAAATTTTATTATTGAAAACGTTTGGTAACGTTAAAAGTCTGAAATTTTTAGGATGGTCAAAAAAGTGATAGCCTGACAAAGCTGACAGGGCCATCAATTGCCCTCAGATAATTTTTGATTCTAATCTCAAAAAGATCGCGAAAGCAAACGGCAGATAAAAACTTTTCAAAAAAGACAGGAAAGTCAAAATTATTCAAAAAAGAGTGCTCAAACTTAAGAATCAGAGAACCACTACAATTAGATTTCTAATCACGGAAATATAGACAAAAATAATACATGATTCTTCCTTGTTGTATATATGCTAGAAAACATGATTTCATACTAATTCAAAAATTAAATTAATCATAGAAAAACAAAAGCAACAGAATAATATTCAAAGGCAAAAAATCGTCTAAAAACAATACCAAGCCCGGAAGAAAATTGCAATGAACAGTAATAAGTAGAAATGTTGGAAAAGACTTTCTAGCAAACTCCCAGTACTGCCTTATTTTGAATTAAATCAATTGCAAACCGAAGAAACCAAGATCTAAGAAAAAGCTGAATTCATTCAATTTTTTAACAACTGAAAAAATCAATATAACGAATATAAAAGTAGATGCCAGGACAAAACTAGAATGATACAAACGAGAATGTGAAGAATATGGACACAATGTTAGGAACACCGTAACAAAAAGACTAATTCTTGATTTTTGAAAATTAAAAATCAAATTTAAAAAAATCAAGAAAAACGAGTACATTTCATTGATCAGCATTCGAGACATAGAAAAGACAACGAGTCATTCGAGACAAAAATCCAACTTGCTGAAGAGAATAAAACAAGAAAATGCAGAATTCAGACATGCGAAACAATGAAACATTTTGCAAAAGTGGTCAAAAAATATTTAAGACTGCATTTATGAGAAAAATTTATCTGTTTTTTCAAAAACTTAACACCAAAAATTTTTTGCATTTTTATTGAAACGAAATTAAAGTCCCTCATGTTCCCCAAAATACTATTTCTAGTAATTAAAAGCAAAATACAAACAAAAAACTGAAAAAAAATTGGCAAAAAACTACGAAAATCGGATTAGCAAATGTACAGTTTTATAAAACAAAATTACATCGAGGTAGAAAGAGGCATTGGGTGTATGAATTATCAAAGGGAAGTTGCCATATTAACTGATTGTTGACAAAAAAACAGCTAAAAGATCCAAAAATGAAGAAATTAATAGAAAAAAAAGCCGAAAATTAACTAAAAAATCAAGAAATATGTGCTATTTTCGCATTTGAAACGCAATTTCGAGCTATGCAAAATACTGTGCTATCAATTTCCGGGGTTTACATTTCAACATAGCATCGATTAAAATTTATTTCTACAAAAAACCAAATTACAAGCAAAAAAAACTAGGCCACAGACGAAAAAACGGCTAAAACCGGTTATCTATGTACCATTCAGTCAAAAACTACTTTTCAATGTCAAAAAGTCATTCACTAAACTCAGCGCATGATCAAAAAACTTCTCTCGCTCAGAAAAAATAGTTCACACTGCAATTTTACTCGCTTTCGCATTTAGGTCAAAACATCGTCTGAACGAATAGTACTTCCGGTAAAAAAAAAAAACCTTAAGAAAACCAATACTCCTCTTCGAGTCGTAAAAAAAAACCAAGAGCACCGCAATATAGCTACGCTCAGCTTACAGCTTCGCAGCTATAATAACAAGAATATTTTGGCAATTCTCATACTTAAGCGGATCATTCGGTATCATGTTCCGTTAGGATAAGTCCCACTAGCAGTTGCGGCATGCCCAAAGGAACTAGTAAACATTTAAATATACATTTATAGTCCTGCTGATAATCTTTTCAGTAGGAAAAAAATCCTTGCAAACATTTTGGGTAATTTGTCATATTAAGTATTTTAGCATTGGGTATTTTGTCCTGACACAGGTCGCATGATTCCATAAAAACGAAGACTACTCATAAATTTATAATTTTTATTATGGGGGAAAATTACAATAAATAACTTTCACACAAAATTGGAAACGGGTTTGTTGCAAAACTCGAAAGCTAAGAAGAATAGACAGCTGATGCCGCTTGTAGGAAGAGATAGCAATTTGGAGGATCTGTATCGGAAACCAATCAAAACGCTGTCGGGCGAGGAGAGGAAAAGTTGTCACTGGCTCAAAATAACTCACGGCACAATGAAGGAATATTGGAGATAACAATTGGCCATCTTTAACTTTCTCAATTAAATAGCACTGCAGATCGTGGTCTGAACCTGCTTCTAAACCAGCCTTGTAATATGAGGAATTTCGGTCCTGACTTAGAAGAGGGTTTGGTGCTAAAGAATATGTTTCCCCACCCCGCTTTGTAGAAATTTACAGTTTCGAATGGATTTTTCTGTCGATGGTACCAATAATGTTTGCTACTTTTAAAATTTGAGAGTTGTTAAGAAGCAAGTTGCGCGTCTAGTAGATGCAAGTTGGGCGATTACAATGAAATCCAGTTATTTAGCTTAAATGAACCGATTAAGACAAAGCGAATTAGCATCACCAGAAAAGTACATCTCTTTATAGAAAGTACAATTTAGGGCATCCAGGAGGAAATCATCAGTACACAAGTCACGTTATATGAGAGGATCTAATTAGGGCCAGTAGGATAGAAGGGTCGCTACTTAAATTCCTTTGAATTCAAGTACGGTCAATTTTTGTTTGAAAAGCAACGCATTCGCACTATTTAGTCAAACGGTTTTTTTTGCAAAAAGCAACAAATTTTTGGGTATCAGCTGAACATTGCTTTCCAAAATTCTGTACAAATCTAAAATCATTATAAATTTAAATAAGCTATTATGAGTTCCAAATCAGTTCGCCAATTAACAGTTAATTCGACTGAGAGCTAACTGCGCGACATTTTGAAAGATTCACAATGGTTGAGGCCTGGACTTGCGATGGATCCCATGTTGGAGTTTAAAAATCTGAGGACACATTGGCATCATCCTCTTCATGATCGTCATCGTCGTCACTAGAGGAGTCCTCATTGGCACCTCCTCCCCCAACACCCCCGCCCTCGTCACCCGAACTGCCCTCTCCGCTAGAGTCACTCAATTGTGAAATCTCACCTATTAAAAAAACACTATTTCCAGAGTCCGATATGTGATACCATGTCAATAGCAGGGGATCAATGATATCAAAAATAAATATTATACAAAATAAATCAAGTCACTGTACATAACCTACTAACGTCGTGAAGAATTGCTCTTGAACGACTAATGGGAGCGCCAGACTATTGCAGGCTGCTTCAATTGGGGGAGGGGGAGGAGAGTAATTAAATTCAATAAAAAAGCCGCCATTACCGCGCTTGACGCACATCGGGATTAAAACAGAAAGAAAAAAAGAGAAATTGATCGAATTCTTTGGTCAAGAGCTCAAATTTGCTGTGCAATTTCAAGTAGATTCTAAAATTGTAATTAATTCATCATGCAAACAGAAGGCTCTTAAGCTCAATACAAGTGCCAGTTAGCAATAGCTTTAATGAACTTTGATAACCTAATGCACTATGACTCAATGACCGCGCTTCATCGGTTTATCTTGTTTCTTCTGATTTTGCTCTTTGGAAATTTAAACTGTTCACTACATTGCGTAATTAAGAAGAAAAATAAAATCCATTAAGTTGAAAGTGAGAGGTTAAGTTAACGAGTCAAACGTGAAAGCTGTGACTGATGTAAATGGAAAAACGAACGAAAGCTAAAGCGAATTCAAAAACATAGCCGTACCAGTCCTAAATTACAGTTCAAAGAATTGAACAAACTGGAGTCAACAGAATCAGCCTCCTTTAAAGAACAGCCGCCGATAAATAATTCAGACCAACACGAAAGCAAACAGAACACTACACAAATTGATTTCCCCCTTTGTAGGAAAATAGGGCTATCAAATTTACAATGTAAACAACGTCCAAAAAATTTTACACAAAGTGAGTTAAGGCAGCAAACGACAACTTTAGAAAACCACTGAGAGAAGGTATAAGGGGTAACAAACATCTGGCAAAACCTCTTTTTATGATGTCACTGAGAACAAGTGGCACAAAGTCATTAGAACAAGCAATTAAAACCTAAAAGCTAGAGAGCACATCAACCTAAATGAAAACAAATGGGGGACCACGAAACGAAAGTAGCAAATAATAAAGGTAACAATCAGTAGTTTTAAAATTTTCCAAAAAGGGTTCCGAAGTCAACCAAAATTATTACTAATAAACTGAAAACTTTGAATGGATTCAATAATAACTGGGAAGAGATCGAATAAGAGCTATCACTTACAACCAAGCGACAGAACAAAAAAATAAAACATAACCGACTAACGTTGGGCGAATTGCTCTCAAACGACCGGCGAGCAGTTGGCTTCGTCAGCAGATAGCCCCGGTTTAGTGAAGCTAGCTTTAGTTTAATTGAAGGGGCGTGAGGTGATAGACGAGGACATCACGCCACATAGTAGCTGAAGTGCGGTATCAACTAGAGTTAAGGAAAGAGAGAGAGAGAGAGAGAGAGAGAGAGAAAGAGAGAGAGAGAGAGAGAGAGAGAGAGAGAGAGAGAGAGAGAGAGAAGTAAAGAAACCCAAACCAACAGAGAGGTAGAGAGATCCAGGAATATTTTCCATGATGAGATTGGACTCTGCAAGTTCAAAATTCAAAAGAAAAGTTTCAAAGTTCTACATTCCGCAATGAAAAAAAAGTTCAAAATCACTTTTTGTGGAGTTTTGTCATGTAACCCATCAGCAAGACTTTTTTTTGGCCAGTAGTGATCGTTAAACTCAGAAAAGGACAAAAAATGATTTAAAAATCAATTGCAAATTTAAAAAATGTTGCTAAAGTAATATTTATATCTTCAGAACGATTTCATTGTCTCAAGAGCCAATCCAGTATCCCTATTTCAAGCCTTTAATATTTTCAATGGCTCAATGATCCATAAACTTGGAAGACAATAATTAAATCTTACCAGAAAATTGCTAAAACTTGAGTCACTAAAATATTCATAACAATACCAACAGTAGAAACTATGCAGCAGCTTATTATCAAACCTCAGAGGAGCTCCCTGGTGCCGAAACAAAATCAAAACTCGAAAGTATTCAAAAAAACTTTAAAATTGCAAATAAATTTCTTAAAAATTGCTTAAATACGTGATATTAAAATCTTAAAAGACATTCCATTACATCCAGAAGCTATGCGGTAACCTATATTCAAACTTTAGAGGAGGTTCCTTGGCTCCTGAGTCTGGAAAAACCTAAAAAATGACAAACAATAAAAAAACTTGAAAATTGCGAATTTTTTTTTTAAAATTGCCTAAATTCGTGATATTAAAATCCTGAAAAATATCCCATTACAAATAGAAACTATACAGTAACCTATTATTAAATACTAGAGGAGGTTCCTCGGCTCTTGAGGCTGGAGAATCCTAAAAATGACAAATTTTCGAAACGTTTGAAAAAAAATTGTGAAAATTAGTATAAATTTGGGTATTTTTGTTTGGATTACCAAAACATATAGCTCTCAAAAAGGTCATAAAAAGTACCTATATCTTGCAAAAAAACCTTTATCAACTATACCCAGCCTCAAGTTCAGACTGGTCCAACAAAAAATCAAAAATAGCAACATTTTGGACTCAAAAACTCCTAAAAATGACCTTTTAACCTTAAACTATGGCCTTCCCGGTAGCTTCATCACACTAAGCACTTGAAGAACTACTAATCGCGGCTATGGGCATCTATTGAAACTTAATTCCCGCTGGGCGCCACCTGTTTATCCCGTTTTTAGGGACGAAAAGTCAAATGGGTCAGACAAAAAATCGATCAAGCGAAAAATCGCATAAAAAAGACCAACAGAAATAATATAATTGTTACAAACTTCCCTTGAGAGCAATTAAAAACGGACAAAACTCAATCCCAAGAAACGCCTATACTTTTTAAAACAAATAGTTTCAAAGTAGTGAAAACCGTTATCTATGGATAAAAAACAATTGAATAGACTCAAACCTGACTATATCGCCCATAACGTTTGAAAACAAGTCGTGTCAAAGTCCAAGAACATTTATTTTTTGGAATTCGAATCAGTAGATTAGCTCACAAATTCCTACTAACAGGGGCGCATGAGACCAATCATTAACGAGACGAAGTTACAAAACAACAAAAAAAAGAGGCAGAGGCCAAAAAACTAATAACTAATAATTTTTGAAAGTGGTGTTAAAAGTGATTAAAACTTTTATTTATAAAAAACCCATTCAATAGAGACCCATTGAAACCTATCAATAATGAGACTAAAAACAAAGATAAAAGACAGGCAAAATCCAAAAATTCTTTTTTGGGTGTTTAAAAAAACTGCAACTGTATATTATTAGAACACATGTATTACCTTTTAAGTGTTCGTCAAAACATGACGCGAAAATCAGCGACCACGGAAGTCAAATTGCCGTACGCGAATAAAAAATCTCTGAAAAACAAGAAATCTGGTTAAACGCCAATTTCTCACTACACTTTTAAGCGGCTTTAAAAAATGTCACGCCTTAAAACTCCTTTCAAGCTCCGTTTACTACTCCAGCGTCCTTAAAATTAATAATCCAATTTGGCTTCTCATTGACAAGAAAAAGTGTGAATAGATCTTAAAAAAGGAGCGTACCACTAAATTTCAAATTCGTTGAATTGTAAAAAGAAAGTGCGCAAATTCAATTGTAGGATTGCAATAAAGGATCTCCCCTGCATTGCCTTATTACTGCTCGCAACTCTAATCAGAAAAAACAGCCAAAAGAGTACGGAATTGACTTGAATAAAACTTAAGCCCTAGCCAAACGTCACCTAAGCAGTATATCTGCTTCAGTGCAGACAGATCTGTTCTCTCAAAGATAGTTAAAAAACATAAAACGACAAATGTCGGAAGAATTGCTCTTGACAGGCGAGGCAATTTAATTCAGGGGCTGTAGCCTAGATCAATTTTTCTTCATGGATGCAAAAAACCAATCCCCCGCCGGGATTCGAATCCCTGACCCCCGCACCGTGACTCCAAGCACTTCTAACGGCGCCATCAGAACCTTATTCTTGATTTGCCGCAACCAATTTATATTAGCAACAAGCTTTACTTCGGAGTGAGAGCAATAGAGATTACTCAAAAATGAAGAACGAAAGCGTGAAAAAGTCACTTGAGAAGTCAAAGAATGTTCTAGAAGAAAAACGTAAAATTTTCAAGCGAAAAATTTGCATAAAAAGACATACACGTTTACAATAATTGCATACGCGTTTACAATAATTGCTATGAACTTCATTCAAGAGCAATCAAACAATACTTATAACCAACGGAAGTTCGAAGAATCGCTCTCAAAGACACACGTTGCTGACGGGTTGTTAGTGATCAGCTTACACAATGTTATCCTGTTATCAATACTGTGGGCAAGATTGATTTAAAAAAACAACAGAAAAATGCACAAAAACTCTGTCCAAAACTTGCAACTTTGTACCGCTTAATTTTCTAATATATGCCTTCTAACTGTTTCAATGTAAAGTGCGCTCCATAGACGAGCAAACTGCACCCAGATTGAATGCTATAGGGTTTTATCAGTTTTCCTCATTTCTTCAACCGCAGGCGGTAAAAAACGAGACAATCGCAATACAGCTAGCTATTCAGCTCTCTTATAAAAACATATTTGAACAAATAGCTTCACTGATCTTTAAGAACTCTACGAGCACAGTTTATTTAAAAAAAGACTTCTATTTTCTATTACAAATCCAATATTATTCCTTTTTTAAACCAAACTAGCTTTATTAATCTTTCAGCCACTGCCTCTGTTGAAGGTTACAGCTAGTTCTAATTCCAATCCATTTTTAGTAATGGCATTGGACTTTATTAACTATTTAATTGGCTGAATTTAATGGTACAGCCGTAAAATGATTTAACTGCGATGCCTTCATAGACCTGTATTCTTAATATTCAATTGAACATAACCGACTAACGTCTGGTGAGTTGCTCACTAAGGTTGGCTTTGGCAGAAGTCAGCTAAAGCATAGCTAGCATTATGGGGGGGGGGGGGGGTGTGGTCAAGCGATGGGTGAATATGGTGGACGAGGGGGGTTTAAATCAACGATTGAAGTGGACGGGAGTGTGCGACTGGGGGGGGGGGGGGGTCAAACTTTTAAGATCTTGATTTGAAACAAAAAAATCGCATAAAGAAGACCAGCAGGACTAATATAATTGCAACACACTTCGTTTGAGAGCAGTTAATAACTTTGTTTGAGAGCAGGTAGTTTTTGCACGCACCCTTTTTGCGCGGCTGTGCATTTGAGTTTTGCTGTTGTTTCTTTTTGTTGGCAGAAGAAGGTGGCCCTCCGCTTTTACTACTGTGTTGTGCTGCTGTTGTGGCTACTGGTCCTGAAGAGGACCTGTTACTGTTGCTGGTGGCGGCAGTTGTTTGTCTCAAACACGAGTTCACGTAACTCTCCAATTCGCGCAGCGTCGAAGGCTTCAGGGTCTCGAAGTCTATCTCGATCTCATCTGGGTTGGAATCCCTAAGAAAAAAAATTGAAAATTCACGTCGTTTCGCAAGCTCGCAAAACCATAACGGGCTTTACCAATCGAATCAGGCATGGCCAAATGCGCAGCTCTTTAATAGTAAAGTGGGGGTTTATTTCCGTGCGGGCTTATTTCCTATCTAATATGAAGTGGGTTTTTTTCGTGGGGTTTTTTCCCGCAACCGGCTATTTCAGCTAAAACTCTATGGCAGTATTATTGATTAGGAAAATACTTGTAGATAAAAGTGACCTTAAAGATGGTTCTCTTGTTTGTATAATGTGAACAACTCTGCCCAGTTTCTCTCCTGGCAATTTGTTGATGTCCAAACTTAGTTTCCGCTTCTCGTCATAGGTCATGGCAATGTCCAGGTTCTCGTCTTCACTGTCGTATGGAGTGTGCATTCCCCCAACACCACCACTCACTCCACCGCTAACATCCCCACCCGGTGCACAAGTACTCGTAACTCTGCAAACAATCATAGTATTATGTACACATAATACTTCATCTTGTTTGCTGATTAACGTCTCGATACAATAAATCCCTATAAGTTGATATTATTGTTTCTCATATTAAGAGTTTCTCTTATGTAAATATGCCGTCTTTTATAGATTTGGTCTTTTGCGGTTGGATACACTTTCCTCCAAAAATACCGAAATGAAAAAAAATGTCCAGTTAAATTATTTTGTGAGTAGGTGCAACTTGGATTGCAGTTTGAGTCAAGAAATTATTCTATGTATATTTTCTCGTCAAAGCTTCCAATAAGAGAATTTATAATTCTGCTCAACTGAGGCTGCAGCTTCGTCTTAAGTTTTCGTTTTCATATCGGTAACACTAAAAAACGGTACGATGGAAAATCCTATCATCCAATGGTATGGCATCAAAAGACTAACAAGACTCAAAAATTTGTTTATGACCACTAAAATAGCCGAAATTAATGATGCACGAAACAAACATCGTTAGAAGTAAACGGACGCATACTAAGTGTCAGAGCAACTGCCGAATCTCTTACGAATTGGACACCATTTATGTTTTAGGTGAATAGATCGTTCCGTAGCGGCTAGTGCTAACCCGAAACTTTGTAGTCGAAATCTCGAAAACTCAAATCCACGGTTTTAGTGTAATAACTCGAACGATAATGGCTGCATTAAGTAATTAACTCACGGGAAGCTATTCGAAGGCGGTCTCTTTTTCCTGCCTCGTGTCTCTCCTTGACTCTTGGCCCCACCTTTTGCCGAGGCTGTGGATGCAACACCAGCGCCCCCTTTGGTGCCGCCTGCTACTCTCCGTCTCTTAGCTGCACCTGGCTTGCTCACAGAGGACGAAGAGGGTGGCTGACCACTTGCTGCGCCTCCCCCTGACGAACTGCTCACTTGGTCCTCCACTGTTCCCTGCTGCAGCTGACTTAACTGTTGCATCACATTTTTCAGCTACACAAACAAAAATAATGTCTGCCTTTTCAAATCCAATGTTATCCTTGGTATTTCATTCTGAAGTAAATCAGTAACAAGAGAACTTAAGCACTCTTTATAGTCCCGTCGTTTTGAACCATATAATATTTGCAAATTCGATGAATCTCAAACTATAAGCATAATTCATCTTAAAACAATCTTGAACATATAACACAGCCTGCAAATTGCCGGAAAGTAGCAGCCGTTGAGGCTCATGGGAATTGAATCAGAAAAAGAACATAGCCGGCAGATTGCCGGAAAATAGCCGCGATAGACGCTTGTGGCCTTCCATGAACTGGAAGAACCAAAGAAATAAGAGATAGATCGACCACCAGTCCTTTAATAGACCACTAGGGATAGATTCGGACTGTCAATTTTATGACACATACGGTCTATAAGGAAAAAGTGCTCAGAGAGCTTTTTCAAAATTGATATTCGAAATCAAAAATTCAAGACTAATACTCAAGAATTAGGGCGTATACGTTTGGTACTACTTAGATGCACACTATTGATCTTTAACTAAATGTTGATAACATTTAAAGTTCCATAAGTGAGTTCAGAAGTCATTTTTTGAGTGAGGTAAGTCACGCAATTGGCCTAAAAGCAGAAATGACGTCACGAACACAAATTTTAACTGCAAAGCAATAGAAGTTAGTGAAAAAGTCAATTCCAAGAAGTCAGGTCGTAAGAATCATCGATGGAGACGACGAATTAAAAAATATAGCAGGACAAGTCCTGAAATACAATTCAAAGAATTGAAAGAAACACTTAGAAGTACTCTACCTGACCAGCAGATCACGTGAACAATGCCAGCGAAAACAGAAACAAAATCATCTCCAAAAAACTGAGAAATTAAAACAAAAAAACTGAACAAAAATATACTCATTGCTAAAACTCTAGAAGCTTTTAACCATAAGGCAAAAATTGATCTCTTTAATTATACCTATTTCAAAAACATGTGCAAAACCGATTTTTGTTCCTGAAATCGCTCCAGTATTATATCTCCAATAACTAAAAGAAATTCATTGGCCCTTGAAGATCGATTAACTCGAAAATGACCGAAAAAATAAAAAAAAGAAAATCAATTGCAAACTTTAATGAAATGTTACGGAAAATCGTTATAATAAAATCTTCAGAATCGTTTCTGTGTATCTGGAGGCTATTAGACGCCATCCCATAACCCAATTCCAATCCATGGGCTTAAAGACCGATAGGCAATAATTTTTAGAAAAAATTTCAAATATCAAAAAATAGAAATTCTTTCAAATAAAATGTAGAAAACCACTCACTGGCCCCCCAGGCAACTATTTAATAACATACTATCAAACCTTGGACGAGGTTAGCTGGCTACTGAGGTGAGAAAAACTCACTAATAGACAAAAGGTTTGGAAAAACTTAAAAAAATTGCAAATTTTATCAAGAACTTTCTAACATTCGAAAAGTTAAATTGTCTTAAACAAATCCATTGAAACTAACAACCATGCAGTAACTTTCATTAGAGGGAGGAATAGGTTTTTTTGGTCTTTGAGACTGGACAAAAACGAAAAACTGACAAAACTTTAGAAAACCTTGAAAAAAATTACAAATTTTATCAAAAATTAGCTAAAATTTGAGACATTAAATTGTTGAAAACCAATCCGTTGTTACTAGAAACTATGCAGTGCCCTATTATCAAACCTCAAAGAAGATTCCTCGGCCCCTGAAGCTGGAAAAACTCAAAAAATGACGAAATTTTTTTTAAAAAAATCATGAAAATTGCAGCATTTTGAGCCCAAAAACTCCTAAAAACGACCTTTTAACCTTCAATTAAGGTCATCCTAGCAGCTGTACCACTCTAAGCACTTTATAGACTACTAAAGCCCTCTTTGGGCCTCTAATGAAACTTAATGCCCGCTGGGCTTTACCTGTTTATCCCGTTTTGAAAGATCAAAGTCATTGAAAAATGTGTGAACTTAGCGCCCCACAGCGCCCCTTAAAAAAAACACAGCGCCCCAATACAATTCAAATTCATCGAATTGTAAAAACCATAGCAGGACAAGTCTTGACGTACAATTCAAAGAAATTTCATTGACTTAACAGAAAAACTAGACCAAAAATGGACTATGAGTGAATTGAGAAAACCATTTTGAAAAAAATCAGATCAAAAAACAGAAAAAACAGAAAATCAATGTCAAAATGCCGCATGTGAACAAAAAAACCACTAGCGAGAAATAAAAATTCAATTCAAACAAAAAACTAGGCCTAGAATGAGATGTGAATGGATTGGGAAAACCAATTAGAACAGAATCCGATCCAAAAAATCGAAAAAACAGTAAAAATCAGAGTGAATTTGCCGCATGTGAACAAAAAACCACTACCGAGAAACCGAATTTTTGTTCAAACACCTTTTTCTCATTCTACTTTAAAATTAGAGCGAAAAAATTCACACCGCAAAACCACTCGCTTTATCGCTCAATTTCCTGTTTCGGCGTAACCAAAATCACTAGTCCAATTTGACTTCAAAAATCATGAAAATGTGTGAACAGATCTTAAAAAAAGACAGCGATCCAATACAATTCAAATTCTTTGAATTGTAAAAAACCACGATGTCACCAATAATAGCCGCTATCGCTTCGCGGCTATTAAAAAAGAAGAGATAGAAATTGACAGAAAATTTGTCCTAAGTTTCAAAGAATGTTCTAATTCGTAATATTAATTTCTCATTCTACTGTGTAAGTAAATTGAAATTCAGGTTTCAAACCTACTCGTTTTTTTCGCTCCCTTTACTACTCCAGCGTGATTAAAATCATGACTCTATTTTGACTTCTGACTGACCTGAAAAAGCCGAAAAAAGTGCCAACAGATTTAAAAAGAGAACGCACCAATACGATCCAAATACGTTGGATTGCCAAAAGAGCGCACCTATAATCCAAATCCTTTGGCTTGTAAACAAAAATAGGGCCACAATATGAGGTCGGCTATTAAATAACATAAACCGACAAATGTCGGAAAAATTGCTCTTGAACGACAGGCGATGCAATTTAATTCAGGCGCTGTAGCCTAGATCAAGTTTTCTTTATGGGTGCAAAACAACTTCCCCCACCGGGATTCGGACCATTGACATACCGATCCACAACCACCCACACTATCCACTGCGCTATGAATCACTTCCTTTACTATGCTGCAACCGATTTTATATTAACAACAAGCTTTACTTCGAAGCAGTAGAGATCACTGAAAAATGAAGAACGGAAGCGTGAAAAAGTCACTTGAGAAGTCAAAGAATGTTCTAGAAGAAAAGCGCAAAATTGTCAAGAGAAAAATCTGCATAAAAAAAGACATACACGTTTACAATAATTGCTATGAACTTCGTTCAAGAGCAATTAATAATTTGACAGTCAAAACCTCAAGAAAGCAGAAATATGTTCATACCTGTTGCTGCAGCTGGTGAACCTTCACATTCTTATCGTATGAATCCACTCCTCCAGTTCCTGCCCCTACGCTTCCTTCGCCCGGAGAAGGAGATACCTCCATTTGAGCAGCCGAAATGCTGGCGTCCAAAAGGGAAGGGTCTACCATTCCACCACCTGTAGCAAAAATTTCTGGACTTTAGGGATACGGAGCCTCATAATTTCAAAAATCAGTTGACATTTCCATTATCCTAACTCTCTAATTAGTTGAAAGAAAACAATTTCAAAACCTGGCTAGAATGGTGGACCAAAAGATCAAACCGCGAAGGTGAACAGTTTGTCCTAGCAACGCTCTCAATTAGAGAGCAATAAAGTTCTGTTTTTACAGAGCCAGACATACAACACTATAAGAAAGTCACGAGATAAAAATTAGAAACAAGAAACAAATTTGTCAGAAAACATCGAAAAAAGCGCAAGACCTCCAAAGTTGCTCAAAAACATAGATAAAAATCAAACGGCTAAGCACTCCTTTAAGGTAGCGTTCAAACATTGAGTCGGTCAAAACGCTTCCACGCATAAAGTATAAAACAGGCAGTGGTTAGCTGAAAAATGTGAAGTAGAAACCTTCAACAAATAGGAGCTCAGCAAAAGCAGGATGAACGATTGGCTCGGATATTAAATATAGGACCCGGAAAAAATTGAGCGAACGTTCAAAATCTCTCAGGAGCTGAAATTTAAAAATATGCACCAAATTTTTAATATTTTAAATTTTTTTAGAAATGGAAAGAAATTGACAGCTTTTTTTTCTAAGCAACAAAAAGTGTTATAATTTGGTGTTCAGTTTCAGTTGCATTCCAAAACTATACTTAATTCAGCTTCTAAACTGAAAGCTAATAAGCTTAGTACTAATTTCAGCTAACAATCGCTCTAATGAACTTTGACAACCGGGCTTTAACTCATTTTTTTAAAATTTTGATCTTAAGTCATCGACCGCATTCACTACATCGCGTAACTCAAGGAGTGAAAGCATTTAAAATCCATTTAAACAATGAAACAAGGACACATTGAAACCCACAGTTGAAACCATGAGAGGTAAGTCACGAGTCAAAAGTGAACACCGTGAAGTAAAACGAAAAATGATTAAAAGGTAAAGCGAATTGAAAAACAAATGGAAACGGACCCCAATTACAATTCAAAGAATTGAGGTTACTGAAGACAACAATATCACCCTCCTTAAAAGAACAGCCTCCAGTAAGAAACTATTCAAATACCAAGACGTTCAAGAAAGTTAACAAAGTTTAGAACCGAAAAACAAATCTAGTTGTTTTTAAGACAAATAGGTTTATCGAGGTCATTATTCCTAAAAACATCAACCTCAAAGGGCCTTTACAGAATAGAATTTTAGACAGCAAACATCAACTTTGTAGAAAACCACTGAAGAGAAAGTAAAAGGACAACAAGCATTTTATATAAGATTTTTACGAATGTCATTGCAAATAAGTGCATCCACAGCCAATGAAACACGCAACTGAAACTTGACTTTGTCAATTCTATTTCACAATCCGCCAACAGAAAGCATATATTAAAAATGAAAACAATTGGGAGATCACGCAAAAAGAGTAGCTATAAAGGCAACAATTAAAAGTTGTCTGTCAAAGACCAGCAAATTATAAAAAAAACTGAAATCATTTAAATAATTATACTATGCTCAATTGAGATAAGAGCAAATGAGAATTCTCATCAAGGACACAAATTGACAGGACCATAAAAAGCATTGAAAATCCCAAAAATTACTAAATCACTAATACTGTTTAAACAGGTCGTGTGAATGTAAAAATTGTTAAACTTTTAAAATAGATTAAGATTTGAACCATTTGAGAACACAGCGATTTGTCAATATTGAGACCAAGTGAACCAGCAACAAAACAAACTACAAGAACTCGCACCATAAAAAAACGCACTAAGAAATTTTGAAAACAAGTCGTGTAAAAAGTCTGAATTTCACGAATTAGATAAGAGTCATTAAACTTGTAGCTCTGAATTGAATGAATTAGATAACCTCATATATACATAACAAAAAAACCAAAACGACATAGCATCAAATGATTTCAAGTGACAGAAGAACAAGTGAGACCTCTCATCAAGGACACTTAGCGAAAGGACCATAACGGTCAAAATACAAAAAAATCACTAATATTGTTTAAACAAGTCGTGTGAAAGACGTGAAAACCGTTAGATAGACTAAAAAGTGTAAAATAGTGATTCAGATATGACCCTATGACCCATTTGAGAGCATAGAGATCTGTCATTATTGAGACCAAGTGACAGAGCAACAAAACAAACATAACCGACTAACGTCGGGCGAATTGCTCTCAAACGACCGGCGGGCGGTTGTCAGCACCTAGCCACTGTTTAGTGAGGTTAGCTTTCGCTTGATTGAAGAGGCGTGAGGCTAGGGTAATAGACGATATTATCACGCCACATAACAGCCGCTGAAGTCAACAAAAGAGTTAAGGAGAGAGAGAGAGAGAGAGAGAGTGCGAGGTAAAACGTGAGCGAGAAAGAGAAGGAAAGAAACGCCAATCAACACACACACAGAGAGAAAGAGAGAGAGCTAGAAATTTTTTCCATGAGATTCTAGCCTTGTTAGTAACCAAATCATATAAAAAACTGAAAGTGCAAAATTCAGAAGAAAACTTTCCACATTTCGCAGTGACGAAAATGTTCAAAGAACATTTTTTGCCTCTGGATTTTTGTCATGTAACCCATCTGCAAGACTTAAAAAGCTTCGTTGGCCAGTATTAATCGTTAAACTCAAAAAACGACTCAAAAACTGCAAATAAAATGTCAAAAATTTCAAAAAAAAAATGAAAAAATCATTAAAAAATCGATGAAATTTGTGATATTAAAGAGTTCAAAACTGTTCTATCGCAATAAAAATTGTTCAGTATTCTATTATCAAAGCCTATACGAGGTTTCTTGGGGCTGGAAGAACTTAGATAATGACAAATTTCGAAAAATTTGAAAAAATTCAAGTTTTATCCAACAATTGCTAAAAATCGTGATGTTCAAACGTTGAAAAACATTCTATTACCACTAGAAACTATGCAGCAACGTATTATCAAACCCTTCAGGAGGTTGTCTGAACCCTGAGGCTAAAAAATCTTGAATAATGAAAATATATGTCAAAAAATTTTAAAAATATAGCAATTTTTGTCAAAAAAATGCTAAAATTCGTGATGTTTAAATCTTGAAAATGATTCCATTACTTCTAGAAACTACATAGTAACCTATTATTAAACCCTCGAGGAAGTTCCTTGGTTCTTGAGGCTGGATAAACCTAAAAAACGACAAAAACTTTCAAAAACATTGAAAAAATTTGCAAAATTTATCAAAAAAATGCAAAAAATTCGCAGTGTTGAAATGTTGAAACCATTCATTTACCACTAGAAACTATTCAATAACCTATTATCAAATCCTAGAGTGGATTCCTTGACACCTAGGGCTGAAAAAACTTAAAAAACTGACAAATATTTTCAAAAATCTTGAAAAAAAATTGTGAAAATTAGTATAAATTTGCGTTTTTAGCTAGCGGTTGTTCGTCAGTAGCTAGCCACGGGTGGGGGGGAGGGTGCACGGGGGTGCCGATGGGGGTGGCGACAGTCGGGTGGGGGGTGGGGGCAACAGGGCGGTGGGGGGCAATAGTGGGGGGTCAGCAGTGGGGGGGGGGGGTCTTCAACCTCTAAGAACCGCTGTTCACACCATAAGTATAAGACTCCAAAACTGTTTGAGCTGAAACAGAGCTAAAAGGCTCTAAGAGCACTTAATGCTGGACACTACCTGCCGCTGGACGCTTAATGCTGGAACAGCCGCTGGACGCTACCTGTTTATCCCGTTTTTGAGGACGAAAAGTCAAAAGCGTCAGACGAAAAATTGGTCAAGCGAAAAATCGCATAAAAAAAAGACCGACAGGACTAATATAATTGCTACAAACTTCGTTTGAGAGCAATTAACAAGAACTCGCAAAATCCAAAAAAAACGATTAAGAAGTTTTGAACACTAGTCGTGTACAAGTCCACATGACTTGTAGGTCTGAATTGAAAGAATTAGTTTAACTCAAACACACCTAATAAAAGAGCCAAGGCGACGTATCATAAATAAGATCAAGTAACCGAACAGGAAAAAAAACTTTAAGAAGGCCTTAAACACCCCTTTTCGCACTTCACTTTGAAAAGCAATTTGAAAAAATGGCACGACTTAACACCACTCACTTTTCACTCCTCTTAATACTCCAGCGTTACCAAAAAAATTCGGAAAAATGTGAACAGATAAAGACAGCGCACCAATCAATACTATTCAAATTCATTGAATCGTTAAAAAAGGAGAGCGCCTAAATAATAGACGTTGACAGGCTGACGGCGTCTATTAAAAAAATTTGCAATTTTGACAGGCTTAAAAGATATCCATCAAATACCGGCCAATGTCGAAAAATAGAGCGCTTAAATTCTTAAAAAGGAGACTACTGAATCTTAAGATTCCGCAATCAATTTTATTCAGGAGTTGCAGCTGTCAATTTGCTGCCATTAGATGGTAATCTGCTGGCTACATTTTTAAGCTATGTTCATAAATTGTTCGGCAATCTATTTTTTTGAATTCAATTTTAAACATCAAGTTTAAACTTTATAATATTCTGAATTCAAAAAATTGCCTGCAGATTGTTACAAAGTAGCCACCGTTGAACTAAATAATTACTAGATTGATTTAAATGAGGCCTTGTACTTACGTTGAGATTGAAACAGTAAAATGAACATAGCCGGCAGATTGCCGGAATAGCTGCGAAAGAATAGACCTGCATGCCATATAAGAGATCGAAACAGATACAGATCTAAATTTAAAAAATCGACTCCGCTCAAAAAAACTAGGTAAAAAACATTCAGCGATAAATTAATAAAGCTTCTTCAAATTCATTAAGCCTCTAATTAGGGACCTTTACTGCACAAATGATTTCCTTTGACCTTAAACAAATTCAAATTAAACTTAAGTTTTAAAGTGCAAAAGTCATTTTATTGAGTAAGGTAAGTCACGTATGATCAAAATCTAATCACGCAAATAACCTAAAAACTTTTGCTAAAGCGAGTGAGAAATAACGTCACACGCGCAAATGCCGTTAGTGAGAGGAAGAAGTCATTCAGAAAATTTGACTTTTTCAGCTTTGCTGTGTGAACAAGTGTAAAACGAAAAAAGAGCGTCAGACGACAAAACAAAAAAACATAGCATTTCATTTTCATTGACTAGACAGAAAACTAGACCAAGAACGGACTATGAATAGATTGGGAAAACCATTTAGAAAAAATCCGATCCAAAAAATCGAAAAAAATGTAAAAACTAAAAGTGAAATTGCCGCATGTGAACAAAAAACCACTAGCGAGAAAGCGAATTTTTGTTCAAACACGATTTTCTCACTATATTTTAAATTTAGAAAACAATTCACGAAGCAAAACCACTTGCTTTTTCGCTCCACTTCCTGTTTCGGCGTGACCAAAATCACTACTCCAATTTGACTTCAAAAATCATGAAAATGTGTGAACAGATCTTAAAAAAAGACAGCGCCCCAATACAAATCAAAATCTTTGAATTGTAAAAAAACCAAGAGCACCGCAATATAGCTCCGCTCAGCTTACAGCTTCGCAGCTATAAAAAATGATCACAGTCCAAAATTTCTAACTTGATACGCAGTTCCATTAGATTCGATAACGATGGAGAATTTAGTCTCTAAATTGGAGGGCAATAAGCTTAATAAAAATCTGATTAGCGCTATATTATTAGAAACCCTGACAACTTAATGCTCCATGATTTTGAAAACAATTAGTCTTAGCGCCCGGGATTCACTGGTTTATCTGTTTCTATTATTTCGCTTTTTGAACTGAAAAGAATTCACATAATACTGCTATGTGAATGCCAAATTCCATTCAGCTGAAATATTGAGTGAGAAAAGCTAGAATTCAAATGTGAAAGCATGCAGAAAAAAAAACCCGATGGAAAAACTCAAAAAACAAGTCAAATCACCTCACGTGAAAAAAAATCAATCGAGAAGGCGTTATCTTCTTTATCGAACATCATTTTCCAGCTCTACACAAAAATTAGTGTGAAAAAAATTCTCACATCGCAAAACAACTCGCTTTTCACTCCGCTCTACACCAGTGTCAAAAAATTCTCACGTCGCATAACAACTCGCTTTTCACTCCGCTTACTGTCACGAAGTAACCAAAATCACTACTCCAATTGGAGTTCAAAAACCATGAAAGCGTGTAAACATATCTCTAAAAAATCAAACATACCCGCCAGATTGCCGAAAAATAGCCGCCGTTGATTCTAAAAAGCATAATTAGGATTGAAAGAATAGAAGATATTGAAAAAAAAAAAGGTTTTTGTACAAAAACATTTTTAAAGTCCGATTTATTTTGATGGCATTTCGTAGTTGAACATACTTGTGTTCCTTACAGAGAGGCTACAGGGGCTACAATCAATACCAATAAGCATTAGAGGTGGTAACTAAGACTTATAGGAACGACGTTCAAATAGCGGGCATCTAAAATTGGGCTTTATGGGTTTATCCCGTTTCTATTTCTGACTTCAATTTTTTATACTGACTCTGTTCATTTTGAATTGCCTTGCTGAGCAACTGATTTTCAAAATCACTTATAGCAGAATGAGAGAAGAGAGAAACTAACCTAGAGAAGTCAAAAAATTTTCACGCAAAATGTTTAAAAAGCGGCAAAATGAGGTAAAGCGAAACATTTTTTGTTAGACGAAGTAAAAAAAATTAGGAGCGCTATAATAACCGGCTGAGATGAGGGCGGCTATTAAACACATTATCGACTAACGTCGAAAAAATTGCTCTCGAATGACAGGTGGTGCAATCTAATTCAGGGGCTGTAGCTTCGATAAATTTTTTTTATGGGTGCAAAAACATCAGACCGACGGTAGGATTTGAACCCCGCCCTCTCGAGTCCAATTCCGTCACCTCGACGGAGGTATTAACCACTCGGCTATCAGGGAGTTGTCACCGAGTCTCTAACAATTGCTTTTGTTTGAACTTTATTTCGGAGTAAGAACAACTGAAATCATTCAAAAATCAAGAAGACGTTCGTAAAAAAAGTCACTTGAGAAGTCAAAGATTCTTTTAGAAGAAACGCGCAAAACGGTCAGGCGAAAAATTTGCATACAAAAAGACAGGTTTACAATAATTCCTTCCCATTCGAGAGCAATTAAAAACATAGCCGACTAAAGTCGGGAGAATTGCCCTACAACGACCGGAGAGGGGCTGGCTTCGTCGGTAGCTAGCCACGGTTTAGTGAGGCCAGATTTAGCTTAATTGAAGGGACGTGAGGTGGGCGCTGCGGGGGTGATGGGGGCAACAGTGTGTCTGGGGGACAGTGGGAGGGTGTCTTTGGCTGCACGGTGCTCTTACGGCCTGAATGATGCACAAGGTTAGGGATTGGGGGTGATGTGGGAGGGGGAGTGCTTGGCGTCAACTTCTAAGAACCGCCCTTCACACCATTAGTATAAGTCTCCAAAACACAATCGCATACTTGGAGACTAGTGAGCTGAAAAGCTCCAGGAGCACTTAATGCCCGCTGGGTGCTACCCGTTTATACCGTTTTTGGGGACGAAAAGGGTCAAATGGGACAGACGAAAAATCGTTGAAGCAGAAAATCGCACAAAAAATGACCGACAGGACTAATATAATTGCAACAAATTTAAACATAGCTGCCAGATTGCCAGAAAATAGCCGCAATAGATTTGTAGATCGGCAGTCTAAAAAAACAGTAGAAGAGACGGACCAAAAAAATTCCTCTTATCATTGAAGGCTGATCTGTTAAATTTTGATTAAAAATCTGTATAAGTTATTGCTGCCTCTATTAGCTGATCTCAAATGACCTTCATTTAGAGTGACAAAGACCCATTTGACCTTATCTCTTTGAAATAAAGTAAATAAAAGTCAATTTCAAAGTGAGGAAGTCATTTTTGAGAGTGAGGCAAGTCAAGTGTGGCCAAAAATTTAATCACGCGCATGAAAAAATCTCGCTCCACTAAGAGCAAAAAATGACGTCACACATGCAATTCAGTTGAAATAGCATGAACGAATGAACAAAAAGTGGCTGTGACGTCATATGGTTGTAACAAAATTCATGACGACGAAATAAAAAAACATAGCAGGACAAGTCCTGAAATACAATTCAAAGAGTTGAATGAAAAACTCAGACGTACTCTACCTGACCAGCAGATCAATTGAACAGTTCCAGCCAGAACACAAAAATCGTCTATGAAAATTTGAGAAACTAAAAGAATCAAAACTGAACAATATTATACTCATTGCTAAAACTCTTGAAGCTTTAAACCTAAGGCAAAATTTTTTCCCTATAAAAATACCTATTTCAAAAATATATTCAAAAACAAATTTTTGTTTCGGAAATCGGTCCAGTATTTTATCTGCAAGACCTGAAAAATATTCATTGGCCCTTGAAGATCGATTAATTCGAAAATGACCAAAAAATATAATGAAACAATTCCAGATTACACGGAAATGTTGCTGAAAATCGTGATATAAATATCTTCTGAATCATTTCTGTGTCTCTAGAGGTTATCCAGTAACCCAATTCCAAAATTTGAAAAAACTCATTGGCTCATAGATCGATAGGCAATAATTTTTAGAAAAAATTTCAAACTTCAAAAAACAGAACTTCAACCTTTTAAAATGTTGAAAGCCATTCAATTGCCCCTAGCAACTAATAACATACTATCAAACCCTGGATGAGGTTACCTGGCTACTGACGCAAGAAAAATTAAAAACACAAATGTTGAAAAATTGCAAACTCTATCAAAAATCTTCTAAAAGTCGAAAGGTTGAATTGTTGAAAACAAAACCATTGAAACGAAAAACCATGCAGTAACTTTTTATCAGAACGTGGAATAGGTTTTCTAGCACTTGAGAATGGACGAGTATCAAAAACTGACAAAAACTTTATGAAACCTTGAAAAAATTGCAGATTTTATCAAAAGAAAATGCCCAATATCGAGACATTAAAAAGATAAAAACCATTCCATTGTTGCTAGAAACTATGCAGTGCCCTATTAACAAACCTCAAAGAAGACTGCCTGGTCCCTGAAGCTGGAAAAACTGAAAAAATGATGAACATTTCCAAAAACCTGAAAAGATGCGAATTTTGTAAAAAAATTGCTAAAATTTGTGATATTCAAAAGCTGAAACCTATTCCATGGCAATTAAAAATTTCTTAGTAACTTATTATCCAACCCTGACGAGGTTTTCTGGCCCCTGGGACTCAAACAACTTGAATAATGATAATAAATGTCAAAAAATATGACAAACTTGCAAGTTTTGTCAAAAAATGCTAAGTCACGATAGCAGAAAGTTGAAAACCATACCTTTACTACTAGAAACTATGCAGTAGTCTATCATCAAGTCCTTTATTAAACCCTAGAGGAGGCTTCTTGACACCTAGGGCTAAAAAACTCAAAAATGACAAAGATTTTCAAAAAAAACCTGAAAAAAATTGCAAACAATAGTATCATTTTCTGTGTTTGTGTTTGTAGTACCAAAACAAATAGCTCTTAAAATGGCCATAACAAGCAATTTTGTCTCACAAAAGGCCTTCATCAATTTTTAAAAACTTCAACCTAAGACTAATCAAACAAACAAACTAAAAAAAAATAACGAAAAACATGAAAAATTGCACCATTTTGAGCCCAAAAACTCCTAAAAATGACCTTTTAACCCTAAATAAAAGCCATCCCAGCATCTACACCACTATAAGCACTTGAAGGACTAATAAAGCCCTCTTTGGGCCTCTAATGAAACTTAATTAGAGGCCCCGCTGGGCTTTACCTGTTTATCCCGTTTTCAAAGATCAAAGTCATTGAAAAAAATGTTATCCCGTTTTCAAAGATCAAAGTCATCTTAAAAAAAACAGCACACCAATACAATTCAAATTCTTTGAATTGTAAAAAAACCAAGAGAAGGCCAATAATAGCCCCAGCTATCGCTGTGCGGCTATAAAAAAATAAATAAGTTAGGAAACAGCTCCAAGAGCTACCTTCACCGAGAAAATCAATCCTTTCATTAAACTGCTACCCAATAAAGTTCTTCAAAAATTCAAGTCATAAATAAAAATTGAAAAAACTGAACCAAAATTTGAAACAACTGAGCTAAAACAACTGAACTAAAACATCAGAAAAATTCAATTATTTCTCTATGTAATACGAGTGCACATAAATGAAACAATTGAATGCTCAGAAAACGAAAAACTACTCTATTTTTGAAGAAAAACTGAAGAACCTTAAGAAATTGGCAAAAATGGTTACCGAATAAATGCATCGCATCGATTTTCCGTCATAACTAAATAAAAAATCTGTCTTGCACCAAAAGTACTTTAAACAAGTGGTACCTAAAAAACTTTAGCGTAAAAGGCTTAAAAAACTGCGCAATGAAAGCAATAAAACAAAGTAGGCAGAACGTCGCTAAAACAGCCCAAAAACCAGCACAAAATAATTCGAATCAGAAACGTAGAAATAATTATTTAGAAACTTTAAAAACTCTATGAAGTTAGCATATAATTATTACAAGAGCCTGTTCAAACCTCTGAACAAAAATGTTGCTTGCAAAAGCTGCACGTGAACAAACAAATCAGCTGGCTAACGAATTTTTTTCACACCTTAATTTCTCGTTCTCTCGGAAACAGCGGTATGAACAATAAATCTTTTCGCTCTACAAAACTTCTTCAACACAGACCACTCGCACAATTCTCCAATACTCCTCTACAAGTCCTAAGAAGACCGCGCCCTAATCCAATTCAAATTCTTCGAGTTGTAAAAAAGGAAAGCACCTGATTAATGGCCTCTGAGTGCTTGACGGCAGCTAATAAAAAGACGCACCCTTAAATGGATCTCAGTAAACGGAGCACCATAAAAAATTGAGATGAGCTGCCAGGATTATTACAATTCAAATTCAAAACGTAGTCGACAAATTGCAGGAAAATAGCCGTCGTTGACGCACATCGGGATTAAAAGAGAAAAAAAAAGAAAAAAAGTTTCAACAAGGTTCTAATTCGGCAAGCAGTTTTAGCTATATTGTAAAACTGTACTTAATTCACCTTCTAAACTGAAAGCTATGAGGCTTAACACTAATGTCAGCTAACAATCGCTCTAATGGGCTTTGATAACTTAATGCACTATGAATTAATGACCGGGCTTAATCGGTTTATCCCGTTTCTTTTGATTTTGCTCTTCTGACATTGACCGTTTTCAATACGTTGCGTAATTCAATAGGTGAAAGACTTTGAAATCCATTCAGTTGAAAAAGTGAGTGAGGTAAGTCACGAGTCAAACGTGGAAATCGTGACTTAAACGATACTCAAAAACGAACAACGTGATGAAAAGTTAAAGCAAATTTTAAAAAGGAGAGTGCCTAAATAATAGCCGTTATTAACAAACTGCTATTAACAAACGACTAACTTCGGGCGAATTTCTCTCAAACGATCGGCGAGAGGTTGGCTTTGGTAGTAGCCAGCTGGGGATTAGGGATGCTAGCGTTAGGGGGGGGGGGGTTCAAGCGATGTGGGGGTAGGGTTGGTGAGGTCTGGACAAGAGGGGTCCAAACATATAGAGGCGCGTGGACGGGAGGTGACTTGGGGGGGGGGGGGGGGGGGATTAAGAATCGCACTTCACATCTTAAATTGTCTCAATTGTCGCAAAACATTTTCGGTGAATAGCAGACTTCGACTAGTAAGGCGTAAGACTCTGACAGTGCTGCTCAGCCACTTAATGCCATCCGGGCTTTACCGGTTAACGTTTATCCCGTTTTTGAGGACGAAAAGTTAAAAGGGTCAGACAAAAATCGATCAAGCGAAAAATCGCATTAAAAAGGCCACAGGACTAATATAATTGCTACAAACTTTGTCCAAAAACATCTTTTACAATTAAACATCTTTTATCTTTTACATGTTCACAACAATAACCATACCTGCAATTTTGCCAACTCCATTGCTGTTTGGCGATTCTGCGCCTGGCAGCTGTTGCTGCTGGAGTTTCGACTGAGTGGTACGCTTAGCCGACCCACCAGAGGCAGAGCTTCCAAGATTAGACTCAGAGATTTGATTGTCTGAATTGGTTCCGAAAACTGGCATCTGATTATACCTCATTTCGAACACGTCCTGAAACATCAAACTTGAACACCAAAAATACCAATATTCTTCACTCTACACGTTAGTTTAAAAAATTATGTTATTTATTCTCATGAAAATCCGCGGAGAGTCCAAACCCTTTGACAACACGAAACTTCGCATATTTTGAAAAAGTTCAGAATTTATATCATAAGAATTTATATCAGACATCACAACAGTATGTTCTTGCCTAATAATCCAAAAGAACCTGGTTCGAGTGCCCCGAAATTCAACACAGATTCGGCTTATAGCATTAGGCTAAAGGACTGAATATAAGTAAAAGGTTGGTTCGTATATAATGAGTCGGAACTGATATACCATGACACACAAGTTTGTTTACCTGTAGTTGGCGTGCCATTTTGACAACGTCGTACTCGGGAGGATTGTATTTGTAGCAATTAGTGAATATTAGCCTGACATCACCAGCAAATTGGTCAGCGGTTTTATAGTGAGGAGGCACCTCTTCCAGTCGCTTTTTAACTGTGCCCAGATCCATCGGAGTCTTGATCTTGTCGAAGTAGTCTGTCAAACCCAGGCCCTCGACGTCTACAGGCTTGTAAAAGGGCCACGCATAGTGCTGAAATAAATGAAAATTCAATGCACAGCTCTGTTAAAGATATCTCCAGAAATTTATCTCTCAATAATAGGTCACACAAATGGCAAAAGTAGGATTCGACCGAAAACAAAAGCAAATCCAATACAAGTTGCTTTCAAAGATTGTGTAAATCCCATATCGATGGGAAAGAAAAACTCAGTTTAACAGAACACAATCTAATGCTATTAATAAGCTGAAAAGTCTGATTCGCGAAAGAACTGATGCTGATTCAGATTCTTGATTTTCGAATTATCAGAGAACATTTATTTTATATGCATGTTCTGTGAACAGATTAAACTTAACAAACATAATCGACTAACGTCGGGCGAATTGCTCTCAAACGACCGACGAGCGGTTGGCTTCGTCAGTAGTTAGCCACGGTTTAGTGAGGCTAGCTTTAGATTAATTGAAGGTGCGTAAAGTGAGCACAGCAGCGGTGGTGCAAAAGTGTATTGGAGGGACTAATGTGGGGGCGGTGGGTGAGTGAGCATGTGGGATCAATTTCTAAGATACGCCCTTCACACCATAAGTATAATTCTCCAAAACAGTTTCTGTTACTGTTAATCGCATACTTGAAGACTAGTTGGCTGAACAGCTCTAAGAGAACTTTATGCAAACTGGGCGCTACCTCTTTATCCCGTGTCTGAACACGAAAGTCAAATGGGTCACACGAAAAATCGGCCCAACGAAAAATTGCAGAAAAACAAACAGGATTATTATATTTGCTACAAACTTCTATAGAGCAATTAACAATGAATTCCTAAAAGGTGCCTGTTAAGTCATTTAGGATACCATTTCTACTATAACTCATTGTTAATGAGGATCAGAGATGATGACATTACGCCCCCTATCAGCAGCTGAAGTGCGGCATCATCAAAAAGAGAGAGAGAGAGAGAGAGAGAGAGAGAGAGAGATAGATAGAGATAAAAGGTGACGTGAAAGAGAAAGCGAAGGAAACAAACCCCAGCTGACATAGAGAGAAATAGATATGAATAGATATGAAATAGATATGAATCCCATGATGGAATTCGACTCTGCAACTTTTCTAACCTTGTTAGTATAAAAATCATAAAGAAAAAAACTGAAAAAGGAAAAAAAATTAAAATCAGAAGTTCGCAGTAAAAAAGTTCAAAACTATTTTTTGTGTCGAAGCTCTGTCAAGTAACACATCTCCAAGAATTAAAAATTTCGCTGGCCAGTAATGGTGACTAGAAAAGTTCCGTTGGCCAAACTTAAAAATTTTGGAAAAAATGCAAATTTTAACAAAACCTTGCTAAAACTCAAGATATTAATATCTTAAAAACCATTTCATTGTCTCAACAGACTATCCGTTATCCCTGTTTCAAGTCTAAAAAGTTTCCAGGCTCAATAATTTACGTCTGTTTGACCTGAGAACTCTAAACTCATGATTGAAACTCCTGGTGCGTCCAAATCAAGTCTTGAAAACAAATTTTTGGTGCAAAAACTTCTGACTAGGGAGGGGTTCGAACGCACAATCTCTCGCTTAAGAGTAGATGACATTAGTCACTATGTTACACGCACAAAGTACTGTTAACAATTGTTTTTACTTCAGCAAGAGATTTAAATTGTGAGTGCTTGCAATTCAATTCACTCAAAATAACAGAAACCGACAAATGTCGGAAGAATTGCTCTTGAACGACAGGCGAGGCAATTTAATTCAGGGGCTGTAGCCTAGATCAATTTTTCTTTATGGCTGCAAAAAACCTTTCCCCGAAAAGGATTCGAACCTTTGACCTCCAGATCCATAGCCACCCGCACTACCCACTGCGCTACGAATCACTTACTTCTGCCATGCTGCAACCTATTTTATATTAGCAACAAGCTTTACTTCGGAGTGAGAGCAATAGAGGTCACTCAAAAATGAAGAAAAATGAAGGTGAAGAAAGCGTGAAAAAGCGTCAAAAGTCAGATGAGAAGTCAAAGAATGTTCTAGAAGAAACGCGCAAAATTGTCAAGCGAAAAATTTGCATAAAAAAGACACGTTTATAATAATTGCTATGAACTTCGTTCAAGAGCAATTAGTCAAACGTGAATTCAAAGTCGAATTCAAAATCAGCCGTGAAAAAGTCACTCGAGAAGTGAAATCGGAAGAAACCTTGTAAAATTACGAAAACGGTCAACGAAAAAATTTGCATGAAAAAGACACACACGTTTACAATAATAGTTGCAAACTTGAAAATTTTGGAAATGCAAATTTTAACAAAATCTTGCTAAAACTCAAGATATTAATATCTTAAAAACCATTTCATTGTCTCAAAAGACTATCCGTTATCCCTGTTTCAAGTCTAAAAAAGTTTCCAGGCTCAATAATTTACGTCCGTTTGACCAGAGAACTCGAAACTCATGATTGAAACTCCTGGTGCGTCCAAATCCAGTCTTGAAAACAAATTTTTGGTGCAAAGACTTCTGACTAGGGAGGGGTTCGAACCCACAATCTCTCGCTTAAGAGTAGATGACAATAGTCACTATGTTACACGAACAAAGTACTGTTAACAATCGTTTTTACTTCAGCAAGAGATTTAAATTGTGAGTGCTTGCAATTCAATTTACTCAAAATAACATAAACCGACAAATGTCGGAAGAATTGCTCTTGAACGACAGGCGAGGCAATTTAATTCAGGGGCTGTAGCCTAGATCAATTTTTCTTTATGGCTGCAAAAAACCTTTCCCCGAAAAGGATTCGAACCTTTGACCTCCAGATCCATAGCCACCCGCACTACCCACTGCGCTACGAATCACTTACTTCTGCCATGCTGCAACCTATTTTATATTAGCAACAAGCTTTACTTCGGAGTGAGAGCAATAGAGGTCACTCAAAAATGAAGAAAAATGAAGGTGAAGAAAGCGTGAAAAAGCGTCAAAAGTCAGATGAGAAGTCAAAGAATGTTCTAGAAGAAACGCGCAAAATTGTCAAGCGAAAAATTTGCATAAAAAAGACACGTTTATAATAATTGCTATGAACTTCGTTCAAGAGCAATTAGTCAAACGTGAATTCAAAGTCGAATTCAAAATCAGCCGTGAAAAAGTCACTCGAGAAGTGAAATCGGAAGAAACTTAGTAAAATTAGGAAAACGGTCAACGAAAAAATTTGCATGAAAAAGACACACACGTTTACAATAATAATTGCAAACTTAAAAATTTTGGAAAAAATGCAAATTTTAACAAAATCTTGCTAAAACTCAAGATATTAATATCTTGAAAACCGTTTCATTGTCTCAACAGACTATCCGTTATTACTGTTTCAAGTCTGAAAAAGTTTCACAGGCTCATAAGATCCAAACACTTGGAAATTTGAAAATTTTAAATTAAATCAAAATATTACTACAACTGGAGTCATTAAAAAAGCTGATCACCATCTTATTACCTCTAAAAACTATGCAGTAGCTCATTATCAGACCTTGGAGGAGGTCCCAAGGCCTCAGCTGACGGAAAAAATTCAAAAACATGAAAAAATTGAAAATATATTTAAAAATTGCTTAAATTCGTAATATTAAAATCTTAACATTCCATTACATCTGTAAACTCTGCCGTAACATCTTATCAAACCCTAGGGGAACTTCCGTGGCTTTTGAGGCTAGAGAAGCCTAAAAAATGACAAAAATTTCTTAAAAAAATTGAAAAAAATGCAAGTTTTATAAAAAAAACACCTGATAAAAACTTGTGATATTAAAAAGTTGAAAATTAATCCATGACATACAAAAATTTTCAGAAACTTACTATCAAACAATAACACAGGTTTTCTGACCCTTGAGGCTCACAAAACCTGAATTATGACTATAAATGCCAAAAATTTGAAAAAAGTCAAAAATTGTCACAAAAAGAGGAGGTTCCTTGGCTCTTGAAGCTGAAAAACCCAAAAAAAAAAACACGACAAAAATTTTCAAAAAAATTTAAGCATTATTAGCATTATTTTAAAAATTTCTAAATATTGTACATTAAAAAGTTGAAAAACTGCTCCATCGCCAATAAAAATTTGTCAGTAATTTATTATAAAAACCCCTTACGAGGCTTTCTGGCCCCAGGGCCTAATAAGGAAAAATTGCAGAAAATTTGAAATGCACGCTTTGTCAATAAAATTGCTAAAATTCGTGATGTTAAAATGTTGCAACCATTCAATTACCACTGGAAACTATGCAGTAACCTATTATTATAACCTAGAGGAGGTTCCTTGACACCTAGGGCTAATAGAAATAAAAATGTCAAAACTTTTCTAAAAAGCTTGAGAAACATTGTGCAAAATTGTATAAATTTGCGTGTTTTTAGCGGGCGGTTGTTCGTCAGTAGCTAGAAACAGAGGGGAGTCAAAAGCTTCAGACGAAAAATTGTCCAAGCAAAAAATCGCATTAAAAAGACCGACAGGACTAATATAATTGCTACAAACATCGTTTGAGAGCAATTAATTACTCAATTTCTGAACTGATATATACAATAATTTACGTCCGTTTGACCAGAAAACTCTAAACTGATGATTGAAACTCCTGGTGCGTCCAAATCCAGTCTTGAAAACAAATTTTTGGCGCAAAAATTTGACTAGGGAGGGGTTCGAACCCACAATCTCTCGCTTAAGAGTAGATGACATTAGTCACTATGTTACACGAACAAAGCAAAAAACCTTTCCCCGAAAAGGATTCGCACCTTTGACCTCCAGATCCATAGCCACCCTCACTACCCACTGCGCTACGAATCACTTACTTCTGCCATGCTGCAACCTATTTTATATTAGCAACAAGCTTTACTTCGGAGTGAGAGCAATAGAGGTCACTCAAAATGAAGAAAAGCCAAAGGTGAAGAAAACGTGAAAAAGCATCAAAAGTCACATGAGAAGTCAAAGAATGTTCTAGAAGAAAAGCGCAAAATTGTCAAGCAAAAAATTTGCATAAAAAAGACACACGTTTATAATAATTGCTATGAACTTCGTTCAAGAGCAATTAGTCAACCATGAATTCAAAGTCGAATTCAAAATCAGCCGTGAAAAAGTCACTCGAGAAGTGAAATCGGAAGAAACTTAGTAAAATTAGGAAAACGGTCAACGAAAAAATTTGCATGAAAAAGACACACACGTTTACAATAATAATTGCAAACTTAAAAATTTTGGAAAAAATGCAAATTTTAACAAAATCTTGCTAAAACTCAAGATATTAATATCTTAAAAACCATTTCATTGTCTCAAAAGACTATCCGTTATCCCTGTTTCAAGTCTAAAAAAGTTTCCAGGCTCAATAATTTACGTCCGTTTGACCAGAGAACTCTAAACTCATGATTGAAACTCCTGGTGCGTCCAAATCCAGTCTTGAAAACAAATTTTTGGTGCAAAGACTTCTGACTAGGGAGGGGTTCGAACCCACAATCTCTCGCTTAAGAGTAGATGACATTAGTCACTATGTTACACGAACAAAGTACTGTTAACAATCGTTTTTACTTCAGCAAGAGATTTAAATTGTGAGTGCTTGCAATTCAATTTACTCAAAATAACATAAACCGACAAATGTCGGAAGAATTGCTCTTGAACGACAGGCGAGGCAATTTAATTCAGGGGCTGTAGCCTAGATCAATTTTTCTTTATGGGTGCAAAAAACCTTTCCCCGAAAAGGATTCGAACCTTTGACCTCCAGATCCATAGCCACCCTCACTACCCACTGCGCTACGAATCACTAACTTCTGCCATGCTGCAACCTATTTTATATTAGCAACAAAATTAGGAAAACGGTCAACGAAAAAATTTCATGAAAAAGACACACGTTTACAATAATAACTGAAAACTTCGCTCCAGAGCAATTAAAAATAATAAAACTTGAGCAGCATGAGAAAGTTATGGTTGCAAAAAGAAACAATAAAAAGAAGAATTCCGGAAAGAACCCGAACAGCAGTTTTCGATAATCATATAATCATTTAATTATCTACTATTTACCAAAATCTAAAAAAAATCATTCCATCTGACCAAAACTAATGAACATAACCGAAAAGCCACCTCAGAGCAAAATCAACTTGAAATTTTTGGAAAAAACTTGCAAACGAACAACGTCGAGCGAATTGCTCACAGACGCCGCTGGGGATGGGGGCTCTAATTATCAAAATAACGGCCCCTCAAAATATGATTCTATGTCTTCTCAGCAGAATCGGTTATTGGCGTGCCTGACGACTAGTTAAACTCAAAAACGGCTCAGCTACTCAGTGCTCTCTGGGCCTTACCTGCTTATCCCATTTTGAGGACGAACAACTTCTGAGGAAAAGCAGGTTGGTCAGCCAAAAAGAATACCAGATGAAAAGTAGGTAGCACGAAAAATTGCACCAAAAGGACCAATTATACTACTATAATTACTACAATTCTAGAATACATGTCTGTATTTTGTTTGAAACTAAATCCATTTGATCGTAATGAATATAACTAAATATCAAGTGCATCATCAAAATGTTTAAATTGTTCACTCAAAATATTCATAAGACAGGGGAAAGGAAAACGCATACATTCGAACACATTTTTTAGAAGTTTGAGGAACGATTTTTAATCTCAGACGGCAGTGAATTTTGAGGATCAACAGCAGTTAAAGAGATGTCAACAGAACTCAAAGTTAAAGCTCAAATTAGAACGTTGCGGCAACATAGCTCCGATTGATTCCCATGACCTCAATTGAAACAAAGAAAAAATTTAAGCGTTTCTTGAGAAAAGAATGAAAAAAATTATCAAAAGCATGCCCTCTGGGCTTTACCGGTTTATCGTTTTTGAAGATGAACGGTTTTTAAAGCAAATGGTCAGACGAACAACAAATCACATGAAAAACCGGTAAAACGAACTATCACAAAAACGACCAAAAGGTCCACTAAAAATAAGATTTTAGAATAAAATTCTGACTTTTTCGAAACGTCATGTATTTCATCAAAATGATTATAACAAGATGATTAAATAGTAGAGTCAAACAAAACATCCAAATTTTTACGACCGGAAATGCAAAATAAACAAGATTAAATTTAAAAGCTCTTTTTAAAAGAAAAAAGGGTTTATGTTTTCGAAGTCAGACGCCTCTGAATTTAGAGGCTGAGGATCAATTAAAGGCGTGTCAAACGAATTCAAAATGGAAAAAAAAATAACTGATTGCAGCGATAGAATTCAACAAAGCCGAATAACGTCGGGCGAATTCCTCTCAAACGACCGGCGAGCGGTTGGCTTCGTCAGTAGCTAGCCACAGTTTAGTAAGGGTGAGGCCCAGTGAGGGGGGCAACGGTGAGAGGGGGTCTTTGTCTGCACGGGCCCTTACGACCTGAACGATGTGCAGGGGTAGGGATTGCGGGGGTTCATGGGGGGCTGATGTGTGGGTGTTTGTGTGTGTAAGTGTGTGTGTGTGGGGGGGGGGGTCAAATTCTAAGAACCGCCCCTTCACAACAGAAGTATAAGTCTCCAAAACAGTTCTGTGAATTGCATTCTTGGAGACTATTGAGCTGAAAAGCTCTAACAGGACTTACTGCTCGCTGGGCTCTACCTCTTATCTCATTTTTGAGGACAAAAAGTCAAATGGGCCAGACAAAAATCGGACAAGCGAAAAATCGCAAAAAAAGCCCAAAAAACCGCATGTTTTTTTGTCTATAGACTACGTCTCAATATGATCTTTATCTAGCATTTCTCCTCTCTCGATTTTAATTCCAGCGCAGAAACTTTTATTCAAGCACACAATTGGAACGTCAAAACTGTTACAGAATAAATGTATCCCGTTTCTGAGGACGAAAAGTCAAATTGTCAGACGAAAAATTGGTCAAGCGAAAAATTGCATAAATAGACCAACAGATCTAATATAATTAGTACGAACTTCCTTTCGTTTGAGAGTAATTAACAATGATTTCCTAAGAAGTGCTAGTTAAGTCATTTAAGTTAAACAAAACATGCTTTTAAATTTCTGCTTTTACTCAACATTAATGAGGGTAATAGATGATGACACCACGCCAAAGCAGCTAAAGTGCAGTATTAACAAAAGTGTTAAGAACAGAGAGAGAGAGAGAGAGAGAGAGAACCTAAGAACGAGAAAGAAAAGGAAAGAAACCCCAACTGACAGACAGCGAGCTTGGATTATTTTCCATGAGATTTGACTCTGCAAATTTTAATTGATAAAATGCGAGTTATTAAAATAATGATAACCATTCCATTAACACTGGAAGTTATTATAAAAACTTGGAGGAGGTCCATTGGCCCATGGTGCCAAAAAAATAGAAAACAAAAATGTTCAAAAAACTTGAAATCAAACATCAAAAACCTAACCGACTAACGTCGGGCGAATTCCTCTCAAATGACCGGCGAGCGGTTGGCTTCGTCAGTAGCTAGCCACGGGGGGGGGGGGGGGGGGGTGGGTGCACCGGGGGCTGATGTGGGCAACACTGGCTTGGGGGGAACAGCGCGGTGGGGGGTGGAGGCAAAAGTGGGGGTGGGGGTCAACGGGGGGGGGGGGGGGTAGGAGGTGTCTCAACCTCTAAGAACCGCCCTCCACACCATAAGTACAAGTATAAGTCTCCGAAACAGTTTATCACGTTTTTGAGGACGAAAACTCTAAAGCGTCAGACGAAAAATCGGTCTAGCGAAAAATCGCATAAATAAAAGACCGACAGGACTAATATAATTGCTACAAACTTCGTTTAAGAGCGATTAAAAATTGCTTAAATTTGAGATATTAAAATCTTGAAAAACATTTCACTACATCTAGAAACTATGCAGTAACCTATTATTAAACCCTACAGGAGGTTCCTTGGCTCTTGAATAAGGACAAACCTAAAAAAGGACAAATAAACTCACTGGCAAAAAAAATCAAAAACAACAATGCAGTAATATACAATCAAACCCTGAAAGAGCTTTCCTAGCCATTTGGGTGGTAATTCTAGAAAAATCGCAATTTTTATCAAAAAATAGCTAAAATTCGTGATATCAAAAAGTTGAAAACTATTCCAGGGCCAAAAAATTTCCAGTAGCTATTATCAAACCCTAAAGGAGGTTTTCTGGCTATTTAGGCTGAAAAAAAAGTGAATAATGACAATAAATGTCAAGAAAATTAAGTTTAGTAAAAAAAAAAGCTTAAATTCGTGATTTAAAAAGCTTGAAAGAACATTCCATTACATCTAGAAACTATGCAGTGACCTAATATCAAAAACTAGAGGAGGTAACGTGGCTATTGAGGCAGGAGAAACCTATAAAATGACAAAAACTTTTTTAAAAAACTTGAAAATTGCAAGTTTTATTTTAAAAAAATCGATAAAATTTGTGATATCAAAAAGTTAACTATTCCATGACCAATATAAAAATTTCCAGTAACTTATAATGTTACCCTAAAGAAGGTTTTCTGACCCCTCGGGCTGGAATAATTGAATAATGATAGTAAATGTCAAAAAAA
The DNA here is from genome assembly GCF_964194025.1 of Convolutriloba macropyga. Taxonomy (NCBI): domain Eukaryota; kingdom Metazoa; phylum Xenacoelomorpha; order Acoela; family Convolutidae; genus Convolutriloba; species Convolutriloba macropyga. The sequence continues at coordinate 30,317,991 of NC_134470.1, forward strand.
TTGCAATATTTTTCATGAAAAAAGCCAGATTTCGTGATGTTAACTTAACCAGTTGAAAACCATCCCATTACCACTAAAAACTATGCAGTAAGCTATTATAAAACCGTAGAGGAAGTCCCTTGCTTCATAGGGCTGATAAAACTCAAAAAGTGGCAAAAATTTTTAAAAGACTTTAAAATTTTTAAAAATTGAGAAAATTAGTATAAATTTGCGAGTTTTTGTTTGGAGTACCGAAACATTTAACTCAAAAGGTCATAAAAAGTACTTATGTCTTGCAAAAGACCTTTCTCAACTTTAGCTAACCTCAATTTTAGACTGGTCCAACATAAATTCGAAAAAAGACGGAAAAACACGAAAAATTTTAACATTTTGGGCTCAAAAACTCCTAAAAATGACCCTTTAAACTTAAACTACGGCCCTCCCACTAGCTTCACCACATAAAGTACTTGACTATTAAACTTGGTTAAGGCCCTCTAATGAAACCTAAGGCCCTCTGGGCGCTTCCTGTGTAGCCGGGACGAAAAGTCAAATGGATCAGACGAAAAATCGGTCAAGGAAAAAATCGCATAAAAAAGACCAACAGGGATAATATAACTGCTACGAACTTCGTTTGAGAGCAATTAATAATTTTATGTTACGTTACAGTTTTTGGACCGGCCGGGGCCCCGACCCCACCCTCCCGTTATTATGGTGCGAATGCGGTGGCCACCAACCAAAAAGTAACGATTAGTGCTTTTAGTTTCGTTCGAGAGCACTTGTACAAAAATTCTTCCGTCAAGAAATCAGACGACTCTGAATTACGAGGACTAACAAGTTTCAAGAGCATAGGAACAAACACAAGGCCCGCATAAATGACTGAATTGCAAACATTTACAGCAAAAAAAGATTAACGGAGTGACATTTTATAAATACTCAATAAAATTAATGAAAGTTGAGAGCAAAAAAATGAGACCTGAAATCAACAATTTTCTGCATGCAATACTAAAATTAAGACGCGAACCACAAAACTAAAGCGCAAAAGATAAAAAACCTAAATTATTTAAATCTGAAAACATGACCCCACTAACATCGGTCGAATTGCTCCAGAACAACTGGTGAGAAAAACGATTAGAAGGGGGCATAGCCAAGGAAAAATTTTATGAAGCAAGAACTTCTGACTAGTACGCAAATTTTTGAACCCGTAACCTACAGGATGAGGCCTCGACAGTTACAAATACGCTACACAGGCTATGACCACTCATCTCTCACAATCGGTTTTAATTTTGCAACAGATTTGATTTCGGAAGGTTCGCGATTGAAATCACTCAAAGAAACAAAAAGTCGAGCGTGAAAAAGTCAGAAGTAAAATCGAAAGAATGTTCTCCAAGAAAATTTTGCTCTCGGTCAGGCGAAAATTTTGCTTTCAACGCCGTTTCGAAAACAATTAAAAACATAGCCGGTAGATTGCCGGAAAATAGCCGCGATAGACGCTTGTGGCCTTCCATGAATTGAAACAACTAAAGAAAAAAGATAGACAGATCGACCACCAGTCCTTTTCCGGTTATATTCAGACAGTCAATTTTTTGACACATACGGTCAATAAAAAATAGCTCTAAAAGAGCTTTTTCAAAATCAATATTCGAAATCAAAAACTAATAATCAAACATTAGGGCATAAGTAGTAAATGTTCATAAAATTTAAAAGTTCCATAAGTGAGTTCAGAAGTCATTTTTTTAGTGAGGTAAGTCAACCAATTGGCCTAAAAGCAGAAATGACGTCACGTACACAAATTTTAACTTCAAAGCAGTAGGAGTCACTGAAGTCATTGAAAAAGTCAATTCCAGAAGTCAGGTCGTAAGAATCATCGATGGAGACGACCAATTAAAAAAACACGATGTCCCCAATAATAGCCGCTATCGCTTTCGCTATACTAGTGAGCTGAAAAGCTCTAACATGACTTACTGCTTGCTGGGCGCTACCTTGTATCCCATTATTCAGGACAAAAAGTCAAATGGGTCAGATAAAAATCGGACGAGCGAAAAATCGCATTAAAAAGGCCTAAAAAACCGCATGTTTTTTTTTCTATAGACTACACCTCAATATGATGTTTATCTAGCATCTCTCCTCTCTCTATTTTAATTCCAGCGCAGAAACTTTTCAAGCATACTTAGAGACAAACACCATTGGAACGTTAAACCTGTTACAGAATAAATGTATCCCGTTTCTGAGGACAATAAGTCAAATTGTCAGACGAAAAATTGGTCAAGCGAAAAATTGCATAAATAGACCAACAGGTCTAATATAATTGCTACGAACTTCCTTTTCGTTTGAGAGTAATTAACAATGATTTCCTAAGAAGTGCTAGTTAAGTCATTTGAGTTAAACAAAACATGCTTTTAAATTTCTGCTTTTACTCAACATTAATGAGGGTAAAAGATGATGACACCACGCCAAAGCAGCTAAAGTGCAGTATTAACAAAAGTGTTAAGAACAGAGAGAGAGAGAGAGAACCTAAGAACGAGAAAGAAAAGGAAAGAAACCCCAACTGACAGACAGCGAGCTTGGAATATTTTCCATGAGATTTGACTCTACAAATTTTAATTGATAAAATGCGAGTTATTAAAATAATGATAACCATTCCATTAACACTGGAAGTTATTATAAAAACTTGGAGGAGGTCCATTGGCCCATGGTGCCAAAAAAAATTGAAAACAAAAATGTTCAAAAAACTTGAAATCAAACATCAAAAACATAACCGACTAACGTCGGGCGAATTCCTCTCAAATGACCGGCGAGCGGTTGGCTTCGTCAGTAGCTAGCCACGGGGGGGGGGGGGGGGGTGGGGGTGGGTGCACCGGGGGCTGATGTGGGCAACACTGGGTTGGGGGGAACAGCGCGGTGGGGGGTGGAGGCAATAGTGGGGGTGGGGGTCAACGGGGGGGGGGGGGGGAGGTGTCTCAACCTCTAAGAACCGCCCTCCACACCATAAGTACAAGTATAAGTCTCCGAAACAGTTTATCACGTTTTTGAGAACGAAAACTCTAAAGCGTCAGACGAAAAATCGGTCTAGCGAAAAATCGCATAAATAAAAGACCGACAGGACTAATATAATTGCTACAAACTTCGTTTAAGAGCGATTAAAAATTGCTTAAATTTGAGATATTAAAATCTTGAAAAACATTTCACTACATCTAGAAACTATGCAGTAACCTATTATTAAACCCTACAGGAGGTTCCTTGGCTCTTGAATAAGGACAAACCTAAAAAAGGACAAATAAACTCACTGGCAAAAAAAATCAAAAACAACAATGCAGTAATATACAATCAAACCCTGAAAGAGCTTTCCTAGCCATTTGGGTGGTAATACTAGAAAAATCGCAATTTTTATCAAAAAATAGCTAAAATTCGTGATATCAAAAAGTTGAAAACTATTCCAGGGCCAAAAAATTTCCAGTAGCTATTATCAAACCCTAAAGGAGGTTTTCTGGCTATTTAGGCTGAAAAAAAAGTGAATAATGACAATAAATGTCAAGAAAATTAAGTTTAGTAAAAAAAAAAACTTAAATTCGTGATTTAAAAAGCTTGAAAGAACATTCCATTACATCTAGAAACTATGCAGTGACCTAATATCAAAACCTAGAGGAGGTAACGTGGCTATTGAGGCAGGAGAAACCTATAAAATGACAAAAACTTTTTAAAAAAAACTTGAAATAAAATTGCAAGTTTTATTTTAAAAAAAATCGACAAAATTTGTGATATCAAAAAGTTAACTATTCCATGACCAATATAAAAATTTCCAGTAACTTATAATGTTACCCCAAAGGAGGTTTTCTGAACCCTCGGGCTGGAATAATTGAATAATGATAGTAAATGTCAAAAAAAATTGCAATATTTTTCAAAAAAAAAAGCCAGATTTCGTGATGTTAACCAGTTGAAAACCATCCCATTACCACTAAAAACTATGCAGTAAGCTATTATAAAACCGTAGAGGAAGTCCCTTGCTTCATAGGGCTGATAAAACTCAAAAAGTGGCGAAAATTTTTAAAAGACTTGAAAAAATTGAGAAAATTAGTATAAATTTGCGAGTTTTTGTTTGGAGTACCGAAACATTTAACTCAAAAGGTCATAAAAAGTACTTATGTCTTGCAAAAGACCTTTCTCAACTTTAGCTAACCTCAATTTTAGACTGGTCCAACATAAATTCGAAAAAAGACGGAAAAACACGAAAAATTTTAACATTTTGGGCTCAAAAACTCCTAAAAATGACCCTTCAAACTTAAACTACGGCCCTCCCACTAGCTTCACCACATAAAGCACTTGACTATTAAACTTGGTTAAGGCCCTTTGGGCGCTTCCTGTGTAGCCGGATTTTAGGGACGAAAAGTCAAATGGATCAGACGAAAAATCGGTCAAGGAAAAAATCGCATAAAAAAGACCAACAGGGATAATATAACTGCTACGAACTTCGTTTGAGAGCAATTAATAATTTTATGTTACGTTACAGTTTTTGGACCGGCCGGGGCCCCGACCCCACCCTCCCGTTATTATGGTGCGAATGCGGTGGCCACCAACCAAAAAGTAACGATTAGTGCTTTTAGTTTCGTTCGAGAGCACTTGTACAAAAATTCTTCCGTCAAGAAATCAGACGACTCTGAATTACGAGGATTAACAAGTTTCAAGAGCATAGGAACAAACACAAGGCCCGCATAAATGACTGAATTGCAAACACTTACAGCAAAAAAAGATTAACGGATTGACATTTTATAAATACTCAATAAAATTAATGAAAGTTGAGAGCAAAAAATGAGACCTGAAATCAACAATTTTCTGCATGCAATACTAAAATTAAGAGGCGAACTACAAAACTAAAGCGCAAAAGATAAAAAAACCTAAATTATTTAAATCTGAAAACATGACCCCACTAACATCGGTCGAATTGCTCCAGAACAACTGGTGAGAAAAACGATTAGAAGGGGGCATAGCCAAGGGAAAATTTTATGAAGCAAGAACTTCTGACTAGTACGCAAATTTTTGAACCCGTAACCTACAGGATGAGGCCTCGACAGTTACAAATACGCTACACAGGCTACGACCACTCTTCTCTCACAATCGGTTTTAATTTTGCAACAGATTTGATTTCGGAAGGTTCGCGATTGAAATCACTCAAAGAAAAAGTCGAGCGTGAAAAAGTCACAAGTAAAATCGAAAGAATGTTCTCCAAGAAAATTTTGCTTTCGGTCAGGCGAAAATTTTGCTTTCAACGCCGTTTCGAAAACAATTAAAAACATAGCCGGTAGATTGCCGGAAAATAGCCGCGATAGACGCTTGTGGCCTTCCATGAATTGAAACAACTAAAGAAAAAAGATAGACAGATCGACCACCAGTCCTTTTCCGGTTATATTCAGACAGTCAATTTTTTGACACATACGGTCAATAAAAAATAGCTCTAAAAGAGCTTTTTCAAAATCAATATTCGAAATCAAAAACTCAAGACTAATAATCAAACATTAGGGCATAAGTAGTAAATGATCATAAAATTTAAAAGTTCCATAAGTGAGTTCAGAAGTCATTTTTTTTAGTGAGGTAAGTCAAGCAATTGGCCAGGTAGGTCAAGCAATTGGCAAAAGCAGAAATGACGTCACGTACACAAATTTCAACATCAAAGCAGTAGGAGTCACTGAAGTCATTGAAAAAGTCAATTCCACAAGTCAGGTCGTAAGAATCATTGATGGAGACGACCAATTAAAAAAACACGATGTCCCCAATAATAGCCGCTATCGCTTCGCGGCTTTTAATCAAGAACATTTGACAATACATATACAAAGCTGGCAGATAGCTAGAAAGTAGCTTGCAGATGAAGAAAAAATAGAAGCAATGGCGTCGTAGATCTGCAGTCTCAAAAAAGATAGTTAAAGAAACAGACCAAAAAAGAAACTTTTTTAAAATGCTGAGCTGTTGTATGTTAAGAAAAATGATTCACGTATTGCTTATTCTTATTCAATTAGCTGCCCTTAAATACCCCTCAGTCAGAGTAACACACTCATTTGACCTCATCTCTTGTAATCAAAGTGAAAAAAAAGTCAATTTCAGAGCGAGGAAGTCATTTCTGGGAGCGAGGTAAGTCACGTGTGACCAAAACCCTAATCACGCGAATGCACAAACTTTCTCTACTTTCAGCAAAAATGGACGTCACGCACGCATTCCAATTGAAATTGCATGAACGAATGAAGAAAAGGCAGATTTGAAGGGGGTGATTGTTACGTCATATGGTCAAAACAAAAATCCTGTTGACGAAATTTTAAACAGATAACAGGACGAGTCCTGAAATACAATCCAAAGAGTTCAATAACAAACTTAGAACTACTGTAACGACCAGCAGATCACTAGCAAAATAAACAAAATGAACAAAAATACAATCATTGCTGAAACTCTTGAAGCCTTTTCTCTTGATGAAGGCCCAATTGGATCAATTTAAATATACCCCTTAACCCACGCACCCACGCACAAACCTCAGAGATTGCCCAATCAAAATAAAAGTAGAAAAATATGACACTTAAAATTGCAAAATTTCCTTTGAAAAGTTTCCTAATTTGTCAAAATTAAACCAATTTTGTGTTTCTGAAATCTTCCCACGTAACCATCTACAAGACGCAAACAAGTTTCATTTCCGGTAAAGATCAAGAAAACTAGAAAATGACAAAAAAAAACAAAAAATATTGAAATTGCAAATTTTAATGAAATATTGTTAAATTTTGCGACATTAATTTCTTCAATCAATTCACTGTCTCCAGAGGGTATCCAGTAACCCAAGTTCAAGTCTCTTAAGGTTTAATTGGAAAATGAAGATCGATAACCTAGGAACACGACCAAAATAATTCATGTTTTATCAAAAATTTGTGATGTTCAAATGCTGAAAACCTTTCTATTGGCCCTAGCAGCTATGCAGCAACATACTATCGAACCCGTGAGAAGGTTACCTCGCCTCTGAGGCAAGAGAAACTAAATATTTTTAAAAAGCTTGAAATTGAAAATTTTATCTAAAAATTGAAAAATTGCCACTAGAAAAAATGCAGTATCCTATTATCAAACTTAGAAGAGTTTCTCTGGCCCCTGGGCTTCAAAAACTCAAAATTGACCAGTTTTCAATGGGAAATTTCAATATAACATTGGTAAAACTCGAGTTTGGTAAAATCTTAAAAAACAATTACACTGGCAGTTGCTGTAAAATAATGCTGTAAACTACTATTGAACTCTAGAGGAGGTTGCAAGGCCCCTGAAGCTGGAAAACCTCAAAAAAGACAAAAACTTTATTGAAAAGTGCTAAAATTGAAAAGTTTTATTGAAAAAATGCTAAATTTAGTTATATTGAAATGTTGAAAACCACTTCATTACCCCGAACAACAATGCAGTAACATACAACCAAGTCCTGGAAGAGGTTTCCTAGCCATTGGGGTGGGAATTGAAATAATCGAAAAATTGCAAGTTTTATTTAAAAAAGATTGCTGAAATTCGTGATCTTTGTGGCAATATAACGCTGAAATGTTATATTGCCACTAAAAACTATGCACTAATCTATTATAAAAACCCGAAGGACGTTCCCTGACCTCTGACGCTGCAAAAACACAAAACATAGCCCGCATATTATCGGAAATTAGACGCTGTTGACGACCTCGAGGCATATTCGGGTTAACAGATAGAAAAAAATTAAGAGATAGAAAATGAGTATAAAATGTCAAAATGATCTTATTTGGTGGGTAAATTCTGAATATTCAGTTACATTTTAAAATTACACCTAAATCAGCTTCTAAATTGAAGGCTATTGCGCATAATACTAATGCCAGATAGCAATTGCTTTAATGAACTTTGATAGCCTAATACAGTATGACTTAATGACCGCGCAGTGTGTTTATCCTGTTTCTTTTGATAATGCTCTTTTGACTTTGACCGATTCACTACTTATGTAATTCAAAACGTGGACATAAAATAATTCAGTTAAAACAGTGAGTGAAGTAGGTCAGAAGTCAAGCGTCATAATCGTGACTTAAGTAAAACGAAAACAAAACGTAAAGCGAATTAAAAAAAGATAGCCCCCAAATATTAGCCGTTGAGAGGCTGACGGCGGCTATTAAGAAGGACAACTTTCGCGAAAAACATGAAAAAATTAGAATCATTTTGCGAGTTTACCTCTGCAGTAACAAAACATAGCACATAAAATCATAGCACATAGATCAGAAAAAGTAATTACATCATGCAAAAGACCTTTTTCATTTTTTCCATACGTCAATTCAACACTGATTAAACAAAAACTCAAAGAACAACAAAAAATCTCCCAAAAATGACCTTTTGAGCTTGAAAACTCCTAAAATGACCTTTTAACCATGAATTACGGCATTCCCAGCAGCTGCACCACTCTAATCACTTGAACTATTAAGGCCGGCTTTGGGCCTATAACGGAACTTTATGCCGACTGAGCCTTTCCTGTTTATCCTGTTTTGAATGACCAAAGTCATGAAAAATGTGTGAAAACATCTAATAAGAAACACAGAGCATTAATACAATACAATTCCTGGATTGTAAAAATAAAGCAGGACAAGTCCTGACTTACAATTCAAAAAATTTTCATTGACTTAAATCGAAATCAAAAACACAAGACTCTAATACTCAAGTACTATGGCATATACGTTTGGCACTACTTAGATGCACACTATTGACTTTAACTAGTAAATGTTCATAAAATTTAAATGCAATCTGATAATCACTCCCAGATCAGTCTGTCGTATCAGTGTAGCAGAGATTGCTACGAGATTAAATTAGCAAGATCGCATTGCTGCGTATGCATATAGCCTCAGAGAGAGACTAAATAGATGTGCATTTTTAACTCAATAAGCGGTATAACTAATTGTCAAAAGATTCTATACTCTTTAGCAGCATTTTTCTAACCTGATGCCTTTTATTAAATAGCTCTCGGATGATGCCAAGGCAGTATTTGAGCTCCGGCGTTAACGTGTGCCTTTTGCCTACACTGCCAATCACACCCATATTCTCATCCCTCTGGGGAGGTTTCTCTGTTGAACCGTTAGTGCCCACCATTGAGGACATTAGCTGTGCCTTCTTAAGCTGTTTCTTTGCAGCTATCTCTTTTTGCACAGCATTATTTTTCTCATTGAGCTCATTTGGCGAGAGAGGAGGAAGTGGTGTTATAGGTGTCGTTGTGTCCGCTTTCCTTTTCACTCCTTTCTGTAAAAAACTTCTGTTAAATTCATCACACTAAAGACAGTGCAAAAATCAAGATAGTGCAGACACCACTGAACGTTTTAAAAAATTGGCTTGATCGACGTATTGACGGACAGATTTTCTCGCATCTATATTAATGAATACAAGTCGATTCGTAAATAGGCTTCAAATTAACGGGAATTAAAATTTGAAGTTGCACACTGCCTCATCCAATTTTAATTCAATTAATTTGCATTTTGGTGGCCTGACTAACCGAAGAAGACTGAGAGGGTGGGCTTGCCATTTCTACCACATCCGGGAGGTTAGACCTGGGCCGAGGTGGATAGGTGGTGGGATCTGAAGACTCATTGCCGGTTTCTGTCGAAGATGAGACAGCACTTGGAGGAGAATTAGGTTGGGATGATTGCACTTGGGATGAAGCACTGGGAGGTTGCGAGACTGAAGTTGCTACAGGTGTTGTTGTTGTCGAGGTTGGCTGCGGTTTTGTCAATTCCGAAACCAGAGGTGTGACAGCTGCGGGTTGCACTGCTGCCGCAACTATAGTTGCACCTGGTGAAACAATTGAGTCAGGTAAGATATGACTCATCACTGGACGACAATTAGGATGCACTCGGATGGCAGAGATGACAGATTGTCAAAAATAGCTGCTATAGACCAATAAGAGGGACGGATTACAATAATAAAAAATGAGCTAACATAAGAGGACGAAAAAAAAGAACAAAGAAATGTCCGTTTTCCAGCTCTTAACATTCGAAGAGCAACCTGCCGGCATAGATTTGTTTCCGTTCAAGATTTCAAGGATCCTTGAACATAATTTGATAATTTTGCGCTGAATTTGCTCTTGCCGCCTTTTTCCTGATTTGGGCGGAAAATTAGAATCTATTTTTATAGCAATCTATTAGCTAGCTTTGTAGTCAACATTGAAACCAAGATGACTTCGAAATAATTTTTTACGAACGCTGATTTTAAGAAAGAAGCTACTTGTTTCCCAAAAATTTTGCACCAATTTTCAGAAAATTTTGTTACTGCTTATATTCAATGTACAATAAAAAAAAGTGTGACAGGTTTAAAACGAGAAAAAGTGAAAGAATAAGAATGGCTACAAAGTAAGAATTTCCGGAATTTTCTGTATTTTTTCAATAGCCCTTTATGGTAGAAGACACCTTTCAAATTCTTGTATCTTCTCAGAAAATTTAACCAAAAAAATCGACTTCATTAGCACGCTTTAAAAGGTCTTTCAAATATTTCGCCTCATTATTAATGGTTCGTTTTTTGTCTAGTAAAATTTGGCCGATCGATACATTCATCGTACAGATTTGTGAGTGGCATTATTAATGTTAGTGGACATTATCAAACTAAAAATAATTCTTCAACTTTGCTTTTTCCGAGGATTTACCGAGGTTTAAAATTTTGCGAACAATCACCTAATTTCAGTTGTGTTCATATTTACTGTAATTTTTCCTCAACTTCTAAAAAATTTCGCTTAAAATATGCTAAAATTTTTAACGCTGGTGTTATAGGTTTTACCTTCAGACAAAAGAAAATTGTTTGATCTGACTTTTTTGGCTAGGTTTTTTCAGCCTTTTTATGAAAAATGGATTCCAATAGGCCTATTTAGTCAAATTTCTCTCAATATACCGCAGGTACAGGCCTAAAAACTGCTGATTTAATCCTCATAAACTCTGATGAGGGTCATTTTTACTTCCGAATCCTACGAAAACAAAGCTCTCCTGGACTAAAATTTGTGCCGGCTTTTAGCAAATTTAAATCAATAATCATCGAAATTTTGATATATTATGATTTACTGGCCAAATTATGCATTATGCCAAGTTAAAAAAATGGGCAGCCATAACAAAACTGGTTTTGGTCTCATTATTTCTTTTTAAAATAAAAAAAATCGGATTGTATTGGGGCGCTGTCCTTTTTTAAAGTCCTTTAGCACTTTTTTAGTTTTTTAAGTAAATTACAGAGAAGTTAGTTCTTACATCAGGGATGAAGTAATGAAAGAATTGCTTTCAGTTGATACAGCTCCTATACATTGAATATGATATTAATATGATTATGAACTAAAAAAAATATTATAAATTTATATGTTAATGAACTTTGCCCCTTTCTAAAAGTTTTCTGTCAACTTGTAGCTCAGCCTCTTGAGTGGATGCTCTGAGCCTATTTCCAATGGAAAAACTGTTCAGTGCAGTAGTTTTGTTGTAACTAACTTTTGATGTTATTTGTTTTAAAAAGCATCACATGATTTTTGAAACTTCTCAATTTTTCCAAATTATTTCCGTCCAGTTGTAGCTTATTATTGTTGACAACATTTCTGATTCTTCTTTGGTCTCTTTGCACATTATAAAATTTAAGACTGTTCAAAATACTGTTTAAAGAAGGCCAAATTGAACATACATAACGTTTTCAGTGGAAAGCTTACGGTTTTAAAGACTTCGACCGTTTCTCGCTAATTAAATTTTATGTTTTTTCTGGATTATTTAACTAGTGAGATATAGATGAACTTACTTAATATACTCAATTGATAGGCAATAAATTAACTGACTTTGAAATTATTTTATTTCAAAAAAACTGATTTAAAACTTCAATTTTTGTTCGTCTTTCTTTAATATTGTAACTTAGTCTCCTTAGTGAAATTTCCTACCTCTCTACTTTCCTGTCAAACGAGTATCAATCTCTTCTGTTTTTTGTGCTTTAACCAATGCTTTTACTTCACTTTGACACTGTGTTCATAAGAAATTTGTGAGTTTTGATGCTAGTCAATATTTGGTTTTGTAGTCTTTTCACAATGCTTCTTAAAAAAGGTTTTAACACTGTTTTCGTAATTCCTTTTCTGATTTTTGAACTTTGGTTTTATTTGTTATTTTGCAGTTTTGTGACAAAGTCTCACTAATAACAAGTCCCATTGGCTTGCCAAGGAGTTATTTAAGAATTCATCTAGTCTTTTTTAGTTGAACGTGGATGGTCAAACTTTAAAAAATACTTGGTTTCAAAAATTCCATGGATTTTTGAATTTTGCCCTTCTATATGTTTTGTCGACCTGTCTTCAGGGCTCAGTAAGAACAAATTTCATCTGCTTTTTAATGAAGTAGAAATTGATTTGTTTAGTTTATTTTATCTGATACTCTCTTTTGACTTTGTCACGCACATTACCAAGCCTTGTTGTTTCTCTTTCTGATAAAATTTTGAGGTTTAAGTTGACGTAAAAGAAACCGGGTAAGCACAGAGCGCTTTCTCATTATGGTTGGTCGGAACAATTACGTAAAGTACAGATTTGTCAATAATAGATGGCTCAGCAATTCTTGGTCATCCGGCCAACTATCATGTAGTTGTCTAGTATGGGTGCAAAAAGACTGGTCAATCTAAACAGCGACGAGAAGAGTGTGAATTTTAAAATGGATCGATTAAAATGGCTCAAAAGATGCGCCATTAGAGTAAAATGCAAAAAATATGACTCGTCGCAGGATAATTTGCAAGCAACTAGCTGGAAATTATTTACTTTTTTGTGACAGATAATAAAAAAAAACTTAGCGTGAGATTGGACAAACGCAAAAAGGCCAAAACACAGCTTTGAATAGCTATCGCATGTATTTATGCAAAAATACTAATTAATTATACCATATCAATATCAGCTCCAAAATTTCGTGTTTAAAATAATAATCAGCCTTTTGGCGCAACAGTCTAGCCGCAAATGTCGAGGTATGCACGTCACTTCTCCATAATAAATTAATCTGCATATTTTTCTCAAACAATTGCCTTTATGCTTTTCTGCAATTACAATTTCTCGAAACCAATCGATTAGAATAATCAGTTCTATAATTAATGAAATTTAAAAACATAGATACATTAAACGTCAGCTCAAACGAGATCCGAGAACAATCTATTTTTGGGTTAGTCCGTAATGATGAGTTATATCTTAAACAGTTCTGAGAATTAAAAAGCACTAAAGTATGTTGGATCATTTTTTCATGGATCTAGGAGAGCTGAAATAAATACATTTTTAAAAGAAACTATTTGGGCCTTCTTTAAGACAACACTGATAAACGGAAACATTTTCACATCTATCTGAGTGATGTAATATGGAAGACCTGATCGAATATTTGATCAGCCGGTACGTTTGTAACCAGAAACAGTTTTCAGTGGAAAGTTTACGGTTTTAAAGACTTCGACCGTTTCTAGCTAATTAAATTTTATGTTTTTTCTGGATTAATTAACTAGTGAGATATAGATGAACTTACTTAAAATACTCAATTGATAGGCAATAAATTAACTGACTTTGAAATTATTTTATTTCAAAAAAACTGATTTAAAACTTCAATTTTTGTTCGTCTTTCTTTAATATTGTAACTTAGTCTCCTTAGTGAAATTTCCTACCTCTCTACTTTCCTGTCAAACGAGTATCAATCTCTACTGTTTTTTGTGCTTTAACCAATGCTTTTACTTGACTTTGACACTCAGTGTTCATAAGAAATTTGTGAGTTTTGATGCTAGTCAATATTTGGTTTTGTAGTCTTTTCACAATGCTTCTTAAAAAAGGTTTTAACACTGTTTTCGTAATTCCTTTTCTGATTTTTGAACTTTGGTTTTATTTGTTATTTTGCAGTTTTGTGACAAAGTCTCACTAATAACAAGTCCCATTGGCTTGCCAAGGAGTTATTTAAGAATTCATCTAGTCTTTTTTAGTTGAACGTGGATGGTCAAACTTTAAAAAAATACTTGGTTTCAAAAATTCCATGGATTTTTGAATTTTGCCCTTCTATATGTTTTGTCGACCTGTCTTCAGGGCTCAGTAAGAACAAATTTCATCTGCTTTTTAATGAAGTAGAAATTGATTTGTTTAGTTTATTTTATCTGATACTCTCTTTTGACTTTGTCACGCACATTACCAAGCCTTCTTGTTTCTCTTTCTGATAAAATTTTGAGGTTTAAGTTGACGTAAAAGAAACCGGGTAAGCACAGAGCGCTTTCTCATTACGGTTGGTCGGAACAATTACGTAAAGTACAGATTTGTCAATAATAGATGGCTCAGCAATTCTTGGTCATCCGGCCAACTATCATGTAGTTGTCTAGTATGGGTGCAAAAAGACTGGTCAATCTAAACAGCGACGAGAAGAGTGTGAATTTTAAAATGGATCGATTAAAATGGCTCAAAAGATGCGCCATTAGAGTAAAATGCAAAAATATGACTCGTCGCAGGATAATTTGCAAGCAACTAGCTGGAAATTATTTACTTTTTTGTGACAGATAATAAAAAAAACTTAGCGTGAGATTGGACAAACGCAAAAAGGCCAAAACACAGCTTTGAATAGCTATCGCATGTATTTATGCAAAAATACTAATTAATTATACCATATCAATATCAGCTCCAAAATTTCGTGTTTAAAATAATAATCAGCCTTTTGGCGCAACAGTCTAGCCGCAAATGTCGAGGTATGCACGTCACTTCTCCATAATAAATTAATCTGCATATTTTTCTTCTCAAACAATTGCCTTTATGCTTTTCTGCAATTACAATTTCTCGAAACCAATCGATTAGAATAATCAGTTCTATAATTAATGAAATTTAAAAACATAGATACATTAAACGTCAGCTCAAACGAGATCCGAGAACAATCTATTTTTGGGTTAGTCCGTAATGATGAGTTATATCTTAAACAGTTCTGAGAATTAAAAAGCACTAAAGTATGTTGGATCATTTTTTTCATGGATCTAGGAGAGCTGAAATAAATACAGTTTTAAAAGAAACTATTTGGGCCTTCTTTAAGACAACACTGATAAACGGAAACATTTTCACATCTATCTGAGTGATGTAATATGGAAGACCTGATCGAATATTTGATCAGCCGGTACGTTTGTAACCAGAAACAGTTTTGGCTACCTCGATTAATGTTGGCCGCTTTGGGAGCAGGTGCAGGAGAAGCAGTATTAGTTTTCTTCTTTGCTGCAGACCCAGCAGAACCCAGTTCTTCCTCACAGGGAGGCATCATGGATAGTTTAGTCAGAAACACACGTTCCACGTCTTGACACATTTTATACACATCCTAAAACATTAACTAGGCTAAATAATAGAACCACCTTAAAATCGAACAACAGAATTGTTTGCTTGCTCTCTCTCTTAAGATCCGGGAATTTGATTGTACTTCTTCTCTGTCGTTTGGTATTAGTTGTTCAGATCTTCAAGAGAGCAGTAAACAGAAACGAAATAATAAGGCAGATCTTGCCATATTAAGGACAAAAGTCTTGCAGAAAGCTCCGAGCGTAAAAGTCACGCGAAAAAGCACATAACTCAAGCGAGAGGACAAATGTTCTAGAATAAAAAACAGTCAAGCAAAAATTCTGCATAAACAGACACACAGCTACAATAATTGATTTAAACTTTGTTTCAGATCATAATTAAAAATTTTAGTTCGTTTACAGAAAAATATTCCAAGTTCTTACAGGGAAATGATATTAAATATTCTCTAATTTAATGGGTAACAAATGATTCATCCATTGGATACTTCGACGGCAATTACAGGAACTCTTAAATCAATTTATTACTAAAGCGATGGTTATTGTTAAAAATCTGACAGTAAAACAAACCACTCTAATAACCTCTCAGGTTTCCTTTTAAACAAATTTAGGTTACTTTGAATGCACATTGAGTTTGCTTAGAACCGATTGGTCAATCGTTTTGTGATTAAATAACTGATTCAAATACAGTTGAAGTAAATGTACTCGCCTCTTCTGGATTGTTGAAGGTGTAGCAGTTGTTGAATGTTAGATTGAAGTCTGATATACACTCCCGTGCACTGTAGTAGTAGTCATGACCCAGTCTCTTTGTGACAGTTCCCAGGTCCATTGGGTTCTTTATCACTTTGTAGTAGTCCTAAACACAAATCAAATTGAATTATGTTAAAGAGCAATTCAGCTTCACTGCGCTCTATTCCTTACGCTTTAGAACTTTTTCAAACATTTTTTAATCCAAAGATTCTCTAAGTGTTGAATATGAAACAAAAATTCTCATGGTTATTTTTAGCCTCCAGAACATGTCAAACAAGCGGCTATGTTTTATCCCCACTGACGCGGGTTCTGATTAAAAAAGCAATAAAAGGCATATAACCAACATTTACGTTGATTTAAATTAAGGAATAAAACTAATTTCTAGCCGACTCATTTTAGAAAATTAACGGAGATTAGCGCGCGCTGTGTTGTGCTCAACATTCTTCAAAATTAAGAGCTACAAAGCGACTTAATGGCCTATATAAATTACCTTAATAAATTGCATGAAAACCAGCAGGACTAGAATAATTGCCACAAACTTTGTTTGAGAGCAATTAAACATTTTAAAGCTAAGACAAAAAGAACAAAAAAACAGAAATCTAATTAAGTAGACAGCAGAACCCGGGGGAGGACACGAAAAACAATATTCAAAAATAGTGATTCGAAATGCCAAAAAAATCTACCCAAAGACCGTTTTATAATTCTAAATTTTTGTGACAGATGTCAGGCCGCAAACCATTTCATTTTACGCT
The DNA here is from genome assembly GCF_964194025.1 of Convolutriloba macropyga. Taxonomy (NCBI): domain Eukaryota; kingdom Metazoa; phylum Xenacoelomorpha; order Acoela; family Convolutidae; genus Convolutriloba; species Convolutriloba macropyga. Next base: position 30,334,724 of record NC_134470.1, read on the forward strand.
TCGCTTATTGTTGAACGATGATCAAAATCAGTACTCCAATTTACCATGGATAAAAATGTATAAAGATGGAGAACAAATATTCCAGAACCTATGCGTGCGAACGAAACCACACACCTTTATCATTTGATAAACAGCTATAGAAACCAAAAACATCCGACCAACGTCGGTCAAATTGCTATCAAACCTCTCGCGAGCCGTTGGATTCGGTAATAGTTAGATGGGGGAAGGGACAAGCTATAGGGAGGACGTAAGGTTGGGGTACGTGGATGACTGAGGAATGGGGGGATGACAGAGGGGTCAAATTTTCAAGATTAAGAACCGCCCTTCACAATATTAAATTGTCTCCTCAGAGCAGTTTTGGCGAATCGCATACTTAAGATTAGCAAGACTTAAGGATCTAAGAGAGCTGCTGAGCCACTTAATGCTTTCCGGGCTTTACCTGTTTATCCAGTTTTTCAGGGCGAAAAGCTAAATGATTCAGACAAAAATTGGTTAAACGAGAAATCGCCTTAGAAAAAGACCACGCGAATAAGATAATTGCTAAAAACTAAAGAACAATTAACAATCAACGTCTTACAACCACTCCCTTTTTGCTCGACTACTCGTTTCACCCTAACCAAACTAAGCACTCGTAAACCACATATAATTGTGTTAACAAAGTATTAAGAGCACACTATCATTTCTTTCGAGTATATATTAGATCGTTACGATCTACATTGTTTTTACAAACTTCATTTAAAAACTGATTTCATATTTCGAATTGAAATTCAACAAAAAAGCTCGCACGATTCTGTGCAACATTCGATCAGCCGTTACTGCCATAAGTCACTGCACTCAGTAGACGCAAGCACAAATGTTTGCAATCGTACTAAATTTATCATTAAGCACGCTGCCGGAAAAACATCAACTGTTCCCTTGAAAAATGAGAGATGTTTTTCAGAATTGAGAAAAATGCTCAAAGCTTTAATTTCGAACTAATTTGATGTTGGTGTCTAACTCTTCAAACTCACAGTCAGGGTTGAAAATTGGTTACCATATTACTGCTTTAGTCCTAAAAAGCTTCAGAAAATTCGAATATAATGTCCTTAAATGGTTTTCACTGGTTTTTAACTGATAAATCTGTCGTCGGTTTACACTTTTGACAGAAATTGAGAAGTTGGTCAAATTCCAAAATATGGTCACTGCATCTCAAAAAATATTATCTCATTGAAGTATTTAAAAAGACAAAATTATTTCTAATGTACGCTTCTTATCCTCTAGAATTAGTTCTAGAACTAAAACCAACAGTACCATTTCACCTCTTATCAGAACACCTTTACACTAGTTTCCATTTTTCTCGCTGAACAAAGTTTACCATCCAGAAAAATTCCAAAATATCATTATTACCATCAATGTAACGGTCTGGTATAGCATAGCAGTGCGCTAAGACCTCTGATTTTGTATATCTATCATTGTCAATTGGTCACAACTCATCTGATTTCACAACATTGTACCACATAAAGTTTTAAAAAAGATTGATTTTTCCATCAACCGGCTCCTTTTTGGCAACCGTAGCAACTTTTCATTGCGTGCACAGAATGTAAAAATTGAAAAAAAAATAATAAAAGATTTAAACAAAATAAATTAAAAGAGCTCCCGCAGATAAAATTTCTGTACAGTTTGAATAACCGATTCCGCAAAAAAAATGTGCGGTCGAGAGTTTCCCACGAACACTTTCTACCAGTTCCATGAGATCATCAGTAGTTGAACGTCAGTAATCAGTTTAAAACAAGTACAACAGTGCTCCAGTTGAAGGCAAAATGATCAGCATTTTTTCTTCTGGTTGCTTATATAAGTATGTTTTATTCCAATCAAAATCCATCAATACATAAAGAAATCCAACAAAACCTTAGGAAGGATATTGAAATTGAGCAATTAATACTAAAAAAAAGTAAAAATTGAAATTATGTCTCAGATTTCAATTTTTCATAAGCAGTATTTCTTGTCCAACCCATCATTAGAACTAATTGCACAAGCAAAAAATTAAACCTAAAGCTGGTTCACGGTGAACTCCGAGAAATAACAAGAACCCAGAAAATGCTGATAAAGGAAATAATGCATTCATTTTTTAATCGACTCTTTAAGCGTAAATCTATACCAGCTCAACAGTTTAGTCAGTGTTTGAATTATTCACAAATTTCTCACCTACTTCTTATTGAAGCCAGGCAAGATGACCTCTGTTGTTAATATTTTGTCACGGAGGCCGAAACTGACACTGCAACCGGTAAAAATCTTCCTCACCAATTTTTGAAAATGTAGTATAAATTTGAGATAATTTTGTTTTCAAAAGCCAACAAAATTCGTTTTTGAATTGAGAACAGTTTGAAACAAAATTATTTTTTGAAAATTCAAATTTCAGGCAGAAATTAGTTGTTAACTTTGCTCACGAGAAACAAAATAGTGAAAAATAACCAAGCCGACCAGGACAAGGGCGAACTCACTTTTAAAACCATAGGTCGAAGAAACAGCGCGAAGGGATTGTAAAAACTATTTAAACAAAGAAACATGAACAAAACGAACAATGTTGAGCCAACATAGCAGAAAATGGGGCATAAAATTTTGCTCCTTCACATTTTTGAAACGGAGTTACATTTTTTTATGAATTTGAATACCAGATCCAGAGATCAGAAAATGGACCACATAACAAAATGGGCAGCCCAAGAGTTTTTGAAGAACTGGAAATAAAAATCTAATCGGATTCCAGTTCTAGCCTCAAAGAAAATCAAACTGATGCCACACGGTTGCCCAGAATGACCTCAGAAAAGTACTTCTGTGACTGGGAACACTTAAATATTTAGAAGTTTGTCGTTTGGTTAACAAAAAACCGAGAACTTGAACTTGGCTGACCAGCCCATTTTTTCAAGTATGAGAAACTGCTTTAAGTTGACTTTATAGCATTGATAGGAAAACATTTGTGCTCACAGGTAAATTTAACTGTACAGCGTCAACTGGAGTGAGGAAAGGCCATGCATATCTGTGCTTGCTCACAGCCTTGATTACAGTTTTGTCTAGATATTGCAACTGATTTGTTTTTCTTCCCCTTCCAGGCTTGAACCAAGGAGGTGGCGGAGGATTTTGTATTTTAACAGGAACAGCATGCGAGGTCTCTATTCTAGGTGGCGGTGCAGGATCAGCTTTTACAACTTCGGTTTCTGTCATCATTGATGTCGGCTCCTCCTTAACTACAATTGTCTCAGATTTTGCACTTTCTGTTTTCTCTATTGCGTTATCTCTTTGTATCTCTTCAACAGAGTTGTCAATGGTCTTTTCCGGAAGAGGTTCCAGCTCACCGCCATCGTCAGAGTCGATAACAGATTGTTTCGTGGGTGGATTGTTTACTGGAACAGCTACCGGTTCTTCATCGTCGAATAGTTCTTTTTCAAATAGGTTTTTCGATAAAGTTTCTGTCTTTAATTCATTTCGTTTCGTAGTTGGGTCTTGGTCTGTTGAAGTAGTATTATGTGTTTCTGCTTCAGTCATTACTATCTTGAATTGAACGTGAACACAAAACTTTCTTCACCACATTGAACAAAAGCATATGTTATTTACTCCAAATTCCCCAACTGTATGAGTTGTCCACTGGTTAAAAGTTGTCAAAGTACCTCCAAACAATTCCTAAACAGTGTATCAACACCTATTGGTTCTACTTCGATAACTATCACACAGAAGGCAAACCATGTAGTCGGAAAACTTGGTTCCCACGAGGCTCATTTAAAAACTGCTAGCAAAATCAACCAAGATGGAAGACGGCACTCTATTGTTTAGCACTGTAATCGTTTAGGCGGGAGGCTATAGTTTCAGATATAATTGAATGTCAGGGTAGCCGTGGTTGCCCTTTTGTGATTTTTATTGTTGGAGCTAGCTCATACATCATTCTCTGGAGAAGTGGGATCAAATTCGAAGACGACTCAAAGGGAAGGTCATCTCGAAACCAGGATACAATCTACATCCACACGCTGAAGATAAGTACAAGATAGTTCAAAATCAATTCCGATACGTTAAAAATAATACCAAAATTAAATTATACCTCAATAAGAAGTTGAAATCGGAAGTCTACAACGAAAGGTAGATATAGGTGGAATTGTTTATAGTGCCAGAGAAGGCGCTCCTGACGTCCATCACAAATCGAAAGAAACAGATACGTAATGCATATTGTCAAGTATCTTTTATCTCACCGAAAACAAAAGGATAAGTGTTGAAAAAGTACAGCTAGCTTTACTTGGATCCATTTCTCGAATTAAAAACGCTCTTCACAATCGTAAGGAACAACGGTGATTTGAAGCAAATTTGTAAAAAGAAGAATAGAAAACCCCAAAAACAACGAAAGAAATATGCCAACAAACAATTTTTGTGATTAATGAATGCTATGACAAGGATGCTATGACAGCAATTTTTCACCACTAATGATAAATTGGCCTCTGTTCTTGAATCATTCGAAAACAAAATTTCAACTGTTCTCGAAAATGCAATACCCAAGGCCATCGAAAAAGTTGCTGAAATGCAACCCGATTCTGTAGCTGTACACCTGCGTCCGCTGAATGTTAACCAGAGCAATGACAATATTCATCGAGATTGAGACGATAGTTTGAAACTTAGTTACTGGTGTACCCGAAAGTGGAGATTCAACAAACGGTCGGATTGACAATGAATTCACAGAAATAGATGCTATTTTGAATCACATTCGACTTAAAGCCGACGGTAATATTGTTTCTGTTAGACGGCTGAGCAAATCAATGTCACAGAGTGATGAATGTCGTAAATGTAGACCACTCTTAATTACTTGAGAGAGTCCCCATTTCTTATCTAGATGTTTCGCACGAAATTATAAATTGCAGGACTACAAACATCTGGTTTATCTCAAGAAATTTCTTTCCGCGTCCGAAGGTGAAATCGAAAAGAAAATTCTTCAAAAACGGTACGACATGATTCATAGGGAAGGAGAAATCTGATATCAGAATTGAAAAGCTTATATTGTACTATAAGGGTGATATTGTTCCTGTCATGGAGGTAGCTTCATGACTAGAAAGTCTAAATTGCTTGCCTCTTAATTGCCAATCAGCCATAAGCCTTGAGAGACGTCACGATATTTTGAAATCAGCTTTGAACTCTGTTGCAAATTTTGTCTTCCTCAATGAAACCTGGCTATCGGGAGAAATAACTAATTCTGAAATTTTTCTGGGTTCCTGTTATCAAACAATATCAAATAGTGAATGTAATGTTTGAGAACATTCAGGAGCTCTGATTGCGTCACGTTATAAGCGTGACTTAGAAACTTAGACTTAACGATTGAAACTTTTTCTTTTTGTTGTTGATGTGCAGTTATCTGTGATGGAATTATATCATTTTTAGTTAGTGTCTACATACCACCAGCGTCGTCGCGGTACTCTGTTCGAATAATAACCATTCCAAAATGTTTTTTACCAATTCATCAATCTTTTTTCTTCTTTTGCATATTCTAGATGTATAGCAAACTATTCCTACTATTTTATTGGTAACTTCAATTTTTCGGAAAGTGATTGGACAACCTTAACTGCTATAAGTAGAGTCGAATGACAATTTTTCGATACCGTCAATGGTTTTCGTCTAAACCAGTTCTTTAACATTCCAACACACAGACGCGGCAACATTTTAGACCTCGTTTTGTCCACAGTAGATATTCTCTCCTATGTGGTTTTAGATGCTTTTTCTACTGACCAGAGTTATTTGCTTTAAAGAGGCGTTACATAGCCACAGCACTTCTTCAATGGTTTATGCTAAATCGTCTTTCAATGCATTCAATTTCAAAACAAAATTGACATATTTTTATTTGTTTTAGTCTTTTAATCCGTCCCTTCGCCTTGATTTTTATCAATCTTGGTACTACTACTTTTATTCGGTAATGTCAAAATCTTTGAAAGTTAAACTCAGAAAACGACTCGACGTGCCATAATTTTTTTCGTCCCATAAAATGCATAAATTGAACAAACGTGAAATAATCACCAGAAAACTATCAAAAGTGATCTCTACCAAATTACACTTTCAGAGGCTCAAACTGAATGAGGACCATGATACTTCTATCGAACTGGACAGATTATCTTTCATAGAAAAGTTCAACTTGAAAAACACGTAGCCTTTTTTATCAATTGCTGTGGTCACTGAAATCAAATTTGATGTATCCTTCCTCGATATTTTTCGGCAACATCAAAGCTGGTAGCAGCTTTTAGAAAACTCAACTTTTTAATACGTTTTTCAGTTCGGTTTTCAAAGTCAGTTCATAAATTTTACCAGAATACCAAGTGGATGGTAGCATCCACTTGGAAAATGTCTCTTTCACAATTGACGACGTATACAACTTGCTAAGCAGGATTCCTGAAGATTCAATGGGCATGGACTCAATTCCTTCTCTTTTGTACTCAAAAATTGTGCTAAACAATTGTCACTATTGAGTTTCGAGTTTTTCTTGTAAATTATTAAAACTCCACAGTGGCCCTTTTAGTGGAAGATGTCAATTGTTACTCTGCTTCATAAATCTAGGTCAACATCCGATGTGTCAAACTTCAGGCCTATCAGCATGCTACCTAAATTGTCTATTGTTTTTGAGCGTTTAATATTCAACTTCATTTACAACTGAATTTGTTCCAAAATAAAACGTGAACAGCACTGGACGGGTTCATGAAACAACGTAGCACGGTCACTCAACTCATTTTGTACGTGAACAGAGTTTATACTGCTAAAGATAAAATTCACGATTGCTTAACTGTATATTTTGATGTGAAAAAAGCATTTGAACTAGTTTCGCTTGGGTTACTATTACATAAATTATCCTCATTTGATTTTGATCACGATCTCCTAATGCTCTATCATTCATATCTCATTGGTCAAAAGCAAGTTCTTAAAGTTGACGGATGTTTTTCAATTGAAAAACTGTTGACGTCAGGATTTCCTCAAGGTAGAGTGCTGGGTCCACTTCTCTTCCTCATTTTTATTACCGACGTTAAAGACTCAGTACAGCATTCTGAATATTTTCTCTATTTGGCTGACCTTAATTTGTTTTCTGTTTCCTCAATCAACAAAATTCAAAATGATATAGACAGCATATCCTCCCGGTTGATTTAAAACGAGTTGGAATTTCATCCAGACTATTGTACAATTTTGTCTTTTGGTCAAGACTATAACAATTCTGAGTTCTCTCTGAATGGGTCGCGCTTGAAACACGTTGATTCAATTGTAGATTGGGGCGTCCCTGTAAACAATTCTCTGTGTTGGGATAAGCTTGTTGATCTCAGCATTGCAATGGCTACAAAAATTTTAAATTTTTTGAAACCTAGTGTTCCGCTCTGAGATTATGTGTCTAGAACAAAACTTTGTAAAAGTCTACGGTGTCCTCTATTTTGGAATACAGTTCGCTTGCGTGATATTCTTCAGTTTAGGCATTGCGAAAGTTGGAAAAATTCAACAACGCTGTCTCGAATGGGTTATGAATTGTAAAAATTCTTACTTTGGAAGTTTGAAAGTCTTGGACATCTTGCCGGTTTCGCTTCAGCTAATACGAACAGACATACACTTTCTATGAAAATTAGTAAATCGTTTTATTGATTCCAATATCAATGCAACTTTGTCTGCTCAAAATCAAGAACCCATCAGTTTGTACATTTTGAATTTTCAAAAAACAAGAAATTTAAAACGGATAAGCACTATTAGAATCGTTCTCAACGAGCTGCAAAAGATCTGATGGGAATAAAGACTATCGGCTTTGACATGTCAAAACGTCAGCTTAGGTATGCAATTGACCAGTTTTTACGCACTCGATTTGAATACTTTCACCTGCAGAATTCATGTTATTTTTATGTGAAATGCTGCTGCTCTTTTTCCAAAACTTAGTCCTAATTTAATTCACTTTTTGATCTGTAAAAATTGTTAGCATTTTTTGTACGCATTTTTTTCCATAACAAAAATTGAGTCTTTAATTGCTACTACTACTACTACTACTACTACTACTACTACTACTACTACTACTACTACTACTACTACTACTACTACTACTACTACTACTACTACTACTACTACTACTACTACTACTACTACTACTACTACTACTACTACTACTACTACTACTACTACTACTACTACTACTACTACTACTACTACTACTACTACTACTACTACTACTACTACTACTACTACTACTACTACTACTACTACTACTACTACTACTACTACTACTACTACTACTACTACTACTACTACTACTACTACTACTACTACTACTACTACTACTACTACTACTACTACTACTACTGTTTCAACACTTTAATTCCAAATATGAAATAAAGGCACGGTTGGCAACAAATACAAACAAAACAAGAACAGTTATTTGTTTGGTTATTCTGTGAAGTGCTGTACGACGAAATTGTTGAAGGCATTCTTTGACCCGGTTGCTGCTTTCTCCTGCAATCTGGTGAACGATACTTTGTTTCGTACACAGTCTCCTTCGATTTGACTCATCCACGTTTTCCGTTGCCCCCCAGGAGCGCGTCTAGCATGGACGTATTGATCGGGCGGGTCCCAATCGAAGGCACTGCGGGCTAATCTTCCTGGTTCCATTCTCTGGATGTGTCCGTACCATTTTATCCGTTTGAGCATGATCATCGTGGATAGTTGGGGCATTCGTGATCTTGACATAATTTCTTCGTTCGTTGCTTTCTCCAGATATGACACACGTAGAATTCTCCGAAGACAACCACAGTGGAAACTCTCAAGTTTTCTCTCCATTAATTTCGAAAGAGTCCAAGTCCCTGAGCTGTACAGCACGGCTGATAAAACGAGTGCTTTGTACAAATTGCACTTGAGGTGCACGCTGAGCTGCTTGCTCTTCCAGAGATTTTGGAAGTTAGCAAACCGTTGTCTACCTTCTGCAAGTTTGCAATTGACTTCCTGCAGGTCTCCATGCTTGAGGCTGACATATGATCCGAGATACTTGAACGCTTCTATGTTTTCAAACTCGTTTCCGAGAACATCTTGTACTTTGCAGGAAAACACGCGTGTGGCAACTGCTTTAGGTTTGCCACAGTATCTCGATTGGTGAACTTTTCGGCCATTGACTGTTTTGAACTTTCTTTCACACTTGTCACAGGTAAGGCTCGCCTCTAGTTGCTTGAACTTTGACTTGTCGACGACATTTTTTGACAAACCGGCTTTGCAGAATCTTGTTTGGTGCACTTTGCGTCCGGTAACTGTACTGAATTGCCGCTGACAATTCTGACATCTTAAAGACTCTTGGTCAGCCACCACTGACCTGCTCTCATTTTCTAGCGACTCTGAATCTGCTACCGCAGATTGTTGTTGTGAAGCTACCAACGCTGGCTTAGCCACCGCTAAGCTTTTACTACTACTACTACTACTACTACTACTACTACTACTACTACTACTACTACTACTACTACTACTACTACTACTACTACTACTACTACTACTACTACTACTACTACTACTACTACTACTACTACTACTGTTTGAACACTTAAATTCCATAAAGAAATAAAGGAACAATGACACTAAGTACAAACAAGTTAATAACATGCATATAAGTTTGAGCTTATTTGGCTTTATTTAATCCAAGAAATGCTGTTCGACAAAACTGTTGAAGCGGGATTTAGACTCTCTTTTCGCTTTCTGTCCTAAGGTGATGTAGCTCATGTTGTTCCTTGAGCAATCTTCTTCAAGTTGATCCCTCCACGCCTTGAGTTGACCCCCTGGAGCTCGTTTAGCATATCGATAATTTTCTGTTGTCTCCCAGGTGAAAGCTCGGAGCGCTAGACGATCGTCATTCATCCTCAGGATATGGTCAAACCATTTCAACCGTTTAATCATGACCATTGCAGAAAGTGTCGACATACGTGATCTAGCCAGTACTTCTTCATTTGTCACCCTCTCCAGACATGAAAAACATAGTATCCTTCGCAAACAACTGGTGTGAAAGCTCTCACGTTTCCGTTGCGTTGATTTATTCATGGTCCACGTTTCAGAGCTATATAAGACCACTGATAACTTGAGAGCTCTGTATAACTTGCATTTGAGGGGATTACTAAGATGTTTGCTCTTCCAAAGCTTCTGAAAGCTCGCAAATCGCTTTCTCCCTTCCGCCAGTTTGGCACTGATTTCCTTTAGGTCACCATGTTGCAAGCTCACGAAAGAACCGAGATACTTGAAAGCTTCTACATTTTCGAACTCCACTCCATCTCGATCGTGGACATTGCAGGAGAAAATGCGAGATCTTCCAGCCTTTTCTCTGCCGCAGTATCGTGACTCCTGAATTCGTCGGCTTTTCACAGTTGCGAATTTCCTAGTGCACTTCTGACAAGTGAGGCTTTTCTCTAGCCCAACAAACTTTGACGCGCTGTCTTTGACCCTCTTCGAATTCTTAGACTTGCAGAATCTGGCTTCATGCACTTTGCAGTCTCTTGCAGTGTCGAAGCGACGTTTACAACCTGAACATACACAACTATCCTCATCAGAAACCGCAGATTATCTGTTATTCGCCGTAGACACTAGATCAGCAACCACTGACCTCTCATCGCTGCTAACTGTCACAAGCTCAGCCTCCGCTGAACTTTTCAGTCTCAGTTTCTCACCAGCTAGTGTCTCGAACCAGCCCGCATTCTTCTTCTTGCCCAGCAGCATCTCTCTGCCAATGAGTAGTCGGGATTGGTTTCCGGCCTCAAAGAGAGTCCCAAAACGGCCTTTCCGGTTTCCTGTAAGAACTTCCACGTTTCTTTGAGCAATGGGTACACTGGTTCCGGATTTTTTGCATTTAACACCCATATTCTTTGTCTTCCCAACATTGATCATTAGGCCAACAGCCTCGGTTAAAAATTCAATTCTATGTAGATTTGCTTGAACTTCGGAATCAGAGACGCCCAATTGGGCAACATCATCGGCGAAGTCAAGATCAGCAACACAGCGTCCAATGTCGATTCCTCCTTGAACTGAATTAGCCAACACATTGTCTATCACAAGGCCAAAGAGAGTAGGCGACCATACATCACCCTGGCGAGCACCAGTTTTTACGTCGAACATCTGGCCCTTCTCGCCCTCTGCCTTGACGCAGCACTTGAAGCCTTCGTAACTGTTGCGGATGACATTCACTATTTTTTGTGGGAGCCCGTAATGTTTCATTATCTTGTACATCATCTCGCGGTCCACCGAATCGAATGCAGCGCGGAAGTCAATGAAACAAAAACTGACGTCCAATTGGAAGGCCAAGCATTTCTCTAGTATTTGCCTCATCGCAAACAATTGGTCAGTGCAGCCTCTGCTTTTTCGAAATCCGCATTGTTCTTCTCTTAGCAATTGATCAAGTGCGTCTTTGCATCTATTCAGGATGATTGACGCAAAAACTCTTCAGGTCCATTTTCAGGCTTTCTAGTGAACCTGATTGAGTCAGTGTCCTGACATTGAGGGTTCCAATTCTGAGGTTTCTATTCCACGGGAGATTCTTAGCACCCCTTACCCGGGACTCGGGGCCATTTTTGTTTGAACTCAGGCTTGCTAGTACTACTATTACTACTACTACTACTACTAATACTACTACTACTACTACTACTACTACTACTACTACTACTACTACTACTACTACTACTACTACTACTAATACTACTACTACTACTACTACTACTACTACTACTACTACTACTACTACTACTACTACTACTACTACTACTACTACTACTACTACTACTACTACTACTACTACTACTACTACTACTACTACTACTACTACTACTACTACTACTACTACTACTACTACTACTACTACTACTCTACTACTACTACTACTACTACTACTACTACTACTGTTTGAACACTTAAATTCCATAAAGAAATAAAGAAACAATGACAATAAGTACAAACAAGTTAATAAAATGCATATAAGTTTGAGCTTATTTGACTTTATTTAAAACAGGAAATGCTGTTCGACAACACTGTTGAAGCGGGATTTAGACTCTCGTTTCGCTATGTAGTTCATGTTGTTCCTTGAGCAATCTTCTTCAAGTTGATCCATCCAAGTCTTGCGTTGACCCCCTGGAGCTCGTTTTGCATATCGATATTTTTCTGTCGGCTCCCAGGTGAAGGCTCGGAGCGCTAGACGATCGTCATTCAACCTCAGGATATGGCCAAACCATTTCAACCGATTAATCGTGATCATTGCAGAAAGTGTCGACATACGTGATCTAGCCAGTACTTCTTCATTTGTCACCCTCTCCAGACATGAAAAACATAGTATCCTTCGCCAACAACTGGTGTGAAAGCTCTCACGTTTCCGTTGCGTTGATTTATTCATGGTCCACGTTTCAGAGCTATATAAGACCACTGATAACACGAGAGCTCTGTATAACTTGCATTTGAGGGGAATGCTAAGTTGTTTGCTCCTCCAAAGCTTCTGAAAGCTCGCAAATCGCTGTCTCCCTTCCGCCAGTTTGGCACTGATTTCCTTTAGGTCACCATGTTGCAAGCTCACGAAAGAACTGAGATACTTGAAAGCTTCTACATTTTCGAACTCCACTCCATCTCGATCGTGGGCATTGCAGGAGAAAATGCGAGATCTTCCAGCGTTTTCTCTGCCGCAGTATCGTGACTCGTGAATTCGTCGACCTTTCACAGTTGCGAATTTCCTAGTGCACTTCTGACAAGTGAGGCTTTTCTCTAGCCCAACAAACTTTGACGCGCTGTCTTTGACCCTCTTCGAATTCTTAGATTTGCAGAATCTGGCTTCATGCACTTTGCAGCCTCTTGCAGTGTCGAAGCAACGTTTACAACCTGAACATACACAACTATCGTCATCAGAGACCGCAGATGATCTGTTATTCGCCGTAGACGCTACTACTACTACTACTATTACTACTACTACTACTACTACCACTACTACTACTACTACTACTACTACTACTACTACTACTACTACTACTACTGCTACTACTACTACTACTACTACTACTACTACTACTACTACTACTACTACTACTACTACTACTACTACTACTACTTTTACTACTACTACTACTACTACTACTACTACTACTACTACTACTACTACTAGTACTACTACTACTACTACTACTACTACTACTACTACTACTACTACTACTACTACTACTACTACTACTACTACTACTACTACTACTACTACTACTACTACTACTATTACTACTACTACTAATCAACTTTGAGGTTAGTTTAAAGTTCTGTGAAGTTCCTAGCGATTAATTTCCTTGGTCAGGATCAGAACTCTTAACATAGTCATTAAAATTATATTTGAGAGATTCCTAGCTAATAAGGGCCTTGATTTTGCTTGCAAGAAAGCAGTTAAGGCAAACGAAAAGGATAAGCACTTGAGTGGCAGGTACCTGGGTGGAACGTAATTGTAACATGCATCTGACTCCTGAATGTACAGCTCTTTCGCAAGCTGTTAGTAATGGCATTAAAGAGCTTGATATGAAGACCCCGCTACTCTGTATTAGTTGCTGAACAAGATGAAAAGGTTAACTTTATTGGTTGTCAAACCCAGCCAAAAGTTGCTAGAAAAAATGATAGCTTGGATGCTGGGAAAAACTGAAGAATATGGTAAGGCGACTAACGGACTTAGTGGCTAAACAAATTGGGAATGCAACAAAAAAGACATGTGACAAAGGTGAAGAAAAATTTGATGCTGTTGTTGCTGTTGAAACTACTACCGAAAACCTAAGGGAGGTAAAAATGATGAAAATTCGAAAAGTCACAATATCAATAAATGTATAAGAATACAAGAGATACCCGAGGATCCTAAATAAACGAAAGGGGAAAAACTTGTCCCAACAAACGATAAAGTTGAAAATCTGTTCGATTCGATAGGTGCGATTTTACATGTCACGGAAGTACAAATATTTGAAAAAATTCCAAATGATAGAGAAAAGACAAGAGCGGTATTAGTAACCTTGACAATTGACAAAGAAGCAAGAGCCACTCCTGCAAAAAGTCAAAATTGCAAAAACAAAGTGGTTGAAAGATACAATTACATCCTGTCAGCGTTAACGAGGAATGACGCATGGAAGAAATTCAATTGTTAAGAAAAGCAAAGGCAGCTGCTTGACGGAGGTGTACCTAAAGGGAAATTGAAACCTAAAAATCTTGGTTTTTTTCAATGATGGAGGCCAGCGCATATGGATTTACAGAACACCCTTGGGCACGGCCTAGGCGTTCTCCATATCCTCCAACTAAATACAAGAAAATTAGTAAATATTGAAAGAAGATCAAATTTCATAAATGAAGTAATCAACTCAGATTATAGTGTTCTACGTTTTTTTGAAACTGGTTGAACATCAATGTCCCCGAACTCTTTCTTAACGATTACAACATTCACAGAAGTGATCAAACCACGATTGGAGATAAAAAGCGCATGGAGGTACCTGATTGCTGAGAAAAATGCACTGATATCAGAACAATGGAATTGCACTCTAACAAAGTCATGTATAGCGTGAAAACAATTAGTCTGAATGATACTCAAGTTTTTTATATGCGTTCTACAGTCCACCCCTTTTAAGCTCATATCGATACACGATAGATGATTTCCAGTCGCCTCTCAGAAGCAAACCTACACTCCATAGTCCCAACGATACTGAAGACAGAGTCATTGAAATGTTTGAAGAAAAATTGTTTTGTCAAATTTTCGACTTGCTGACATAAGGCAGCAATGTCTTGGATGCTGCCCTCTACCAAATCTGTCATCTATCCGCTGAATTAGGCAAATCGTTTGCATTTCTCTATAATCTATCTGACCATGAGCACATTCGTATATCCTTAGAAAATTCAGTTTTACTGAAAAAAAAATTGATAAGGAACCTTAAAAAATTGGAAATGCTCAATTTGACGCTATAAACAAGCACCTTGTTGAAAAACCACTCCAGATAATTTTTTACAACAACAACTACAAAATGAGCAAAAAATTCATAAGGTATCTCGATAAATTTTATGATTGTTATATCACCGAAAGAACAAGGCTTAGACAACCACTGCTACCTTGGATTTCCAGCCGTATTTCAATTATGAATACTCATCTAAAGACACAGAAATATTTATTGGAGAAGAAATCAGCATCCTAGAGAAAAAAGTTGGTTTTAAAACTGTAGAACCAGGTCACTGATTCAACTGAAGCGGACAGATTTGTGTACTAAGAATAAATACTAGAATCGAGAAAAACAGACAGAATTCTTAAACTTCTGAAAAGCCCTAACAAATCTGCTAGCCAGCCCAAAGTTTCGATGAATGATACCAATCAAATTTCACTTTCATGCGAAAAGTAAATACGTTGAATGAACTCCCTCACTCTGTGTTCTCCCCAAAAACCAATTTCAGCTGAAAAGTTTTCAAAGTACAGAAACCTTCTCCCAAAAATTTTAACACTTTCATGAAAACAATCAGAAATAAAATAGATGAAATTGATGCCACAAAATTGAGAACGCCGAACGATTAAGCTCCGGGTTTTCACGTAAAGAGCAACAAGAATCTCTGCAACATCATATATTCAGTCCTTCTGAATATAAAGAGGCTGCAAAAATACCCGCAAGTATGGAAAATTAATGCCATAACGCCAATTTTCAAGAAAGAGACCGAAGATAAGTTGAAAACTACCGGCCTGTCTGATTATTGATTATTGACAGCAAGATTTTGAAAGATGTACATACATTGCATTGTACTTTTTCGAAAGTTCCTAACTAAGAGTCAAAATGGTTTTGCCGGGAGAAGTTCTGTGCAAAAAATAAGCTGCTGTTTCTCAAAATAATTTAGAAGCTCTTGATCAACACCCTCACTCACAGATAATTGCTTTATACACTTACTTCTAAAAAACTTTTGACAAAGTATTACATTGGGAATTAAATCAAACGTTGACTGACATGGGAGTTGTTGGATGTTTGCTTGGAATACATAGCAACTACCTAAATGATCGGCAAAAATATTTGCGTGTGCACAGTACCAGTTCAAAGGTACTCGAGAATACAAGCGGGTTATCACAGGGGTCAATGCTAGGCCCATTACTGTTTTGTAAAATTATAAATGATCTTCCAGATGTCCTGATGTTTTCTAGGCCCTCTATTTTCGGTGATGGTCTTTAAATTTTGGCAGTGCTAAGAAGCCACTGGGAAATTCGAGATGATCTACATGGGATTGAGAACTGGGTAATCCAAAATAAAATCGAGCTGTCAATAGACAAGTGTTCATATCTGAAACTCAGAGGTAGAGACCAACAATACAAGTTAATGTGAAAAGTGTTGGCAAAATCCAGGACTCTCAAAGTATTGGAATCAACGTGGCAGCTGATGTATTGTGGAAAGTGCATATTGAAGGAAGTATCAAGAAAGCAAATAATTTTTTTTACATGCTTAAGCGAAACGTTGCAATTAAATTAAATCCGTTTGTGGGATTATTTAAGTCCTTAATTTTGCCGGTACTGCTGTATGATTTCACGTGCTTGAATGCAGGAAAAACTTAAACTCAAATTCTGGAAAAGTTTGTTTCAAAAAAAGGTAGTGAACTGTATATCGGCAAATAAAGATAAAGAATACAAAAGCCAGCTTCGATTTTTAAATTTAATACCTACACCAAGGTTTATCCAGCTTAACGATCTATTACTAGTTTTTAAAGTTCTGACTGATGAGAGTAGTGGCATCGAAATACCTGTAGTACATACGAAAAGAACAAGGAACAACAAAACTTTCAAAATGATGGAAACTCGAAAAGAGAAAGCGCGAAGCAAATTCACCTTTGTGAATTGTCGAATCAAATTGTCGAGTTGCAAGCCAGAGAGAAATTTTAACAAATTTAAGAAATCCAGTTGGACTGAAAAAGAGAATAATACACACAGTGTGGATTTTTGTTGAGAGGAAACTTTCTGAGCGAAATATTTGCACTTAGCAATTGCTGCGCGATTGTCAAAAAAATAGAAACAATTGGACAATATTTGAATTTGATGACTGGAATTTTAGACACCTCAGCACGGCTGTGAATCCCCAACAACAGCAATACTAACAGCAACAATGCAAAATGTTTTAAGTAAAAAGATAAATCACAACAAAACAACGTTAAAAATCGTAAGCGAATAAACGTCTTAAGAACTGCTCCCGAACGATTAGTGGAAGATCTAATAAATTGCAGCTTGCTTCAGTCGGGGGGGGGGGGTTAACGTGAAAAATGGCACCAATTTGGGCGCACTTTTCATTTGATTCCTAGTATTAAGTAGCCAAAAATTGAGTTCAGCTGCTTGAAATTGTGATTGAAAGAGAATTTCAGGTCACAAAAAATGCAAAAAATCAAAAACGTAAAAGTCAATCATAAAGTTAAAACGATCAAGCAAAAGTTTTGAATACAAAAGGACACACTTGTTTACAATAATTGCTTTTCTACGAGAGCAATTAAAAAGTTGATGCAAAATTCCGCAGTGAGGTTTTAAAAAATTAGACTAGTCGAAACTCACATCACAAAAAAATTCAAAAATCTTCACGTTATCAAGAATTTGAACTTTGTTGTACTTTTTTAACAGTTTTTTGCATGAACACTTTCTGGTTGCGAAACCTCTTAGTTGATTTTTTAGTGAATTCCATATTTTTTTCATGTCGCATGGAAAAAAGAGTTGTCTACAAAAATTGATCTGTGTTAACGAAAATTTTTTTGGGTACGTTTGTTGATGCAGTATTTTGCACTTGGTAAAATCAGTGTTAAATTGAATGTATTTTTGCCCGCCTGATATATTTTATGAGATGAAAAAAGTTGATCATTTTTCTGCTCAATCCCGATCACCTGTTGTTTTTCATTCTAAACAACCGTGACGATTTGCAATTTCAGCTGAAAAACACCTTATTAAGACCCCAGACAAAACAATTGAATGAAGAAATATTTCTAAGCTGAATATAAGGAGTTGAGTCTATGGTTTTTATCCCTCTTCTTTTTGGTTGAGCCATCTTCTTTGACGTTTGTTTAAATTGAGTCATGAAATTGAGACCGCTATCAAATGTTGGTCTGAAATATTTACAGTTATCAGAATTTTTAATTACTTTGTTACCTACTAATATTGTGTCGTGAGTTTTGTTTTTTAAATCATTATTTTTTGCTGTAACAAGTGAACTCTGTTTTTGAATAATTCAAATTTAATTGATGTTCACGGAAGTAGTTTGCTAAATTATGTATGTTTGACTCCAGGGACTCTTTGCTATATTTTCAACCGTATTCGAAGCAGAAATTAAGCAATGATCAGCATACTGTATCACTGTTACATCATTGCTATACAATAGCCATACAAAGATTGATTACATATAATTTGAGCAAGGGAGGTCCCAATACGTTTGATTGGGGTACATCTCTGATAACTTTTATCCTGTTGGAGTAAATTGAAAACAATTTTATCCGCTAACGTCCCTTAGAAATAACAATTGATAAAGTTTTGTGCATCGCCAACGAACTATTTTTAGTTTTTCAATAAAAGTATCATGAGATTTTGAATCAATTTTTTTTGAGAGATCCAATGTTGCAGTTTGGTG
Organism: Convolutriloba macropyga; assembly: GCF_964194025.1. Taxonomy (NCBI): domain Eukaryota; kingdom Metazoa; phylum Xenacoelomorpha; order Acoela; family Convolutidae; genus Convolutriloba; species Convolutriloba macropyga. Next base: position 30,353,305 of record NC_134470.1, read on the forward strand.
AGAATTGTTTGAGTCAATACTTTTACGAACTGATTCTAAGAAAAAAATCACAAATTATCAGCTGTGGAAACACCTTTTTAGAAACGAAATTGAAGCGGATTCATGTGTTTTTGTACGTGATTTTGTCGTATTTGTGGATGTAGGATTCACTCGAAACCTTTTGAAAATGCACTCGTCATTGATATTGGCGGTAGTTGGTTAGTTGGTTGTATCCATCGGGTCAATTTTTTCGTAGATAAGACTGATTGCAGTCTGGAAAAACAATTTTTTTAAGGCTTCTGTTGAAAATGTGAATAAGATGTGGTACAATTATAGTTTGACCATCTTTTAGAGCCTAGGCAGGAATCACACAAGGACGCAATGTTTTGTTGGAACTCAACTCCCTGACAACATCATGTACTAATTTTTCTGTAACAAACTGAAAATTGAACGATTTGATATGTTTGCTTAGATTATTTGCGTAGGTTAATCGTTGTCATGGTTTATTCTTGTCCCTGAAAATTACCAAGGTTACAAAAAAAAATATAATTATGAAACTCCGCTATTTCCAATTTGGTAATTAGTAAGTCTTTAACCAAAATTCGCAGCGCAGTTACAGTAACGAAATCATTTTGTTTCCCTCTAATAGAATTAAAAAACATTCAAGCGTTTTTTCCCAGTGTCCAGAGATGCAAAACATTGCCTTGAATGTTTTGTCTTTTTAACATTTATTAGTTTTCGTCGTAGAGATTGTGACTTTTTTAAATAAAAAACCTAGTTGGTAGACGTTTTGTTTTTCTAGTATGTATGTCCCATGTGCGTTTTCATTTCTTAGTAATTCTGTTCTACATTCCTCGTCAAACCATTCAGTTTTTAGCAAGTTCTTGTGTTGGCGATCTAAATGAAATTTTTCTACAATTGGAGCGTGAGTTTCGGGTGTATTGCTGAAATTAATATCAATTTATGAAACATTACAAGAACATCATTGCCTTGATAGATGAGGCACCACGGGGAAAATGACAGGCTTTTAACGAAATCAATCACATTGTACTGTTTCTTGTCGAAGCAGTATATAATTTTGGCTTGGTTTCGTATCAATTTGATATCAGTTACAACAAAAGATGTTAAATGATCTGATCTGAAAGACGTATCAAAAGTACATTGCCCATTTTTTTATATACTTTGGGTCAAAATGTAATTATACATGTAATACATTCGGTCAATGTAATATTATGTGATTTTGAAGTTTGGGCTAGTATTGTTGGTTCATATACGTCAACAAGTTGTAGACCATTAGGCGTTATGATCCTTTCGTAATTGTTTTTCTCACATTTGTTTGAACAATTGAGGTTAAAATCGCCCTGAACATGTACAGTGTTGCTATGTTCAAAAGCAGAGTCACAGTTGTATGACAGTTTGCCTAAAAGATTTTCTTGATGTTGTTTTCACGGACTGTATGTTAGTTTTATTAGCATTTTTTGAAATCTTTTTTAAAAAAATTTTTTACATTCAACCCAAAATGATTCAAACAATATTTTGTCAAACAAGATTATATCAGGTCTTTCAGTTGGTGGTAGTATCTCCGAAACAGATAGCGCCACATCTCCAACTATTTTATCCTTTAGAAATCTCTTTTTTTGGAATAGTGCATGAGTATCATTTAAAACGTTTCAAAGCTTAGAGCAGTCATTTTCTGGAGAAGGCATTTTAATGAGATTGTTTTCCTAGCAATACGTAGTGTGTTCAAGTAACGGCTGACAACTATTCTATAACTGCTCAAAAAACACAAAATGAGGAGTGGCAACATCCAGGTGTTTCATAACATTTTGTCATACGTAGTTCAAGCTAGCAACTTACCCCACTTGAGTAAGTCAAAAGTGGCAAAAAAAGGTGCGGTCCATCCAAGGGACCGAACAGTGAACCACCACTATGAAACATCACAGCAGTGTATTGAAATTTAACGCATTGTATTTTAAACTTGCCTCACTAGTATAGACTCTATGAGCTGCGTTAAAAAGGTTCAATTATCACTATACTAATTAGTTGTCTAGCTTGCCCACACACACAACAACAGATTTTTTGCTCTTTCTTCTCAACAAGATCAATCAGTCTAGAGATTGGGCAGTTCATTTTGATGTTACTTTAACCTTTGAACTTTTGAGCATGTTGCTGAGCTTGGACGCCCTTAGCACTCTATCTAATGAAAATAAAAACAGTATCCTGCCATCTCAAAAAGAAGAAATTTATTATCTACGAAGAACTGTTAAGCATCTTACAGAATTTTTGAAAAAATCGACAACACCGAGTGAAAATTTTAAAACAGATTGTGGTTTGAATTTTTCGTGTGATGTTTTTTCAGGCAATTTCAGAAAACCTTTCAACAGGCGGAGCAAATGCAACATCATGCGGAGCAAATGCAACATTCAGCGGATAACCGACAACATACCCGAATCAATTCAAAAACTGATCAATTAAAGTTGACCCAACAGCCAGCACAATTAATGCCAATAGAAGACACTTATCTATCCCAAAGGACGCACTACAGAGGCAATATTAATCAGAGATTCAATCACCAACAGAATTGACGGAAGACAGATTGGTCCAAATGTGTTAGCAAGAGGTTTCGTGGGTCATAGAATTGCAGGTCTGCTTGAGAGAACTGCAATCACCAGAGCAAAAAAGTGAAAAAGGTAACTATTCTAACTGCAGTCAATGATTGTCGATCAGCTGATGTCGACAATAAAGAAACAATTACGGCATACCAGAAACTTATATATACATGTGTTCACAAATTCACACCAGAGACAATATCAATCTGCGCTCTATTGTCGCTTGTTGCCTTTAGAAAGTAGAGTATTGTTAGTTTCAAAAAAATTTAACAACCTACTGTGCTGTTTAGTTGCAAAATTGAAGATCCTATCCCGTACAAAATTTTATTTGATTGATCTGAAAGCTGAGTTTCAAAACAATCATGACCATATTCACACAGATGGACTCCATCCCTCTGCAAACAGCGTTACGGTATTGTAAAGTCTCATCAAATCAATCTGATAAACCTAAAAGTAGAAATAAGCCATTGTGCTTTATCAATTCGACCAAAACAAAATCAACAAATACAAAAGCCCAGCCAAAAACTTACGTGTTTTTTTTAAAAACAAAATTGTTTCTAATAAGGTATCTTTTGGAAAAGGTCTTCTTTTTCTTGGCAACAGGCTTGATGCTCTTGTACACTACCATAACTGCAATGCAAAAAATAAAATTATTTGTGAATGCAGTGTCATGGGTTATCTGGAATCAACCCAAGTTCACTCAGCAAAAAATTATAGCGATTTTTTGAGCTATATAATGACGTGGAGTCAAATCCAGGACCAACATTTTCTGACGAGTCTATTTTAGCAATAACAAAGAATGTTTTAAAAACTTAAAATTTTTCACTTGAACGTGCGAAATATTGTTGGAAAAAATCCAAAAGACTGCTTTGAAAAAGATGAATGGAAAAAAGGAGGTGGGGCCCAATTGTTTCAAAAAAACTAGCACCAACAAAAATTTGATTTAATTATGCCTGACGAAAAAGTGACTGAGTCATTTCCGGTTGAATGAAAAAAAAAAGATTTTTAAAAAAAAATTTTCAAAACATGCTTATCAACCTAACATACAATCCCTGAAAACAACATTAAGAAAAATTTTTATGTAAACTCTCATACATCCTAGACACCAATTTTTTGAGCAAAAGTGAGAAAAACAATTTGGAAAACATCACAATACATTATGGTATGAACATTGTTGACGTACATAAACCCACAATACTAGTACAATATTCAGAGTCACAAATTGATTTCATTTTGACCAAAAGTATAGAGGAGAGCTGGCAATATACTTTTGATACGCCATTCAAATCAGATCATTTGGCATCTCCTGTTGTAACTGATATGAAATTGATAAAATGCAAAGCGAAAATTATATACTGTTTTGACAAGAAACATTAAATGCAATTGATTTCGTCAAAACGCTGTCAACTTTTTGTTGCACTTCATATATCAAAGCAATGAATTTCTCAAATTGTTTAAAATATTGATATCATTTGTCAGCAATGCACTCAAAACTCATGCTCCAATTGTCCAATTGTAAAAAAATTTTGAATCTGCAAACGCAAAAATATGCTGAAAACAGAATGATTTGACGAAGAATGTAAAACAGAATTACAATGAAAAGAAAATGAACTTAGGACAAACCAGAAAAACAAACGTCTACCAACTGGCATTTTTTTGACAAAAAGCGACTATCACTATAAAACATAATGAATGTTAAAAAGACAAAATATCAAAATGTCCAAGGCAATGTTTTGAATTTCTGGACACTGAGAAAAAACGCTGGAATTTCCTTATTTCAATTAGACGGAATTAAAATAGTTTCAATACTGTAACTGCAAAGTAAAATTCGCTTAAAGACTTTCTGAATAACGAATTGGAATAGCGGAGTGTCTTAATCATAATGTTCTTAACCTAGGTAATTTTTTAGGGACAAAAGTGTAAAGCGATACACCCACAAAACTAACCTAGGCAAATATACCAAATTGTTCAGTTTTCATTTTGTTGCAGAAAAAAAAGTTCATGATGTTGTCAGTGTGTTGAATTCCAACAAGAGAAACCTACGTCCTTGTACGGTTCCTGTCCGGGCTATAAAAGAAGCTACCCCATCTTACTCACATTCTTAACGAATGCATTAAGCAAAATGATTTTTCCAAACTGCGTTAAGAAAGCGGAAATTAACCCTATCTACAAAAAAGTGACCCAACGGAAGCAACCAATTACCGCCCAATATCAATCACAATATCATTCGATCGAATCCTAAAAAAATAACGAATAACGTACAAAAATTTGTACTTATGAATTCGTTTTAATTCGGTTTTCGAAACAGTGTTTCCACAGACAATGCTTTTTTCAAACTTTTTATAGAATCAGTTCGTAAAGGTATTGACTCAAACAATATTTTCCAAAGTGCATCTTTCAAAAGCATTTAATTCAATATCTTATGATATCATTATCGGAAAGCTAAAAATAGTTTGTTAGCGATGCAAAAAACTTTATAAAAAGCTTTATTTCTAATAGACGGGTAAAATCAACGGGTAAAATTAGATTCAATTTACTCAAACTGGATAAAACTTATTAGAGATGCACGCCAAGTATTTTTAATGGGACCTCACCTGTTAAAATTATATGTAAACGATCTTTGTACAGCTATTGGCAATGATGTAACAATGATACAGTATGATGATCATTGCTTAGTTTCTGCTTCAAATACTTATTAAAAAATAGGAATAAAGTCCTTGGACTCACACATGCAATATTTTAAAAAACACCTCCGAAAACATTAAATAAATTTGAATTATCTAAAAACAGAGTTCGCTTCTTACAACAAAACAATGATCAGAGAAACCAAATTCACGACACAATATAAGTAGATAAAAAATTAATAAAAAATTTCGATGATTGTAAATATTTCAGACCAAAAATTGATAGCAGTCTCAGTTTCATGTTAAACAAACTTTAAAAATGGCCCAGCGGATAAAAACTATAAACTCAATTGGAACTGAACTCTCTACACAGAGCTTAAAAATTGCTCATTAACTGTTTTATCACATCTCAATCACTCCGCCCTATTTATTCTGCACAATAGAAAACTTATGATGACTTCTCTAGAAGAGCAGCTGAACTGGGGTCTTAATTTTTTTTCCGCTCAAATTTCAAATTGTCACGGCGATTAAGAATAAAAAACTGGTGATCGGGATTGAACAGAGAATTGATCAACTTTTTTTTATCTCAGAAAATATATCAAGCCTGAATAAAATGCGTTTAATACGACACCAAGTGCAAAATATTCAATCAACGAACGTACTCAAAAAATAATTTTCCATGACCACAGACCAACTTCTTTTCTAGACAGCTCTTTTTTCCATGCCATGTTAAAAAAATGGAATTCACTACCAAATCAACTCACAGATTTCCAAATTTCAAAACTAGCAACATTGTGTTCAAAAAATGTTAATAAAGCACTACAAAAATCAAAATCCTGAGTGCGTGACTAACGCTGTTCGTTTTTCGTGGCGTGAGTTTCGACTTCTTTAATAACCTCACTGTGTAATTTGGCAACAACATTTTTAACGTTGTTTTTTGTGATTTATACTTTTATTTGGACACTTTAGCATTGATAGCGTCCCGCTTCAACAGTTACAGTGCTAAACAATAAAGTATCTTCTTCTTCGTCTTACATCTACAGAAGTACTTTTCTGAGGGCCTTCTCGGCAACAGTGTGGCATCAGTTTGACTTTCTTTGAGGTCAGAACTGAAATCCGATTAGATGTTCAATAGCAGTTTTCAAAAACTATTGCGCTGCCCATTTTGTTAGAGTGCCTTTTTGTAAAAAACAATTTTTCTTTAAAAAAAAGAAAAGATTGCGCATTAGTTTGGCATCAACCCCAAGAGCATTTCAAAATTTAGATGAAATGATTGTGCCTGCATTTTCTTTCGAAGTTGCCTAAGTATGCTTGGATGTCGTTATCATCTTCGGCAGGACTTGTGAGGAAACTCTAAACTAGCTGATCTTGTACTTGGAAGAAAATAAGACGCTCGCCTGAAAAAAAATGTTCAGAGTGTCATACGTTTAAGAAATGATTATTCAATTTCGCTGACATTTCCTTCATTGAAAGGAGTAGAGGTGAATCCAGAGAAAGTAGGGGCAGTTTTCAAAAAGAAAAAACAATGAGAGCACATAAATAACTGAGAGCTCAATTGGGACTAACGGATTCTACAAAAGGTTCACGCAATTTTCAGGCAACATTTTTGAGCCTAGATTTATCATCTATACAGAACTCTATGCAGATAGAAAAAACTCTTTACAGTGCAAAATATAAAAAGGCAGTAGAGCAGTTTAAAAAAGCACTATAGAAGACACCAATTTATGTAAATCTCAAATAATAATGACTCCCTTAGTTTCACTACGGATGCTGCTATGTTTCCTAAAGGAATTGTTGTGGTGACAGAGTGAAATCACTTGCAAGTCAAACTGTTAACAAAGTAACAGAATTTGTACCACCAAAAGATAACTATTTTGCGAGTGTCTATTTCACTAAAAACTTCAGAAGTTATCCTCTGATGTCAGATTGATTTTCTGTTGATACCGAGCATCGAGCTTTCACTTGGTTGTAAACTTTTAAAGATCAATATGGAACATTAGCCTGTTGAATAGGAAAACAGGGACAAAAGTATCAAGTGTGTGTGTGGGTAAGAGATCAACATCTGGTCCACTGGTTTAGGGCAATCTGTGAAACAACTGGTGGAAGACCAAAAAAGCACATCTTAACTTAACTTGTTGAAGTTAGAAACTGTGACGAAACTGAAACTGGAAACGCCAATCCAGAAAAAGCAATAGCTTCCGGACTCTTGTGAAAACTGTGAATTCATTGAAGACTGCTAATGATCTCATTAATTGGAACAGACGTATTGTTGACATCAAGAGCTTGACACAAATACTATCCAAAAAGCACTTTCGGCATAATTATTGCGGAAATTTTGAAATGGCTCAAATTTTGATTGAGTGCCAAAACTTTTCTAGATGGGGATAAAAAACTGGCCCATCATCGGTAAGTTCTATTACGGAATGCAATCAGAAGGAGACGCCGCACAAGAAACAGATACTTTGCATGAGAATTTGGAAATCAATGTTTTTGAGAGCTCTCCACAATCTGTAAAAATGATGGGACATGACTTTGAAAACAATTTACACACGGAAAATTTTGACATTGAGGAATGAAGTGATAAACATCGACCGGTCTTCCCTGAGAGCGGAGTAAAAAATACTGCATGTAGAGCGCGGGATACACTGTAGCCGCACTGAAAAAAGGTTGGGCGTTCTTGAGTGTCAATTTCATATAATTTCATGGCTTTACGCAATAATGCAATCAAATAGCCAAACCTATGAGAGAAAAAGCACAATATATAAAAATACCGGGTCTGGTTGACATTAAAATCAAAACCCGTAAAACAATTCATAATGGGGTAGAAGCTCGAACAACCAAGTGAGATCAAATGCAAAGAGTTTAAAAAATCTTTATGCAAGAAGATGGGAGTAAATTGTATAAAACACGTGAACTATGTCAATCCAAAAAGTGACCAACAACATGTCAGCATAATCACGAAAGATTAAATTTTCTTAAATTTTTTTTTGTGTAAAACTAGAGAAACAACTGAAAGAACTTGCTTAGAACTGAATGATCTATGAAACAATAACAAACACTGTTATATCAGGGAAATATATTCCACTCAGACTAGACAAACAACTGAAAGAACTTGCTTAGAACTGAAACAAAAACACGTGGACTATGTCAATCCAAAAAGTGACCAACAACATGTCAGCATAATCACGAAAGATTAAATTTTCTTAAAATTTTTTTGCGTAAAACTAGAGAAACAACTGAAAGAACTTGCTTAGAACTGAATGATATATGAAACAAAAACAAACACTGTTATATCAGGGAAATATATTCCACTCAGACTCAGTGTAATATATGTTTGATTCTGAAAGCGAAGAAAATTAAATATAAAACTTGAAACTTCCATTTTAAAAACTACCGAAACAATAAACGGGGTCAACAAAATGTAATTGACGAGGAAAATATACAGCAAAAAATTTAGTGAACAAAACAGAGTGCCGCTATCCAATTTGGTGAAACAAACCTTAGAAAATCAAATTTCACTCGTGAAACAGTAAAGAGAACAGACAATACGTTCTCACCGACAGAGACAAATAATACTGATCTCAAGGACACAAAGCTAGGTTTTTAGGGAACTTCAAAGGATATTGGAAAAAATGAAACAAAAAGAATTGAAACAAAAGATTTGAAACAAAAGAATTGAAAATAAATCGAAACAAAGTCTCGTATTAAAACCTTGCAAAGAATATTTTTTTTAAAAACAATACTAAATGGAACCGCCCACTAGGGTTATTAAGTCAACAAAACGTTCTTTTTTGCACGCTGATTGAGATGAAGCTGATGATTATGTTCCATTATCTGCTATAATATTTGTTAGCATCAGAACGAGGTCGTTCTTCACTGAGAACGTAACATTTAAAATAACTTCTGACAATATTTTAGAAAGGATATGACACAGGGACCAATTTCAAGAGTGTTCTAAAGAAACTTCACACTAACTAAATTCAAACCAATTAACTTGAAATTAATTAAAATACAGAGGGTCACTAAACCCATATGGCCGGCAATTAGAACTGAACACAGAACCTGAAGATTTGGGCAGTCGTTGAGTTAACGTCAATTGGCAATTCTCTACTTCAGTGGAAGGACTGTCCAATAAAAATGACCTTGATGTATTCACCCCGCCCATACGTTACGGCATACTGGAAAAACAATAACAAGGAGAGAAGTTGTCATTGGACGTAGAGGATTATATGGGAATGCAGGAGACATTAGAGTTCTTCAAATTGGACTCATGATGCGAGCACTAGTGGCACCAATTTGCATTTTTTTCTTTACATAGATTGTAAAATTACACAGTTCTGGCACGTTGACAGGAAAAAACCGTAATTTTGATTACAGATTTTGTAGGATCAAAATTTATTTTCTGTATTGTGCGTGTTAATCTGTGAATCGATATGCTACGAAGTAGTCCATCCTGTAACAGCAATGCAACTCAATAAACCAATGGCCGAATTTGGTTTTTTTGACCATTTCAAACAATTTTTCTAAGAACAGAGTTAGACATGAAAAAGTCACAAATCTGTTGAAGTGATACAAATATCGTTGTTGTAAAAAAATCTAAATATACGCCTATAATTACAGAAATTGAATTTTTGATTGATTTCTACTTATAATATATAGGTATGAGCGACTCAAAGTCAGTGAGTGCCAAAACAACTGCCAATGCTCTGTGCTCTGTGATGAGGTGACAGCACGTCTATCCGAGTGTTGAAATAATATCCAGCAGGCGTCATGTTGTGCCGTTGATGCAACTACAGCATCAAAACACCGGAAGCAGGGCAATAAAACGTGTGCAGGGAATGAATGATGTGCATGACAAAGTAGAGGACGAACAAAGACAACTAGACTACAGCAAAAGGATGGAAGCTACCTGGACTCCTCGTGAAGAGGAGCTCCAAAAAGTCAACATTGAAGGCCAATGACCGCGCGATTGAAATCATTAAACAAAAAAGCGTCGGATGGCTCTAGATTTTAGCGTGAGTTATTAAGAATACATACCAACTTGTTCGAAATATATTTGAAGCAGGGCACAAAACTAGCTAATAAGGAGGAAAAAATGGCTCTCTCTTGTAGAACAGCGGGAATTTGCAGCTCTGGAGCTAGAGACCAAGAAATTTTGCGTGGCGTTTGTAGCTCGGGAGAAGATGAAAATATACAGAATTTACAGAACTAGTTCAAGACAGAAAAGAAATCAAAAAGTAATCCAGAAAAGACTGGAGGCGATTAGTTCGCCGTGTCCCTTGAACCGTGCAACCAATTGTTATGAAGAGCCTTCTTCAGGGAGCATCGACAATAACAATTCAAAAACACAACCAAGCATAGTAGATGCTGTGTTATTCAGGCATTGGGATTCTAGAAGACTTAAGGTGTTCTACAGGCAACAAAAATCACGGAGGACAAAAAGATTTTCAACCTAATTAAGAAAATTTGAAATTGAATTGAGAGATCCGAAGAAAAGTAAATCTTTACCTAAACAGTGATCTATGTGTAAGAAGGCAATGAAACTATTAAAAGAGAGGCATTAAAACAACTATCAAAACTATTAAAACAACTCTATTAAAACTACTAAAACAACTATCAACTGCTAGCTCACAAAAAAACTAATATACATTTTCAAAAATTCCACATCGCATAGGAGAACCAAAGTTGTTCAGGTATGAATAAACAGTCAACTGGATTTTAACAAGAAAATGCTTCACAAGAAAAGATGGGATAGATCAAAAAAGAATCGATCTTGACGTCATAATCAGAATAAAACAGTTTTAGCACGTTGTCAGGGAAAAAACACTTGCAGAAAAACTCCTCGTTTTGGTTACTTTAGCCGAAAAAAAACCCGAGTAGTAGAAAACATCTACAGTGAGAAATTTTCGAATTGATTAGAGAAAATGAGTTATATGACACGATAAAAGAAAAGCATATACGAACGAAACTAATTGCAGGTATGACCCATAAAGAGATTGAAGAAAGATATTTGAAGTATAAAATTAATTTGACAATCTCTGAGTTGTTTTTGGGTCTAATTTGAAGTTTGAAAACCGCGTTTAAACAGTTTTTGAACAATTGAGCATTAGTTGTGGAGACAATTAATGATATCAAGAATCAGCTCCCTACTATTTTTTTGGAAGTTTTGTTGATGCAATTGCTTTTTTTCATATCTTGAATTTACTGGCCTCGTTTTTAGCAGCATTGTACGGAACATAGAAAATGGATGATTGGGGGGGGGGGTGGGGGGGGGGGTTTGGAAAACCGTTTAGTTTTGATCATAAACTAAATCATCCTCGCTTTCTTTTCGTTGAAAAATGTTTGAGTATTGAGTGACATGTTAACTAAAAACATTCATTTTCTTGTTCAACTATACCAGACACACTAAAAAGACCATTTCAAATTTTATCAGTGTCCCAGAGCCAAATACCACATATAAAAATGGACAAACTATGCACAAACTCAACGCATAGGGAAAATCAACCAATAATTTGAACTTCTTTTCACCAGGCGTCCATGAATTGGCAATCTTTGCCAAGTGCTATAAAAATTTTCCACCACAACAAAAACAGCTTGAAATAAAATTTACAATTTTCTATCATATAAACAATGAGGTCTTCAAGAGTTTTATCATGGACTCGTAGGAATTTTCAGTTCGTAAAACCAATTATTTCAAATATCGATTACTCAAAACACGATGTTTTATATCATAATTGGTTATTTGTACATACTTTACAATGTCCTTGAGTAGCATTTGTTTTCACTTCTATTTGAGTCAAATCTCTCTCTCTCTCTCTCTCTCTCTCTCTCTCCCTCCCTCTCTCTCTCTTCAGTCATCTTCTTGAGGGTAGTTTTTCTTCTAACCTGCATCTGCAGAGCCAGCTTGTAGCTTTGCCCCAGATTCCTCAACCTCCTATATAAAAATGTTTAGGACAGAGAGAGAACACACACAAGCACACACACACACACACACAGAGAGAGAGAGAGAGAGAGAGAGAGAGAGATCGTCAGAGAAGCTATGCAGCCTGTGTCCTATCAACTATCAGTAATGAGGCAATGTTTGAGAAAATTTTTGTCTCTAGTTTAGCAATTTAAGAAGTTCTTCTTAATTTTGTCTTTTTTTATCAAAGCCAATCTTTCAATTTGAATAGCAGTTGTGAAGTTCACATTGTAAAATCAATATTTCGACATAAAATTCTGATTCGAGAAAATGTTTCCTTATTAGAAATTGAACTTTCTTAACAAAATTAAGAATAGAATGAAAGCAATTTTTGTCCTGCGCTGATGCTCCCCGAAAGATCTTGAAAACCTAGCAAGACTTTTCTAAGGGTTCACTTCATCTATCAAAAACATTGGGTGGTGACAGGTAAGAGAAAAAAATCTGAAGACTATTTGAAAACCTTTTTCTTTTTACTGATGGCATGGAATTTTCTCCTTCTGAAACACAGTACGACCGGAAACTGCGAAAAAATGTGTCAGCAGTTTTTCCGCTGACAAGCACTTAAAAGACAACTAAAGTTACTATCAAGCCCATCAGGCAAAAAGATGAAATCAATCTATTTTTTCACAAAAACCGTTAAAATAGTAGTGTCACCTCACTTCAGGGGTTTTTTAGTACTTTTATTTTTCTTTGAAAAATTTTAACGTGCCTTTTATTTGCTTGAACTCTCAACCAAAAAATCAAAATGAACTTGTTACTTTTTCCAAGAGAAACCAGTTTGCCTGATGAATTGTATTCGAGACTCAGACTATTATTCATTCATTGCCTATGTTGTCCTGACGTCAATAACTATTTGGAATTTCAAATTTTGACGCTCATAACTGCCAGAAATATTATCAACTTTATTTAACTCTGACGTCCTGAATTAATCAAAATTTTAAGAATTGGACAACAAAGTATCTGGCATAAGACTAGTGGCGAAACAGAGAACGACTGTTTTTTATAAATTTGAGCCACTTTTAAGAAGCACTATAGGGATTGCAGCTATTGCGAGGGAACAAGCTGCAAATTTCTCATATGTATAACGGAGAGACTGCATTTAAATATTTTTGGTCTCTAGATGCAGCTATGAGAGCAGATTCAGACTTAAGCATAAGAGTGCCCAGAAACAATTTTCTAATCCTCAATAAAAGATTTATATGTAATCGAGCTCAATAATTTCAACTCATATCCTAAAACTGACACATCAGAAAACTTTTTCATTTACCTCAAACGGCTCTACAAAATTTTTCCGGACCAAAGCCAGCTGTTGTTCTTGCAAACAATCGGGCAATCGTTAAAGAGTTAATCGTTAGAGAGAAAATCATCAAACCGAAGCAGAAACTGCTGAAAACAAATTAAAATTTCTTTATACACAAAGAGTACGTAATCAAAAATTTCAGCGTAAGAGCTAAGTTGTTAGAACAAACTGTGACTTTATCTGCTGAAGATTATTTCAGTGAAGGTAGCTCAAAAACAGGTATTTAATCCAAAATTCTCAAAAAATGACAATTATGGAAAGAGAAATGTCAGTGCATTGAGTAGCAAACTGGAATGTGCACAGTTAAAATTCTGGGAGGAGATATTTTGAATTGAATCAATTCATATATTGGCAAAAATTATAAAATAACTCTTTAATACTGAATTTTTATAGCGTGAGCTCGCGAACTTAGCACAATTATTGTAGTTGAGGGGAAACTAGGTAAAAGTCCTAAACAGGCGGTTTGAGGAACAGATAAGAGTATGAGAGCTATAGAAATCAAATTAAGTTTGCTCATATTGTAAAAGGGCTCATAGGGTAGAGGTACATACAGAAAAAGTTGAGGTTTAAGGGGAATATTTAACCATCGAGTTAAAAGACAAGGACGAAATAATTATCAGATTATCTACCCAACACCAAAAATTGTTCCAACACAATTTCGGACTGACGAAAACAGTCAAAATTGTAATGCACTGTTTAAAGCACAAACGCCAATACAAAATAGTCTAACCGAATCCCAAATTCATTAAAATTAGAACGCTCTACGCGCAAGTGTTTTGCTGTGAGGAGATGGTTTCAGTCATCTTGCAACTAAATGGTCTTTAGCAAGATTAAAAAGACGTCGAGGAGGAAGCGATTTTCCAGTACAAATTGCGCCAGAAAACTACTGAAGCAACAGTTGTCCAAAACCGCAATTATCATTGTAAAAATTTTGAAAAATCATGTTTAAAATCTGTAAAAAAAATTACCAAAAAAGAGCAATAATTTGATGATAAATCAGATGTTGAAGCTGAAATTTGCTTAGTTATACTTCTCGGAGGAGCTGTTTTGAATTACACCGATTCATATAGTGCCAAAAGCTACAAAAAAACCATTTTTGGTACATTTGTTTAAGAAAACGCATTTCTTAAAAGCTTGTTAGTTGATATTCAAAATCTGCAGATAAAAATTTAATTTTAACAACGTTATTACAAAGATATCAATCTTTGCTAAGGAGCAAAAGTTCATTTTAGACAATGACGTATCCCCTCATAAACTTCAAAAGCAAACATCAAATCATTTTAAATATATGAAAAGATCATTTGTCGGTATTAGTGAACATAGTCAAGAATCCAAAAACGCAGTTAACAATTCACTGCCACGTGCCTGATCAAAAGATTTCTAAGAAAGTAAACAGATGTAGTATACAACGAAAATTCGAAAACTAAAAGATTCTTGCAAAAATTAAATGTTCCTCAAACACTCAAAAAACGTCTCGCTAGATTTTAAATGGCATACAATGATTTGAATGTATGAAAGGCCTGAAGAATAAAAAAAGATATAAAAAAAGTAATTACAAAAAAGAAATAATTTCTGAAAAGCCGGTTAGATGATATTGAAAATCGGCAAATAAAAATTTAATTTGATTATCGTCATTACAAAGATAACAAAATTTGCTCACGGGCAACGGTTCAAGTTAAGCATTACGCGAAAACAGAGATTTAAATTAGAACAACAACATTGTAGTGATTCGTTTTTTATTTACCGCAAATGAATAACGGTACACTCAACAACTCTTATGGAAAAGCATTCTATTGATATAAGTCAGACAAACAATCTACGTAAATTGTTGAACATGACGTATTATCTCAAAACTCCAAAAGCAAACCTCAAAAATTTCGAGAAAATGAAAAATATCAATCGTCTTTACCAGTGAAAAAGTCGGGATTACAACTAATTCTCACTTGAAGCAAAATTTGGACAAAAAACCTTCTTGGAAAGTATACAGATGTATACAACGAAAAATAAGAAAACTAAAAACCTACAAAACTTGAATGTTCCTCAAACACTCGTGACATAACGCCAAATCTAGCTTAATTTTGGATGAAGTATGATGATTTGAATAAAAGAAAAATCTGAAAGATAAGAAGATATAAAAACACCAAATGATAACAAAAAACCTGGAAAAAAGTTTTGGTTAATGCAACTAGCCTGAAATTGCGCATAGCGAAATCTGAATACAGCACATCCTGCTATGCAACACAAGCTACAATGGAACTGGTTCTGTTCTCATGATTGAATACTACGTCAAAACTCAAAATAAAGAAAAGAAGAGTTGGCTTCAAGTCGTGTTTGTTCCAGAGTAATTAATGAATCATAACAAAAATAAATGCATCCAGTCTACTACAAAAAAAATTTGGTTCTATGTTTTGGATGATCACCCCATGGCTTTTCACTTTCGCAACAAGAAACCACGTTACCAACCTTGAAAAACAGCAACATTTAATTTCGAATTTTCCTAGCAAAAATGTTCCACTTTTGATCTGGAATTTCCTCGAAAAGATTTTGTCCTATAACTTTGCAATTGCTCATATAGTAGGTCATAAAAATAACGTAACTGGTTTTTACAGCGTGAGTTCGCAAACTTAACACAATCACAGGAGTTGATAGGAAACTAAGTAGACTGCTTAAATAGGCGGTTTGAGGAACAGACACAAGTACGAGAGCAATAGAGTTCAAACAAAGTTTGTTCATATTGTAAAAAAGCTCAGAGGGTAGGTTTACCTATAAAATAAATTGAGTTTAAAAAGGAATATTTAGCCATCGAGTTAAAGGACAAGGACGCTATAATTCTAACAATCTCTACCCAACACAATTCATTCTATTTTTCATAGCGTGTGCAAATGGTCTCAGCAACATTGTAGTTGAAATTCAAAAAAAATTCCAGAACCACAAAATAAATTGGAATCAATAACTAAGACCCCAGATGCATTGTAAGATCAACTGACGATAGTGAAAATATGCCTTTTAAGCAAAAATTTGAATTTCAGGAATAGAAAATCTCCAAATTAAATCAAAGCCGAAAGAGCGTCTTTTTACACCAAAAGAGAGTGACAAAGACTTTGAACAAAACAAACTAGGATTAGTTTAAAGGACTTACACGCCTCGTAAGAATAACATGCCAAAAAATGATGCTAGACCCGAATAATTACGTGATCGACTATGTGCAAAAAAACTGGTACATTATATATGAAAAACGAATAATAAAATGATGATATGATAAAAAGAGTTCTGTAATGGAATATGACATGAATAAGTTAAAGATCTTAACTATGCCTTGATTCATTTGAAATATTATGAAAGCGTTTGACAAATTGATACTTCAAAAAAGAAGCTCTTTTCCGAAACTATTTTGTTGGCACATGAAAAACTCAACGGCAACAATTTTGTCTTCCAAATCTTTCATATATAAAATTTGTTTGGGTGCGTAATTCGAAGATATGATAACACTTGGTCATTGCAGACAACAGTCTGAGAGATTAGAAAGAGTTTTCAACAGAACTTCATGGACTTGAAAAATTTTAGTCCCGTGGCCAATTAATGTTCAAAAGTAGCAAAAGGTAGGACACAAATATAACAAAGCAATTCAAAATCTCAAATATCATCAATGTTTGGAACTTGATGAAAATTGTTGCTTTTGTGTTTTCCTGCATTGGATGACTTTGCAACACGCACTATAAAAAACTTTCAACAAAACATGAAAGAAAAGACGACACAATCATAAACATAATATTAGTAATAGTAGAATAGGATTTGAAGATCGTTTTTGTGGGTTTAGCACTTAATCATCTGTTTAGTTTTGTAAGTTTAGAATTGCTGTTGAGAAAACAATAAAATAAATTTGGACCATTATAAATGTCACACTCTTACGCAGTGCAATTATCTGTCTCAGAGGCTGCCGTGGTACTAACATGATACCGTGTAACTGAAGTAATTAATACTTATTGTGCTGTTTTTTGGGAGGTGAGGCTAGACACCTAAGTAGTATAGTGATAATTGAACCTGTTTGACGCGGCTTCTAGAGTCTAGATTAGTGATGTAAATTTAAACTACAGGGCGGGGATTTTAAATACACTGCTGTGATGTTTGATAGTGGGGGTTCATTGTTTCGTCCGTCGGGTGGATCATACCCTTTTCCTTTTTTTTAACGTAGTCAAAGGGGGGGGGGTGATAGCGTGAAATGTGTTTGAGAAAATTTTATGAAACAACTGAATGTTGCTCTACCTCAGATAGTGCAATTTGAGCAGTTAGCAAAGATGTCTCATAACATTTTCTCAAACATAGTTCACTCTACCCCCATCACCCCCCCCCCATTGACTACGTTAAAAAGAGGAAAACGAGTATTATTCACTCAACGGTCGGAACAATGAACCACCACTATCAAACATCACAGCAGTGTTTTTAAATTCACTGCTTTGTATTTTAAATTTACATCACTACTCTAGCCTCAAAAATTTGCGTCAAAAAGATTCAATTAGCACCATAATAATTAGGTGTCTAGCCAAACGTCCCGCACAACAACACTATAAGTATTATTTAGATAAATACACGGTTACCTGTTAGCTTCTGAGAAAGATAATTGCACTGCGTAAAAGTGTGAAATTTGTTTTTTTCCTAACCTAGAGTACTGCTGCCGCAAAAGCAGTCAGAAACGTACACACCTACACAGATGACTAGGTGCTAAACCCACAAAAAGCTATCATCAAGTCCTATTCTACAATTACTAAAACATTGTTTATGATCGTGTCGTCTTTTTTTCAGCTTTTTGTTGCTAGTTATGTACAGTGCGCGTTGCAGAGTCCTCCCATGCAGGAAAAACCCAATAGCAACAAACTTTTTTCCAAGTTCCAAATATCGATGATATTTTAGATTTTTAAATGCTTTGTTAAATTCGTGTGCTTCATTAGTTACTTTCGAGCACGATACCAATACCGTATTTGTCAATTTTAACTTTAATGTTGTTGAGAGAACAGTTCGCACAGGCTATAAAAAGTTGGATTTAATTGTTTTGTTGGGTAAATGTTCTGAGAATGATAGCATCCTTGTCCGTTACCTCGATGGTTAACTATTCCCTTATAACCTCAAATTCTTCTGTATGTACTCCTACCCTCCGATCTTTTATACAAAATGAACAAACTTAGTTTGAATTCTATTGCTCTCTTATTTGTATTCGTTCCTCGAGCCGCCCATTTAAAGCGTTTACCTATTTTCCCATCAACTCCTGTGATTGAGTTAAATTTGCAAGCTCACGCCTGTTACGTTATTTCCATGACTAACTAGCCTTAAGTTGCGCTCAGTGGAAACTGAATACAGTACGTCCTGCTATGCAATACAAGCTACTATGGAACTGGTTCTGTTCTTGTGATTTAATACTACATCAAAAATCAGAAGAATAAAGAAAAGAAGAGCTTGCTTCAAGAGGTTTTTGTTCCAGAATAATTATTGAATCATAACAAAAATAAATGCATCCAGTCTACCACAAAAAGTTTTTGCTTGATCACCCTGGCCTTTCGTTTTGAGAACCGGGAACCACTTTATTAAGCATGAAAAAAGCAACATTTTATTTCAATTTTTCCTGGCAAAACTGTTCCAATTTTGATCTGGAATCGCCTAGAACAGATTTTGTCCTATAACTTTGCAATTGTTCATATAATAGGCCATGAAAACAACGTAACTGGCTGTTTATAACGTGAGCTCTAAAGGTACCTAGGTAAATGCTTTAAATAGGTGGTTTGAGGAACAGACACAAGTATGAGAGCAATAGAGTTCAAACTAAGTTTCTTCATATTGTAGAGAGGCTCAGAGGATAGAAATACATACAGAGGAATTTGAGGTTTTAAGGGAATAGTTAACCATCGAGGTAAAGGACAAGGACCCTCTCATTCTCAGAATATTTACCCAACAAAACAATTCATTCCAACTTTTTATAGCGTGTGCAAACTGACCCCTCAATAACATTAAAGTTAATATTGACAGACACTCCACAAACAGAAATTGAATTGGAATTAAAAGGTAAAATCCGGATGCTTTGTAAGATCAACTGATGATATTGACAATAAACAATATAACTGCGGCGCAAAATTTTTGTTTTCACGAATAGACAAGCTCCAAATTGAATCAAAGCCGACTCAACGTTTCGTTTTTTTTAACTAAAAGAGAGCGACAGAAAAATTGAACAATACAAACCAGGATTATATTAAAGGACTAACACGCCTCAAACAAAACAACCATCCAAAAAAAGATTTTGTGTCAAATAAGTACGTGATCGACTATGTGCAAACAACTGATACATTAAATATGAAAAACAAATAACAAAAAGATCATTTATTAAAAATGATTTGTCAGGGAATACGCATTAATAGGTTAAAGACCTAACCTATGCATTGGTTCAGTTGAAAAATTATGAAAGTGTTTGACAAGTTAATACTTCAAAAAAGAAATTCTTTGTTCAAAATTATTTTGAAAATACAGGGAAGATTCAACGACAACAACGTTGTGTGCCAAATCATCTATATTGAAATATAGATTAAGGCTGCGTAATTCGAAGCTATTATGACACTTGGTTAATGCAGACAACAGTACGGGAGATGAGTAACAGATTTTTCGAACAACGAAAGCTTTTACAACAAATCTACTAGCATTGATGAAATCGCTCATGGGGGAACAATTTCAGCAGAACTTTCTTGGAGTTAGAAATTTTTTGTCCGGTGACCTATTCATGCTCAAATATAGCTAATGGGGCACACGAATATAACAAAGCAATTAAAGATCTAATTTATCATCAAAATTTGGAACTTGAACAAAAAATTGTTGCTTTTGGGTTTTCCTGCATGGGAGGATTCTGCAACACGCACTATACAAAACTAGCAACAAAACCTAAGAGAAAAGACGACCCAATCTTAAACATAGTATTAGTAATTGTAGAGTAGGGTTTGTGGATGTTTTTGTGGGTTAAGAGCCTAGTACTCAGTGTAGTTTTGTAAGTTTCTGATTGCTGTTGCGGAAGCAATAATATAAATTTGAACCATTATAAATTTCACACTCTTACGCAGTGCAGTTATCTGTCTCAGAGGCTGCCGTGGTACTAACCTGATTCCGTGTAACTGAAGTAATTAATACTCATAATGTTGTTTTTCGGGAGGTGAGGTTAGGCACCTAATTAGTTTCTTGATAACTGAACCTTTCTGACGCGGCTTCTAGAGTCTAGAATAGTGATGTAAAGTTAAAATACAAAAAATGGGGAAATTCAAATACACTGCTGTAATGTTTGATAGTGGATGTTCATTATTTCGTCCGTTGAGTGGATCATACCCATTTTCCTTTTTTAACGTAGTCAATGGGGGGTTGATAGCGTGATTTCTGTTTTTTTATAAGTTCTTTGGCACGTTCAGGCAACTCCTGAGCTTTTTGATTTACCAAGCATGTTATACTTACACAGCTTCTTAAATCATGTTTGGGAATTTTTCATAATCTTTTATGGGTCTCTGATGTGTGAATTAACTGAAAACAAAATTACTTGAATGTCAATCCCCCCAAGATGTGTCTTGTTATGATCAAAACTAATGACAAAAAAAATGAGGACGTCAAAACCATTAAAATTTAATTTTTTTAAATTTCTATATTATACTTTTAATAAATAAAGATGATTGGAAAAAAATTAGAAAGATAGTTTTTAAAGTGAATGAGGCGCTTTTAACGCATTAAAGATTGTAAAATTTTTCTCTACTTTTCTTTTTAAAAAAAGGACCGTGTACACCATCCGGCAACGATGGATGTAGGTCGGAACATAAGGGATGAAGACTAGCACTTAGCCGGATGCTGCATTCCAAGCTGTTCCCCTCCAGACAGTGTAAAGACGGCCCAGTCACAAAAATAACTAACAAGTGGAGAGGAAAGCACCTATATATATATATATATATATATATATATATATATATATATATAAATAGCACACATAGGGAACTGGTAAGGAAGGATTAAAATAAAAAATAGAATAACAAGGAATAAACAAAGGAAAAAAGTTAAGCAGCCAAACAGTCAGTGCAGCCTTCCCTCCTCCACGATGGCACTAGTCAAAGTCTCACTGAAAATACGAGGCTTGAGGGCGCAACATCACCTCAAGCAGAGCACACAGCTCCTCAGAAGTGCGAAGCTGCTTTCGTTCGGATGTAGCTTATTTTGTCGACGGCTGTCCGCGTTTTTCGCTAATATTGCTAGCGAGTTGTTTGATAACGCGCGATGCTGATGGCCCAATAACGCCCGAGCAAGCAAAGACCAATGCGTTGAAACTGCTGTGATCAGTTTCGCGGATTCGCTCTTCATACTTGTTTCGCCTGATGCTCTCGTGATATTTGTATGCATCTTTTGTGGTTTTAGGGCAGCTCTTCGCGTGAGGGTTGAAAATCTTCACATCGAACAAAATGCGAGTAAAGCGGGAGACCCAAAGACCATTTGTCTTGATGTCCAGTTGAGCGTCATCATCAGTAGTGGTGGAATTACTCGAGAAAATTTCTCCATCGAGCGACTGAAGTTTTTGCTCTATCTGGACATCATGGCAAACGTCATCCATCAGGTTTGCAAACACGTCTATGATTTCGTTGTGCTGTAGGTGCGTAAGCCCGCCTTTGGCGCAATGTAGGCCATGGGTGAGGCTAAATTTTTTCCCGCATTGGCATATGGCTGGCGTGTTCTTCGCTTCCCAGGTGTAACGAAGTTCTATTCCATCACGGAACTCAGTCTTCGTGAGGTCAAAACCATGTTTTAATAACGGAAGCGAGTTAAGCCAGCTAGATGCTCCTTTCCCCAAGGCCAGCTGGATAGTATAATTCTTTTCTGGTAGATTGTTTTCGGTTCTAGATTTTTTTGAGATGAGTTCACGTTGCATTTCTGCTTTTTGTCTGAGATTGATCTTGGTTTGTTCTAATTCACATTGTTGAATTTTGAATGAATCAATATTAAGTGACGCCAATGGACTTGAGAATTCAATTGATTGCTCAAGATTTTTATGAAGATCTTGTGGGAGGGCGATTTTAAACCCACCCATTCTGACAGGGAGAGAAAAAAGTTCTCTTTCTTCTTGGATTATTTCTTTGCCGACGAACTTTTGTATGACTCGGCCAAACCGCTCCTCCATCTTGTCCAGAACCCCGTCCATGGAGGGTGTAGTACGCCAGAGGAAGCTCAACTTCTTATGAAACCCCTTCGTCAAACATGCATAGGCACTCTGGGGAGAGGTGAGAGCAAATTGAACAAGTCTGTATAAACTTTTGTTTGTTTAATTTCAGCATCTTTCAGGAAATTTTTACTGGCCTCAGAGCTACCAATAACTCGTCCCAGGACTCGAGCGCCCTGCTTGATTTCCACATTTGCGCCTGCAAACTCTGGCGTTGACGCTTGGCGCTTGCCTCCTTGCTTAATTATCAATTGACACTTTGGAGGATTGACAAGATATCCGTACTTGGGACCAAGCTGAGTGAGTTTGTCGAAGAGTGCCCTGATATCTTTCAACTTACCGACGACGCTACCATCATCAGCATACCATTTTTGTGTCAAGGAGTCATTGTGAAGACGTAGTGTTGATATTAGTGGTAGGATTGCGATTCCATACATTTCCATCGCAAGGGGATCACCTTGCGTCATACCTTCCTGAGACAGAGTGGAAATGTACCGATGTAGAAATGAGACGGATGGCTATAGGAATTCTGTATGACAACATGCAATGATGGGCATAAGGATTTCACGTCCTCTAACGCTGTTCGTCTATTGAGCACATTAAATGCGTTTTTGGCATCAATTAGTAGAATTGCTTCGTTTTCGGGATAATCAAAACTGAGGCAAAGCGAATGTATGGCAGGTTTTACGCCGCATTTTTGGCCCAGGCACAGCTGCATGTTTCAACCAAAGGATGTTAGATCTTGCTTGATGCAGTCAACGATTTTGCGTCCGGTGATGCATGCATTACTTCGCCAATACCAATAGGTCTCAGACCTGGACATTTATCCAGAGCCACTAGTCGACAACCATTGTATGCAATCAAATCATCTGGTTATTTTTCGGTTTTGGCCAGCCTCTTAGCAAACTTGGCAACCGGCTTGCGCAATTTCGTGGAGGTTTGCCGGAAAGCATAAGGTAGTCTACGCCAGTCATCGGCATTGAGACCTGAAGGTACAGCACTGACATGAGTTTTCATTGCATGCTTTCGGACAAGCCTAGAACTGATTTTGTCGAAAACGTCGGGGTGGTAAGGAAGCGTGCGTGGATGTTGGCTCTGAATGCAGTTGGGCTGCAAGGGTTGCCCTTCAGGATTTTTATCGCGTAAAATCTTGAGGACCGGTCTACCGACTATGAGATAGGTAGATGCGAGCACGCCGCCTTATTGCTCATCTGAAGGAACGCGAATAGCATTAATGATCTTACCACGATACATGAAATCGTTGAACTTCTTGAGGTCAGAGTGTCGCTTTTTGTTCCTTGAATTCATCTAATCGGGGAGAATACACTGTGAAGGGCTTCGGTGAACAGTTCCCCTGTCTTGTTCTCTCTGAGCGTGAAGAACGAGGGCTTCCATATGACGACCTCACGGTATATTTCGAGCACTGTTACAGCGTGATGAATTTGGAAATTATACCAAAGATTATCCGATGGTGCGGCGACGGAACGTTTGCGGTCATGCGATGTTGCAGGATCTATGAATGCAGTGTCGGTAACCGTCAAATCATTGTGTTGTACCTGCGTTGCGATTGCTGTTTCGGTGGCTGCGGTGACCTCAGAGCAGCTTTTGCAGCTGAAGTTTTCGGTCCACTCTTTCGCTGCGTCTAGGCCAATAAATTTCGTGAAATTATTTATAACACGTATGACGCCAGACGCCTCCTCTGCGTTGGTGACCCTTGCAGAATTGACAATGGGTTTGATCAGCCATCAAGCTACGGGTTAGGAGTGGGGAAGGCTGCACTGAGGGGGACTAGATTAAGTTAATTACAGGAGAGTAATTGCAGCAACGATATTTAAAGTTTTGAATGATGTTAAACCGAATAATAGTGAAAACATGGTTTCCATGAAAGGAGAAGTGCACGGTGTCTTTACAGAACAGGTTAGGTTCAAGAACATTGCTAAATGAGGGTGAAATAATAAACAGCTTTTAAGGCACAAGAATCAATATAATTATTGATTGTAAAAGCCCAAATGTGCACATAACTAAACAAAAAACCGCGCATTTTCGTTGTTTTGAGTTCAAATACCATGTGTTCAGTCAACACATAGATGATACGGATAGGTTATCACCCATTAGTTTAATGCGAAAAGACTATTTTTTCCAGATAAATTCTTTTTTTGAGCATCTTGTTTATTTTTGCAATTATATTGCCAACAGTTTGGTTCTTTCTGCATATTTTGCTTAGACTCTAGCTTCTATTTCTTTCCCTGTATCAAAAATTCTTAAACAAAACCGGCGATCGCTATAGTCTCACGACTTTGTGAGTTGAACTTGAAATATAACTGCTTCAGGTCTTCCATAAAATCTGTAAATTTTGGATTTTGTACTCTGGTAAAAGTTTTCTGGAAGTTGACTTTGTTCATGTTTTTTAACTCAATTCAGGTAAAGAGAGCAGATTAGATGTTTAAAGTTGCGCAATGCATCGTTGATGTCTACAAAATGACGAGCCAAGCAGTCATTGCCATCAACGCACACAAATGCTTGTCTCATTATCTTCAGCTTTTGCGCTGTCGTGCTCCAAAAAGCGTTTGGTTATATGTTAATTGAAACCGCAACTGATCCTATTTCGTTCCAGTGTCAAAAAACGCCAGTTCTTGAATACTTTTTTTGTCCTCTATCATGCCTATTATCACCCTACCCTCGTCTAATATTTATTTCGTTCCCTAGACTGTTTTTCATGTTTTAATGCCTTCATGTCTTACATTGAATATTTTCTGCCTGCTTTATGGCATCTTCAATTATATCTTTTGTTTCTTTCAGTCTAATTGCGGTAAGTTTGGTGTTTGTTCCTGTTCTTATTTTAATATTGTTCCTGTTTTTATCAAAAGAAACCTGCAATGCTATGTTAATGGAGTAGTGTTTAGTTCTGTAGCAAACCAAAGAGACTTGGGAATTTTGAAATCTGCAAACTTAAATTGGAATGACGACGGTTAATTATGCACCAGCAAACCCACTAGAGCTTTCTATCTCATCACAAGAAATGTGTCAAAACTATGCTCCAAAAGTAAATAAGCTAAACGCGTATAAAGACGACATTGTGCAATTTATCACATACGGTTCCTAGGTCTGGAATTCAAACCAGTTATATGCAGAATTTTGAAAGGCTGCTAATGAGGGTAACATACTGGACTTTGATAAAAGGCTGTTGTTATGTTTATAGATTACAAGAAATAATAATAATAATAATATAGACTTTAGAGTAAACTCAGGGGTTCTTTAGACCCATATCAATTCAATCAGTCACAGTTTGAGTGGTTTTAAGTCGTTTCTGTACAGAACAAGTACCAATAGGACATCCACATCTGATATGCCAAGTGCAAGAAGTCAGTTCGTTGTAGTATTCCAGAAAATATTCCCAGTAGAAGTCTGATAGTCGGGTTTTCAGAGTTTCTGTGTCGTGAAATAAGTCAAAACTGGTGATAAGCAGGTTTGCAAGGGTTGGTGCCCTATACCAAAAGTCAGCCTTTTGCCGAGTCTTGAGATTTTCATTTGCATTAATTTTGAGAGTTTTAGTAGACGATCTGGATCGCGAATCTGAGAACGTTATGTACTTCTGCCAGTTGATATCTACTTTTCCCGTAACAATGGAAGAGAGGAGTAGTAGATCATGCATCTCGAAATATAAGGATACCGGTAGAATCTTTAGAGTCTCTAATCGCTTTTTGTAGCTACTTTTAGAGTCGGAAAGTATCCACGCTGTTGCTCTTCTTTGTACAGATTCAATCATTTTCGTAGCAGCATTGTTTAGAAGAAGGACTTCACTTCCATATGAGAGAATGGGCATGACATACCCGCAGTAGGCACTTAGTTTTAAGAACTGACTGGTTTTCATGCTTAGGTTTTTCTTAATTTGGAAGAATGCACCAGTAGCTTTCTTACACCTCTCCTCTGCGTGGTCGTTCCAGGAGAGATTTTCCGTTACAATGATTCCAAGGTCCTTCTGAGACCGTACTTTCTGGACAATCTGATCGTTTACTACTAGTTGGTATTCGCCTTTAAAAATCTCCAGTTCTGTTACTTTGTCTGAATTTAATTTCATGTCACTTTCAATACACCAGTTTTCAATACAGCAGATATCCTGCTGCGTGTCCCCAAGTTTGTACACACAAGCTTGATGTCGTCGGCGTATGCAAACGTTGGAGACGTAGTCTGTTCTAGTAGTCCATCCACATAGGCTAAGAAAAACAGGGGCCCCAAACGAGATCCCTGTGGAACTCCGCTTGTAAATTTCAATTTTTGGGAAACTACGTTATTGATTTTAACACGTTGATATCTGTCAGTTAGGTAGCTTTGTATGAGCTCAAGTAGTCCACCGCCAATTCCAAAACTGCTCAACCTGAGAAGTAACATCGAATGATTTACTCGATCAAAGGCTTTTGAAAAGTCCAGATATAGAACACTATGAATTTCATTTTCTTCCACGGAGAAGTTGTCGTAAACTTGCGACAGAAAGGAAATCATTTGCGAGATGGCAGATCGTTTGGGGGTGAAACCGAATTGTTCGGGTTGCAATTTCTTCCTTATTCGCAAGTCAATGGCGTCGTAGATGAGCTTTTCAAAAACTTTCGAAATAACGCACAGCAAGCTGATAGGGTGGTAATTTTCAACGTTATTCTTACTGCCACTTTTATGAATTGCGGTTACATCTGCACATTTCCAAACAGAAGGAAACAGTCGAGTGTTGCAACAAGTTTTGATCAAAAGGAAGATGGACGAGGTTAGAGAAGGGCTGAGATTTTCAAGAACCTGCAGGAAAATACCATCAGGGCCTGCTGATTTACTAACGCACAAACTCTCCAAAATTAGTTTTATTTTCTCTTCTGTAACTTTTACGGTGCTGATACAATCAATTTGAAGCGGTTGCAGGTAGTTAACATTATTTTGTGGAGTTCCAGGAGAGAAAACGCTCTGAAAATATTTAGTTAAGAGCTCAGCCATTTCCTCAGGACATTCTGCAAGGTTGTTCCCCCACTTCATGTTTGATGGCCAACCGTCATTCCTCCTAATTGCTTTCAGGTACTTTTGGATTTCAGAAAACTTCCTACCAGAAAAGACTTTCGTTTCAAACGCCCGTTGTTCTTCAGAGAGCTGCTGCTTTAAGGTTTTCTCTAATTTTTTGAGTTTTATAGTCTTGGCTAATGACATTCGTTTCCTCAGATTTCGTCTCATGGTTTCGCAGCACTTGATCAGATGGGATGAAGACGGGGAAGCCCATGGTGGAAGACTTCGACGATGTTTGGTTTTACGTGGTACATTTCGTTCAAAGATATCGTAGAGCCATTTGTACCAGGTTTCAATCAGGACTTCAACATTGCTGAAGCAGAATGGTTGAAATGGTTCGAGCATTATGGCGCTATTCAGACAATTCCAGTCGACTTTGGAGAGAGAAAAAACTGAAAAGTCAAGATTTCGTCTGGGCGGAACTGGTCTTTTGTAAGTAGCAACTTGCAGATTTAAGTTGGAGTAAACAACAATATGATCGGGAAGCAATTTTCCATCAATTTTGTATTTCCCAGTTGTTGCAAAGTAAAAACCGACATCATTAATTAGTGCAGGATTGTTACATAGAACAACATCAAGACTTTTGCCATTACTGGTGATGACAAACTGCTGGAAGTTAAGTTCAATCAATCTGTCCAGAATAGTATTTTAGTAAAATCATGAGAATGAGACGAAAGCCAGTTTACAAACTTCAAGTTTATGTCGCCAACAAGTATAACACCAGCTGCATCTTTTGTAGACTGAAGGTCGACTAGATGTTGCAGGAAGTTACAGAAGCTCGATTCGTGCCAACGATATGGACGATCTTTTGGTGGGTTGTACAAGCAGCAAAGAATGATAACATGCTTGTATCCGGCATCTGTAGCTCAATGACCAGGCAATCAACAGAAAAATTTTCAACATGTAGAAGTCCAGCTTTAAGGTTTTCAGATTCTCTCACACCTATAAGTACCCCACCGTGTCGAGTGTTTCCAGGTCTTGCGTCTCTGTCACATCGAAAAACAGTGAAATCAGGTACGAAGAGAGCTTTAGTCGGTACAATGTGTCAGCCAAGTTTCAGTCAAACAAATAATATTGTAGTCAAGTGAACATAAAACATTAGACAGACTCATTCTTCTATCAATCTTGAAAATACTTCTGACATTGAAGTTTAGAAGTTTGAGATCTGTTGTCGGGACATAGCCGTCTAGTCAGTGGGTTTCGTTTGGTATAGTTGCCCAATCTCGCCAATTTTTTGTTGGAGCTTTAAATTTCGAATTCGCAGATTTCTTGGTTCTGCTCCTTCTTCGATCATTTCTCGACGCTTTTTCAGGGCAGCATTCTCAACAGCAAGTTCCTCCTTTGTAAGCTCACGGTCCAGGAAGATTCGTTTGTCGTAGTGTTTCATTTTTCTCGCAGAGAAGAATTATACGTTTATCTTCTTGATTTGAAACGTTTACAATCAGCG
Organism: Convolutriloba macropyga; assembly: GCF_964194025.1. NCBI lineage: Eukaryota > Metazoa > Xenacoelomorpha > Acoela > Convolutidae > Convolutriloba > Convolutriloba macropyga. The sequence continues at coordinate 30,382,476 of NC_134470.1, forward strand.
TTCGACAGTTCCCAGGTTTTGATGTATCTCTCCTTCCGAAGCGCTTTAGCCCAGTAACTGTGCAATTAACATTCAAGTGAAGAAAGACCTTGCGGACCTCTTCCAAATCGTCTAACTCTCTCTGCAATGCGTCACCTGAAGACGACTCAGGGACACCACGAAGTCTAATTCCAGCTGTATCTGTGGTGTGTGAAGCTACTGTTGACGTCGGCATCGCGGCCACTTGAGCGAAGGTTTTTTTCAAATCTTTTACACAACTCGTGAGACCTGTTAATTCTTCTTGCCTTCCTCCACTATCCGCCGTCGCTTTTTCAATAATAATGAAATTGAGCAACTGCCTTGTTCTAGTACAAAGAAAAGCATGATTTGTTGATGTCCTTGTCATTAACAAAAGCAACTTTACCGCAAAATCTGACTGCCTTTTTCTCAACTTCGCGATACTATAACAAAACAGCAGATTTTTTACAAAAGTTTTGCAAAGCTTCCTCAGATCTAAAGTCGACTCGCAATGATTGATTCCTTCTAGAAAGCTTCTCAAGACAAGGCAATATCTGAAGTCTTGCGACTCTGGGATAGGCTTATAAAACTAACTTCTTCAAGACTGTCAAAAAATGTTATTTCTGGTTCCTGTAATAGCTTACTCGAAGTTGAATCCGTTAAATTATTTCATTTTCCTGAATTGATTTTTTGATTTTGACCTTTTGACCTTGTTTTGCTGTTAAAAGTTACTAAACTCTTTTTTTTCTTAGGATTCTTTGTCACTATAATTTGTTTTCATTTTATATTTTTATAATTGTTGATTTATTACTCCATTCTAAATTTTAAATTGATTCTTCTTTTAGTATTATTAGTTTTTTGGCACGTTCGATCAAATTCTAATTTTTTAAGTTACCAATCTAATTTTTTAAGATATCAGTTAACTCTGTTCCCTAACTTCAGTTTTACCTCTTTGTGAATTAATTTTTTTATCGTTAAAAATAGGAAATTTCGTGCCCACAGTACGTTATGCGTACCCAGTTACAGAGCACGTGCAATTACATAGTAAATCACTATGTGAAAATATAGAACGTTTGTCGGGGGGGAGGGGGGGGGGGGGTGCGTGCAAATAATATGCACACACTAAGCTTGGGGGGCACAAACGGAAAAGATCCCAAATCCCTATAGCCATCCCAAGTTGAGAGTTAACTATTCTATGTCCAAGAAGATAATAAGCGGCATTTACTGGGGATATTTCTCGCAAAACTACCGAGAATTTTACATGCTCTTGGACAGTCCTCTGTCCCTGTGGACACTTAACAGGAAGCAAAACTTTGATGAGAACTGAAATCTCTTAAGGGTAGTAACCCTCAGAATCTGACCTGGAAGCCCTGCCTATTACTACAATTACTATCACTACTGCATTTAGCGCGGCCATGCCTTCGCGGATCGTGGAACTTTTTTCCGTCGGGAATTTTTTCCCAGACCCTGAGATATGTACGAAAAAATTCTTTCGCTCCTTGTTCTTGCACCTTAATATTTTCTTCATATTTTCTTGCACCTTAATGGAATTTATTCGTCTGCAAAGCTTCTCTCAATTTAATTGAGGTTTTCTCCAGTTTTTTTTGTTTTGTACAAACCTCACGGAGGATGTGCGTCATCTCTGAATGAGCATATTTTTTAGGTGCAGATGATGCCTAACACTGTTCGATTGCGTGATCTCATACGCCAAGTTCGAGCATGCCGAACACAGGCTGAAGAGAGAGCTGTAGTGAACAAGGAATGTGCAACTATCAGAAACTCGTTTAGAGAAGATGACAATGAAAACAGGTGCAAGAATATTGCCAAATTGTTATATATTCACATGCTGGGCTATCCGGCTCACTTTGGACAGCTTGAGTGTTTGAAGCTTATTGCTTCTCCAAAATTCTCTGACAAACGAATTGGATATTTGGGTGCTATGCTCTTACTCGATGAGAAGCAAGATGTGCATCTTCTCATAACCAATTCATTGAAAAAGTTGGTTGCACATTTTTAAAAAATATATATCTTGTGTATGCAACCTCATTTTGCTTATTCCTATCTTTTTCAGCGACATGACGCATAGCAATCACTATAATGTAGCTTTGTCTCTCTGCACCCTCGGTGCCATTTGCTCAACTGAAATGTGTCGAGATTTGGCTGGCGAGGTTGAGAAGCTGCTTAAATCTGCTAATTCTTATATTAAAAAGAAGGTTGGTAAAATTAATCGACACTATCTGGACTCTAATATGTCCGAATTTCAAATTTTGTAGTCACAGTTTCACAACCTTAAACCTCTCATTTGCAGGCCGCTTTATGCGCTGCGAGGATAATTCGAAAGGTTCCAGAGCTGATTGAGATGTTTTTACCGGCCAGTCGTCAACTTCTACAAGAGAAGAACCATGGAACATTACTGGCTGGTGTTGTTCTAATTACAGAAATGTGTATCAAAAGTCAAGATTGCCTTGTACATTTTCGGAAGGTACGTACCTTTCCTTGTTTTCAAATTGGCCCTTGGATGTAACCAAGTACTCAAATTTTAAATTTTAGAACGATGTAAGTATACAAACATTGATGGGGCGGGTTTTAGTGTTGGTGGTTCAACATGCTTTTCACCGGAAGGGATTTTCTATCTATGTGTCTGTTTCCAATACTCACTACCGAACGTTTGCTCACTCGAATTTTTGTTTCTAGATGGTGCAGAACTTGGTGCGCATTCTGAAGAACTTGACAATGTCGGGATACTCGCCAGATCACGATGTGTCTGGTATCAGCGATCCTTTTCTACAGGTAATTAATTGTTTTCTATGAATAATTTTGATGACAAGAAAAATTTGCATTGGTGCTTTTGCGTTTCAAAATTAGCTTTTGCAAACATATTCTTTGACCACCTTTTTTTACAGTTTCTAAATTGGACATGCCTGACGTGAATCCAATTTTATGAAGCCAGCGTGTACGCAGATGATCTGGTTTGCATCTAAACAAATGAAATTCAAAGAAAACTATTTTTTTCTCTTACTTTTAAAAAATCAAAGGAGAACAGAAAAAGCTCGGAGTTTTAAGGTCAAAACTATTTCAACTGCAAACCTTATTGTAACATAAGAGGGTCAAATTGACTGCTTTTTAATTGCACGAAGGTTGTAACAATTATATTAGTCCTGTCGGTCTTTATGCAATTTTTCGTGCCGATTTTTTGTCTGAACAACAAAGATCGTTACTTTTTGTCCTGAAAATGGGACAAACTGGCATTAAGAGCTGTAGAGTTCTCTAAGATACATACCAGTTCAATTATGCGATGCATCAAAACTGCTAATGAGACTTAATTGAATGGTATGAGGTGCAACTTTTTGAGTTTTGGGCGCACCACAACCTCCTTTACCCTCACCTCAAACGAATTCTGCTATATGGACTTAAGTTTACGGTATAAAAGACAATTTAGGTGAGTTTGAGAACAATTCGTCCGACACAGTTGGTTAGGCTTACCATGTCAAACGTAATATATCACCCATTTCTGTTTACGTAGCTCAGTTGTCTCTTTGCGTCTTAAAGTTGATTTGATTCATCATCATCAGTCGTTCGCTTCTTCATATATCCAGGTTGAGTTCTTCAAGCCAGTCTATGGCGGTCTCCGTGAGGTGGCAAAGTTCTCCCATGCCTCCTGGTAGGTACGTTATAGGGCACTCTTCCACGATGTGTTGGGAAGATGGTCTGCTCAGGCCACAGACGCAGGTAGTGTTGTTCCAGTTGGACTTGAGCGCGCTAGTGCGGAGGCGGTTGAGCCGGCACCAAGACCTCCTGGGGATTTGATTCAATTTAATATTAGCCCTTGAGGATAGACTCTTAAGCCTGTGGTACTCATGCTAACGGCTCTTTGCGTTACTATTATTAACAGCTCGAGAAGCCCGAATGAAAGTAGTAATGTAGACAAAAATTTGGCAAATTAATTGACTTCCATTCTGTTTTAAGTCCCGCTTAAGTTTAATTTGCATACTTTTGTCCCGCATCCAACGTTATCCGACAAATTAAACATGGAACTTTCAGCTCTTTTCCCAAAGAGGGATTGATTTTTGATTATAGATTTAAAAAAATTCTCGTCTCGATTTTTCGTCTGACGCTTTTGACTTTTCGTCCTCAAAAACGGGATAAACGGGTAGCGCCCAGCGGGCATTAAGTGCTCTTTGCGCCTTTCAGCTCTGTTTCAGCTTAAACTGTTTTGGAGACTTAGACTTATGGTGTGTAGGGTGATTCTTAGAGGTTGAAGACACCCCCACTGTTGATCCCCCCCCCACTGTTGCCCTCAACCCCCCACCGCGCTGTTGTTGCCCCACACCCCACTGTTGATCACCCCCATTCCCTCCCCATCAGCCCCCCGGTGCAACCCCCCCCCCCCCCCGTGGCTACGTTCTAACAACCGATCGCTAAAAACCCGCAATTTTATACTAATTTTCACAATTTTTTTCAAGCTTTTTGAAAAATTATTTCATTTTTGGAGTTCTTTCAGCCCTAGATGTCAAGGAATCTCCTCGAGGGTTTTACTATAGGTGACTGCATAGTTTTTAGTGGTAGTGGAATGTTTTCAACATCACGAAGTTCAGCTTTTTTGACAAAACGGGCAATATTTTTCATTTTTTGACATTAGTTTTTCGTTATTCACGTCTTTCCAAACACAGGGTCCAGAAAACGTCCTTAGGGGTTTGATAATAAGTTACTGAAAAAAAAATTTATTTGCCATGGAATAGCATTCAATTTTTTATTATGACAAATTTTAGCGAATTTTTTTGATAAAACTTGCATTTCCTTTTTTTTTATAAGTTTTTATAAAAAATGTTTGTCGGTTTTTAGGTTTTTCCTGCCTCAAAAGCCGAGGAACATCCTCTAGGGTTTGACATCAGGTTTATGTAAAGTCAGCCTAAATCTCCGACAGGTTTTGATAATAAGCAACTGGAAAACGTTTTTTGGCCATGGATTATTTTCAACTTTTATTATCACAAACTGTAGCAGTTTTTTATGAACTTTCATTTTTTTTCAAATTTTTGAAATTTTTTTTTATCATTTTTTAGGTTTTTTGTTAACTCAGTAAAGAACTCTAGTTCGAATGTAAATTGAAAGACGTTTTATCTCCATATATAAAGCAACGTTTAAGTATTAGTACGATCAAGACAACATGTGAAACTTAGACGGCAAGATTTTTTGATGTTCATTTAACAGGTTTTTTCGTCTTATGTCATTAACGTCAAATCGGTTGGTTCATTAACGTCAAATTCAGTCAACAATTGTCTAGAAAATCGAAAAATATTAAGCCGAAAACCACCTTAGTGGGTACACATTGTGGTTATATTTAATTAAAATTAGGTGAAATGAACTTTTTGGGAACTTTCTAAGTATATTAGAACGTATTTAATTCTTATTTTTTAAGGTTAGAAATACTCGATTCTGATTTGGTAAAATTCGTTCATTTACTACATAACATTTCTCCAGCCTCAAGAGCCAAATAACCTCCTCTTGGGTTTTATTATAGGTCACTGGATTGCTTCTAGTTGTAATGGAATATTTTTCAAGATTTTAATATCAGCAACTTTAAAAATATTTGCTATTTTCAATTTTATTTTTTTTTAAAATCTTTCTTCCGGCACCAGGGTCCTAGGGACCTCCTCCAAGGTTTGACGACAAGGTGTCTCAGTTTCTAGAATTAATGGAATGGTTATCAATATTTTAATGAATCCAGCTTTACCAATTTTTTTGATAAAATTTATTTTTTTCTTCAGATTTTCGTGAAATTATTATCATGTTTCAATTTTCTGGATCTATGAGCGAGTGAAACTATTTAAAGCTTGAAATAGGGATACTGGATGGTCTCTTGAGACAGTGAAATGGTTTTGAAGATTTTAATATCTTGAATTTTAGCAAGATTTTGTAAATTTTCGATTGTTTTCAAAAGTTTTTAATATTTTTGTCCTTTTCTGAGTTTAACGATCATTACTGGCCAACGAAGTTTTTCAAGTCTCGCAGATGTGTTACTTGACATAACTCCAGAGACAAACAATAGTTTTGAAAATTTTCAGTGCTGAAAGGCTAGAAAACTAAAAGTTGTAGAGTCGAATCAAGCTAAAGATAGTCTCACTAAACCGTGGCTAGCTACTGACAAAGCCAACCGCTCGCCGGTCGTTTGAGAGCAATTCGCCCGACGTTATCCGGTTATGTTATATCCATTCTAATTGAAACTAAACATTTTGTGAACAACTTAAATTTTCAAATCAATTCCGTAATATATATTTTTGGAGCTTTCTACGAATTCCATGGTTGAAGAAAGTTACCTATAGGCTTTGGTCTTGATGACACTACTGGTCAGATTGCGATTTCGAGTGTTTTAACCAGAAATCGGTGGGCAGCTTCTTTAGAGTTTTATCTGCGAACCGAAAAGAATTCATTGTATTTTGCCATTGAAAATTTGCTACACTGTGTCATGTACTCCCCGGGCAATCTATGTATGAACAAGTTTCATTCGAGCAGTAAATCTTAAGAGGGCGAGGGCTTTGTTTTGCGCTGTGGGCTTTTCCGAATCTCTGCTGAAACTCTGTATTTATATCGTTTTTAATAGCCGCCCTCATCTCAGCCGGCTATTATAGCGCTCTTACTTTTATACAATTCAAAGAATTTGAATTGTATTGGGGCGCTGTCTTTTTACGACTCGAAGAGGAGTATTGGAGAAGTCCTTTTTTAAATCAATTTTATTGGAGTGATTTTTGAAGCGGGAAATGAAACGCGTGAAAAAATTTGGAGTGATTTTGGTGGTGAACAAAAGTGAAGAGCGGAGCGAAAAGAGTGGTTTTTGTTCATAACGCTGTTTTTGAGACATCGAAAAATTTTTGTGTGAAAAAAAATTTCTCTAAGCGAGCTTGTTCTGGTGGGAATTGAAGGTTTCAAGTAGTAAATTTGAGTTTAATGCTAATTTGGAGGTTTTTGATGATTTTTAGACGAAATTTAATAATTTTTTTGCTTTTTTTTGTTTTAATGCTTAAAGTGGGATTTGGATAGAAGCTTGTTACTTAAGAAATTTTCAGGTATCAATTGACTAAAGTTCTTTTAGTATAACTCATTTTCTCTTAGGAAAATTGACAGAAAAATTGAGATTTTTTTAAAACCATTTTTCTTATTTTTTTTTGAAGTTTTTCTTTTTTTAAATCTTAGACAAGTTTCTTAGCCTATTATGACTTGCCCATTGTTTTGCGAGCTTTTTATTGCTCTAATTGCAAAGGAACTGTATTCGGTTTGATGTTTCCTTGTAATATAAAATAAAACTCAAGTTAAAAAAAACTTTAAGTTTTTATAGTTTTTTTTTAATTTGTTTTTGAATGCCGTTTCTATTCTTCCTTAATTTTTCTATGGCATTTGTGGAGGTTCAGGGTTCATAATAGTTGTTCAGTTGTTTAATCATAAGGATGGGCAATTTTCTCCTTCGAGTCATTTCCGGAATTCTTCCGGCTATGATTTTTTAAGATCTGTTCACACATTTTCATGATTTTTGAAGTCAAATTGGAGTAGCGATTTTGGTCACGCCGAAACAGGAAGTGGAGCGAAAAATCGAGTGGTTTTGCGGCGTGAAATTTTTTCGCTCTAATTTTAAAGTAGAGTGAGAAAACGGTGTTTGAACAAAAATGCGGTTTCTAGGTAGTGGTTTTTTGTTCACATGCGGCAATATCACTTTGATTTTTACTGTTTTTTTTTTATTTTTTCGATTGGATTTTTTTCTAAATGGTTTTTCCAATCCATTCATAGTCCGTTCTAGGTCTAGTTTTCTGTTTAGTCAATGAAAATTCTTTGAATTGTACGTCAGGATTTGTCCTGCTATGTTTTTTTTACTTCGTCGAACTTTTTTTTTGCTTTCGTCGAACTCATTTTGCCGCTTTTTCGACATTTTGCGTGAAATATTTTTTGATTTCTCTAGGCTAGCTTCACTCTTCTGTCATTCTGCTCAAAGTCTTTTTAAACAGCAGCTGCTCATTAAAGCAATTCAAAATGAAGAGAGTCAGTATAAAGTATAAAAGAGAGTCAGAAATAGAAACGGGATAAACCCATAAAGCACATTTTTAGATGTCCTGTACTTGAACTTTGTTATCGTAAGTTTTAGTTACTATCTATAATGCTTATTGGTATTGATACTAGACCCTGTAGCCTCTCAGTGAGAGACAGGGATATATTCAATTACGAAATGGCATCAAAATAAATCGCATTTAAAAATGTTTTTATACAAAAATCAATTTTGTTGATGTTTTCTTTTCTTTCAATCCCAATAGGGTTATGAGAATCAACGGCGGCTATTTTCCGGCAATCTGCGGGGTATGTTTAGTAGTGCATAAAAAGAGCTAACATCAAAGCCGTAATTAAGGCGAGTGAATAAAATTTAAGGTTTAACAATCCAGGAAGAGAGGACGGTTAATTAGTTCATACTACTTTTGTAAATGGAACAGATGATTTTTTTTAGGTTCGCATCCTTCAATTATTGAGAATACTGGGCCACAATGACTGTGATGCGAGCGAAGCCATGAACGATATTCTGGCACAAATTGCGACAAACACTGAAACTAGTAAGAATGTTGGCAACTCTATCTTGTACGAAACTGTCATGTGTATTATGGATATCAAATCAGAGACTGGACTGAGAGTTCTGGCTGTCAACATTTTGGGACGATTCTTGCTAAATGCTGACAAAAATATCAGGTTCGAGTATTTCAAAATTAGCTCAGTTGATGACGTGTTTCTAAGTTCATTGCATATACGGGATGATCAATGCCAAATAATATGAACGTGACCAATAATTTATAGTGTGTTCACAGAGGCTCAACAAAATGATATTTGGTTTACATAGGAAAATGAGTTGGAGTCGAAGATATGAATCCCGGAGTTTAGAATTCAAGTTTACTTCCATCAAATTGAAATGTGTCTCTACGGTGTGCCAGTAATAACAATTGCACCAAATCCCTTTTTATCTAATTTTTAACTGAAAATGAAATTGTAACCGAGTTGATGGAGATGAAGTTATGTTTCAGATACGTGGCACTGAACACTTTACTGAAAACAGTTCACTTGGATTACAATGCTGTCCAAAGACATCGCTCTACAGTCGTGGAGTGTCTGAAAGATCCTGACATCACGATCAGAAAGTAACGATCATTCTATTGTTTTCACACAGATAACTTCTAGGTTTTAAATAGTAGGCTGCTCAGATACTCACTGGCCGCTGCGACATTAAAATTGTTTTAATGAGTTTTTAATTGCACTAATCAAACTTTGTATCAATTGTATTAGTCGTGTGGTCTTTTTTAAAACAATTTTTCGCTTGACCAATTTTTCGTTTGACCCTGAAAAAGCTCGTTTGTTATCTTTGTCTACCACAATCAGGTGCCTGGTTATCCACAGCCCCAATTCCAGCTCCAGGGCTACACTTATCTCCGAATGAGTTCCGTGTTGCTCTTGAATATCGACTGGGTGTTAAGCTGTACGAAAACGAGCGAAAATGTTCTTTCTGTAAATTTGGGTACCTATGCGTAATGGGAGATCATGCCATGGTCAAAGCGATATGATTGCTCGTCATGATCGTATACGAGACAGATTTATGTCAGCTTGCTCGGGAGCCCATCTGTGAGTAGAATAGTCTACTACCCGACAACAACTCCAGATCGGGCGACCTATTCTTAACTATATGGAATGTGGACTAGCCAGCAGCATTGTATGTTACTGTAACTTCTCGCTTGCAACCAAGCGTTATCGCAAATGAAGCGGGGAAGAGTGCTTTTGCACTGTCAGCTGCTGACGACATGAAATACGAAATACGCACAGAAATGTAGCGAAGTTGGAATTTAATTCATCCCTGTGGCCTTCGAGTCGTTTGGAAGCTTTTCAGAAAGAGTTCGTGAGACTCTCAAACGTATCGCTACTCTGGATGATAACAGAAGTTTGCAGCCTGCTGGGTTATCTGTAGCTTTTAGTAGGTTATCGCTATCACTCTCTTACGGCAGTCCGTAGGTCCGCTATCATAGTGATTGCAAGAGACGCGAGATTATGGGCACATATAAAAAACGAGCTACTTTTCAATTCCGTGTCTCACCCCTTCGATGGCGAGTCATCGTCAAATAATGTGTCACCCAATGAGAGGGGACAACATATTCTGATCAGTTTTGACGTCTCACGTAATGGGAGGGGAGCTCAAAATTTTGATTCTCATCGTATGGATTTTAAATCATGATGAAAAATTGGAGGCATGAAAAATGCCTCCGATTCGGAGGCATGAAAAATTTGGGAGCGAGTGGAGGATAAATAACTCAGATTTATTCAAGTTGGTAGAGAGTGGGTTTCCCTTGGTGATTTAAACTGAACTGATAATAATAACAATAATTGGCTGTGAACAAAGATATCCCCAATGAATATTACGCAATTTCCGAAAAAATAAACAGGTAACTCTCAGAGAACATTTAGTTCTCGGATCTATTGTTTTCCCTCTCCCCAGCTTAGTGGGCTTATATCTTTCTCGCCCCAGGAGCATGTACTATTTTTTTTACATAACGTGCTATATAACAAATATAAATTGTAATGGGGCGTATAGAACACTGGGGAACAAAACAGAATAGATGCAAGTTCTCTTAGAGCCTTATGCTTAACAAGTGTCTGAAGAATGTGATTCACGAAAATTGCTTTGAGGATACAAGTTGATTGTGGAAAGTGCGGTTCCTAATCTTCCTATTTTTTTCCCGCTCACCCCCAGACCACCCTCCTCAATCTCAGCCCCAGCTGGGTGCTACCAAAGTCAACCGCTCGCCGGTTGTTCAAGGGTAATTCACCTGGCGGCAGTCGGTTACGGTGAACAGTTTAATCATTCCCATGTTATAGCTTCTGAGAGAAGTAGTTTTAAGAATATGTCAACAATCTTTTTCCGACTTTACGAGTTAATAAGGTTTTTCCGATTTTCAGTACTTATGGCAATATAAAATCGCTGTAATTGATTTTGGCGTCAAAATTCATAGTTAGTTAAATATTGGCTCAGTCTTCGCAAAATATTTCTATCAAGCAAAGTTGTTAGCAACTATATTAGTCGTGTGGTCCTTTTAATTAATAGTCGCTGTCAGCCTCTCAACGGCTATTATTTAGGCGCTCTCCTTTTTTTAATTCGGTACCTTTTGATCACGTTTTTCGTTTTAACTAAGTCACGATTTCACGTTTGACTTCTGACTTACCTCACTCTCTTTCAACTGAAGGAATTTTAAATCCTTTCACTCATTGAATTACGCGTTATAGTGAATACAGTCTAAAGAAGTGGGATAAACCGATAAAGTGCGGTCATTAGATCATAGTGCATTAGGTCATCAAAGTTCATTAGAGTGACTGCTAGCTGACATTAGTATTGAGCTAAATAGCTTTCATTTTAGAGGCTGAATTAAGTTTAGTTTAAGAATCTAACGGAAACTACTCAAGTTAACACTTTTTGACACTGAAAAAAAAAACAGAAATTCGGCGAATTTCTATCTCCTTTTTTCGTTTTCTATTTCAATCCCCATGTCCATCAAGCGCGTCAAAGGCGGCTGTTTTCCGGCAATTTGACGGCCATGTTTTTTGTGAGTTGATCAATTTTTCGTTGCCACTTTAGACTTTTTAATATCAAAAATAGGATAAACACGTAAACGCTCATAGGGCAATAAGTCGGTGATCAGCGCTCTTAGAGCTCGACTAGTTTTAAGTGTTGAAGTCGCCGAAGCGGCTAGCTGAGAAGAAACAAAATCGTGGTGTAAAGTGCAATTTTTGGAACTTCCGCACTTTATACGCTAGCCTACCTAAGCCCAAGCTGAGTACTACCGAAGCCAAACACTCGCCGGTTACTTGAGAGCGATTCACTCAAAGTTAGTCGGTTTGGTCATTAGCATCATCAACCTCTCAATGTCTGTTATTTAGGTGCTCTCCACTGAATTTGAATTGTATTAGCGCGCTGTCTTAAGATCTGTTCACAATTGTTCGACCTTTTTTTGTCAACGAGAAGTGAAATTGTAGCATTGATTTCAATCACACTGGAGTAGTAAGCGGAGCAGAAAATTTTTTAAGCAGAAAGTAGTTTTAATGATTAAAATGTTTTCAATTTACCTGTAAAGGGAAGTGAGAAAATAATGTTTCAACAGATTTTTTAGAGCAATTTTTCCCCTAGCAGGAATTTCACTTCGCTTTTTGCTGCTTTTTTTCTCTTCATTTTATGTAAGAATAGTTTTAAAAGGTGATACGTGTGTTTTAATAGTTCTCTTTTGTAGTTTCGGGAAAGGCGACTAATGGTTTTCAAGACTTAGACCTCATTTTCCGTTTGTTTTCATCAATTTTTTTTTGGATGTTGCCCGTTTTTGTTGTTTTTTTGTTCTGTTTGTTAGTTTCTACAAAAAGGGCATTCTGAAGAAAGTTTTCTGAAGACAAGGCAATTTCATAGCATTCTTATGATATTTCTTTTTTTAGTGTTTTTGATTTTCAGGATAAAGCATAAAAACACTACATTTTTGTAAAAATCATTGAATTTTCTACAGCCAGTTTTACTAGTGCTGTCGATCAGATTGAATTTCCTTCGATTTTAACACATCATTTAGTTTTTCTTTAATTGGAATTGGGAGTCAGTCAAATTAGCGTCAAAGTTGATCTCAAATTCTGTTTAAAATTGTAAAGAAAGTTTGGAGAAGCTGATAAAGCAAAATCAAAACCGTTAGTGACATAAAAACAGAACGAATCGGTTTATGTTGGTATCATATCAACGCCCGTCTATAATTTTTTTTCAAAAAAGTTAGGCGAAATCGAAGTATGCCTTAACAATTGAAGTTTACTGAGGAATTTTTGAATCCTCCGGAGTTGTAAATTGGTTTTAATTTTCCCAGAAGCTTGCTGAAAAATAAAGTTTTCTGTTGAAGCAAAGGTTTCTGCAGTTTAGATAATGATATGCATGTAAGCTTCTCAAAGCAAATGTTGGAACATTTTGTGCCACGCACAAAAAAGCGAGCCTTCTTGTTAATAGCCGGCGCTATCTTTTCAGCTGGCTGTTATTGCGCTCCTATTGTTTACAACCCAGGAGTTGGATTGTATTGGGGCTCTGTCTCTTTTGCAAGATGTTTTTACTCATTTTTTAATCACTTCAATCTTTCAAATTAGAGACCCAACGTTGGTTTTAATTTTATTCCAGGTTCTTAGAGGGGTGCGGCTGCTTGGAAGGCCTGAATTCTGAAGACAAGGCAATTTCATAGCATTCTTCTGATATTTCTTTTTTTAGTGTTTTTGATTTTCAGGATAAAGCATAAAAACACTACATTTTTGTAAAAATCATTGAATTTTCTACAGCCAGTTTTACTAGTGCTGTCGATCAGATTGAATTTCCTTCGATTTTAACACATCTTTTAGTTTTTCTTTAATTGGAATTGGGAGTCAGTCAAATTAGCGTCAAAGTTGATCTCAAATTCTGTTTAAAATTGTAAAGAAAGTTTGGAGAAGCTGATAAAGCAAAATCAAAACCGTTAGTGACATAAAAACAGAACGAATCGGTTTATGTTGGTATCATATCAACGCCCGTCTATAATTTTTTTTCAAAAAAGTTAGGCGAAATCGAAGTATGCCTTAACAATTGAAGTTTACTGAGGAATTTTTGAATCCTCCGGAGTTGTAAATTGGTTTTAATTTTCCCAGAAGCTTGCTGAAAAATAAAGTTTTCTGTTGAAGCAAAGGTTTCTGCAGTTTAGATAATGATATGCATGTAAGCTTCTCAAAGCAAATGTTGGAACATTTTGTGCCACGCACAAAAAAGCGAGCCTTCTTGTTAATAGCCGGCGCTATCTTTTCAGCTGGCTGTTATTGCGCTCCTATTGTTTACAACCCAGGAGTTGGATTGTATTGGGGCTCTGTCTCTTTTGCAAGATGTTTTTACTCATTTTTTAATCACTTCAATCTTTCAAATTAGAGACCCAACGTTGGTTTTAATTTTATTCCAGGTTCTTAGAGGGGTGCGGCTGCTTGGAAGGCCTGAATTCTGAAGACAAGGCAATTTCATAGCATTCTTCTGATATTTCTTTTTTTAGTGTTTTTGATTTTCAGGATAAAGCATAAAAACACTACATTTTTGTAAAAATCATTGAATTTTCTACAGCCAGTTTTACTAGTGCTGTCGATCAGATTGAATTTCCTTCGATTTTAACACATCTTTTAGTTTTTCTTTAATTGGAATTGGGAGTCAGTCAAATTAGCGTCAAAGTTGATCTCAAATTCTGTTTAAAATTGTAAAGAAAGTTTGGAGAAGCTGATAAAGCAAAATCAAAACCGTTAGTGACATAAAAACAGAACGAATCGGTTTATGTTGGTATCATATCAACGCCCGTCTATAATTTTTTTTCAAAAAAGTTAGGCGAAATCGAAGTATGCCTTAACAATTGAAGTTTACTGAGGAATTTTTGAATCCTCCGGAGTTGTAAATTGGTTTTAATTTTCCCAGAAACTTGCTGAAAAATAAAGTTTTCTGTTGAAGCAAAGGTTTCTGCAGTTTAGATAATGTTATGCATGTAAGCTTCTCAAAGCAAATGTTGGAACATTTTGTGCCACGCACAAAAAAGCGAGCCTTCTTGTTAATAGCCGGCGCTATCTTTTCAGCTGGCTGTTATTGCGCTCCTATTGTTTACAACCCAGGAGTTGGATTGTATTGGGGCTCTGTCTCTTTTGCAAGATGTTTTTACTCATTTTTTAATCACTTCATTCTTTCAAATTAGAGACCCAACGTTGGTTTTAATTTTATTCCAGGTTCTTAGAGGGGTGCGGCTGCTTGGAAGGCCTGAATTCAAAGGTTCAAAGTTCAAAAAGGTGTTTTTGAGCCCAAAAGGGTGCTATTTTTCACGTTTTTTTTTGTCATTTTTCGAGTTTTTGGTTTGATTAGTCTTTAATTGACGTTTGTCAAAGTTGGTAAAGTTTGACTGCAAATAGACTCGAAAAGTGGTACTAATTTTTGCATTTTTTAAATATTTCATTTAATTTTTTCAAATATTTTCCTGCCTCAGGGGCTAATAAACCTCTCTAGGGCTTCATGAGAAGTTACTTCACGGTTTTTGTGGTAAAGGAATTGTTTTAAATATTTTAAAATACGAGTTTTAGCAATTTTTGATAAAATTTGTAATAAAGTTTTTAAAATATTTGTCTTTGTTCAGTTTTTCTTGGCTCATTGGCCAGGTAACCTCCTCTGGCTGTGGTATTATGTTACTCCATATTTGTTAGGGGCAATGGAATGCTTGTCTGCATTCTAATATCACGAATTTTTGAATTTTATTGTCACTTTGATTGCAAATTTTGGGAAGCTTTTTTTGATGTTCCAAGTGAGCTGACGAAATTTTTTAATGCTTCAAATTGTGTTAATAGATAGCCTCTGGAGACAATGAATTGGTTCTGAAGATATTGGTTTCGCGAATTTTAGCAAATTTTTTGAAATATGCAATTGTTTTACAATTTTTTTGAAAAATTTTTGTCATTTTCTATGTTTATCGATCTTTACGGGCCAATAAATTTTTTAAGGTATTGCAGAATGGTTAAATGTGTTGAACATTTTAAAATTGCCAAATTAAGAAAATTCTTTAATTTTTGAATTAATCAAATTTGGCCTTCAGAGTTAAAGTTTCAAGAGTTATAGCATTGATAATTTTGTTGTTTACTTTATTTTAGTTTATCAGCTTTTGAGATTGCTTTTCTCTTTGGCTGGCATTGTTCAATTGATCTGCTGGTCAGTTACAGTAGTTCTTAGTTTTTCATTAAATTTTTTGGATTGGTTTTCAGGACTTGTCCTGTTTTGTTTTTTAAAGATACCACACATTTTTCAGTAACTTTGATCTTTCGAAAGCGGATAAACAGGTAATGCCCAAGTTTCATTAGAGGCCGAAAGTTTTTTTTATTGTCAAGTTTTTTGTCCGACTAGTCTTGAATTGAGGTTTATCAAAGTTGATAAGGATCTTTGCAATATATTACTTTTTTATTGACCATTTTGTGACCTATATTTTTGGTTAATTCAAGCATAAACACAATAAAATGAGTCTAATTGTTTCAAATTTTTTGAAAATTTTGTAATTTTTTCAGCTTCTCCAGCCCCAATGGCCATCAAACCTCACTGGTTTTATAAAAGTTTACTGCATAACCTTTTCTTGCATTTTTTCATGGATTTTGAATACATGTTTTTGAGATTTTTCAATTTTTGCAATTTTTTTCAGTTGCTAGGGGTTATAAAATGGTTGTCAACATTTTAATATCAGCAATTTTTTGAGAAAATCTTATTTTTTCATTTTCTGAAAATTAATGCCATGTTCCTTATTCATCGATTTTAATGAGCCAACGAAATTTTCTAAGGCTTGAAATTGGCTTTCTGGTAGTCTCTGGAGAGAGGGATTCGGTATTAATTATCACTAAAATTTGCAATTGTTTATTTTGTCTTTTTCGTAAGGTCATTGATCTTTACGGGCCAGTAAAACCTTTTTAGGTCATGCAGTGGGGTTACTGAACAGTTTTTAGAAACAAAGAAGTGGTGTTAATTATTTCATTATTGCGAAATTAAGAAACTTTCTTTAAATTTTATAATTTTTAATTATAAAGTATTTGTCATATTTTTATATTTTTTAAAATCTTTTTGGTCAATAAACCTCGTTCAAGGCTTTTGCGTGTGCTAACGGGTACATTTAAATGGATCAAGTTGGGCTTTCAGGATAAAAAGGGTTAAGAGTTTCGGCATTGATTTTATTTTTGTTTATTTTGCTTGATTATTTTAGTTTCTCAACTTTTGATATTGTTCTCCTTTTTGGCAGGCATTGGTTAATTGATCTGATGTTAAGGCACAGTAGTTCTAGCAGTTTTTCTTTAGGTTTGTTCTGATATGTCTTAATAACCATCTTTAATGCTTATTGCTATTGTTACTAGCCCTTGTATCTTCTCAATAGGAAGCAGGAATATGACTAACAGCAGAGTGAAATCAAATAGTTTGCACTTTATGAATGTTTTCTTACATCAATCAGTTTTGTCCATTTTTTTTCGTTCTTTCAATCCCAATGGGGGTTATGGGAAGCAATGGCGGCTATTTTACGGTAATCTGCCGGGTATTTTTCTTTTAATTTTTTGTTACTTCTTTTCTTGTTCTATTGTTATTCTTGATAATGCGGGGGTTATTTTTGTGCTCATTGAGAAAGGTACTTCTCAAACTTTGCGCTACTTTGGAGGTGCTGCGAATGGTAACTACCGCTAGATTAAGATGGCAACGGGGGAAATAGGAGGCTTGATCTCGTCGGATATGGATACCGGAGGTTGGTCCCTAAGCTGTATTCGGTTTTTTCACTGTGATTGATTATTGATAATGAGGCAAATTTTTGAAACTGAGGTATGCGGCAACTTCTTAACGATTTAGCAGTTAGATTTGTTTTGTTAAATATCAAAAACTAATCAAAAGTCATGTGCGTGCCACTGCTGCGCTTGTAAAGGAGAGCGATGGAGCTGACTTTTTCACTGATGAACCCGAGCAACATTCGTACTTTGATGAAGGAAATGATGACATTCTTGGAGTACGGAGCCGACCCGGAATTCAAGTTCTACATCACTAGCAACATCTTCTTGTGCGCCGAGAAGTAAGAATAATGAAAGCACGCAAGTTAATTCAACATCCACTTCAAGTGAAATACAACATCATTCCAATTCCCCTTTTGCAGCAGACTTTGAAGATGCAGCATGCATGAAGTAGTTGAACTGTTTCCCTATATTTTCATATTATCCCATTGCTAAGCGAGGTTTCATTTTCCCCTGAATTGAGTAGATCAACGCACTACATGTTCTTCACCATTATAAGCTGTGCGACATTGGATCTAGATCATTGGCTAATACGGATGTTTTCTTACAGATTAAATATTTCTCTCCACAAATTGAAACAAAGGCAACATTTATTTTCATTTATGATTTTAGCCGCATTACTGTCATCTATATTTGAGAATCGAGAAATGAAACAACGCCTTATTTATTTTTAATAATCTTCAAAAAAATACTTAAAGTTATGAATTAAGGTCATTCTATTGGACTTTTTGACGTTGTAGTCCTGAAGAACTTTTGACATCTATTTTCGAGGCGCCATCATATTTTGCAAATAGTCTTTGTTGGGGAAACAGTTCGTCTGGTAAATGAAGGAAAAGCACGCATGTCAGTTCAGAAAGGAGTATTGCTGTAAAATTATGATTATGGAATGAGTAAATTAACCAGACTGATTTTTGGCTGAATTTTGTAAGCAGACAAAATTTAAAGACTTGCCTAATTGAGCATGATGTTTAGAAACATGTGAAACTTTCATGTTTGTTTACTCTCCTCAGTTTAAGTTTGTGATATCCTTTCAATGCTCGCAATATTAGATGTTAGGTGTTTTTATCCATGTAGCATGCAGAACGGCATAATACATTGCGATTTGAGAAGTGAATTGCTTTATGGTCTTGAGGTATGCTTGAGTTCTTGAGGAAGTTTGGACATTAGAGGTCTGCTCATTACTGATTGAATTATGGGGTATTAAATTCTTGTCATTCAATACAAAGGGTCATGCGGAAGGTTTTTGTGGTGAGTTATTGATCTGTCGGAGCAGCTGAAGGTAGTGTTTTATTTTGCATTGTAAAACCTAGAATCGCTTGTCTAAAAAACTCGTGAAAAAGTGGTGCAACCGCGAAATCTTTTTCTAACTTGAAAGTTTTATTGTATTCAGGTTAAGTTTTTTCCTCGTTATTTCTTTCAGTGATTTCATATCGTGTTTGAGAGAATTTTAAAGGATTACTTTTGATGGTCTAGGCTGGAGGCAGGGTTTTTTTACATCCGGATTGAGTAGAATCGGTCTGTAATTGTCATCAACATTTTTTCGGTAGTATGAAGTGAAAAGAACTCGGACTGTTTAGTGCAGCCAGAGCTGTTTTACATTTTATTTGGTGTATCGCCTTTGTTGTTGGCACGCTTTGCCTGTGGGTATTGATTAACTTTAAGATGACCTTGAGACAGGATTAATCGGGGTCAGTGGATCTGGGCAGTCTAATTGATTTCGGGTTCAATGTATATTAGTCGATGCAACATTTAGCAGAAATTGAGACGAATAGATTAAGATTGCAGATAAGATATCTATGTAAGTTAAACTTATTCGAGTGGCTTGATAAAACATCGAATCATATAATTTGGCTGATTTGGGGACATCTATGATAGCTGTTATAAACAGATTAATTGTAAATGACCAGGGCTGTGATTGATTGGTGTTAAAGGCGCGCCCTTTACTTGACGTTTGAGCTGGTGAATAAGAGCAACGTGCGTATGATGAACAAGGAGCTGCTGGAATTCCTGAGCGAGCCTGACAACCGTCAATTCAAGGAATATGTCACAAGCAATTTGTTTGCAGTGGCTGAGAAGTATGCTAAGTCTCTGTTCAATTCTGCCCCATGTCCCACCTATATAGATTGCATAGCTGCGCTACTAAGTAGTGGATGGCAATTTTTTGGAATATAATCAACTATTGAAATATAGTCACCGTCAAGTTGCCAGCACAGTCATTGGCTGTGGATGCTAGGAAAAATTAAATAAGGATAACAATTTTTGTCATGTTTGCGAATTGTATGTAATCTGCGATTTAATGCTATGTGAAGCATGATCAATGTTAGCCATCAGAATTGGTAGCAGCATGAATATTTCCCTCTCTCAAACGAAAGGCATCGCATTTTGTTTCCGGATAGTCATCAGGTATATGGATGGTTGTATGCATGAAAAGTTTTCAACGAACAGATTTCAACGAGATATATGTGAAATGTTCTCTTACCTGACTCTAATTTCAGGTACGCACCACACAAGCAATGGCATTTGGACACCACGACGAAAGTTCTCACAATGGTCAGTACACATTATTGACTGGACCGAACACTCGGAAAATTTTTTTTCATGTTACGTAACCTTTAATAACGCAATCCAATGGCATCATAGTTTTCCTGGTTTGGCTTTAGGCACCTCTTTTGTCAGTTTTGTTTTGTCAAGGGACATTTTTAATTAAGTATAAAATTTGACGCGGGTAGTGTTGCTTAAGTCTATGATAATGGTAGTTCAGATTAGCTTAGATTAGGGAACTTCTGAAGGAAAGTTGTAATCAGCGTACCATCTGCGGGGATACTAATTGCTGATGCTTTATGTTTTAGGCTGGGAACTATGTGCGAGATGATCTGGTGTCTAGCATGGTGCATTTTGTGAGTCAGACGCCACAGCTGCACGCACACGCAGTCAGGAAGTTCTACAAGGCACTCTTGGAGGAGAATGTCATTGAGCACGTAAGTGATCAAATGCTGTTCATCATTTTTGTTCTCCGTCTTCATAATTTGCCCGAGTTTATAAATATTGATGCTACTAAATGTTTCCAGCAGTCTTCTTCGAATTTATTTCTTAAAATACTCTTTCTCTAAATTGAGAGTCGGAGAACGCTATTGGGGTGATGGCCCGCCCGCCCGTTCTCAAGTTTTTCGTTCAAAATGGATGAGTTGTTGACAAATCGAAATGAGAAAAAAATATGTCCTGGTGAAAACAAGCCATGTAATGACAATTTTTATCTGCTCTCAAACGAAGTTTGTAGCAATTATATTAGTCATGCGGTCTTTGTGATTCTTTTGCTTGATCTATTTTTCATCTGACGGATTTTCGCTTTTCGTCCTCAAAAAGGGGATGAGAAGGTAAAGCATAGAAGTTCTCTTGGAGCTTCATTGGCTGAGAAATTTCTTAGAGTCTTACGCCTTACTATTCTCTAAGTACGCGATTCCGCGAAATTGTTGAGGAGGCATAAAGTTATGGTGTTCATGTTAAGGGCGGTTCTTAATCTCAACCCCACTCACGCCACCCCTCAACGCACCAGACCACTCCTCCACCTGGCGATTTAGACCACCACCTCGTCTCATTCTATCCCTAACCCACACGCTTCGCTCACTCCCCCCTCGCAATTCACGATCCAATGCTAGCATCCCTAACCCCCAGCGCTGGCTACTGCCGAATCCAACCACTCGCTTGACAGAAATTCGCCTTTTAGTCGTGTAATTGCTCTCAAACGAAGTTTGTTGCGATTATAGTCTTGTGGTCTTTTTTATTGCGATTTTTCGCGTGACCGATTTTTCGTCTGATCTTCAAAAACGGGATTAACAGGTAGATCATGGAGGGCATTAAATTCTCTTAGAGCCCTAAGCCTTACTGTACTCTAAGAATGCGATTCACCAAAGCTGTTTTCAGGCGACAATTTTATGATGTGAAGGGTGGTTCTTAATCTTTATTAAAGTTTGACCTCCTCAGTCATCCCCCCGCCATCAGACCCCTTACCCGCCCTCAAAAATCCCAATGTCCACCCTCCTCTACCTGTCGGTTTGAACACCCCTCTCATCTAGGCTTCGTAACCCTGCCCCCATCACTCTAAATAATGCTAGCATCCCTAAGCTCCAGCTGACTACTACCGAAGCCAACCGCTCGCCGATCGTTTGAGAGCAAATTGCCCGACGTTCGCCGGTTATTTGTTGTTTAATCATTTGAAACATGTAAATTTAACGCCTATAACCAAAGTTGAAGCATTTATATGTTAATAATCTGCACCTTTTGAAACCACTTAGGATTGTGTGAAAAATATAATGACAGTTCATTTTTTTTGTTTGATACATCAAACCCCCCCTGTTGCACTCAATTTGCTGGCGGCCTGCACTTTTTCGTTACTGGTGTTCCCTAATGCACCAAGTCTGTATGGAGCTTAATTAAACTAAATAATGAGTATTTCAGCTAATAAAAATGTCAGCGTTGAGCAAAGGATCAAAGATCAAATTTTTTGTTCATATAACAAAGTTTTATGACCGAATTTGTCGATTTATGCGCTTTAAATGTTTAGCAGTTTTATCGAACTATACGCTGTAAATATTTAGCCTAAATGTTGCAGCAGTAAGAAATACCAATTGATGAAAGATGCGAGAAATGATTGATTTGATTACTTTCAACCTCGCCTCTAGTAGCATGTGATATTTGATATAGGTTTTTAGAGCGAATAGTTGTGCCCATTTTTTGCAGGGTAATGTTTAAATGAGTCGCACAAGTAAATTTGGTATCAGGTGAATTTCTAGATATATATGTACATGTGAACGGTTTTTATAACATCATTTCTGTATAAACTATTGGCCATTGGTTTTTAGATACAGACAGCATTGGTTTATATTATAGATTTTGTCTTACTGTTTTTGCTTGTAAAAATAAAGCAGTTTTGTCTTATTAATGTTAATTCTTATTCCTGCAAGTATCTATTTTTAATAACCGCATAGCGATAGCTGGGGCTATTACTGGCCTTCTCTTGGTTTTTCACAACTCAAAGAATTTGAATTGTAGTGGGGCGCTCTCTTTTTTTAAAGATCTGTTCACACATTTTCATGATTTTTGAAGTCAAATTGGAGGAGTGATTTTGGTCACGCCGAAATAGGAAGTGGAGCAAAAAAGCGAGTGGTTTTGGGCGTGAAATTTTTTCGCTCTAATTTTAAAGTAGAGTGAGAATACGGTAGTGGTTTTTTGTTCACATGCGGCAATTTCACTTTGATTTTTACTGTTTTTTTATGTTTTTTGGATTGGATTTTTTTTTAATGGTTTTCCCATTCCATTCATAGTATGTTTTAGATCCAGTTTTTTGTTCAGTCAATGAAAATTCTTTGAATTGTACGTCAGGACTTGTTCTGCTATGTTTTTTTTATTTCGTCGTCACGATTTTTGTTACAACCATATGACGTCACAAACACTTCAAATCTGCTTTTTGTTCATTCGTTCATGCAATTTTAACTGAAGTGCGTGCGTGACGTCTTTTTTCGCTCTTAGTGGAGCGAGTTTTTTGTTCATTCGCGTGATTAAATTTTTGGTCACACTTGACCTACCTCGCTCTCAAAAATAACTTCCTCACTTTGAACTTGGCCTTTATTTACTTTAATTCAAAGAGATAAGGTCAAATGGGTGTGTGTCACTCTAAATGAGGGTTATTTGAGAGCAGCTAATAGAGGCAGCAAAAACTCATACAGATTTTTAATCAAAATATAACATATCAGCCTTCAATAAAAAGACAATATTTTTCGGTCTGCCTTTTTTTACTGTTTTTTTAGACTGCAGATCTACAAAGCTATTGCGGCTATTTCCTGGCAATCTGCCAGCTCTGTTCGTCAATTTCAATTCTGTTTTTCTTTTTCAAATTCCGTTGCCTAACACTAGTGACTAGAATACTAGCGTCTCCCGCAAATTGCACTACAGCGCAGTCGTGTTTTAATCTTTCCGAGAAGTCATTATTATGACAAATTGCTAATGGTCTGTATCTATAATAGCCATAATTTTGACACTGGTTTTAATTAGATCAGCGCAAAATTTTGTAAAATACTAGAATTTCGAGACAGGAAATGCTGTTTCAGTGGCAGGATTAATTACAAAAGTTTGCTTCAAAAGAATGCAATTGATGCATGGTATTTTTATTATATGATCAGTTAAGTTATATGTGTAAACATTATATGATTTCATTTTTTGGGTGTGGTAAAAAGTTGTTTTTACTGTAGATAGATGATTGACTGATGATGAGACGGGAAGATTTTGATGAGATGTCTTATATTTGTTTCAGCAACCTCTGATCCAAGTCTCTTCTTGGTGCATTGGAGAGTTCGGAGATCTCCTTTTGACTGATCAGTCGGAGGGAGTGGTTAGTATCTATCGAGCACATTACTAAATCTAAGCATTGAAGTGAATTTAATCTGCTGAGCAAGCAGAAAAGAGCTTGAAGAAAAATGCTCCTTTTGTGTACTAAAATTAGCCATCTAAAAAGTTTTATGCGGAAAATTAGTTCAAAATCTGTTTGCAATGAAAATCGATAAATACAATTGCACATTTGACCTCTTCGTCTTAGCAATAATATGTCATTTTAGTTAAGATTCTTTGCTTATCCCCAGGAAGTGTTTTTAGGTGTCAGAGGAGGTAGTTGTGTCTACTTTGGTTGGACTGTTGCAGAGTAACCATGCCACCCCAATCACAAAAGACTTCATTATCAACGCCCTCATGAAGCTATCCACACGATTCCACAACACCACCAAGTAAGAAACACTCTTAAGTAATTATTTAGGCGCACTCCTTTCTTACAACTGAAAGAATTGGAATTGTATTGGCGCGCTGTCTTTTTTTATAGCTGTGAAGCTGTAACAGTGAGCGTACCTATCTTGCGGTGTTCCTGGTTTTTTCTACAAGTCAAAAAGCATTTATACAAGTGCATTTTGAAGCAGAAAATGGAATGCGTGAAAAAAATTAAAATTTTTTGTTCAAGTGCGGCTTTTTATTTTTTTTTGGTTGAGAAATTTAATCATGATATTGTATTAGTTATAGGGTCTTTTTGATAGTGGTATGAGCTTTTATGAAGAGCTTTTATGAGAAAAATGACTGGAATTGAGAAATTGTTATCTAGTTTTTTTGCACTTTTTTTTTAATCTTGTTTATATCTTCTTAAGTATCTTAGCCTCTTATGACTTTCCCCATAATTTCAAGTCTTTAAGTTTTGTTACTTGCTGAGAAGAATTTTTCTTTGGCTGTATGTAATATAAAAGTAAATTAATTTTTAGTTAAATTTGTTTTTAATAGCTTGAAATGACTGCAAATATATTTTATAGTTCTCATTGGTTTAAGTTGGTTAGTGTTTCTGATGGAATTTGCTTTTGTTGCTTTTGTAGTTACGGAATTCTTCAGGCTATGGATTCTATTTTAGGATCTGTTCGCACATTTTGATGATTTTTGAAGTCAAACTGAAGGGATGATCTTGATCACGTCGAAACAAGAAATGGAGAGAAAAGTTAATTGTTTTGAGTGCTTGATATTTTTAACCTGTTTTGGAAGTAAAGTGAGGAAACGGTGTCTGAATAAAATCTCGCTTTCTCGATTGTGGCAATCTTGTTCACATGGGGCAATGTGATTTTTGCTATTTTGCCCTTTTTTCTATTTTCATCGGATTTTTTTCTAACTGGTTTTTTCAAATATTTATTAATAGTCGCACAGCGATAGCTGGGGCTATTATTGGCTTTCTATGGTTTTTTATTTCTTCGAGACCATTTGACGTCAAAATCACTCTAAACTTGCTTTTTGTTCGTGTGTTCATGAAATTTCGACTGAATTGCGTGCGTGACGTCCTTTATCACTATTAGTTAGCGAGTATTTCAGTCGCTCGATTAAGTTTTTGGACACGTGAATTATCTGGCTCTCAGATATGATTTCTTTACTCTGAAATTGACTTCTCTTATTTAAAATTGAATGAGAGAGGGTCAAGTGGGTGTGTGTCACTCTAATGGAAGGTTATTTACGAGCAGCTATCAGAAGCAGCAATAAGTTATGCAGATTATTAATCAAAGTTGAACATCTCTGCATTTTATGAGAAATTTCATTTTTGCTTGGTTTTTAATGGCTCTCCAACGAAGTTTGTAGCCATTACATTAGTTCTGGGGTCTTTTTTGTGCAATTTTTTGCTTAACCGATACTTCCGCTGATCCATTTGACTTTGTCCTCAAAAACGGGATAAACAGGTAGCGCAAGAGGGCATTGAGTTCTTTTAGAGCCTTTCAGCTCACTAGTCGCCAAGTATGCGATTCGCAGAAACTGTTTTGGAGACATAATTATGGTGTGAAGGGTGGTTTTTAGAGATTGACCCCCCATCCCAGATCAGCCCCCCTCTCACTTCACCCCCACCTCCTTCCCTGCACATCGTTGAGGCCGTAAGGGCCCGTGCAGCCAAAAAAACCCCCTCCCATCGTTGCCACCCCTCCCCCCCACACTGGTGCCCCATCACCCCCCCCCCCACACACACACACACTGGTGCCCCAACAGCACCCCCGCTGCGCTTACCTCGCGCCCCTTCCATTAAGCTAAAGTTAAGCTCACTAAACCGTATCTAGCTACTTACGAAGCCAACCGCTTGCCGTTTGTTTTAGAGCAATTCTCCCGGCGTTAGTCGGCTATGTATAAATCTTTTTGAGACTTCAGCTCTAAGAAGCTATCGCGGCTATTTTCTGGTAGTCTGCCAGCTATGATTGTCTTTTCTACGTCTGGTTTTTGTTAAGTCAATGAAAATTCTTTGAATTGTAGGTTAGGACTTGTCCCTCTATGTGATATGACCACTAAGATGGGGGGTAATATAATGTAGAAGACTCCGAAATAGATTTTGATTAACGGTGAATTACTTCACTCAATAAAATGTTGTTAAACCTCAAGTGCATTTTGAATTATTAATAGCCGCCTCAGCTTCTCAGCCGGCTATTAGAGCGCTCCTAATTTTTTACAGCTCAAAGAATTTGAATTGTATTGGCGCGCTGTCTTTTTATTTAAGATCTGTTCACACATTTTCATGATTTTCGAAGTCAAATTGGAGTAGTGGTTTTGGTCACGCCGAAACAGGAAATGGAGCGAAAAAGCGAGTGGTTTTGCGTCGTGAATTTTTTTCGCTCTAATTTTAAAGTAGAGGGAGAAAACGGCGTTTGAGCAAAAATTGGCTTTCTCGGTAGTGGTTTTTTGTTCGCTTGCGGCAATTTCACTTTGATTTTTTACTGTCTTTTCAATTTTTTTGTATCGGATTTTTTCTAAATGGTTTTTATTATCCATTCATAGTTCTTTTCAGACCTAGTTTTTTGTTTGAACCAAATTTCTATTTCTCGCTAATGGTTTTTTGTTCTCATGCGGCCTTTTTACATTGATTTTGTTTTAATTTTTTTAATCTGATTTTTTAGAAATGGTTTTCCTAATTCACTCAGTCTGCTATGGGACATTTTCTACTTATATCTGTATCTGCTTCTATTTGTACTGTACGGCGCGCAAGTCTTTTTGGCGTCTATTTTTTTCATAAGTCTTTTTTTGCATAATTTCTAATAGGCGCCCTAATATTCTCAACCGGCTATTATAGCCGCCCTAATTTTTTCGTCGAGCAAAATTTTTTTTAGCTTTACCTTAGTTCTAAGCTTGTTCAACATTTTGCTTGAAACTTTTTGATTTCTCTAGGTTGTCTAGAGTATGTCTAACTACGAAATGAAATCATAGTTCGCACTTCTAAAATGTTTCCGTACGAGTCATTTTTTCATTTTTGGTTTTTTCAGACACAAATCGGGGGATATGTAAATCAATGGCTGCTTTTTTCCGGCTAGAATTTTGGCGTTTTTCCCCAGTCTTCTTTTGCTCTCGAGTTACTTTATCTTGCTTGCTCTCTTCAGTGATCTAAATTGATTAAACGCGCGCAAATGAAGTTTGTAGCAATTGTATCAGTCCTGTGGTCTTTATATAATTTTTTGCCTGACGATTTCGATTTTTGGTCTCACCCATTGGACTTTAAGTTCTCAAAAAAGGATAAAAATCTAAAGAACGCATTTCAACCCCCCCCCCCCCCCCCCACACACACACACACACTTAACCCACCCCCAATCCCCAGCCCGTGCACATTGTTAAATGCACTCAACAGTCGGCTGGGAGCAGTTTTCCCCGACGTCTGTCGCTTTTTAAAGAAATAACTGCTTTTTGGCTGACTGTTCTGAGCTGCTTGATGTTACAGCTAACATCAAGTTGTTAGTCTTTCATTTTGTATGACCATTGGCTTTTTGTCCTTGAAATTGGGATAAACAGGTAAAGCCTGAGGGGAATCAAGTTTCTCGTGGGAATTAAGTTTGCCTTGATTTGTCTCAAAGTGTACACATCACCCAAGCTGTTGAAGAAGACAAAATCATGGTGTGCGAGTCAATTTTTTTTGCAATTGAGAACCCCTTAGTTCCAACCTCTTAATGTACCCTTTTTCTGCTCGTTGTCCCCCTCTTTTCTGCTACATCAGTTAGGCTCACTCCACTCCCCTCCTCTTAAGCTTAAGCTGCTAGCCTCCCTAAACTCCAGCTAGCTAATGCTGAGGCCAATTGCTTGCTATTTGTATGAGAGGAACTCGCCCGACGTTAGTTGATTAATAGCCGCCGTCAGCCTCTCAGCGGCTATTATATAGGTACTCTCCTTCTTTTTACAATCCAAAGGATTTGGATTATATCGGTGTGCTGTCTTTTAAGATGTTTTCACACATTTTTCTCATGACTTTTAGCTTTCAAAACGGGGTAAACCAATAAGGCTCGGGCTCGGAGGGCTTTAAGTTGCAAGGTAGTCTTGTGCAAGGTATAAATGATCTTCATAACTGTTTTCTGAGGTATACGTTTTGGTAATGCCAAATTCGCTACAAAAAGTTGTAGTAATTTTTGAATATTTTGTCAAGTTTTTTTGGAAATATTCGTCATTTTTCGATCTCTTTGAGCTAACGAATCGTTTTCAGGGCTTAGAAAATGGGCGACTGGATAATTTTCAATGGCATTAGAAAGGTTTTCAATTGTTTCAATTTTCGTAAAAATTTAATTGTTTAATTGCTCTCAAACAAAGTTGTAGCAATTATATTATTCCTGTCGGACTTTTTTAGCGATTTTTTGCTTGACCGATTGCTTCTGATCCATTCGACTTTTCGTCCCTAAAAACGGGATAAACAGGTAGCGCCCAGTGGGCATTAAGTTCAATTAGAGGTCCTTAGCCGCATTTAGTAGTCCTTCAAGTGCTTAGTGTGGTGAAGCTAGTGGGAATGCCGTAGTTCAAGGTTAGAAGGTCATTTTTAGGAGTTTTTAAGCTCAAAATGTTGCTATTTTTTCTTGCTTTTTCGTCATTTTTCGGCTTTTTGTCGGACCAGTCTAAAATTGAGGTCGGCTAAAGTTGAAAGGTCTTTTGCGAGACATAATTAGTTTTTAATACCTTTTGAAGAGCTATATGCTTTGGGTCTCCAAAAACACGCAAATTTATACTAATTTTCACAATTTTAACCGAGCTTTTTGAAAATTTTTCTCATTTTTCAGGTTTTTCTAGCCTCAAGAGCAAAGGAACCTCCTCTAGAGTTAGTCCTGCAGTGTTTTTTATTGCAATGTTTTGCCTGACCAATTTTTTGTCTGACGATTTTACTTTTCTACCTCCAAAACTGGATAATCAGGAACAGCCGGGAATGCGTTAAGCCACACGCTTGCCATGTTATTCTCTTAGTATGCGAGCCACTGAAACTTTTGTGAGGTTCAAGATGTGCGCGTGAAGGGTGTTAAAGAGTTTGACCCTTTTTGTTAAAGAGTTTGACCCTCTCAGTCAACCCCAAGTATTGCAGGCCCCATTTTTAGCATCCCTAAGCCTCAGTTGACTACTATGAAGCCTACCACTTAATGGCCGGTTGAGAGCAATAGCACGACGTTTGTCGATTGTCATTAACAGCCGCCTTCAGCCTCTCAACGGCTATTATTTATGCACTCTTTTAAAAATCGCTTTGCCTTTTGAGCACATTTTTCGTATTACATAAGTCACGATTTTCACCTTTGACTTCTAACTTACCTCACTGTTTCAAATGAATGGATTTAAATTCTTTCAGGCATTGAATTACGCAACGTAGCAAATACAGTCCAAGTCAAAAGAGCAAAATCAGAAATATGATAAACCGATAAAGCCTGGTCATTAAGTCAAAGTGTATTAGGTTGTAAAAGCTATTGAGCGATTGCTAAATGACCTCAGTATTAAGCTTCATGGCTTCCAGTTTAGAAGCTGAAGCAAGTATAGTTATAGAATATAACTGATACTGCACGCCGGATTATAAACTTTCTTCGAAACTTTTCTTTTTAATTGCTCTCAAATGAAGTTTAGCAATTTTTTAGTCCTGTCGGTCTTTTTTATGCTATTTTTCGATTGACCGATTTTTTGACTGACGCTTTTGATTTTGGACGGGATAAACAAGTAGCTCCAGCGGGCATTAAGTGCTCTTAGAGCCTTTCAGCTCGCTAGTCTCCAAGTGTGCGATTCACAAACTGTTTTGGAGACATATTTATTTATGGTGTGAAGGGCGGTTCTGACAGGCTGACCCCCACAATCTGCCCTCCACCCACACAACCCCCCCCCCACATACATCAGCCCCCTCTCGCTTCAACCCCCCCCCCCCCCCCCCCAATCGCCACCTCTGCACATCGTCCAGGCCCTAAGGGCCCCCGTGTAGCCCTCCCTTTGCCCCCCCCCACTGTTGCCACCCCATCAGCCTCCTTCGTGTCACCCTTCTCCCCCTGCTGCGCTCACCTCATGCACCTTGAATTAAGCTAAAACTAGCCTCACTATACCGTGACCAAGCCAACTGCTCACCGGTCGTATGAGAGCAATTCGAACGACGTTAGGCGGTTATGTTTGGCATTTTACTTTTTACCGTCTCAGGGGCCAGGTAACCTCCTCTAGGTTTTAAAGGTGACTATATAGTTCGTAGTTGCACTGGAATCTTTTTCGAGATTTAAAAATTAAGAAATTGAGCAATTTGATGAACGTCACAATTTTCATGTATTTTGAAAGTATTTTTCATTTTCCGAGTTTATTGATTTTCATGGGACAGTAGAAATTGTTTTAGACTTGAAATTGGGTTACCGGATAGATAGTTTCTGGAGACAATGAACTGGTGCTGAAGAAATTTTAAGAGAAGATAATTTGCTGAAATAAATTACGTAATATAGCAATATTTCTGTAAAATTTGCCATTGTTTTCAATTTTTTTTTTAAATGTTTTTGCTTTTTTTGGTGTTATAAATCTTTATGGTTCAATGAAACCCTCACAATCAATCTTTTGCAGATGGGTTACTGAACAGATTCAACAGAAAAAAAATGTTTTGTTTATAGTAATACCGCAAAATTGAGAAACTTTTTTGCAATTTTCAATTTTTTGAAAAGTATTTCACGTTTGACTTTTGACTTATTTCACTCACTGTTTCAACTGAATGGATTTCAAATTCTTTCACGCATTGAATTACGCAATGTGGTGAATACGGTCAATATCAAAAGAGCAAAATCAAAAGAGACGGGATAAACCGATAAATCCGGGTCATTAAGTCATTGAGAATTAGGATACCGAAATTCATTAAAGTTTTTGCTAGCTGATATTGGTATTAAGCTTATTAGCTTTCAATTTAGAAGATGAATTAAGTATAGTTTTAGAATCCATCTGAAACTTCACGCCAAATTAGAACAGTTTTTGACACTGTAAAAAAACAGAAACAAATTTGGTCAATTTGTCTCCTCTTTTTCTGTTTCAATCCCGATGTGCATCAAGCGCCTCAACGGCGTCTATCATCCGGCAATCTGCCGGCTATTCGTATAGTCGTCTAGCTTTATAAGCTCTAACATTATTTGAAATACCTCTGTGACATTGTAAGCACACCCATCCCCTCGCAAAAAATACGCTTTAATACAGCTATAATTGAATGGGCAGTCATTTGAGAGCGATTTGTCATAAATCATCTTCAACTCATTTGTGCAGTATTTTATGTTCTCAGACTATCGATGTACCAGTGTTGTCTAGTGCAGTATTCTTCCTCTGCTCTCGCCAATTGCGTGCGGATGCCTATTGTAAATGAAATTCATTGTATTAAGTGGTTGCTGTTTCACCGGAATCGTTTGATGGTATCTTTGTTTTTTACACAGATATCAGCACATTGAGTCGTAAGTGAACTGGCCTATGTTTAAATCCATTAATTGTTTGTTCTCTTGACTCAAAACAACAACAACTGGGAACTAATGTTGACCAGTGTGGTGAGATAAGCATGCGGAAGAGGTGCGGTTAAGTGACAATTGCGAAGTCGCTATTGTTCACTCACTTCAGTGGTTGAGGGCGCTTCATCTTATGTAGCTTATTGTTTATATTATGACGGACATGCTGTGTTTATTATAGCTGCGAAGCTGTAAGCTGAGCGAAGCTATATTGCGGTGCTCTTGGTTTTTTTTGTTTCGTCGTCTGACGCTCTTTTTTCGTTTTACATTTGTTCACACAGCAAAGCTGAAAAAGTCAAATTTTCTGAATGACTTCTTCCTCTCACTAACGGCATTTGCGCGCGTGACGTCATTTCTCACTCGCTTTAGCAAAAAGGTTTTAATTTATTTGCGTGATTAGATTTTGATCATACGTGACTTACCTCACTCAATAAAATGACTTCTGCACTTTAAAACTTAAGTTTAGTTTGAATTTGTTTAAGGTCGAAGGAACTCATATGTGCATTAAAGGTCCCTAATAAGAGGCTTCTGTGGAATGAATTTTAACAAACGTTATTAATTTATCACTGAATGTTTTTTACCTAGTTTTTTGAGCGGCGTCGATTTTTTTCAATTTAGATCTGTATCTGTTTCTATCTCTATTATATGGCACGCAGGTCTATTCTTTCGCAGCTATTCCGGCAATCTGCCGGCTATGTTTAACCTGGTCATTAGTAACATCTGATATGCTTTGTGTCAACTGCGAATATTTCATCTCTAAGCGACAAATAGTCATACTAATAAAGGTAGGAAAAACTAGAACCAGAATTTTAATTATCTTTTTAATAGCTGCCCTCATCTCAGCCGGCTATTATTGCGCTCGTATTTTTTTACAATTCAAAGAATTTGAATTGTATTGGGGCGCTATCTTTTTTTTTACAATTCAAAGAATTTGAATTGTATTGGGGCGCTGTCTTTTTACAATTCAAAGAATTTGAATTGTATTGGGGCGCTGTCTTTTTTTTAAGATCTGTTCACACATTTTCATGATTTTTGAAGTCCAATTCGAGTAGTGATTTTGGTCACGCCGAAACAGGAAGTGGAGCGAAAAAGCGAGTGGTTTAACGGCGTGAAATTTTTTCGCTCTAATTTTAAAGTAGAGTGAGAAAACGATGTTTGAACAAAAATTCGCTTTCTCGCTAGTGGTTTTTTGTTCACATGCGGCAATTTCACTTTGATTATTACTGTTTTTTTTTCGATTTTTTGGATCGGATTTTTTTCTAAATGGTTTTTCCAATCCATTCATAGTCAATTCTACGTCTAATTTTCTGTTTAGTCAATGAAAATTCTTTGAATTGTACGTCAGGACTTGTCCTGCTATGTTTTTTTTTAAGATCTGTTCACACATTTTCATGATTTTTGAAGTCAAATTGGAGTAGTGATTTTGGTCACGCCGAAACAGGAAATGGAGCGAAAACGCGAGTGGTTTTGCGGCGTGAAATTTTTTTGCTCTAATTTTAAAGTAGAGTGAGAAAACGGTGTTGGAATAAAAATTCGGTTTCTCGTTAGTGGTTTTTTGTTCACATGCGGCAATTTCACTCTGATTTTAACTGTTTTTTCGATTTTTTTGGATCGGATTTTTTTCTAAATGGTTTTCCCAATCCATTCACACAGCTCATTATAGGCCTAGTTTTTTGTTTGAATTAAATTTTCATTTCTCGCTAGTGGTTTTTTGTTCACATGCGGCGTTTTGACTTTGATTTTCTGTTTTTTTCTTATTTTTTTATCTGATTTTTTTAATTGGTTTTCTCAATTTACTCATAGTCCATTCTAGGTCCAGTTTTTCTGTTTAGTCAATGAAAATTCTTTGAATTGTACGTCAGGACTTGTCCTGCTATGTTTTTTTTTTAAGATCTGTTCACACATTTTCATGATTTTTGAAGTCAAATTGGAGTAGTGATTTTTGTCACGCCGAAACAGGAAATGGAGCGAAAAAGCGAGTGGTTTTGCGGCGTGAAATTTTTTCGCTCTTATTTTAAAGTAGAGTGAGAAAACGGTGTTGGAATAAAAATTCGGTTTCTCGTTAGTGGTTTTTTGTTCACATGCGGCAATTTCACTCTGATTTTTACTGTTTTTTCGAGTTTTTGGATCGGATTTTTTTCTAAATGGTTTTCCCAATCCATTCACAGCTCCTTATAGGCCTAGTTTTTTGTTTGAATTAAATTTTTATTTCTCGCTAGTGGTTTTTTTGTTCACATGCGGCGTTTTGACTTTGATTTTGTTTTCTTATTTTTTTGATCTGATTTTGTTTAATTGGTTTTCTCAATTCACTTATAGTCCATTCTAGGTTTTGTTTTTCTGTTTAGTCAATGAAAATTCTTTGAATTGTACGTCAGGACTTGTCCTGCTATGTTGTACGTCAGGACTTGGCCTGCTATGTTTTTTTACCTCGTCAAACTTTTTTTCGCTTTACCATTTTGCCGCTTTTTCGACATATTGCGTGAAATCTTTTTGAATTCTCTAGGCTAGTTTCTCTCTTCTCTCATTCTGCTAAAAGTGAATTTGAACATCAGTTGCTAAGCAGAGCAATTCAAAATGAACGGAGTCGGTATAAAAAATTGAAGTCAGAAATAGAAACGGGATAAACCCATAAAGCCCAATTTTAGATGCCCGCTATTTGAACGTCGTTCCTATAAGTCTTAGTTACCACCTCTAATGCTTATTGGTGTCGATAGTAGCCCCTGTAGCCTCTCTTTAAGAAACAGAAGTATGTTCAACTACGAAATGCCATAAAATAAATCGGACTTAAAAATTTTTTTTGTACAAAGATCTTTATTCTATTCGTTCAATCCCAATCATGCTTATTGGAATCAACGGCGGCTGTTTTC
Organism: Convolutriloba macropyga; assembly: GCF_964194025.1. Lineage (NCBI taxonomy): Eukaryota > Metazoa > Xenacoelomorpha > Acoela > Convolutidae > Convolutriloba > Convolutriloba macropyga. The sequence goes on from NC_134470.1 coordinate 30,416,965, forward strand.
CGGCAATCTGCCGGGTATGTTTAGATATGCTATCCTTCAATGGGAAGTCAGTTGCGGAAAATGGCTTTTCTGTAATTTTGTTAAACGAGTGCATGAGCGTATCTTGACAACGGTGATAGAAATTGGATTTTTTGAAAGTAAAACTAAACTGTTCAAGTGGGTTTATCAAATTTAGTAATGAGCAAAATTTTTATCTATTTTTTCCTGGTGATTACTTGCTCAGAAAATTCCAACCGAGATAAATAACCCTGTTATACACTTTCATGGGGATAATTTAACAGTTTGCAATTTAACATTTAATAGTTCCAGAATTTTGTAAGGGCTATTCAGTTCCAAAACGGTGCCTCTAATTTTATAAAAGGTATGATATTGGGATCTATAATTATTGGACCAGAAGGTTAGTTTTCAAGTGGAGCCCAGTGATTTGCAACTTTTGGTCTACACAAGTAAATGCTACACAAGTTGACCAAATTCTAGTCTTAACCCAGAGAGAACAATAATTTGTGATCATACTTGTTACTGTTTTAGTAAATGCCAAATAAATCAGAAAAATAATTTATATTTGCCTGAAACAATGAATCGCAATTGATTATTGATGATCAACAAGAACTCACTGAACTGTACTAACATTAATTGGAATCTGAATTGAACTGGAATAGATTTACAATTGCTTAAAAGTAGATAGATTTACTTCTCTGCTTAGAAGGTCAATCTGTGTAGTACTGAGGTCATCGACCGGCTGCATTTCTCCTGAATTAGCATATGAACATGTGTTAATTCGTTGCGTTGTGTTTCAGTCAAATCAGACACATTCTCTCCTGCTACACGAGTAGTCTAGACGTGGAGCTCCAGCAGAGATCAGTGGAGTACAGTACAATATTCAAGAAATACGACACACTTAGGTACGCACATTGCTGCTGCAACTAAGGGGCTTTAGTATTCAAACAACTTTGGAAAGTGTTACTGCAAAGCTGGTTTGCGGGAATTTGAAAACAACGGATCATAGCCCTATGTTTTAAAACTGAAAACAAAAAAAATCTTTTCAATGACCTTAAAAGGCGTAGTGTAAGGGTACTGTGAAAACCGGGGAGTTCTGTTCCAACTAGATTGAGAAGAATCTTCATGTTTAGAAAACATTGATTTTGCAAGCTAAATTGATATTTCGTGGTTTATAGGAGCGTCATTTGTTTCCAATGTCTTAATCTGATTAATTGCTCGCGACCGAAACAGCTCTTTTTATGCAATTTTTTTGCTTGATTGTTTTGCGCATTTAGAAAACAGACGATTGCGCATTATTGCGCATTTAGAAAACAGTCGTTTAACTTCAAAAAAATGAACTGACCTTTAACCGCTGAATTCTGAAGTCTATCAACACTTAATGATAAAAAAAACATGGCTGACTTAAAAAATTCAAAAGATCATTACACATTCATTGATTTGCCTCTAATAAAAATTACACAATTATTCCCCTCCATAAAAATGTTGTCACAAGAAGCTTTCACGAGCTAATCAAAAGCCCACATTTGGGAAATATCTAAAGTTCTTGATCCAAAAAATACAAGAAAAGGATAACGAATTCTTAAAAATTACTTCACGATGACGAGGACTGTTCTGGAAACCCTACCATGACAACCTATACCTGAAATATTCCAAAAGAGTGCCCTTTCTGAAAAACCAGCTGCTGTCAATACTTTTTCCTTGTTCTTCTGGCATTATATCCTTAAATCGTAATATCTCGAAAACTTGCTATTCATCGTAGCCAGCTGCAACAACACTTGCATTACCAGCCGTAAAATGATTGGTAGTATGACAAAGCAATTTTTAATCAACAGAAAAAAAGGGAGCTTTGCCTATTACCAGCCACATTGACACCCAGCAACCTAATTGGCCTTTAGTTTTCAGACATTCATAATTGGACAATCAAATGTTTTTTAAATTTAAACTTAAACTGTTCTTCTATTGATAGTTCTGGCCTTTGAAATTCCCACTTCAGAGCCATCAACTCTGAGCTGCAGTTCATCTAAGAAGAAAACTACTGCTTTCTTTCGTAAACAGATTCTTTTAAAAACAACCCATACTGGAGCATTCGAAATCCTGTCAAAATTTCCCGGAAGCCGAAAAAATTGTTCCTGAAATACGCAGGATCAAAAAAGGACAGTTGCCATTGCTTGTACTAGGAACCGTGAACTCAACTGTCGTGACCTCAACTGTCGAATTATTGCGAAAAAACGCAGGCAAATAAAACAACATCTGAGTGATTTTTCAGGAAACACAATTTATGGATTTAGCGAAACGTGGCTAATGACTCCAGATGCTGCAGCGTTATGGGAGTATTACTCGGACATTTTCTCTTCTTTCCGAGCTGATCGAAAACTGACAACGACCAGCCATATAAAAGTGGTGGCATTATGCTATTATTATAGAAAATTTTGAGCACGAAGACAAGCAGCAACCTGCTGATAGTCAGATAGGTTTGAAAGCATTTCGGTAAGTTGTGAAATTGATTCGATGCAACGTTTTGTTTTGGAATCGCTTTTAACCCTCATAAAAAGATTAGCAATTGTTTCCCGGGGAACCTGGCAATCAGCATTGACAAACAGCTACTCACTGAAAATGAGGACTGTTTCTCATGTGTGACTTTCACTTCGATTATACAAATAGAAATGAGAGAATCTCTTGATACGAAATTGACCCCATATTACCTACAGCTTCTAAATACCTTGCCAACGTCAGCCAATGCAAACAGCTTGATTGACTACATAATTACTGACAGTGCAGTTACTGAGGGAACTTTTGTACGATTTTTTAAGCCCAGCTTTAAAACTGATCATTTAGAAAACTTTTTGTTTTCTGAGAGAAATTAACGGGGAAAATGTCCCATAAAAACAAAGGAAATCAGGGGACAGCATTTGGCCCCCTGCTATTCAACATTTATATAAACGATCTTGGCTGTCATTTTAACGATCGATGTAATCTGGTTCAATATGCTCAGTGATACCTTAGTATTTTAAAGAGGCAAATATCTATGAACAGCTATTTAAAATCTTGAGAACTTATATTGTTATCTCAGTACTATGACCAAATTATCTCAAATTTGAACTCCAAAAAGACATAGTACAGAATTTTCTGCGACCGATCAAAAATATATTTACAAAATAATCGACAATAACAGTTAAGGGCGAAATAATACATCCAAAAAAATCTGTTAAATACTTGGGAGTCTTTCGTGATAAAATTTGAACTTTCAAGAAGAAGTGAAAATCTCATAAGGAAAATGGCATTTGGAATAAGGGCCATAATTGCAATAAAGATGTCATTCACAGTAAATATCAGAATGAAGTTAATGAAAGCATTGGTGCTTAATCATGTTCATTAGTTCATTACAGTGCCTTATTTGTAACCACTAGCAGGCGTTCTTTAATATTATTCCTCGAGACAGTTAAATTGGGCTATTAAACCATGTGCGAGTCGAAAAAAGATCGATCCAACGTTTAAATTAAAACAACAATACCAGACTCTGCCAATCCAGTATCCCAAAACGAACGAAACATTGTATTTAAAATATTCTCAAAAGGCCTACCTGCTTTTTTTAATATGAATGTTCCAACAATCAAATTCCATCGAAACAAACGATTGAGAAAGCTTCATTTTGGACTCAAATGTCAAACTAACTTCTTGGTTTTTCTTGGAAATTGGTTTTGTCGGAAGTGCAGTCGCGAGTTCATGGAATGACTTCATATTATCAAACGATTTTTAAAAAAGTCAAACTCTAAAGAATTTTAGCACGTTTCAGTAAGAAACTTCACTATTCTCACAAATTTAGGTATGGCGGCCTGTTATGGAGAGAATTTTCTTGATCTAATTTTTGTCCAGAAGTTTTTTGCACTTCCGTTTTTTTTCTATTCATTCACTTCTATTTATACACTCACATTCCCAAGGTATTGTATAATTGACATTGGAATTCAAGTTTTTTTTGCAATTTTGATCTAGTTTATTTTTTACCTCGACTGAGCAATTAATTGCACTCAAATAATAGTGTCTAGCAATTATATTAGTCGTGTAGTCTTTTATGCGATTTTTCTTGCCGATTTTTCGACTGACGCTTTCAACTTTCCGTCCTCAAAAACGGAATAAACAGGCAAAGCACGAAGGGCGTTAAGTGGCTAAGCAGTTCTCTTAAAGCCTTAAGCCTTACTAGTCTAAGTTTGCGATGCACCGAAACTTGAGGAGACTTAAATTCATTGTGTGAAGGGCAGTTCTTGATCTCAAAAGTAAAAGTTAAAGCAAAAGTTAAAGCGCCTCCCCTCCCTCGTAGAGTCCCGCTCGTCTCATTCCATCAGTAACCACACACTCTTGAACTTCCTCTCTTCTCACTCCCCTCACAGGTTTTTCTTGTGGTTTTTTCTACCAAAACTACTTCGTTCAAACAGCGCTTTGACCTAAAAACGAAAGTAAATTTCCGGTGGTTTTTTGAGAGAATGGTGCATATAAATAAACGTTATAGGCCGCTTTTTTGTCCCGTTTGCCCATTTTTTTGTGCGTTGTTTGCTTTTTTGTTCAAATAATTTTTGATCGGCGCTGCAAAAATTTGTAAATCTCTACAATGCCAGAGTATTGTTGAAAGCCTAATAATGCCTCTGACATGTATGGCGTTCAATGCATTCACATATTTCTCAATTTTCAATCAATTTTTTCAATAAGTTCTTGGTATCTTTGTGCGGCCTGTATAATTATATTAGTCCTGTGGCTATATTAGTCTCGACTTATATAGTCCTGTTGTCCTCTTTTGCGAAATTTTGCTTCACCGCAATTTGGTCTGTCTCTTTTGACTTTTCGTGCGCAAAAACGGGATTAACAGGTTACGCTAGGACATTGAGGGCTCTTAGAGACCTTCGAGACATAAATTCATGGTTGGTGTGAAGGGCGCTTCTTAGAGTTTGACCCCCTTGACTTCACACCCCCACTGCACTTCTCCCACCACATCAGCCTCCCTTCAACCCGCGCCTAAACATCAGTCCGTACGCAACCGAGGGCACTCAATCTCCCTCACCAGTGAGCTCCCACGCCACGTGCTTTAAATTAGGCTAAATCTAGCTTCCCTAAATCGTAGCTAGCTACTGGCGAAGTCAACTGCTTGCCAGAAATTTAAGTGCAATTCGCCCGACGTTAGTTGTTTATGCCAAATAATAATTGTTTCGTTAGTGTAGTTTTGACCTTATCTGTGAACTATTTTCACATTTTTTGATTAAGCAGGAGGATGGCTATGTAATTGTGCTATGCCTCGAATGCCAAATAATAAAATTTTTCGTTTTTTTTTTACTTTCAATTTGATTTTCAACATTCAAAATTAACTATAGTCTTTTACCAGTTTTATACGACGTGGCTGTGATCTGTCGGTTTTTGACCTGAGCAGTGTTTTATTGCTTAAAAGTTTTGGCTGTTTTTCGACTGAAAAAATTTATTTATTAAAAATATGTCAAAAATTAGGTTTGAAATCTGTGCGGTATTTTTGTGTGGTTTCTGAATGATACCGTTACTATTTTTATCCAGATTGTTGGAATGATGTCACTGCTCAAATCTTTATCAATATAAACAGTGGTTGAAGTTTCAAATATTTCAGTTAATATGGTGAAGTAAAGGCTTCCAGACAAAAGATAATGGTTTTGACTGCAAATTATTTTTAAGCTCCGACGCTTATACTTACGGAATTTTTTGGCTGTGTTTTTTTAAGATCTGTTTACGCCTTTTCATAATTTTTGAGGTCAAATTGAGTTATTTTTCGTCTCGCAGAAATAGCAAGTGGGGCTAAGCGAGTGATTTTGAGGTGATCATTTCTTAACCCTAATTTTAAGGTAGAGTGAGAAAACAGTATTTGAACAAAAATTTGTTTCCTCAATTGTGATTTTTTTCACATGCGGCAAGGTCACTTTTGTTTTACATTTGTTAATCTGAACAGCTGAAAGTCAACTTCTCTTAATGACCTCTTCCCTTCACTAACGGCATTGACTCGCGTGAAGTTATTTCTCACTCTCTATTGTCGTTGAAAAAGTCTAATCAATATATTACGGGAAGTTTTATGATTTTTTAAGTGGGGTTGAAAGTTTTTTTTGAGAATTTTGTATCTATTTCTATCTATTCTACGCAAGGGAAATATATTTCATAGCTATTCCGGCAATCTGCCAGCCATGTCTTTTAGTTACTTTCAAATGAAATTTGGAGCTTTTCTGTAATTGTATGGGCTTTTTTGTATTAACCTTATTGAATAATTTTTTTAAAAAAAACTGCATGACCATTGTAAATTTTTGCTCAATCAGTCTGAATTTGCTCTCGATTAACTTTTTCAAGCTTAGCATCTGAATTGCTGCGTGATATAAATTGTCTCTTTTCTTAATTAAGTTTGGTGCTAAAATAAAGGCGATAGGCCACTACCTTAAGTTATCGAGGCCACAACCTGCAATCGGTTTATGTTTTATACCCGCCCTCATCTCAGCCGGCTTTTATGGCGGCCCTATTATTACTTTATCAAACAAAGATTTGTTCGCTTTACTTTGGTTTGCTGTCTGTTCAACATTTTGCTTGAACTCTATTAGAGTTCGCTAGGCTAGTTTTACTTTTCTCTCATTCTGCTCATTGTTTTTGCGGCAGTTGCTCATCAAAATAATCTAGAATCAGCAGAGTGCGTGTCGAAAAACATCAAAAGTAGAAACGAGATAATCCCATGAAGCACAATTTTAGATGCCCTCTGCTTGAAATTTGTTCTTAGAAGTTTTTTTTTACTATCCGCTATGCTTGTTGGCATTGATACTAGCCCTGTATCCTCTGGCTAAGAAACGACTATGTCCAACAACGAAATAGGTCAAATAGACATCAAAAGAGTTCGCACTTTAAAGATATTTTTGTACAATTTTTCTTTCGTTCAATCCGAGTCGGTGTTATGGGAATCAATGACGGCTATTTTCCGGCAATCGGCCGGGTTTGTTATCAATAATCGGCAGTGATTGATTTAAATTGAATTCAAAATTTGTTGCTCTTAATTTTGATTTTAATAGCTGATTGCTGATAGAATTGAAGTTAGTGGTTTTACTTTAAAGAGATTCTAAAGCTCGTCCTGTTTTATATTAATTTGGGCCACATTTTGTTCGTCCAATTTGGAATCAGTTTCGATTAATGGATAAAAAATTGTTCAGGCTGAGACCAGTTACAGCTGGGCTTTCATTTAGTTCAAAAAAATTTCTTGCAAAGATTTCAAAATCCGATAGGAGCTGGGGTGGATTCGATCATTCTATAATATCTGAAATCATTTGATGCGCTTTATAACCATTTACTATCTCAGAACAGTGAAAGGAGTATGAAAACAATTAATTTGTTTTTCAGATTTGGTCTATTAGAGACATTACCCCCGTTCAAAGCAGTCACACTTACAAGTCCAATTGATGGAGGCGGAGGAGGAGGGGGTGGTGGAACTGACTCAACAGGAACTTCGAAAGGAAATGTGGTGAACGGAAATGCAGCTTCTGGATCTTTAATCTCAACTGGTGATATGTTGGGCGGAGATGTCATTCCCAATCCCTCGCAATCCAGCAATGTTAATGCGATTGGTACTACTGAGGTATGCGAACTTGCTGTTATGCATTTTCCAAATGCATATTGTGTAAATCAAACATCTCTTGTACTTATTGAATATCACCATTAAAGAAGAAGAATTAATTTATCCTTTGTTTCTTAATGCAAAACACTGACAGTAAGCAAAAAGTAAATACAATTGATACTCGGAAAGGACATGGGAATCGGGACCTACGAACCTTATTAACCCTGGCCTATTTACACTCGAAATTACTGAAAGTTTCAACCTAAGAGATTAATTCAAAAATCACATCTCACGCGAAATGCAGTAGTGAGATGAAATACTAAAGCTGAGCAGTAAAAACCCATAAATGATTGAAAACTAAGGAGTTTCATCGCCAAAAATTAGTAGCTTTTGAATTAAATTAGCATGGCTGGTAGTTCCCTAGATTTTTTGGTACTGAAAGTGGCCAAATGAGTACAAGCGCAATTAAAAAATCGGAACATTCTAGCTTTTTTTGCAAGTTCAATAAATAAATTTTGGCAAATTTCTGGGACAAGTATTGTACTTG